>NC_045764.1:88081953-88706953 GCF_008692025.1 Phocoena sinus | reverse complement strand
CGACAGGGCTGTGTCAACCACAGAGCAACGAGGAGGCCCTATTCAATATCCAATGCAAGCTCTGGTCACCACATACTCCTTATGATAGTCTTCCAAAAGATCGAAGAGAAAGGAAGCCTCCCAAAGACATTCTATGAAGCCACTATCATCCTGATACCCAAACCAGACAAAGACACCACCAAAAAAGAAAATGACAGGCCAATACCTTTGATGAATATAGAACCTAAAATTCTCAACAGAATGTTGTCAAACCGAACCAAACAATGCATAAAAAAGATCATACACCATGAACGTGCTGAATTATCCTAGGGTCACAAGGATCTTTCAACATATGCACATCAATCCATGTGTGATACACCACATCAACAACAAAAAAGACAGAAATGACATGATCATCTCAATAGATTCAGAAAAACCATTTGATAAATTTCAACACCAATTCATGATAACAACTCTTATGAAAGTGGGTATAGAGGGGACATATCTCAACATACTAAAAGCTATTTATGACAAACCCACAGCCAATATGATACTTAATGGTGAAAAGCACTTAGCCTTCTCACTAAAATCTGAAACAAGACAAGGATGCCCAGTCTCACCACTTCTATTCAACATAATACTGGAAGTCTAGCCACGGCAATCAGACAAGAAAAAGAAAGAAAATGTATCCAAGTTGGAAGGGAAGAGGTAAAATGTTCATTATAGGCAGATGACATGATACAATATATAGAACCTAAAGACTCTACACACAAACTACTAGAACTGATAAACAGATTCAGCAAGGTAGAAGGATACAAGATTAAAATACAGAAATCGGTTGCATGTCTTTATATTAACAATGAAATAGCAGAAAGGGAATGGAAAAAATATCCCTTTCAAAATTGCATCCAAAAAAATAAAATACTTGTGAATAAACCTGACCAAGGTTGTGAGAGACTTATAAGCTGAGAACTATAAAACATTAATAAAGGAAAGTGAAGAGGATTCAAAGATATGGAAAGATATCCTATGCCCTTGGATTGGAAGAAATATTATTAAAATGGCCATTGGACCCAAAGCAATCTACAGATTTAATGACAACCCTGTCAAATTACTCATGATATTTTTCACAGAACTAGAACAAAGAATCCTAAAATTTATATGGAACCATAAACAACCCAGAATTGCTAAAGCAGTCGTGAGGAAAAAGAACAAAGCAGGAGACATAATGCTTCCAGACTTCAGAGAATACTACAAAGCGACAGTAATCAAAACGGCATGGTACTGGCACAGAAACAGACATATGGGTCGATGAAACAGACTAGGGAGCCCAGAAAAAAACCCACACACCAATGGTCAATTAATCTTTGACAAAGGAGGCAAGAATATACAATGGAAAAAAGAGAGTTTCTTCAGCACATTGTGTTGGGAATGTTGGACAGCCACAGGTAAACCATTGAAGTTAGAACACACCCTCACACTATGCACAAAAATAAACTCAAAATGGCTGAAACAGTTAAATATAACACATGACACCATAAAACTTTTAGAAGAGAACATAGGCAAAACATTCTCTGACATAAGTTGTACCAGTATTTCTGTAGATCATTCTCCCAAGGCAATGGAAATAAAAGCAAAAATAAACAGATGTGACCTATACAAACTTACAAGCTTTTCCACAGCTAAGGAAACTGTAAAGAAAATGGAAAGACAACCTGTGGAATGGGAGCAACTATTTGCAAATGATGCAACCTACAAGGGCTTAATTTCCAAAATATACAAACAGCTCATACAACTGAATCACACAAAAAAAAACCCAATCAAAAAATGGGCAGAAGACTGAAATAGACATTTCTCCAAAGAAGACATACAGGTGGCCAATAGGCACATGAAAAGATACTCACCATTGCTAATTATTAGAGAAATGCAAATCAAAACTACAGTGAGGTATCACCTTAAACCAGTCAGAATGGCCATTATTTAAAATTCTACAAATAAATTATGGAGAGAGGATGGAGAAAAGGGAATGCTTCTACACTGTTGGTGGGAATGTAAATTGGTGCAGCCATTATAGAAAACAGTATGGAGGTTCCTCAAAAAAATAAAAACAGAGTGGCCATAGGATCCAGCAACCCCTCTCCTGGGCTTATATCCAGACAAAAGTATAATTCAAAAAGATGGACCTCTTGTGGGGAGGGCTACATAGTCTGATGGGACAGTCCTTCACCCCACCATCAGTGCCTGCAACCTTTGCTCCTTCATCTACTCCTGCTGTGGTCAGTAGTGGTCTGAATGACCAACTTGAACTCTCTATGGGGATAGTCATGAAACCTGGTGGATATAGGGCTCCTAAAGCTGTCTGGCTGCCTGAAGTAAAGGCTAAAGTCTTGGAGATTTCAGGAACATTTACTCACCTCCAAGGGCACATCTATATGGAAATGAACTTCATGAAGACAGCTCTGTAGCACATGACAGACTTGGCAATTCAGTTTAACAAGAATAGCTTTGGTGTCATCCACAGCAGTCCTCTGGCCATTCCTACACCACTGATGCCAAACCAGAGCATTGATGTCTCCCTGCGTCTCCACACCTTGGACCCAGTCATGAAGATGGAACCTCTGAACAACCTGCAGGTGGCTGTGAAAAACAATCATGATATCTTCTACTTCAGCTGCCTCATCCCACTCAACGTACTTTTTGTAGAAGATGGCAAAATGAAGCGCCAGGTCTTCCTTGCAACATGGAAGGATATTCCCGATGAAATGAACTTCAGTTTCAGATTAAGGAAAGTCATTTAAATGCTGACACTGTTTCCAGCAAGTTGCAAAACAACAACGTTTATACTATTGCCAAGAGGAGTGTGGAAGGATTCTGTACCAATCCCTGACTGACTAATGGCATTTGGGTTTTGGCCAAGCTCCATAGCCAGCCAGAAAACCCCAATTACACACTGTCGCCAAAGTGTAGAGCTAGCTCCTGAAGCCTCCTCGTACATCTGTCAGGTCTATGACAGCGTTTTGAAAAACTAATAGACTGGTCCGGTGCCCTCAGGCCATCCTGTGATTGGTGCAATCCAAGAACTTTTAACTGGAAGAAATTGTACTGCTGTGTGGAATCTGAACCCAAACACACCGAGGCCACCTGCCATGGTAGTAACGGGTCTGACCTGTGCTATTAGGGCACAACCTTTTGGATAGTTTTAGCTATCCAACACTTGAGCATTTGTAACCACGGCTTCAATCACTTCCCGCCTCTTGCCACCTGCTGCTGTCTGTCCTTACTTGTGGGCTTCTCCATCCTGTGCCAGTGGCTGGCGTTTTCTAGTGTAGTTTGATATTTTGTAATTGAGAGCTCGCTTCAAAAGCAGCAAAAGACAAAATATATTAAAGCAAGGAAAAGTGTCCCTGAAAGAAAAATAATGTTATTTGTGTTTTTTCTACTCAGTTGTTTGAGCATATTATACATATGAGTGGTTTTTCAAATATTTTTCACATTTTGTAGATACACTCTGCTCTCTGTAAATTGTTTCCTTTGCTGTTCAAAGCTTTATAGTTTAATGCAATCTATTTTTAATTCTTTTTTTCATTTATTTTTTGCTTTTGCTGCCTGTGCTTTTGTCGTCACATCTAAAAATACATTGCCCATAGCACGTCAAGAAGTCCCCCACCATATCTTCTTCTAGTAACTTTACAGTTTCTGATCTTTTATTTAATTCTCTAAACCGGTTTGAATTAATTTTTGTATACGGTGTGAGATACAAGTCTAATTTATTCCTTATGCTTGTGAATATTCAGTTTCCCGTGAATTTACTGAAGAGAAGATCCTTTTCTCATTATATATTCCTGTCACTTTTGTCAAAGATCAATTGATTGTAAATATGTGGATTTATTTCTGAGGTCTATTTCGTTGCATTGTTCTATATGTCTGTTTTTGTACTGTGACCATACTGCTTTGATTACTATGCTTTGTAGTATAGTTTGAAATTATGAAGAGTGATGCCTTCAGCTTTGCTCTTTGTGCTCAAGATTGCTTTGGACATTTGGAGCCTTTTATGTTTCCATATGAATTTTAATATTTCTTTTTCTATTTTCTGGGAAACTGCCTTCGGATTTTGACATGGATTGCATGGACTCTATAGATTGCTTTGGATAGTATGGACATTTTTAGCAATGTTCATTTATTCAATCTAGTAGTATGGGCGATCATTCCATTTATTTGTGTCTTCTTCAAATTCTTTTATCAATATTTTATAGTTTGCAGTGTACGGCTCTTTTACATTCTTGGTTAACTTTATTCCTAAATATTTTATTCTTTTGTGTGCTATTGTAAATGGGACATTTTTTAACCTTTTCTGATAGTTTCTGTTGTTAGTAAACAGAACCACAAGTGATTTTTATATGTTGACTTTGTGTCATGCTTCTTACTCCATTTATTTATTAGTTTGAACAGTTTTTTCGAAGTGGCATTTTTAGGTTTTTGTAGATATAAAAACATGTCATCTGCAAACAGAAAATTTAGGTTTACCTTTATGATTTGGATTTATTTTATTTATTTTTCTTGCCTACTTGCTCTGGTTACGAATTCCTGTACTATATTGAAAAGAAGGGGCAAGAATTGTAACCTTGTCTTGGCTGAAACTTAGGAGAAACACTTTTGGGACTGTTAGCTTTGGGCCTGTCATATGACTTTTAATGTGTTGAGGTATATTCCTTCTATAGCTAATTTTCTTAACAATCTTTATCATGAAAGGAAGTTGGATTTTGTCAAATAATTTTATGTATCTATTAATATGATATTTTCCCTTTATTCTCATAATGTAGTCTATCACATTTATTGATTTGCATACATTGTGCCATCCTTGCATCCAGGTATAAATCCCACTTAATCATGGTGAATGAATCCCTTCAGTGTGCTGCTGAATTTAGTTTGCCAGTATTTTGAGTGTATTTCATTTATGTTATTCAGGAATGTTGATATGTACTTTTCTTATTGTGCCCTTGTCTGTTTTTAAAAATTAATTTATTATTTATTTATTTATTTTTAGCTGTGTTTGGTCTTTGTTGCTGCACGTGGGCTTTTCTCCACTTGCGGCGAGTGGGGGCTGTTCTTCATTGCGGTGCGTGGGCTCCTCATCATGGTGGCTTCTCTTGTTGTGGAGCACAGGCTATAGGTGTGAGGGCTTAGTAGTTGTGGTGCACAGGCTTAGTGGCACCACGGCATGTGGGATCTTCCCGGACCAGGGATCGAACCCGTGCCCCCTGCATTGGCAGGAGGATTCTTAACCACTGCGCCACCAGGGAAGACCCCTTGTCTGGTTTTGGCATTACCCTTGTCTGGGGTAATGCCTCATAAGATGGGTTGAAAGCATTCCCTCCTCTTTAAATTTTTGGAAGTATTTGAGTAGTCTTGGCTTTAATTTCTCTCTAAATATTTGGCATAATTCATGAGAAAAACCATCTGGTCCTGGGATTTTATTTATTGAGAGGTTTCTCAATACTGTTTCATTCTCTTTACTCATTACTGGTCTGTTCAGATGTTCTATTTCTTGGTAGGTTGTATGTTTTTATGAGTTTGTCCTTTTTTGTCTAAGTAATCCAAGTTGTTTGCATATGATTGTCAATAGTAGTCTCTGATTGTCATTTGTATCTCTGTGGCATCACTGTAATGCCTTTATATGCATGTGTGTGTGTGTTTATTTATTCATTCATTCATCATTCAACCTCTCTTTTTCTTAGTCTTGCTAACAGTTTGTCAATTTTGTTTATCTTTTCAAAAAAAACCTCCAATATTATTTATCCTTCTACTGTTGTCTTAGTCTCTATTACTTTATTTTTAATTTTTATTGGAGTATAGTTGATGTACAATGTTGTGCTCAGTAAAGTGAATCAGTTATACATATATCCACTCTTTTTTAGATTCTTTTCCCAATAGATCACTACAGAGTATTGAATAGAGTTCCCTGTGCTAGACAGTACATCCTTCCATTACATTTATAACTGCTCTAATCCTTATTATTTATTTCATTCTGCTAATATTGGGCTTAGTTTGTTCTTTTCCTGTTTCCTTTAGTTGTAAAGTTAGGTTCTTTAATTGAGTGGTTTTTCAGAAACAAAAGGTTTTATTATGGTACAGCAAGCATGAGCACGATATTGTATTGGTTCTCCTTCCCCACACCCAGGTTCCCACTGGGATGACAGAGAGGGATCCAGTGGAGTGCTATGCATGTAATAGGCTGTGTTACATTGAGGAACACTGAGTTTGAGGACTCCACTGCTTTTAAAATGAGAGGTTAGCAGGTTCCTGTTTGTCGGAGGGAGAGACATTAGCTCATTCCTCAAGGCTGTTCATTACAAACACACTCCCAGAAATGGCTCAGGTGAAATGCTGTCAGGGCATACATTCTTTTTCTTTCTTTCTTTTGTTTTTTTTTGATTGAAGAATAGTTGGCTTATAATATCACATTAGTTTCAGATGTACAGCATAATGATTCAGCATTTAAGTATATTACAAAATGATCACCTTGATGAGTCTAGTAAGCATCTGTCCCCATCCACAGTTACTGCAATATCATGAACCATATTCTTTATTCTGTATATTAAATTCTTGTCAATTTTTATCATATAACTGGAATTTTGTACTTCTTATACCCTTTCACCTGTCTTGTCCAAGACCCACTCCCCTCCCCTTTTGCAACCACCAATTTGTTCACTGTGCCTGTATGATTTGTTTTGTTGTGTCTGTTTTGTTTTTAGATTACACATATAAGTGAGATCATGTAGAATTTGTCTTTGTCTATGTGACTTCACTGAGCATAATACTCTCTAGGTCCATCCATGTTGTCAAAAATGGCAAGATTTTATCTTTTTATGGCTGAGTAATATATAACTGTATATGTACATTTGTATACACATATATACATATATATGTATATGAATATATCTACATATATGTATACATACATGTATACATATGTATATATGGATGTGTGTATATGTGTATGTGCATTGTGTATATTCATATGTATGTATGTGTATATATGTATGTGTGTGTGTGTATATATATATATATCACTTATCCATTTGTCTATCTTTGAACATTTAGGTTTCTACCATATATTGCCTATTGTAAGTTATGTTGCAGTTAACACAGGGGTGCATGTATCTCTTTAAATTAGTTTTTTGCTTTTTTTCTCTGGATAAATAACCAAACGTAGAATTGCTAACTCATATGGTAGTTTTATTTTTTATGTTTTCAGAACCCTCCGTAATGTTTTCAATAGTTGGCTGCACTGACTTACATTCTTAGCAGCAGTGCAGGTGAGTGCTCTTTTCTCCACATCCTCAGCAACACTCATTAATGTCAATTTGATGATAGCCATTCTGACACCTGTAAGGTGATCTCTTTCTTGTGGTTTTGATTTGTATTTCCCTCCTGATGATTAGGGATGTTGAGCATGTTTCCATGTGTTTTTTAGCATCTTTTTTTTTTGGCAAAATGTGTATTCAGATCCTCTACCCAATTGTTTTTATTTTTTTTAATTATAATTTATTGACAATATTATATCAGTTTCAGGTGACCTGAGATTTTTTACAGATTACACTTGATTAAATGATTTTACAAGAGAATGGCTATAATTCCCTGTCCTATACAATATATCTTTGTTGCTTATCTATTTTATACATAGTAGTTTGTACCTCTTAAGTCCATACCCCTAATTTGCCCCTCCCCCCTTACCTGTCCCAAATGTTAACCACTAGTTTGTTTATAGATCCGTGAGACTGTTTCTGTTTTACATATACATTCGTTTGTATTATTTTTAGATTCCACATATAAATGATATCACACAGTATTTGTCTTTCTCTGACTTACTTCATTAAGTATAATATTCTCAAGGTCCATCCATGATGCTGCAAATGGCAGAATTTCATTCTTTTTATGGCTGTGTAATATTCCACTGTACATATATATTGTATCTTTTTATCCATTGTCTGTTCATGGGCATTTAAGTTGCTTTCATATCTTGGCCATTGTCAGTAGTGCTGTTATGCACATTGGGGTTTATGTATCTTTTTGAATTAGTGTTTTCATTTTTTTCCTAGATACGTACCCAGGAGAGTTATTGACGTATCATATGGTAGTTCTACTTTTACTTTTTTTGAGAAACCTCCATCCTATTTTCCATAGTGCCTGCAACAATTTACAATCCTACCCACAGTGTACAAGGGTACACTTTTCTCCACATGCTCTCCAGAATTTGGTATTTGTAGACATTTTGATGAGAGCTATTTTGACAGGTGGAGGTTGATATCTCATTGTTGCTTTGAATTGAACTTCTCTAATAATTAGTGATGTTGAGCATCTTTTCATCTGCCTTTTAGCCATCTGTATCTTCTTTGGAAAGATGTCTATTCATGTCTCCTGACCATTATTGATTGTGTTGTTTGTTTATTTTGTGTGTGTGTGATATTGAGTTGTATGAACCATTTATATATATTGGATATTAACCTTTTGTCAGTCATATCATTTGCAAATGTTTTCTTACACTTTGCACTTCGAATTTTGATTTTGTTGATGGTTTTCATGGCTGTGCAAAAGCTCTTAAACTCTATTTAGCTTCCACTTGTTTATTTTTGCTTTTATTTCTTTTGCCTTAGAGGCCAGATCCCAAAAAATATTGCTACAATTTATGTCAAAGAATGTTCTGCCTATGTTATCTCCTAGGAGTTTTATGGTTTGGTGTATTACCTTTAGGTCCTTAATCCATTTTGAATTTTGTGTCTGGTGTGAGGAAATGTTCTAAATTCCTTATTTTACGTGTAGCCCTCCACTCTCCCCAACACCACTTATTGAAGAAACTTTCTTTTCTCCATTGTATATTCTTGCCTCCTTGGTGGTAGACTTATTCACCATAAGTGTGTGAGATCCATAAGTGTGTGAGATCCTTATTCACCATAAGTTTGTGAGATCCTTCATGCTATTCAGCTTGGGTGATTTTCTATTTCTATTCCCTTGATCTATGTGTCTGTTTTTGTGATTATTGTAGCTTTGTAGTCAGGGAGCATGTTATCTCCAGCTTTGGTCTTTTTTTTCTCAGGATTGCTTTGGCAGTGTGGGTATTTTGTGGTTCTATATTTATTTGGGGATTATTTGTTCTGTGTGTGAACAATGTCATGGGTATTTTGATAAGGATTGCTTTAAATCTGTAGGTAACTTAGAGTAATAGGGCTATTTTAAAAAGATTAATTCTTCTGATCCAAGAGCATGTGATATCTTTTCATTTGTTTGCATCATCTTCAACTTCCTTCATCAATGTCTTATAATTTTTAATATATAAATCTTTCACCTCTGTGGTTAAATTTATTCCCAGGTATTTTATTATTTTTGGTACATTTGTAATTTTTTTTCTTAATTGCTCTGACAGTTTGTTATTAGGGCCGAGAAAAATAAAACATTTCTGTATATTAATTGCATATATTTCAATGAAAATAAAAACAAAAATTAACAAATGGGATCTAATTAAACTTCAAAGTTTTGCACAGAAAAGGAAATCATAAACAAGATGAAAAGACAACACTCACAATGGGAGAAAATATTGGCAAGTGAAGCAATTGACAAAGGATTAATCTCCAAAATATAGAAACAGCTCATGTAGCTCAACATTAAAAAAACAGACAACCCAATCAAAAAATGGGTGGAAGACCTAAATAGGCATTTTTCCAAAGAAGACATACAGATGGCCAACAGGCACATGAAAAGCTGCTCAACACCATTAATTATTAGGGAAATGCAAATCAAAACTACAATGAGGTATCGCCTCACACCATTCAGAATGGCCATCATCAAAAAATCTACAAACAATAAATGCTGGAGAGGGTGTGCAGAAAAGGGAACCCTCTTGCACTGTTGGTGGGAATGTAAATTGATACAGCCACTATGGAGGACAGTATGGAGGTTCCTTAAAAAACTAAGAATAGAGCTACGTTATGATACAGCAATCCCACTACTGGACATATACCCAGAGAAAACCATAATTCCAAAAGACACGTGCACCCCAATATTCACTATGACACTATTTACAGTAGCCAGGATATGGAAGCAACCTAAATGTCCATCAACAGAGTAATGGATAAAGAAGATGTGGTACATATATACAATGGAGTATTACCCAACTATAAAAAGGAATGTAATTGGATTATTTGTAGACACGTAGATGGACCTAGAGAGAGTCATACAGAGTGAAGTAAGTCAGAAAGAGAAAAACAAATATCGTATATCAACACATATATGTGGAATCTAGAAAAATGGTATAGATGATCTAATTTGCAAAACAGAAATAGAGACACAGATGTAGAGAACAAACGTATGGACACCAAGGGGGGAAAGGGGGGATGGGAGAAATTGGGAGATTGGGACTGACAGATAAACACTATTGATACTATGTATAAAATAGATAACTAATGAGAACCTACTGTACAGCACAGGGAATTCTACTCAGTGCTCCGTGGTGACCTAAATGGGAAGGAAATCCAAAAAAAGGGGATATATGTATACGTATAGGTGCTTCACTTTGCTGCATAGTAGAAACTAACACAACATTGTAAAGCCACCATACTCCAAAAAAGTTAATTAAAAATAAAAAAAATTGTGTATACTTCAAATTTACTGAGTTTATTTATGCTAATAATTTGTTGGTGAGATCTGTAGGGTTTTCTCTACATATTATCATGTCATCTGCAAAGAGTGACAGTTTTACTTCCTTTATGAGTTAGATCCTATTTTGTATTTTTATTTTTGTCTTCGGCTGTGGCTAGAACTATTAATCCTGTGTTGAATAAAAGTGGAGAGTAGGCATCCTTGTCTTGTTCCTGTTCTTAGAGGAGATGCTTTCAGCTTTTCAGCATTAAGTATGATGTCAGGTCTGCTTTTGTCATATATGCCCTTTATATTTATTTATTCATTCATTCATTCAGGCCCCACCGCACAGCATGGGGAACCCTAGTTCCCAGACCAGGGATTGAACCCACACCACCTGCAGTGGAATCATGAATTCCCAACCACTGGACTGCCACGGAAGTCCCTGTCCTTTATTATAAAAAGGTATGTTGCCTGTATACCCCCCTTGTTGAGAGTTTTTATCATAATTCAATGTTGAATTTTGTCAAATTTTGCCAAATCCTTTGCTGGAGATATGAAGATGATAATATGATTTTATGCTTTGTTCTGGTAATCTGGTGCGTCACTTAATTGATCTGCATAGACTGAGTCATTCCTGCATTGCTAAGGTGATCCATTTGATCATGGTGTATGGTTCTTTTAGTGTATTGCTGAATTCAGTTTACCAGTATTTTGTTGAGGTTTTTTGCATCTATATTCACCAGGGATATTGGCCTGTAATTTACCTTTTTTGGTAGTGTGTTTATCTGGTTTTCATATATGGGTGATGCTAGCCTCAGAAAATAAGTTTGGAAGCACTCCTTCATCAGTTGTTTGAAATAGCTTGAGAAGGATAGATGTTAACTGTCCTTTAAATGTTTGGTAGAATTTATTAGTAAAGCCACCTGGTCCTGGACATTTATTTATGGGGAGTTTTTTGATTATTGATGGATTGCATTGCCAGTAATTGATCTGTTTAGATTTTTTATTTATTGCTAACTCAATCTTGGAAGATTTATGTTTTTAGGAATTCATCCACTTCTTTTAGGTTGTCCCATTTGTTGGTGTATAATTGTCGTAATCTCTTAGGATACTTTGTATTTCTGTGGTGTCTTGTAACTTCATCCTTTCATTTCTGATTTATTTGGTCCCTCTCTGTTTAAAAAAACATACTACTATTGTCTTTTATTCTTTACAGAAGCTTAGTAGGTGTTTGATCTACTACCCTTACTCTATGCATACTTTTTGCAGTGAGATTTTTACTTTTGTTTGTTTTCTGGTTACTATCAATAATTAGTGAGACTTCTTTTAAGCTTAAGTAAATTCTTGCAACATTGCTTATAAGCCTGCTTTCTTAGAGATGAACTCTTTTAGCTTTTGCTAGTCTGGGAAACTCTGGATCTCCCCTTCAATTCTTTTCTTTTTTCATAAATTTATTTATTTATGGCTGTGTTGGGTCTTTGTTGCTGCTTGCGGGCTTCTCATTGTGGTGGCTCCTCTTGTTGTGGAGCATGGGCTCTAGGTGCATGGGCTTCAGTAGTTGTGGCTCACAGACTCAGTAGTTGCGGCTTATGGGCTCTAGAGCACAGGCTAAGTAGTTGTGGCTCACGGGCGTAGTTGCTCCATGGCATGTGGGATATTTCCAGACCAGGGCTCGAACCTGTGTCCCCTGCATTGGCAGGCGGATTCTCAACCACTGTGCCACCAGGGAGGCCCTCTCCTTCAATTCTGAATCATAATCTTGCTGGTAGAGTATTTTTGTTGAAGGCTTTTTCCTTTTAGCCCATTGAATATATCCTGTCATTCCTTCCTAGTCTGCAAAGTCAGCTGAAAAGTCAGCTGACAGTCTTATGGGAATACCTTGAACATAACTAGATGCTTTTATTTCACTGCTTCTATGATCCCTCTTTACCTTAAATTTTTGGCACTTTATAATATGTCTTGGTGTGGACCTGTTTGTCTTCATCTGGTTTGGGACTCTGTGTTTCCTGGACCTGGATGTGTGTTTCCTTCCCCAGGTTAGGAAAGTTATCAGTTACTATATCCTCTAATAAGTTCTCTGACCCTTTCTCTCGTCTCCTCTTTCTGGGACCCCTGTAATGCTCATGTGAATATTCTTGATGTTATCTCAGAGGTCCCTTTACCTATAGTCTTAATTGATTTTTCTTTGTGCTATTCAGTTTGGGTGATTTTCACTACTCTGTTTTCCATTTCACTGATCTGTTCTTCTGTATCATAGAATATAATGTGACTTCTCTCATGTGTGTGTGTGTGTGTGTGTGTGTGTGTGTGTGTGTAAGTTCTTTTATTGTATTGTTCACTGTTTGGTTCTTTTTGACATGTTATTACTCTGTTGAAATTCTCACTATGTCCATCTATTCTTCTCCTGACTTGGGTGAGCGTCTTTATAATCATTACTGTGAACACTTTTTTTATCGCGTAGAATGCTTATCCCTGTTTTATTCAGTTTTTTCTGATGTCGTGTCTTGTTACTTCATTTGTAACATATTCCCCTATTTCCTTATGTTTCCTAATTCTCTGTGCATTTCTATTCATTAGGTTCAGGTTGTTACATTCCCGGGTCTCAGAGAAGTGGCCTTATATAGGAGATGACTGATAGGGCCCAGCAGCACATTGTCCTCTGGCCAGCAGAGCCACATGCTCCAGGGGTGTCCCCTGTGTGGGCTGCACACACCTTTCTCTTATGGGAGGGCCAACTGCTGTAGCCAAGCTGGTAGGCGGTGTTGGACCCTGACCTAAATGGCTGTGAGCCCCTGTATGTGATTGCCGTGGGTGTGCTGTTAGCCAAGGCAGCCCTCTGTTATGGGTGGCTGTGTGGTGCTCCAGGTGCACAGGCGGACAGGGTAGGCCCCCAGTGTGTCTGGTTGTGAGGCCTCTGGTGCAGGAGTGCTATGGGCATGGTGGTAAATGGGGCAGGCCCCTGATTCTAATCAGCTCCAGGGAAGACTCTAAAATGTTGCTTGCCAATGTCTCAGTTCCTAGCGGGAGTCCCAGCTGCCTCTTGCCTTTCCAAGAAGCTCTCCGAGATTAGCAAGTGGGTCTGATACACGTGTCTTTCACACTATTGGCTCTGCACAGGGACTGAGAACATATGAGATTTGTGTGTGCCTGATGAGAGCAAAGTCTCAGTTTTCTTTAGTCTCCAGCTTTCCTGAAATTTTAGCCCTGCAGGTTTTCAAAGCCAGACCTGCTGTGTTCCTTTCTTCCAGTGCAGGAACCCTGGGCTGAGCAGCCTGATGCCAGGCTCAGACCCTTCCCTCCCTGTGGAGGACGTATGCAATTGTGATATCTTCCAGCTGTGGGTCACTGCTCCATGTGTGGGTTCCAATTAGACTGTGTTTCCAGTCCTCCTACCTGCCTTGTGGTTTCTCCTTCCTTGTATCTTTAGTTGTGGAAAACTTTCCCTGCTAGTCACCAGGTCATTCTCTGAGATAATTTCCCTGTAAGTTGTTGTAATTTGGGTGTGTCCATGGCAGGAGGAGAGCTCAATATCTTCCTATTCCATCACCTTGATCCTCTCTCAAGAATTTTTTCTAAAATACATCCCTTTATTACATTACTGTAAACATAACTCTTTGAATTGCATTGTTTTTCCTGTATTCCATAAATTTAGCTACTTTGTGTTTCCAATTTTGTTTGCTTTAAGATTTCTTTTAAATTTCCCTTTTGATTTATTCCTGTATGCATTGGCTATTCAGGAGCTTATTGTTCAATTTCTAAGTGTTCTTTAATTTTCAATTATTCTTTTTAATACTGAATTTCAGTTTCATACCATTGTGGTTGGAAATGATACTTGATATGATTTCAATATTCTTGGATTTTGAAGACTTGTTTTGTGGCTTAACATAGGATCTACCCTAGGAAATGTTCTATGTGTACTTAAGAACAATGGAAAGTTTGCTGCTGTTGAGTGGAATATACTGTAGATGTATGTTAGGTTCATTTGATATCAAGTGTGTGTTCAAGTTCAGTGTTTCCTGATTGATATTCTGTCCAGATGATCTATACAGTGTTGAAAGTTGGGTATTGATGTTTCTTACCATTATTTTATTTCTGCACATTTTCCTCTTCATGTGTGTTAATAATTTCTTTATATGTTGAGAGGCTCCAATGCTGGACACATACATATTTATAATTGTCATAATTTCTTGATGAATTAATCCCTTTTTTTTATATGATAGCCTTCTTTCCTTTGAGAGGTTTGACTTCAAGTCTTTTTTGCCTGATAATAGACTAGTCAGGCAAGTATCATTTTCATGGAGTATCTTTTTTCCAATCATTCAATTTTATGCTATATAGGGATTTAAAGTTAACATGAATCTCTTGTACACAGTATATAACTGAACTTCCTTTAATCCATTCAGCCACCCTAGGGATTATTTAAATTGAAGTATAGTTGATTTACAATATTACATTAGTCTCAGTGGTACAACCTATGGATTTAATTTTTTTATAGATCATGCTCCACTAAAGTGATTACACAATAATGGCTGTATTTCCCTGTGTTGTACTATATATCCTTGTTTGTTTATTTCATACATAGGGGTATTGGATTTAGAGAAACAAACTACTGTCTTTCCCTCCCCGCTTCGCTTGCCCCACCAGTAACCACTAATTTGTTCTCTTGAGTTTATTTCTATTTTGTTATATACATTCCTTTCTTGCATTTTTTAGATTCCACAGAGAAGTGAGAACATAGAGTATTTGCCTTTCTCTAACTTATTTAAGTAGGTATAAATATTCTAGGTTGATCCACGTTGTTGCAAGTGGCAGAATTTGATCCTTTTTAATGGCTGGGTAATAGTCCATTGTGTATACATACCACATCTTTATCCACTCATCTGTTGATGAACATTTAGTTTGCTTCTGTATGTTGGCAATTGTAAATAATGCTGCTATGAACACTGGGATGCATGTATCTTGTCAAATGGGTGTCTTCATTTTCTTTGGACATATACCAAGCCATGGAATTGTTGGCTAATATGATAGTTTTACTTTTAGCTTTTTTCAGGGCCTCCATATTGTTTTCATAGTGGGTGTACCAATTTACAATCCCACCAACTGTGTACTAGGATTTCCTTCTCTCCATGTCATGAACAACATTTTGTATTTGTAGACTTTGGAATAATAGCCATATATTTTTTTTAAATTTATTTATTTATTTTTGGCAGTGTTGGGTCGTCGTTTCTGTGCGAGGGCTTTCTCTAGTTGCAGCGAGCGGGGTCCACTCTTCATCGCGGTGCGCGGTGCACGGGCCTTTCACTGTCTCGGCCTCTCCCGTTGCGGAGCACAGGCTCCAGACGCGCAGGCTCAGTAGTTGTGGCTCACGGGCCCAGTTGCTCCGCGGCATGTGGGATCTTCCCAGACCAGGGCTCGAACCCGTGTTCCCTGCATTGGCAGGCAGGTTCTCAACCACGAGCGCCACCAGGGAAGCCCCATAATAGCCATATTGAGAGGTGTGATGTGATGTCTCATTGTGGGTTTTTTTGTGGGTCATTCATTAAATTTAATTTACAAAAGAAGGTGATAGGCTGGATGTGATCTCCAGGTTTAGTTTGCTAATGCCTGGTATAGGTTAATTTGAGGAGAATTAATACCTTTACAATGTTATTTATTGATTAATTTTTTCAGGGTGACATTTAATGATTGGTAACAGATTTAAAAAATTTTCTCCCTAAAGGATATCTGAATTCTGTCAGTTTGTTTCTGTTTTATAAATTAGTTCATTTCTATCATTTTTTTAGACTCCACTATAAGTGATAGCATATGATATTTGTCTTTTTCTATCTGACTTACTTCAGTTAGAGTGAAATAATGCCATTTGCAGTAACAGGGATGGACCTAGAGATGATCATGCTTTTTCATTTCTGAGTAATAACTGATTGTCTACCAGTACCACTTCTTGATCCATTCATCTGTTGATGGACATTTTGGTTGCCTCCATGTCTTGGCTATTGTAAACAGTGCTGCAGTGCATGTTTGGGTTTGGGTGCATTTGTCTTTTTGAATTCTGGCTTTCTGAAGATGTACGCCCAGAAGTAGGAGTGCTGGATGATATGGTAGCTCTATTTTTACATTTTAAAGGCATCCCCATACTGTGCTTTATAGTGGCTGTTACCAGCTTACATCCCACCAACAGCATAGGAGGGTTCCATTTTCTCCATGTCCTCTTCAGCATTTATGGTTTGTAGACTTTTTGATGATGGCCATTCTGACTGTGCGAGGTGACACCTTGTTGTAGTTTTGATTTGCATGTGTCTAATAATTTGAGATGTTGTGCATGTTTGCATGCGTTTTTTTAAACACTGTGAGAAAAAGTTACAGTTGAAATTGGCTTTTTGAAAGTCTATTTTGAATTTTTTTTCGATAACTACCACAGGACATTTGTTAAGGGCAGGTGCCATTTACACTCTGGCAGTCCTTGTGAATATTAAGTACCCATAAGCACATGTTTTAAAGTTGCTGTTGTGGAAATGGGCACAAGAGGTAGGATTTCCTTCATGCCCCTCTCTGGTTACTTGGGTAACCAGAGCCACTGTGGAAGACGGGCTCCTGGATTGTAAATTAGCGTGGACTGTGCCAGAACAAACACCCAAAATCTTGTATTTTGTTACTTCTTGTTTTTTTAAATTTAATTTTTCTTTTTTATTGGAGTAAAGTTGATTTAAAATATAATGTTTCTGGTAAGCATACAGAATCTTGTTCAGTTATGTATATTCATGGGTCTATTCATCTTCAGATTCTTTTCCCATATATGTTATTAGAGAGTGTTGAGTAGACTTCCCTTTGTTATACAGTAGGTCCTTGTTGATTACTTATTTTATATGTATCAGTGTGTAAATGTTTTTCCCAACCTCCTGATTTATTCCTTCCCCCCACCTTTCTCATTGGGTAACCATAAGTTTGTTTTCTAAGTCTGTGAGTCTGTTTCTCTCTCTCTTATTTTTTTGGCTGCACTGCGAGGCATGCAGGATATTAGTTCTCCCAATACCAGGGATCAAACCCACACCCCCTGCAGTGGAAGCTCGGATTCTTAAACATTGCACCACCAAGAAAGTTCCTGTTTTTCTCTTGTAAATTAGTTCATTGGTATCAATTTTTAAATTTCACCTATAAGTGGTACCATATGATATTTGACTTTCTCTTTCTGACTTACTTCACTTAGTATGATTATCTCTAGGTCCATCCATGATGCTGCAAATGGCATTCTTTCATTCTTTTTCATTTCTGAGTAATATTTCACAGTGAACATGTACCACTTCTTTATCCATCCATCTGCTAGTGGTATTTTGGTTGCTTCCATGTCTTAGACATTGTGAATTGTGCTGCGGTGCACATATGGGTGCATGTGGGTTTTCCAATTCTGCTTTTCTCTTGATATATGCCTGGGAGTGGGACTGCTGGATCATATGGTAGCTCTAATTTTACCTTGTAAAGGCACCTCCATGCTGTTCTCTATAGTGGCTGTTACCACTTTAGGTCCCAACAGCAGCATACGAGGGTTCCCTTTTTCCTACAAACTCTCAAGCATTTACTGTTCGTAGACTTTTCGATGATGGCTATTCTGACTCACATGAAGGGATCCCTCATTGTAGTTTTGATTTCCAAGCCGCTAATAATACACGAATTAGAGCATCTTTTCAAGTGCTTTTCTTTTAAACAGTGTGAGTAAAATTTACCTATTGAAATAAGATCTTGAAAGTCTGTTTCTTTTGAATTTTTTTTTTTTGCTTAACTATCCCTGGACATTCCCTGATTGCAGGGGTCATTTGCAGCCCTACAGCCCTCGTGAATATTAAGTACCTATAAGCCTTGGTTTTAACATTGCAGTTGCAGGAAAGGGCAACAAGGCAGTGGAATTTATTCATACTCAACTTGATTGCTAGGGCAGACAGAGCCTTACTGGAACTCCTGTTCCTAGGTTGAAAATTAGACTGGAAAGTGCCAGGACAAATACCCAAAAGCTTGTGTCACATTATTATTATTTTTAAACATCTTTATTGGAATATAATTGCTTTACAGTGGTGTGTTAGTTTCTGCTTTATAACAAAGTGAATCAGTTATACATATACATATGTCCCCATATCTCTTCCCTCTTGCATCTCCCTCTCTCCCACCCTCCCTATCCCACCCCTCTAGGTGGTCACAAAGCACTGAGCAGATCTCCCTGTGCTATGCGGCTGCTTTCCACTAGCTATCTATTTTACGTTGGGTAGTGTATATATGTCCATGCCACTCTCTCACTTTGACCCAGCTTACCCTTCCCCCGCTCCCTGTATCCTCAAGTCCATTCTCTAGTAGGTCTGCATCTTTATTCCCATCTTGCCCCTAGGTTCTTCTGATCTGTTTTTTCTTTTAAGATTCCATATATATATGTGTTAGCATATGGTATTTGTTTTTCTCTTTGACTTACTTCACTCTGTATGACAGTCTCTAGGTCCATCCACCTCACTAAAAATAACTCAGTTTCGTTTCTTTTTATGGCTGAGTAATATTCCATTGTATATATGTGACATCTTCTTTATCCATTCGTCTGTTGATGGACACTTAGGTTGCTTCCATGTCCTGGCTATTGTAAATAGAGCTGCAATGAACATTTTGGCACATGACTCTTTTGGAATTATGGTTATCTCAGGGTATATGCCCAGTAGTGAGATTGCTGGGTCGTATGGTAGTTCTATTTTTAGTTTTTTAAGGAAACTCCACACTGTTCTCCATAGTGGCTCTATCAATTTACATTCCCACCAACAGTGCAAGAGTGTTCCATTTTCTCCACAACCTCTCCAGCATTTATTGTTTGTAGGTTTTTTGATGATGGCCATTCTGACTGGTATGAGATGATATCTCATTGTAATTTTGATTTGCATTTCTCTAATGATTAATGATGTTGAGCATTCTTCCATGTGTTTGTTGGCAATCTGTATATCTTCTTTGGAGAAATGGCTATTTAGGTCTTCTGCCCATTTTTGGATTGGGTTGTTTTTTTTTATTGAGCTGCATGAGCTGCTTGTAAATTTTGGAGATTAATCCTTTGTCAGTTGCTTCATTTGCAAATATTTTCTCCCATTCTGAGGGTTGTCTTTTGGTCGTGTTTATGGTTTCCTTTGCTGTGCAAAAGCTTTGAAGTTTCATTAGGTCCCATTTGTTTGTTTTTATTTCCATTTCTCTAGGAGGTGGGTCAAAAAGGATCTTGCTCTGATTTATGTCATAGAGTGTTCTGCCTATGTTTTCCTCTAAGAGTTTGACGGTGTCTGGGCTTACATTTAGGTCTTTAATCCATTTTGAGTTTATTTTTGAGTATGGTGTTAGGGAGTGTTTTAATTTCATTCTTTTACATGTAGCTGTCCAGTTTTCCCAGCACCACTTACTGAAGAGGCTGTCTTTTCTCCACTGTATATTCTTGCCTCCTTTATCAAAGATAAGGTGACCATATGTGTGTGGGTTTATCTCTGGGCTTTCTATCCTGTTACATTGATCTATATTTGTTTTTGTGCCAGTACCATACTGTCTTGATTTCTGTAGCTTTGTAGTATAGTCTGAAGACAGGGAGCCTGATTCCTCCAGCTCCATTTTTCTTTCTCAAGATTTCTTTGGCTATTCTGGGTCTTTTGTGTTTCCATACAAATTGTGACATTTTTTGTTCTAGTTCTGTGAAAAATGCCAGTGGTAGTTTGATAGGGATTGCATTGAATCTGTAGATTGATTTGGGTAGTAGAGTCATTTTCACAATGTTGATTCTTCCAATCCAAGGACATGGTATATCTCTCCATCTATTTGTGTCATCTTTAATTTCTTTCATCAGTGTCTTATAATTTTCTGCATATAGGTCTTTTGTCTCCTTAGGTAGGTTTATTCCTAGATATTTTATTCTTTTGGTTGCAGTGTTATATGGGAATGTTTTTTAATTTCACTTTCAGATTTTTCATCATTAGTGTATAGGAATGCCGGAGATTTCTGTGCATTAATTTTGTATCCTGCTACTTTACCAAATTCATTGATTAGCTCTAGAAGTTTTCTGGTAGCATCTTTAGGATTCTCTATGTGTAGTATCATGTCATCTGCAAACAGTGACATCTTTACTTCTTTTTCTCTGATTTGGATTCCTTTTATTTCTTTTCCTTCTCTGATTGCTGTGGCTGAAACTTCCAAAACTGTGTTAAATAAAAGTGGTGAGAGTGAGCGACCTTGTGTTGTTTCTGATTTTAGTGGATATGGTTTCAGTTTTTCACCATTGAGGACAATGTTGGCTGTGTGTTTGTCATATATGGCCTTTATTATGTTGAGGAAAGTTCCCTCTATGCCTACTTTCTGCAGGGTTTTTTATCATAAATGGGTGTTGAATTTTGTCAAAAGCTTTCTCTGCATCTACTGAGATGATCATATGGTTTTTCTCCTTCAATTTGTTAAGATGGTGTATCACGTTGATTGATTTGCATATACTGAAGAATCCTTGCATTCCTGGGATAAACCCCACTTGATCATAGTGTATGATCCTTTTAATGTGCTGTTGGATTCTGTTTGCTAGTATTTTATTGATGATTTTTGCATCTATGTTCATCAGTGTTATTGGCCTGTAGTTTTCTTTCTTTGTGACATCTTTGTCTGGTTTTGGTATCAAGGTGATGGTGGCCTCATAGAAGGAATTTGGGAGTGTTCCTCCCTCTGCTATATTTTGGAAGAGTTTGAGAAGGATAGGTGTTAGCTCTTCTCTAAATGTTTTATAGAATTCACCTGTGAAGCCATCTGGTCCTGGGCTTTTGTTTGTTGGAAGATTTTTAATCACAGTTTCAATTTCTGTGTTTGTGATTGGTCTGTTCATATTTTCTATTTCTTCCTGATTCAGTCTTGGCAGGTTGTGCATTTCTACGAATTTGTCCATTTCTTCCAGATTGTCCATTTTATTGGCATAGAGTTGCTTGTAGTAATCCCTCATGATCTTTTTTATTTCTGCAGTGTCAGTTGTTACTTCTTTTTCATTTCTAATTCTATTGATTTGATTCTTCTCCCTTTTTTTCTTGATGAGTCTGGCTAATGGTTTATCTATTTTGTTTATCTTCTCAAAGAACCAGCTTTTAGTTTTATTGATCTTTGCTATTGTTTCCTTCATTTCTTTTTCATTTATTTCTGATCTGATTTTTATGATTTCTTTCCTTCTGCTAGCTTTGGGGTGTTTTTGTTCTTCTTTCTCTAATTGCTTGAGGTGCAAGGTTAGGTTGTTTATTCGAGATGTTTCCTGCTTCTTAAGGTGGGCTTCTTTGCTATAAACTTCCCCTTAGACCTGCTTTTGCTGCATCCCTTAGGTTTTGGGTCGTCGTGTCTCCATTGTCATTTGTTTCTAGGTATTTTTTAATTTCCTCTTTGATTTCTTCAGTGATCACTTCGTTATTAAGTAATGTATTGTTTAGCCTCCATGTGTTTGTATTTTTTACAGATCTTTCTCTGTAATTGACATCTAGTCTCATGGCGTTGTGGTCGGAAAAGATACTTGACACAATTTCAATTTTCTTAAATTTACCAAGGCTTGATTTGTGACCCAAGATATGATCTATCCTGGAGAATGTTCCATGAGCACTTGAGAAAAACGTGTATTCTGTTGTTTTGGGATGGAGTGTCCTATAAATATCAATTAAGTCCATCTTGTTTAATGTATCATTTAAAGCTTGTGTTTCCTTATTTTTTTCATTTTGGATGATCTGTCCATGGGTGAAAGTGGGGTGTTAAAGTCCCCTACTCTGAATGTGTTACTGTCGATTTCCCCTTTTATGGCTGTTAGTTTTTGCCTTATGTATTGAGGTGCTCCTATGTTGGATGCATAAATATTTACAATTGTTATATCTTCTTCTTGGATTGATCCCTTGATCATTATGTAGTGTCCTTCTTTGTCTCTTCTAATAGTCTTTATTTTAAAGTCTATTTTGTCTGATATGAGAATTGCTACTCCACCTTTCTTTTGGTTTCCATTTGCATGGAATATCTTTTTCCATCCCCTTACTTTCAGTCTGTATGTGTCTCTAGGTCTGAAGTGGGTCTCCTGTAGACAGCATATATATGGGTCTTGTTTTTGTATCCATTTAGCCAATCTCTGTCTTTTGGTGGGAGCATTTAGTCCATTTACATTTAAGGTAATTATCGATATGTATGTTCCTATTCCCATTTTCTAAATTGTTTTGCGTTCGTTATTATAGGTCTTTTCCTTCTCTTGTGTTTCTTGTCTAGAGAAGTTCCTTTAGCATTTGTTGTAAAGCTGGTTTGATGGTGCTGAACTCTTTCAGCTTTTGCTTATCTGTAAATGTTTTAATTTCTCCTTCATATCTGAATGAGATCCTTGCTGGGTTGAGTAATCTTGGTTGTAGGTTTTTCTCCTTCTCACTTTCAGTATGTCCTGCCACTCCCTTCTGGGTTGCAGTTTCTGCTGAGAGATCAGCAGTTAACCTTATGGGGATTCCCTTGTGTGTTATTTGTTGTTTTTCCCTTGCTGCTTTTAATATGCTTTCTTTGTATTTAATTTTTGACAGTTTGATTAATATGTGTCTTGGCGTATTTCTCCTTGGATTTATCCTGTATCGGACTCTCTGTGTTTCCTGGACTTGATTAACTATTTCCTTTCCCATATTAGGGAAGTTTTCAACTATAATCTCTTCAAATATTTTCTCAGTCCCTTTCTTTTTCTCTTCTTCTTCTGGAACCCCTATAATTCGAATGTTGGTGCGTTTAATGTTGTCCCAGAGGTCTCTGAGACTGTCCTCAGTTCTTTGCATTTTTTTTCTTTATTCTGCTCTGCAGTAGTTATTTCCACTATTTTATCTTCCAGGTCACTTATCCGTCCTTCTGCCTCAGTTATTCTGCTATTGATCTCATCTAGAGTACTTTTAATTTCATTTATTGTGCTGTTCATTGTTGCTTGTTTCATTTTTATTTCTTCTAGGTCCTTGTTAAATGTTTCTTGCATTTTGTCCATTCTATTTCCAAGATTTTGGATCATCTTTACTATCATTATTCTGAATTCTTTTTCAGGTAGACTGCCTATTTCCTCTTCAGTCTGGTGCATTTTTATCTTGCTCCTTCATCTGCTGTGTGTTTTTCTGTCTTCTTATTTTGCTTATCTTACTGTGTTTGCGGTCTCCTTTTTGCAGGCTGCAGGTTTGTAGTTCCCGTTGTTTTTGATGTGTGTCTCCAGTGGCTAAGGTTGGTTCAGTGGGTTGTGTAGGCTTCCTGGTGGAGGGGACTAGTGCCTGTGTTGTGGTGGATGAGGCTGGATCGTGTCTTTCTGGTGGGCAGGTCCACGTCTGGTGGTGTGTTTTGGGGTGTCTGTGGACTTATTATGATTTTAGGTAGCCTCTCTGCTAATGGGTGGGGTTGTGGTCCTGTTTTGCTAGTTGTCCAGCACTGTAGCTTGCTGGTTGTTGAGTGAAGCTGGGTGCTGGTAAGATGGAGGTCTCTGGGAGATTTTTGCCGTTTGATATTATGTGGAGCTGGGAGGTCTCTTGTTGAGCTGGGAGGTCTCTTGTTGACCAGTGTCCTGTAGTTGGCTCTCCCACCTCAGAGGCAGAGCCCTGACTCCTTGCTGGAGCAGCAAGGGCCTTTCATCCACACGGCTCAGAATAAAAGGGAGAGAAAGTAGAGAGAATTAGTCGAAGTAGGAAGGAAGGAAGAAAGAAAGGAGGGAGGGAGGAAGGAAAGAAGGAAGGAAGGAGGGACGGAAGTTAAAAAGAAAGAAAGAAGATACAGTAAAATAAAATAAAGTGTAATAAAGTTATTGAATTAAAAATAATTATTTAGAAAAAAAAGGGATGGATAGAACCTTAGGACAAATGGTGGAAGCAAAGCTATACAGACAAAATCTTACACAGAAGCATACACATACACCCTCACAAAAAGAAGTAAAGGGGAAAAAATCATAAATCTTGCTCTCAAAGTCCACCTCCTCAATTTGGGATGATTCATTGTCTAAAGGAGGGAAGGAAGGAAGGAAAGAAGGAAGGAAGGAAAGAAAGAAAGAGAAAGAAAGAAGGTAAAGTATAATAGAGTTATTAAAATTAAAATTAAGAAAAAAAAATTAAAAAAAAAAACAATGGACAGATAGAACCCTAGGACAAATGGTGGAAGCAAAGCTATACAGACAAGATCTCACACAGAAGCATGCACATACACATTCACAAAAAGAGGAAAAGGGGAAAAAAATCATAGATCTTGCTCTCGAAGTTCACCTCCTCAATTTGGGATGATTCGTTGTCTATTCATGTATTCCACAGATGCAGGGTACATCAAGTTGATAGTGGAGCTTTAATCCGCTGTTTCTGAGGCTGCTGGGAGAGATTTCCCTTTCTCTTCTTTGTTCTCACAGCTCACAGGCGCTCAGCTTTAGATTTGGCCCTGCCTCTGCGTGTAGGTCGCTGGAGGGCGTCTGTTTTTTGCTCAGACAGGACCAGGTTAAAGGAGCCGCTGATTCGGGGGCTCTGGCACAGGCAGGGGGGAGGGAGGGACACGGCATGCGGGGCGGGCCTGCGGCGGCAGAGGCCCGCGTGACGTTGCACCAGCCTGAGGCCCGCCGTGCATTCTCCCTGGGAAGTTGTCCCTGGATCCCGGGAACCTGGCAGTGGCGGGCTGCACAGGCTCCCCGGAAGAGGGGTGTGGATAGTGACCTGTGCTCGCACACAGGCCCCTTGGTGGCGGCAGCAGCAGCCTTAGCGTCTCCCGCCCGTCTCTGGGGTCTGCGCTTTTAGCCGCGGCTCGCGCCTGTCTCTGGAGTTCCTTTAAGCAGCCCTCTCCTCGTGCACCAGGAAACAAAGAGGGAAGAAAAAGTCTCTTGCCTCTTCGGCAGGTGCAGACTTTTCCCCGGACTCCCTCCTGGCTAGCTGTGGTGGACTAACCCCTTTAGGCTGTGTTCGAGCCGCCAACCCCAGTCATCTCCCTGCACTCCGACCAAAGCCCGAGCCTCAGCTCCCAACCCTGCCCGCCCCGGCGGGTGAGCAGACAAGCCTCTCAGGCTGCTGAGTGCCGGTCGGCACTGATCCTCTATGTGGCAATCTCTCCGCTTTGCCCTCCGCACCCCCGTTGCTGAGCTCTCCTCCGCGGCTGCGAAGCTCCCTGCTCTGCCTCCCACAGTCTCCGCCCGCGAAGGGGCTTCCTAGTGTGTGGAGACCTTTCCTCCTTCACAGCTCCCTCCCACTGGTGCAGGTGCCTCTGTCTTCTCTGTTTTTTCTTTTTTCTTTTGCCCTACCCAAGTACGTGGGGAGTTTCTTGCCTTTTGGGAGGTCTGAGGTCTTCTGCCAGCATTCCGTAGGTGTTCTGTAGGAGTTGTTCCGCATGTAGATGTATTTCTGATGTATTTGTGGGGAGGAAGGAGATCTCCGCGTCTTACTCTTCTACCATCTTGAAGCTCCTCCCCCACATTACTTCTTGTTTAATTCTTATCAGAGTAAATTTGATTACAATGTTGTGTTTGTTGTAGGTGTACAGAATCTGGTTCATTCATACATATACATGTATCTAATCAGGTTTAGATTCTTTCCCATGTTGGTCATTACAGAGCATTGAGTAGACCTCCCTTGGCATCCAGTAGGCCCTTCCTGATTATACATTTTATATGTATTAACTGTATGTTAACCCCAACATACTAATTTTTACATTCCTTTCACCTTTTTCTAAGTCTGTACGGGTTTTTCTCTGTGGAAATATGTTCATGGGTATTAATTTTTAGATAACACCAGTAAATGATATCATCAGATATTTGTCTTTCTCTTTCTGACTTACTTTACGTAGTAAGATTATCTCTAGTCTCATCTGTGGTGCTGCAAAAGGCATTGTTTCATCTTTTCCATGGCTAATATTCCATTGTGTACATGTACCACTTCTTTGTCCATTCATCTGTAGATGGACGTTTTGGTTGCATCCATGTCTGGCTATTGTAAATATCGCTACAGTGCATGTTTGGGAGCCTGTGTCTTTCGGAATTCTGGTTTTCTCGGGTTATAGGCCCATTAGTGCTTCAGCAGGATCATGTGGTAGTTCAACTGTTACCTTTTAAAGGCACCTTGACTCTCTTCTGATTAGTGGCTGTTACCAGTTTACATCCCATCAACAGCATAGGAGGGTACCCATTCTCGGAACCCATTCAGCATTTATTGTTTGCAGACATTTTTTTTGTTGTTGGCCAATCAGACCACTGTGAGGTGATACCTTTTTGTAGTTTAAATTTGCATGTCTCTAAAAAAAAAGAAAAACAGTGTGAGCAAATTTACCTCTTGAAATTGTCTTCTCAAGAGTTTGCCCTCTTTTGAATATTAATGTCCATTCCTGACCCCAGGACATTTTTTGGGGGCAGGTGTCATTTAAAGCCCTGCAGTCCTTGTGAATATTAAGTGACTGGGATTAAAGCTGCTGTTGTGGGAAATGGCAACAAGATGGCAGATTACTATATTCCCAGCTTTGGTTAAAAGAGCTGCAGAGCCTTCATGGAAGTCGTGCTCCTAGGTTGCAAATTAGAGTGGAATGTTCTGGGACAAACCCCGAAAAACTTATGTCTCCTTAGTTATGTTTGATTTTTTAATTTAATTTATATATTTTATCAGAGTAAATTTGAGTAGAGTGTTGTGATTGGGTGTACAGAATCTGGTCAATTATACATACATATATCTCTTCATCTTTGGATCCTGTATCTCATGTAAGTAACTACAGGGTGTTGAGTAGACCTCCCTTGGTATTTGGTAAGTGTTTGGTGATTATATATTTTATATGTAAGTCATTAAATGATTTATATATGTTATATGTTTATAAACATATAACATACATGAGTATATGTATGTTAAGACCATAATCCTAATTGATCCATTCCACATACCTTTCATGTGGTTAAACATTAGTTTGTTTTATAAGTCTCTGAGTGTCTTTTTCTGTGGAAATATGTTCCTTGCTAGCAATTTTAGGATAACATCTATAAATGATATCATAGAACATTTGTCATTCCTTTTGACTTACTTAACGTAATATGATTATTTCTAGGCTCATCTGTAGTCATGAAAATGGCATTGTTCATTTGTTTCCGAGGCTAATTATTAGGTACATGTACCACTTCTTCTTTGTCCATTTGTCTGTCGATGGACATTTTGTTTGCTTCCATGTCTTGGCTATTGTAAATATTGCTGCAGTGCATGTTTGTTTGCCTGTGTCTTTCCGATTCTGATCTTCTTAGGTTATAGGCCCATTAGTGGATTGGCCGGATCATATGGTAGCTCAATTTTTACCTTTTAAACACAGCTCTATTCTGTTCTCATTTTTAGCTGTTACCAGTTTACATCCAACCAGCAGCATAGTGGGTATGCATTCTCCACAACCCCTTCAGCATTCATTGTCGACGTTTTACCGATGGCATTCTGAATGTTGGGTGGTGACACCTTTTTGTAGATTGGATTTGTATGCGAGCAATAATTCGTGATGTTGAGCTTTTATCCCTGTCCTTTTTTTAAAATAAAAGAGTAAAACTCACATCTTCAAATTGTTTTCTTGAAAAATTTTCCGTTTTTAAAATTTTTTTGGCCATTACCTACCCCAGGACATTTCTTTGAGGGCAGGTGTCATTTACAGCCCTGTGATTATATTAAGTGACGATTAGCATTGGGTTCAAAGCTGCTGTTGTGGAAAACGGCCAAAAGGCGGCAGCATTTCTCCATTCACAAATCTGGTTACTGGGACAGCAGAGCCTTCCTGGAAGTCGTGTTAATAGGTTGTAAATTAGAATGGAATGCGCCAGGAAAATCCCCCCATAAGTTTATGTCGCATTACTTCTTCCTCAATGTTTTAATTTAATTCTTTAAATCGGGGTAATGATTAGAATACTGTTTGTCGTAGGTGTACACAGTCTGGTTCATTTGTACATTATATATATTCATGTACAGATCCTCTTCCCATGTAAATTAATACAGAGCGTTCAGTAGACCTCTCTTGGTATATGGTCGGTTTTTTGATATATGTATTTGGTAGGTATTTGTATACGTTTGGTGATCTTAATTTTTCCATTCCTCCCACCATTCCTTTTAGATAGTCATAGTTTGTTTTCTAAGTCTGTGAGTATCTTTCTCTGTGGAAATAAGTTCATTTGTGTCAGTTGTTAGAAAACACCTAGAAGTGATATCATAGGACATATGTCTTTTGCTTTCCGACTTACCTCATGTTCTCTGATTACTTCGAGGCTCATCTATGGTGCTACAAAGATCAGTGTTTCATTGTTTTCGAAGGCTAATCCATTGTGTACATGGACTTCCTCTTCTTTGTACATTCATCTGTTGATGGGTATTTTCATTTTTTCCAAGTCTTGGCTACTGTAAATATTGCTGCAGTGCAGGATTACCAGCCTTTGTCTTTTGGATTCTGGTCTTCTCTGGTGATAGGCCAAGCCGTGGGCCTACCAGATCATATGGTAGCTGAGTTTTTACCTTTAAATGCACCTCCATTCTGTTTTCACCTTTGGCTGTTACCAGTTTACATCGCCCCAGCAGCTAGAGGGTACACAGTTCTCTAAAACCCCTTCAGCATTTGTTGTTTGTAGAATTTCTTGCTGGTGATCATTCTAATAAAAGCTCAACATCAAGAATTATTAGGCTCATGCAAATCTAATCTACAAAGAGGTTTCAAAACACAGCAGTTGAATGCCCATCAGCAATAAGTCTACAAACACTAAATGCTGAAGAGGTTTTAGAGAGCTCTGTACCGTGTAGCTGTGGGTGAGATGTAAAGTGGTAACAGCCAATAATGAGAACACAAAGAAGCTGCGTTTAAAAGTAAAAACTGAGCTACAATTCGATCCAGCAGGCCCACTGCTGGGCCTATCACGTGAGAAGAGCAGAATCGAGAAGATGCAGGCTGGCAAAGGTGCACTGCAGCAATACTCACAATAGCCAAGACATGGAAGCAACCAAAATGTCCATCAACAGATGAATGGACAAGGAAAAAAATGAAAGAATGCCGTTTGCAGCACCGTAGTTGATTTTAGAGGTAATCACACAACTTGAAATAAGTCAGAAAGCAAAAGACACATACCGTATTATATCATTACTTATAGGTATTATCTAAAAACTGATACCACTGAAGATATTTGCATAGAGAAAGGCAATCACAGATTCATTAAAGAATCTCAAGGATAACCAAATGGAAATGTGTGAGGATTGGGGGAAAAAAAGGATATTGGGATAAACGGAGATACACAAACACATGTGACATATATAATCACCAAAGACCTACGGTATACCAAGAGATTACTCAACAATGTGTCGTAACCTACATTGGGTAGGGATCTGAAGATGAATAGATACATGTATATGTGTAAAAGAACCACATCTTGCACACCTAGAACAAAACATTGTAATCAAATTTACTGTGATAACAAATAAAAATTAAATTAAAAAACAGACAAGGCGTAATGAGACAAACTTATGGGGGTTTTTGAGACAAACTTATTGGGGGGTTTTCCTGGCACATTGGGGGGTTTTCCTGGCACATTCCATTCTAATTTACAACCTAGGAACAGGACTTCCAGGAAGGCTCGGTTGCCCTAGTAACCAGATTTGGGCATGGAGAAATGCTGCAGCCTTGTGACCGTATCCTGCAACAGCAGCTGTAAACCCAGGGATAATGGTCACTGAGTATTACAATAATTGCAGACCTGTAAATGACACCAGCCATCAGAAAAGATCCTAGGATCAGAAATCGACCAAGAAATTGAAAAAAGGGCAACACTTCAACACGATAATTTCAAAAGGTATATTTTACTCACACCTCTTTTTCTTGTTTTTTAAACAAAAACAACAAAAAGGCGTGGCAAAATGCTCAATATTAGGAATTATTAAAGACATGCAATTCCAGTCTACAAAAACGTATCCGAATGACCATCAGCAAAAATTCTGCAAACAATAAATGCTGAAGGGGTTGTGGAGAATTGCGTACCCTCAGCTCTAAGTGGGATGTAAACTGGTAAGAGCCATTAAAGAAAACAGAATGGAGGAGCCTTTACAAGGTAAACATTGAGCTACGATTCAATCCAGCAGGCCCACTGCTGGGCCTATCACCTGAGAAGATCAGAATCAAAAAGACACAGGCTGGCAATCCTGCATTGCGGCAATATTTACCACAGCCAAGTCTTGGAAGCAACCAAAATGTCCATCAACAGATGAATCCACAAAGAAGTGGTCCATATACACAATGGAATATTACTCCGAGAAAAAATATAAATTAAATTTAAAAAACAAAGTAAGGAGACATAAGCTTTGGGGGTGTATCCAGGATCATTCCACTCTAATGTAACACCGAGGAACACAAGTATCAGGAAGATTCTGTTTCCCTAGTAACCAGAGTGTGTAATGTAGAAATGCTACCGCCTAGTGGCTGTTATCCACAACAGCAGCTTTAAAAGCTGTAATGCTCACTTCATATTCACAAGGACTGCAGGCTGGTAAATGACACCTGCCGTCTAAATATCTTGAGAGAGGTAATTGCAAAAAAAATTCAAAATGTGGCACATACTACACGAAAACAATTTAAGTTTTACTCATTCTTTAAAATAAAAGAAAAATGCATATGGCTAATATCTAAAGCATATGGCTAATATCTCAATATAAGGAATTATTAGATGCACGCAAATTAAACCACAAAAAGGTATCAGCTCACTCCAGTGAGAATGACCATCAGCAAAAAAACTACAAACAATAAATGCCGAAGTGGTTGTGGAGAAATGCATACTCTCAACTTTAAGTGGGATGTAACTGGTAACAGCCACTAATGAAAAGAGAAAAAGGTGCCTTTAAAAGGTAAACTTTGAGCTACCATATGATTCAGTGGGCCCATCCTAGGCCTATGATCTAGGAAGACAGAATTGTATGACACTGGCAGGCAACAGTGCACTATAGCAGTATTACAATAGACAACACATGAAAACAACCAAAAAGTCCTTGAAAAGATGAATGGCCAAAGAAGAACTGGTACATGTACAGGTGGAATATTAGACAAGGAAAAAACTAAAACAACATCGTTTGCAGCACCATAGATGAGTCTACAGGTAATCACACAACTTGAAGTAACTCAGAAAGCGAAAGACGCATATCCTATGGTATCACTAATAGGTGTTACCTAAAAATTGATACCTGTGAAGATATTTCCATAAAAAAAGGCTTCCACAAAAAAAGGCAACCACAGATTCAAAAGAAACTTATGGCTAACCAAATGGAAAGGTGTGAGGATTGGATACATTAGAATATTGGGGTAAACAGAGATATACCAACACACGTGAAATATCGCAAAGACCTACGGAATTCCAAGAGAAGAGTACTCAACATTGTGTCAACCCACAGGGGAAATGGATCCGAAGATGAAAAGATACATGTATATGTATAAAAGAACCACATCTTTCACACCTACAACAAACGAAAAATTGTAATCAGATTTGCTGTTATAAAAAATAAAAATTAAAATTAGATTAAAAAAATGAACAAGTTATGAGACATAAACTTACGGAGGTTTTTCCTGTCACATTCCGTTCTAATTTACAAGTTGGAACAGTACACCCAGGAAGGCTCTTTTGCCCTAGTAACCAGATTTGGGAATGGAGAACTGCCACAGCCTTGTGACCGTCTCCTGCAACAGCAGCTTTAAACACCGTGCTAAGGGTCACTTAATATTCACAAGAACTGCAGCTCTGTAAAAGACACCTGCCCTCAAAAAATAACCTTGGTTCGAATATCGATGAAAAAATTCAAAAGTGGGCAACCTTTCAAGAAGACAATTTCAAGAGGCATATTTAACTTACATTTCTTCTTTTCTATATTTTTTTTCTGGTTTAACAATAAAGGCCACGGAAAAAGCTCAACGTCAGGAATTTAAAAAGACATGCAAATCCAATCTACAAAAACTTTTACATGACAACACTCAGAATGATCATAAGCAAAAATCTCTAAACAATAAATGCGCAGGGGGTTTTAGAGCACTGTGTACCCTCTAGGTGCTGGGGGGATGTCCACTGGTAACAGCCAGTAGTGCGAATAGAAAGGAGGTGCGTTTAAAGGTAAAATCTGAGCTGCCAATATGATCTGGTAGGCCCACTACTGGCCCTATCACCTGAGAAGACCAGAATGAACAAGACACAGGCTGACAGTCCTACACTGCAGCAACATTTACCCTAGCCAAGACTTGGAACCACCAAAATGTCCATCAACAGATGAATCCACAAAGAAGAAGTGGTCCATGTACACAAAGGAATATTACTCCGATAAAAAATATAAATTAAATACAAAAAACAAACATAAGTAAGGAGACGTAAGCTTTGGGGGTGTATCCGTGCACAATCCAATCTAATTTACAACCCAGGAACTACTTCCAGGGAGGTACTGTTTCCCTAGTAACCAGAGTGGGGAATATAGAAATGCTGCTGCACTGTGACCGTTTGCCCCAACAGCAGCTTAAAAACCTGTGCTAAAGGTCACTTGATATTCACAAGGACTGGAGGGCTATAAATGACACCTGCCAACAAAATGGGTTCAGGGAGGTAATGGCCAAATATGTTCAAAATATGGCACGTACTTCAAGAAGCCATTTGAGCAGGTAAGCTGTACTCTCTCTTTAAAAAAAAAAGGGGGGGACATGGCTATAAGCTCAATATAAGGAATTATTAGACATATACAAATCCAAGCACAAAAATGTCTCAGATCACAGAGGTCAGAATGAGCATCAGCAAAAAAAATACAAACAATAAATCCTGAAGGGGGTGTGGAGAAATGCATACCCTCAACTGAAAGTGGCTCGTAAAGTGGTAAGTGCCACAAATGAAAACAGAATGGAGCTGCCTTTACAAGGTAAACATTGAGATACCATATGATCCCGCAGGCCCACTCCTTGGCCTGTAACCTAAGAAGACAGAAATATAAAGACACAGGCAGGCAAAACTGCACTGCAGCAGTATCACAATAGCGAAGACACGGAAAGAACCAAAAAGTCCATCAAGAGACGGATGGACAGAGAAGAACTGGTACGGGTACACGTGGAATATTAGCCACGGAAAGAAAATGAAACAATGCAGTTTGCGGAACCATAGTTGAGTCTGGAGGTAATCACACAACTTGAAGTAAGTCAGAAGGCGAAAGACACATATCATGTGATATCAATTACAGGTGTTACCTAAAAATTGACACCCGTGAAGATACTTCCACTGAGAAAGGCAATCACAGATTTATCAAACAAACTTATGGTTAACCAATTAGAAAGTTGTGAAGACTGGATATATTAGGATATTGGGGTTAACAGAGATATGGAAACACATGTGAAATATATAATCACCAAAGACCTATGGAATTCCAAGAGATGACTACTCAACACTGTGTCATAACCTACGTGGCAAATGGATCCCAAGAAGAATACACATATTTATAGGTGTAAAACAAACATATCTTGCACACCTAGAACAAACAAAACATAATCAAATTTGCTGTGATAAAAAATAAAAAGTATATTAAACGAACAACAAGTAACCGAGGCATAAAATTATGGGGGTTCTTCCTGGCTCATTCCATTCTAACTTACTTCCTTGGAACATGGCTTCCAGGAAGGTTCTGTTGACCTAGTAACGAGATTTGAGAAATCTCGTTAGGAGATTAGGAGAAATTAGGAGAAATCCTGCAACATTTCGGGCTTCCTGCCACAGCAGTTTTAAACCCAGTGCTAACGGTCAGTTAAAATTCACCTTAATTGCCGGCCTGTAAATGAAACCTGCCCTCAAAAAAAATCCTGGGGTCGGAAAGCCACCAAAAAAGGGCAACCTTTCAAGAACACAATTTCAAGAGGCATATTTTACACACATATTTTCTTTCCTTTTTTCTTTATCCAAGGAAACGGCATGGAAAAATGCTCATCAGAAATTAATAAACACATGCAAATCCAATCTATATAAACATTCACCTCACAACAGTCAGAATGATCATCAGCAAAACAGTCCACAAACAATACGTGCTGAAGGGGTTTTAGAGAACTGTGGACCCTCTAGCTGCTGGTGGGATGTAAACCAGTAACAGCCAATAGTGAGAAGAGAATGAACGTGCATTTCCAGGTAACAATTGAGCAACCATATGATCTGGTAGGCCCACCTCTGGACCTATCACCTGAGAAGACCAGAATCAAAAAGACACAGGCTGGCCACCCTACACTGCAGTAATATTTACCACAGCCAAGAGTTGGAGCAACCAAAATGTCATTCAACAGATGAATGCACCTTGAACTGGGCCATGTACACAATGGAATATTAGCCATGTTAAAGCATGACACAGTGCTCTATGCACCACCATAGAAGGACCTAGATATAATCACACAAGTTGAAGAAAGAAACCAAAAGAAAGATATCCTATGATATCACGTATAGGTGTCACCTAAAAAATGATACCCATTAACTTATTTCCAAGAAAAGGCCACTCATGGATTAAGAAACCAAAATTACGTTTAACCAAATGGAAAGGTGTGAGGAATGGATAAATTAGGCTATGGGGGTGACAGACCTATACTAATACATATGAAACATATAATCACCAAAGACCTATGGAATACCAAGAGAGGTCTACTCAACACTGTGTAATAACGTACATGGGAAAGGATCCAAAGATAGATAGATACGTAGTTCTAATGAACCATATCCTGTACACCTAGAACATACACAACATTTTTATCAAATTTTCTCTGATTAAAAAATAAAAATTAAATTAAAAAACAAACAGGAAGTAAGGAGATACAAGCTGTTGGGGGTTTGCCTTAGTACATTCCACTCTAATTTACAGCCTACTAACACGATTTCCAGGAAGGCTCTGTTGCCCAAGAGCCCTGAGTTGTAAATGTAGAAATTTTGCCGCCTTGTGGCCGTTTCCCGCAATAGCGGCTTTAAACCATGGCTAATGGTCACTTAATATTCACAAGGACTCAGGGCTGTAAAGGACACCTGCCCTCAAAAAAAATGTTCTGAGGTAAGGAATGGCCAAGAAAACTCAAAACAGAGCAAAATTTTCAAGAAGATCATATGAGAGGTAAGTTTTACACACTGTTTAAAAAAAAAAGGAAAATGGATAAAAGGTCAACATCAGGAATTATTAGACTCATGCAAATCTAATCTATGAAAAGTTTTCAACACACACCAGTCGAATGACCATCAGCAAAGTGTCTACAAACAATAAATGCTGAAGAGGATTTAGAGACCTGTGTACCCTCTAGCTGCTGGTGAGATGTAAAGTGGTAAGAGCCAATAATGAGAAGAGAAAGGAACTGCGTTTCAAAGTAAAAATTGAGGTACCATTCAATCCAGCAGGCCCACCGCTGGGCCTTTCACCTGAGAAGACCAGAGTCGAGAAGACACAGGCTGTCAAAGGTGCACTGCAGCAATATTCACAAAAGCCAAGCCATGGAAGCAACCAAAGTGTCCATCAACAGATGAATGGACAATGAAGAAGTGGTCCATGTATAGAATGGAATATTAGCCATGGAAAACAATGAATCACTGCCCTTTGCAGCACCATAGATGATCCTAGAGATAATCACAGAACATGAGGTAAGTCCAAAAGCAAAAGACAGATATCATGATATCACTTCTAGGTGTTATCTGACAACCGACACAAATGGACTTATTTCCACAAAGAAAGACACAGGCATAGAAAACAAACTGGTTATCTGAAAGGAAAGGTGGGAGCAATGGACAAATTAAGATTAGGGTTGCCATACGTATACCAATACATATTAAATCCATATATCAAAAAGACCGACCATATACCAAGGGAGGTCTACTGAACACTCTGTACTAATTTACATGGGAAGGGGATCTGTACATGAATACATATATATAATGTACAAATGAACCAGGTTGTGTACACCTAGAACAAACAGTATTCTAATCAATACCCTGATTAAACTGATTAAAACAACGAAGAAGATGTACTGAGACATGAAGTTATGGGGTTTTTTCCTGGCACCCTCCATTCTAATTTACAACCTAGGAACACGACTTCCAGGAAAGCTCTGCTGCCCTAGAAAGGAGATTTAGGAATGCAGAAACGCTGCCGCCGTGCGGCCGTTTCCCACAACAGCAGCTTTCAAGCCACTGCTAATGTTCACTAAATATTAACAAAATGAGCCTGTGACACATGCACTCAAAAAAAATCCTGGGATCGAAAATCAACCAAACAATTCTAAAGAGGGCAAGGTTTTAAGAAGACAGTTTCAAGAGGTATATTTTACTCGCACTTTGTTTTTTTTAAGAACAAGAAAAATGCATGGAAAAATGCTCGTCGTGAGGAATTATTAAAGACATGCAAATCCAATCTACCTAAACGTATCAGCTCACACCGGTGAAAATGATCATCTGCAAAAAATAAATGCTGACGGGGCTGTGGAGAAATGCATACCCACACCTCTAACTGGGACAAAACTTGTAAGAGCCACCATTGAAAACAGGATGGAGGTGCCTTTAAGAGGTACACATTGAGCTACCATGTGCTTCAGCAGGCTCACTCCAGGGTCTATGACCTAGGAAGACAGAATTGGAAAGACACAGGCAGGCAAAACTTCACTGCAGCAGTTTTACAGTAGCCAAGACAGGGAAGCTACCAAAAAATCCATCAACTGATGAATGGAAAAGAAGAACTGATACATGTACAGGAGGAATATTAGCCGAGGAAAAACAGGGAACAATGCCGTTTGCAGCACCATAGATGAGTCTAGAGGTCATCACAACCTGAAGTCAGAAAGCAAAGGACACATATCCTATTATATCACTTATTGGTGTTACCTAAAAATGGATACCAATGAAGATTTTTTACAGAGAAAGGCAATCAAAGAGTAAATCAACAAACGTATGGTTAACCAAAAGGAAACGCTTGAGGATGGGATAAATTAGGATATTGGGATAAGCAGATATACCAACACATGTGAAATATATAAGCACCAAAGACCTATGGAATACCAAGAGAAGACTACTCAACATTGTGTCATAACCAACATGGGAAATGGATCCAAAGATGAATAGATATATGTATATGTGTAAAAGAACCACATCTTGCACACCTAAAACAAACAAAACATTGTAATCAAATTTGCTGTGATAAGAAATAAAAATTAAATTAAGAAAACCAAACAGAAGTAATGAGACATAATCTAATGGGGATTTTCCTGGCATATTCCATTCTAATTTACAAGATGGAACAGTACACCCAGGAAGGCTCTTTTGCCCTAGTAACCAGAATTGGGAATGGAGAAATGCCACAGCCTTGTGACCGTTTCCTGCAAAAGCAGCTTTAAACACAGTGCTAAGGTTCACTTAATATTGACAAGAATTGCAGCACAGTAAATGACACATACCCTCAAAAAAAATCCTGGGTTCGAAAATTCAAAAGAGGGCAACCTTTCAAGAAGACAATTTCAAGAAGCATATTTGACTCACATTTTTTTCTTTTTTCTTTTTTTTTTTAACAAAAAAGGCCATGTACAAAGCTCAACATCAGGAATTAATAAAGACACACAAATCCAATCTACAAACTTTTACCTGACAACAGTCAGAATGATCATCAGTAAAAACCTCTAAACAATAAATGCTCAAGGGGTTTTAGAGAACTCTGTACCCTCTAGCTGCTGGTGGGATGTCAACTGGTAACAGCCAGTAGTGAGAACAGAAAGGAGGTGCGTTTAAAGGTAAAAATTGAGCTACCATATGATCTGGTAGGCCCACTACTGGCCCTATCACCTGAGAATACCAGAATGAAAAAGACACAGCCTGGCAATCCTACACTGCAGCACTATTTACCCTAGCCAAGACTTGTAACAAACAAAATGTCCATCAACCGATGAATCCACAAAGAAGTTGTCCATGTACACAAAGGAATATTACTCCGATGAAAAATATAAATTAAATATAAAAAACAAACATAAGTAATGAGACATAAGCTTTGGGGGTGTATCCGTGCATAATCCACTCTAATTTACAACCAAGGAACTACTTCCAGGGAGGTACTGTTTCCCTAGTAACCAGAGTGGGGAATGTAGAAATACTGCCTCCCTGTGTCCGTTTGCCACAACAGCAACTTTAAAACCTGTGCTAAAGGTCCCTTGATATTCACAAGGACTGGAGGGCTATAAATGACACCTGCCAACAAAATGTGCTGAGGGAGGTAATGGCAAAAAAATTCAAAGTATGGCAGATACTTCGAGAAATCATTTGAATAGGTAAGCTGTACTCACTCTTTAAAAAAAAAAAAGGGACATGACTATAAGCTCAATATAAGGAATTATTACACATATGCAAATCCACAAAACGGTATCAGATCACAGCGGTCAGAATGAACATGAGCAAAAAAATACAAACAATAAATCCTGAAGAGGTTGTGGAGAAATGCATACCCTCAACTTTAAGTGGCTCATAAACTGGTAAGTGCCACTAATGAAAACAGAATGGTGCTGCCTTTATAAGGTAAACACTGAGATATCATATGATCCCACAGGCCCACTCCTTGGCCTATAACCTAAGAAGACAGAAATATAAAGACACAGGCAGGCAAAACTGCACTGCAGCAGTATTACAATAACCAAGACATGGAAGCAGCCAAAAACTCCATCAACAGGTGAATGGACAAAGAAGAAGCAGTACATGTACAGATGGAATATTTGCCATGGAAAAAAAAAAGAAACAATGCAGTTTGCGGAACCATAGTTGAGTCTGGAGGTAATCACACAACTTGAAGTAAGTCAGAAAGCAAAGGACACATATCCGATGATATCAGTTATAGGCGTTACCTAAAAATTGATACCAATGAAGATATTTCCACACAGAAAGGCAATTACAGATTCAATAAGTAAACGTATGGTTAACCAAATGGAAAGGTGTGAGGATTGCATACATTAGGATATTTGGGTTAACAAAGATATACAAGCACATGCGAAATATATAATCATCAAGACCTACAGACCACCAAGAGAAGACTACTCAACATTGTTTCATAACCTACATGGCAAATGGATCCGAAGATGAATAGATATATGTGTATGTGTAAAAGAACCACATCTTGCACACCTAGAACAAACAAAACATTGTAATCATATTTGCTGTGCTAACAAATAAAAATTAAATTAGGACTTCCCTGGTGGCGCAGTGGTTGAGAGTCCGTCTGCTGATGCAGAGGACACGGGTTCGTGCCCCGGTCTGGGAAGATCCCACATGCCACGGAGCGGCTGGGCCCGTGAGCCATGGCCGCTGAGCCTGCGCGTCCAGAGCCTGTGCTCCGCAATGGGAGAGGCCACAGCAGTGAGAGGCCCGCGTACCGCAAAAAATAAATGAATAAATAAAAAAACAATTAAATTAAAAAAAGAACAAGAAGTAATGAAACATAAACTTATGGGGGTTTTTCCTGGCATATTCCATTCAAATTTACAAACTAGGAACAGGACTTCCAGGAACTCTCTGTTGCCCTAGTAACCAGAGTTGGGATTGGAGAAATGCTGCAGCGTTGTGATCGTTTCCTGCAAAAGCAGCTTTAAACACAGTGCTAACGGTCACTTAATATTCACCATAATTGCAGGTCTGTAAATAACACCTGCCCTAAAAAAAATTTTGGGGTCCAAAATCGACCAAAAAATTCAAAAGAGGGCAATCTTTCAATAACACAATTTCAAGAGACATATGTCACTCACATTATTACTTTTCTTTTTTTTTTTCCTTAACCAATCAAAGGGCATGGACAAATGCTCAACATCAGAAATTAATAAAGGCATACAAATCCAATCTACAAAAACGTTCATGGCATAACCGTCAGAATGTTCATCAGCAAAGAAGTCTACAAACAATAAATGCTGAGAGGGTTTTAGAGAACTGTGGACCCTCTAGCTGCTGGTGGGATGTCCACTGGTAACAGCCAGTAGTGAGAACAGAATGGACGTGCACTTAAAGGTGCAAATTGAGCTACCGAATGATCTGGTAGGCCCACTGCTGGGCCTATCACCTGAGAAGACCAGGTTCAAAAAGACACAGCCTGGCAATCCTACACTGCAGCAATATTTACTATAGCCAAGACTTGGAAGCAACCAAAATGTCCATCAACAGATGAATGCACAAAGAAGAAGTGGTTTATGTACACAATGGACTATTAGCTGTGGAAAAGCATGACACAGTGCCATTTGCACCACCACTGAAGGACCTAGAGATAATCACAACTTGAAGTAAGAAAGAAACGGAAAGACAGATATCCTTTGATATCACTTATAGGTGTTACCTAAAAATTGATAGCCATGGACTTATTTTCAAGAGAAGAACACTCATGGATTAAAAAAACAAAATTATGTTTAACCAAATGGAAAGGTGTGAGGAATGCTTAAAATAGGATATGGGGGTGGACAGATATTAATACATATGAAATATATAATCACCCAAGACCTATGGAAAACCAAGAGAAGTCTATTCAACAGTCTGTAATAACCTAAATGGGAAAGATCCGTAGATGAATACATGTAACATAGATATACTGAACCAGATTCTGTACATGTAGAACAAACACACCATTTTTATCAAACTTGCTCTGATTAAAAAAAAATTATTTTTAAAAAAGAAGAAGTAAGGAGATATAAGCTCTTGGGGGTGTGCCCTGGCACACTCCATTACTAATTGGCACACTACTAACCCGATTTCCAGGAAGGCTCTGTTGCTCAAGGACCCAGAGTTGGAGATGTAGAAATGCTGCCTTTTGTGACCGTTTCCCAGAAGAGTGGTTTTAAACCCACAGATAATGGTCACTTAATATTCACAAGGATTCACGGCTGTAAAGGACACCTGTCTTCAAAAACAACTCCTGAGGTAGGGAACGCCCAAAAAAATTCAAAACAGAGCAAATTCTTCAAGAAGATAGTATGATTTAAAACCTGTGCTACTGGTCACTTCATATTCAAAAGGACTGCAGGGCTGTAAATGACACCTGGCCTCAAAATGTCTTGAGGGAAGTAATGGCCAAAGAAAGTCAAAATGTGGCCCATACTTCAATACAATTTGAATACGTAAGTTGTACTGACTCTTTAAAAAAAAAAAAAAAAAGGACATGTCTAAAACCTCAATATAAGGGATGATTAGACGCATGTAAATCTACCACAAAGAGGTATCAGTTCACACCAGTAAGAATGACCATCAGCAAAAAAAATCTAAAAAGAATAAATGCTGAAAGGGTTGTGGAGAAAAGCATACCCTCAACTTTAAGTGGGACGTAAACTGCTAAGAGCCACTTATGAAAACCCAATAGAGGTGCCCTTTAAAGGTAAAGATTGAGCTACCATATGATCCAGCAGGCATACTTCTAGGCCTATAACCAAACAAGGCACAATTTGAAAGACACAGGCAGGCAAAATTGCACTGCAGCAGTATTACAATAACCAAGACATGGAAGCAACCAAACACTCCATCAACAGGTGAATGGACAAAGAAGCAGCAGTACATGTACAGATGGAATATTTGCTACGGAAAAAAAATGAAACAATGCGGTTTGTGGAACCATAGATGAGCCTGGAGGTAATCTCAAAACTTGAAGGAAGTCAGAAGGGGACAGACACATATCATATGATATCAATTACAGGTGTTACCTAAAAATTGATACCCATGAAGGTATTTCCACTGAGAAAGACAATCACAGATTAAACAAACTTATGGTTAACCAATTAGAAAGTTGTGAAGACTGGATACATTAGGATATTGGGTTTAACACAGATATAGAAACACATGTGAAATATATAATCACCAAAGACCTATGGAATTACAAGAGAAGACTACTCAACACTGTGTCATAACCTACGTGGCAAATGGATCCCAAGAAGAATACACATATTTATAGGTGTAAAATAAACACATCTTGCACACCTAGAACAAACAAAACATTATAATCAAATTTGCTGTGATAAAAAATAAAAATTATATTAAAAAAACGAACAAGAAGTAAACAAGGCATAAAATTATGGGGGTTCTTCCTGGCTCATTCCATTCTAACTTACAAGCTTGGAACACAGCTTCTAGGAAGGCTCAGTTGAGCTAGTAACCACATTTGAGAATGGAGAAATCCTGCAGCATTTTGGCCTTCCTGCAACAGCAGTTTTAAACCCAGTGCTAACGGTCAGTTAAAATTCAACTTAATTGCCGGCCTGTAAATGACACCAGCCCTCAAAAAAAATTCTGGGGTCGGAAAGCCACCAAAAAAGGGCAACCTTTCAAGAACACAATTTCAAGAGGCATATTTTACACACATATTTTCTTTCTTTTTTTCTTTAACCAAAGAAACAGCATGGAAAAATGCTCAACATCAGAAATTAATAAAGACGTGCAAATCCAATCTATATAAACGTTCACCTCACAACAGTCATTATGATCATCAGCAAAACAGTCCACAAACAATACATGGCTGAGGGGGTTGTAGAGAACTGTGGACCCTCTAGCTGCTGGTGGGATGTCAACTGGTAACAGCCAGTAATGAGAACAGAGAGGAAGTGCGTTTAAAGGTAAAAATTGAGCTACCGTATGATCTGGTAGACCCACCTCTGGGCCTATCACCTGAGAAGACCAGAATCAAAAGACATAGGCTGGCAATCCTACACTGCAGTAATATTTACCACAGCCAAGAGTTGGAGCAACCAAAATGTCATTCAACAGATGAATGCACCAAGAAGAACTGGTCCATGTACACAATGGAATATTAGCCATGGAAAAGCATGAAACAGTGCTCTTTGCACCACCATAGAAGGACCTAGATATAATCACACAACTTGAAGTAACAAAGAAACCAAAAGATATCCCATGATATCACTTATAGGTGTTACCTAAAAAATGATACCCATGGTGGCTTCCCTGGTGGCGCAGTGCTTGAGAGTCCACCTGCCAATGCAGGGGACACGGGTTCATGCCCCGGTCCAGGAAGATCCCATATGCCGCGGAGCGGCTAGGCCCGTGAGCCATGGCCACTGAGCCTGCGCATCCGGAGCCTGTGCTCCGCAACGGGAGAGGCCACAACAGTGAGAGGCCCACGTACTGCAAAAAAAAAAAAAAAAAAAAATGATATCCACGAACTTACTTCCAAGAAAAGGCCACTCATGGATTAAGAAACCAAAATTGCGCTTAACCAAATGAAGAGATGTGAGGAATGGATAAATTAGGATATGGGGGTGACAGACCTATACTAATACATATGAAACATATAATCCCCAAGACCTATGGAATACCAAGAGAGGTCTACTCAACACTGTGTAATAATGTACATGGGAAAGGATCCAAAGATGAATAGATACATAGATATAATGAACCAGATTCTGTACACCTAGAACATACACAACATTTTTATCAAATTTTCTCTGATTAAAAAATAAAAATTAAATTTAAAAACAAACAAGCAGGGCTTCCCTGGTGGCGCAGTGATTGGGAGTCCGCCTGCCGATGCAGGGGGCGCGGGTTCGTGCCCCGGTCCGGGAGGATCCCACATGCCGCGGAGCGGCTGGGCCCGTGAGCCATGGCCGCTGGGCCTGCGCGTCCGGAGCCTGTGCTCCGCAACGGGAGAGGCCACAACAGTGAGAGGCCCTCGTACCGAAAAAAAAAAAAAAAAAAAAAAAAAAAAAAAAAACAAACAAGCAGTAAGGAGATATAAGCTGTTGGGGGTTTGCCTTGGTACATTCCACTCTAATTTACAGCCTACTAACACGATTTCCAGGAAGGCTCTGTTGCTCAAGGACCCTGAGTTGTAAAATGTAGAAATTTTGCCGCCTTGTGGCCGTTTCCCGCAATAGCGGCTTTAAACCATGGCTAATGGTCACTTAATATTCACAAGGACTCAGGGCTGTAAAGGACACCTGCCCTCAAAAAAAATGTTCTGAGGTAAGGAATGGCCAAGAAAACTCAAAACAGAGCAAAATTTTCAAGAAGATCATATGAGAGGTAAGTTTTACACACTGTTTAAAAAAAAAAGGAAAATGGATAAAAGGTCAACATCAGGAATTATTAGACTCATGCAAATCTAATCTATGAAAAGTTTTCAACACACACCAGTCGAATGACCATCAGCAAAGTGTCTACAAACAATAAATGCTGAAGAGGATTTAGAGACCTGTGTACCCTCTAGCTGCTGGTGAGATGTAAAGTGGTAAGAGCCAATAATGAGAGGAGAAAGGAACTGCGTTTCAAGGTAAAAACTGAGGTACCATTCAATCCAGCAGGCCCACCGCTGGGCCTTTCACCTGAGAAGACCAGAGTCGAGAAGACACAGGCTGTCAAAGGTGCACTGCAGCAATATTCACAAAAGCCAAGCCATGGAAGCAACCAAAATGTCCATCAACAGATGAATGGACAATGAAGAAGTGGTCCATGTACACAATGGAATATTAGCCGTGGGAAAAAAATGAAACAATGCAGTTTGAAGCATCATAAATGAGTCTGGAGGTAATCATACAACTTGAAGTAAGTCAGAGAACGAAAGACATATCCTATGATATCAATTTTAGGTGTTACCTAAAAATTGATACCAATGAAGATATTTCCACAGAGCAAGGCAATCACAGATTAATTAAACAAACTTATGGTTAATCAAATGGAAAGTTGTGAGGAATGGATACATTAGGATATTGGGGTTAACAGGTATATACAAACACGTGTGAAATTTATAATCACCAAAGACCTATGGGATACCAAGAGAAGACTACTCAACATTGTCTAATAACTTACATGGCAAATGGATCCGAGGATGAATAGATACATATATATGTGTAAAAGAAACACATCTTGTACACCTAGAATGAACAAACATTGTAATCAAATTTTCTGTGATAAAAAATAAAAATTGGGCTTCCCTGGTGGCACAGTGGTTGAGAGTCCGCCTGCCAATGCAGGGGGCATGCGTTCGTGTCCCGGTCTGGGAGGATCCCACATGCCACGGAGCAGCTAGGCCCGTGAGCCATGGCCACTGAGCCTGCATGTCCAGAGTCTGTGCTCTGCAACGGGAGAGGCCACAGCAGTGAGAGGCCCGTGTACCGCTAAAATAAAATGAAAATAAAAATAAAATTTTAAAAATGAATTATTGAGGCAAAAAATTATGAGGTTTCTTTCTCCACATTGCATTCTAACTTACAGCTTTGGAACAAGGCTTCCAGGGAGGCTCTTTTGTCCTAGTAAGCAGATTTGGGAATGGAGAAATGCTGCACCGTCTTAGCTGTTTCCTGCAACAGCAGCTTTAAACCCAGTGTGAATGGTCACTTAAGAGTCACAATGATTGCAGGCCTGTAAATGACACCTGCCCTCAAAAAAAATCCTGGGGTTGAAAAAACACCAAAAAATGCAAAAGGGGGCAAACTTTCAAGAACACAATTTCAAGAGGCCTATTTTACTCATATTTTTTCTTTTCTTTTTTTGTTCTTTAACCAAAAATGGGCAGTGAAAAATGCTCAACATCAGAAATTAATAAAGACATGAAAATCCAATCTACAAAAACGTACACCTCACAACAGTCAAAATGATCATTAGCAAAAAAGTCTACAAACAATAAATTCTGAAGGGGTTGTAGAGAACTGTGGACCCTCTACCTGCTGGTGGGATGTAAAATGGTAACAGCCAGTAGTGAGAAGAAAATGGATGTGCGGTTAAAGGTAAAAATTGAGCTTCCATATGATCTGGTTAGCCCACTGCTGGGCCTATCACCTGAGAAGGTGAGACTCAAAAAGACACAGGGTGGAAATCCTACACTGCAACAATATTTACCATAGCCAAGACTTGGAAGCAACCAAAATGTCCATCAACAAATGAATGCACAAAGAAGAAGTGGTTTATGTACACAATGGAATATTAGCCATGGAAAAGAATGAAACAGTGCCGTTTTCAAAACAAGGATCTAGAGATAATCACACAACTTGAAGTAAGAAAAAAACCAAATACAGATATCCAATGATCACTTATAGGTGTTACCTAAAAATTTATACCCATGAACTTATTTCCTAGAGAAGGACACTCGAAGATTAAGAAAACAAAATCACGTTTAACCTAATGGAAAGGTGTGAGGAATGGATAAATTAGGATATGGGGGTTGACAGACCTATACTAATACATATGAAACATATAATCACCAAAGACCTATGAAATAGCAAGAGAGGTCTATTCAACACTCTGTAATAACCTACATAGGAAAGGATCCAAAGATGGATAGATACATAGATATAATGAACCAGATTCTGTACACACAGAAAAAACACAACATTTTATCAAATCTGCTCTGATAAAAAATTAAATTTAAAAAAAAAAACAAGAAGTAAGGAGATATAAGCTGTTGCCACATTCCACTCTAATTTGCAGCCTACTAACACGATTTCCAGAAAGGCTGTCTTTCCCATGTACCCAGAGTTGTAAATGTAGAAATGCTGCCGCCTTGTGGCCGTTTCCTGCAAGATTGGCTTTAAACCCACAGCTAAGGATCACTTAATATTCACAAGGACTCAGGGCTGTAAAGGACACTTGCCCTCAAAAAATGTCCTGAGGTAGGGAATGGCCAAAACCACTCAAAACAGTGCAAAATTTTCAAGAAAATTGTATGAAAAATTAAGTTTTACTCACTATTTTAAAATAAAAAAAGGAAAATGGCTAAAATCTCAACATCAGGAATTATTAGACTCATGCAAATCTAATCTACAGAAAAGTTTCAACACACACCAGTTGAATGACCATCAACAAAAAGTCTACAAAAAATATGCTGAAGAGGTTTTAGAGAACTGTGTACCTCCTAGTTGCTGCTGAGATGTAAAGTGGTAAGAGCCAATAATGAGAACAGAAAGAGCTGTGTATCACAGTAAAAATTGAGCTACCATTCAATCCATCAGGCCTACTGCTGGGCCTATCACCTGAGAAGACCAGAATTGACAAGACACAGGCTGGCAAAGCTGCACTGCAGCCATATTCACAATAGCCAAGAAATGGAAGCAACCAAAATGTCCCTCAACAGATGAATGCACAAGAAGAAGTGATCCATGTACACAATGGAATATTAACCATTGAAAACAGTGAAACACTGCTCTTTGCAGCACCATAAATGGGCCTAGAGATAAGCAGAGAACATTTGGTAAGTAGGAAAGCAAAAGACAAATATCTTATCATATCACTTATAGGTGTTATCTAATAACTGACACAAATGAACTTATTTCCACAGAGAAGATACTCACAGACTCAGAAAAGAAACTCTGGTTATCTAAAAGAAAGGTGGGAGGAATGGATAAATTAAGACTAGGGTTACCATACGTATACCAATACATATTAAGTCCGTATATCAGAAAGACCGACCATATACCAAGGAAGGGCTACTGAACACTGTATTAATTTACATGGGAAGAGGATCTGTACATGAATAGATATATATAATGTAAAAATGAACCAGGTTGTGTACACTTAGAACAAATAATATTCTAATCATTACCCTGATTAGAAAAACTACATTAAAACAACGCACAAGAAGTACTGAGACATAAACTTATGGGGGTTTTTCCTGACACATTCCATTCTAATTTACAAACTAGAAACATGACTTCCAGGAAAGATCTACTGCTCTAGTAACCAGATTTGAGAATGGAGAAACGCTGCCACCTTGTGGCCGTTTCTCACAACAGTAGCTTTCAACCCAGTGCTAATTGTCACTTAATATTAACAATAATTGCAGCCCCCTAAATGACACCTGCCCTCAAAAATAATCCAGAGGTCGAAAATCAACCAAAAAATTCAAAAGAGGGAAACCTTTCAGAATTCAGAACAATGATAGTGACAGTGATCCAGCGCCTTGGAAGAAGAATGAGGGCAAAAATCAAGAAGATGCAAGAAATGTTTAACAAACACCTAGAAGAATTAAAAAAGAAACACCTAAAAGATTTAAAGAACAAACAAACAGAGATGAACAATACAATAACTGAAATGTAAAATACATTAGATGGAATCAATAGCAGAATAACTGAAGCAGAAGAATGGATAAGTGACCTGGAGCCAGAATGGAGGAATTCACTCGCACGGAACAGAAAAAAGAAAATAGAATGAAAAGAAATGAAGACAGCCTAAGAGACCTCTGGGACTACATTAAATGCAACAACATTCACATTAGAGGGGTGCCAGAAGGAGAAGAGAGAGAGAAAGGACCTGAGAAAATATTTGAAGAGATTATTTTCGAAAACTTCCCTAACATGGGAAAGGAAATAGCCACCAGAGTCCAGGAAGCGCAGAGAGTCCCAGGCAGGATAAGCCCAAGGAGAAACATGCCGAGACACATGATAATCAAATTGACAAAAATTAAAGACAACGAAAAATTATTGAAAGCAACAAGGGAAAAACGACAAATAAAACACAAGGGAACAGCTGATTTCTCAGCAGAAACTCTACAAGTCAGAAGGGAGTGGCACGATATATTTAAAATGATGAAACGGAAGAACCTACACCAAGAGTACTCTACCTCGCAAGGATCTCATTCAGATTTGATGGAGAAATCAAAATCTTCACAGACAAGCAAAAGCTAAGAGAGTTCAGCACCACCAAACCAGCTCTACAACAAATACTAAAATAATTTCTCTAAGTGGGAAACACAAGAGAGGAAAAGGACCTACAAAAACAAACCCATAACGATTAAGAAAATGTTAGTAGGTACATACATATTGATATTACCTTAAACGTGAATGGATTACATGCTCCAACCAAAAGACACAGGCTTGCTGAATGTATACAAAAACAAGATCCATATGTATGCAGTTTACAAGAGACCCACTTCAGACGTAGGGACACATACAGACTGAAAGTGAGGAAATGGAAAAAGACATTCCATGGAAATGGAAATCAAAAGAAAGCTGGTGTAGCAATACTCATCAGATTTTACCCCCTGGTGGCACAGTGGTTAAGAATCTGCCTGCCAATGCAGGAGACATGGGTTTGAGCCCTGGTCTGGGAAGATCCCACATGACACGGAACAGCTAAGCCCATGTGCCACAACTACTGAGACCACGTGCCACAACTACTGAAGCCCGTGAGCCTAGAGCCCATGCTCTGCAACAAGAGAAGCCACCACAATAAGCATGCGCACCGCAATGGAAGAGTAGCCCACACTCTCCACGACTAGAGAAGGCCCGCACGCACCAACGAAGACCCAACGCAGCCAAAAATAAATAAAATAAATGAAGTATTAAAAAAATACACTTAGATTTACATAGACTTTAAAATAAATAATGTTACGTAGACAAGGAAGGACACTAAATAATGATTAAGGGATCAATCCAAGAAGATGATATAACAATTACAAATATATATGCACCCAACATAGGAGCACCTCAATACATAAGGCAACTGCTAATATCTATAAATGAAGAAATCGACAGTAACACAATAAAAGAAGGGGAATTTAACATCTCACTTACACCAATGGACGGATCATCCAAAATGGAAAATAAATAAGGAAACAGAAGCTTTAAAAGACACAATAGACCAGATAGAGTTAATTGATATTTATAGGACATTCCATCCAAAAATAGCAGATTACATTTCTTCTCAAGTATGCATGGAACATTCTCCAGTATAGATCACATCTTGACTCACAAATCAAGCCTCAGTAAATTTAAGAAAGTTGACATCTTATCAAGCATCTTTTCTGACCACAACACTATGATATTAGAAATTAATTTCAGGGAAAAACCATAAAAAACACAAACACATGGAGGCTAAACAATACGTTACTAAATAACCAAGAGATAACTGAAGAAATCAAAGAGGAAATCAAAAAATACCTAGAGACAAATGACAATGAAAACATGATGATCCAAAACCTATGGGATGCAGCAAAAGCAGTTATAAGAGGGAAGTTTATAGCTCTACAAGCCTACCCCAAGAAAAAAGAAAAATCTCAAACAATCTAACCTTACACCTAAAGCAACTAGAGAAAGAAGAACAACCCGCTCCAAAGTTACCAAATGGATAGAAATCAGAGCAGAAATAAATGAAATGGAAGCAAAGAAAACAATATCAGAGGTCAATAAAACTAAAAGCTGCTTCCTTGAGAAGATAAACAATATTGATAAACCATTAGCCAGACTCATCAAGAAGAAGAGAGGACTCAAATCAATAAAGTTAAAAATGAAAAAGGAGAAGTTACAACAGACACCACAGAAATACAAACCATCCTGAGAGACTACTACAAGCAACTCTATGCCAATGAAATGGACAACCTGGAAGAAATGGACAAATTCCTAGAAAGGTATAACCTTTGGTTCAAGACTGAACCAGAAAGCAATAGAAAATATGAAAAGACCAATCACAAGTAATGAAATTGAAACTGTGATTTCAAATATTCCGACAAAAAAAAGTCCTGGACCAGATGGCTTCACAGGTGAATTCCATCAAACATTTAGAGGAGAGCTAACACCCATCCTTCTCAAACTCTTCCAAAAAATTGCAGAGGAAGGAACACTCCAAAACTCATTCTATGAGGCCACCATCACCCTGACATGAAAACCAGACAAAGATACTACAAAAAAAGAAAATTACAGACCAATATCACTGATGAATATAGATGCAAAAATTTTCAACAAAGTACTAGCAAACAGAATTCAACAGCACATTAAAAGGATCATACACCATGATCAAGTGGGATTTATCCCACGGATGCAAGGATTCTTCAATATACGCAAATTATTCAGTGTGATACACCATATTAACAAACTGAAGAAGAAAAACCATATGATCATCTCAATAGATGCAGAAAAAGCTTTTGAAAAAATTCAAAACCATTTATGATGAAAACTCTCCAGAAAGTGGGCATAGAGGGAACTTACCTCAACATAATAGATGACGTATATGACAAACCCACAGCAAACATCATTCTCAATAGTGAGAAGCTGAAAGCATTTCCTCTAAGATCAGGAACAAAACAAGGATGTCCACTCTTACCTATATTATTCAAGATAGTTTTGTAAGTTCTAGCTGCAGCAATCAGAGAAGAAAGAGAAATAAAAGGAATACAAATTGGAAAAGAAGAAGTAAAACCGTCACTGTTTGCAGATGACATGATACTATACATAGAGAATCCTAAAGATGCTACCAGAAAACTACTACAGATAATCAATGAATTTGGGAAAGTTGCAGGATACAAAATTAATGTACAGAAATATATTGCATTCTTATATACTAAGGATGAAAAATCTGAAAGAGAAAATAAGGAAACACTCCCATTTACCATTGCAACAAAAAGAATAAAATACCTTGGAATAAACCTATTTAGGGAGACAAAAGACCTGTATGCAGAAAACTATAAGACACTGATGAAAGAAATTAAAAATGATACCAACGGGCTTCCCTGGTGGCACAGTGGTTGAGAGTCCGCCTGCCGATGCAGGGGACACGGGTTCGTGCCCCGGTCTGGGAGGATCCCACATGCCGCGGAGCGGCTGGGCCCGTGAGCCATGGCCGCTGAGCCTGCGTGTCCGGAGCCAGTGCTCCGCAACAGGAGAGGCCACAACTGTGAGAGGCCCTCATACCGCAAAAAAAAAAAAAAAAAAAAAAAAAAAATGATACCAACAGGTGGAGAGATATACCATATTCTTGGATTGGAAGAATAAATATTGTGAAAATGACTGTACTACCCAAAGCAATCTACAGATTCAGTGTAATTCCTATCAAATTAACAATGGCATTTTTTTACAGATCTAGAACAAGAAATCTTAAAATTTGTATGGAGACACAAAAGCCCCTGAAGCCAAAGCAGTCTTGGGGAAAAAAGCACTGCTGGAAGAATCAGACTCCCTGACTTCAGAGTATACTACAAAGCTACAGTAATCAAGGCAATATGGTACTGGCACAAAAACAGAATATAGATCAATGGAACACGATATAAAACCCAGAGATAAACCCATGAACCTATGGTCAGCTAATCTATGACAAAAGAGGCAAGGATATACAATGGAGAAAAGACAGTCTCTTCAATAAGTGGTGCTGGTAAAACTAGACAGCTACATGTAAAATGATGAAATTAGAACATGCCCAAACACCATACACAAAAATAAACTCAAAATGGATTAGAGACCTAAATGTACCACCAGACACTATAAAACTGTTAGAAGAAAACATAGGAAGAACGCTCTTTGACATCAATCACAGCAAGATATTTTTTGGTCCACCTCCTAGAGTAATGGAAATAAAAACAAAAATAAACAAATGGGACCTAATGAAACTTCAAAGCTCTTGCACAGCAAAGGAAAAGATGATAAAGACAAAAAGGCAACCCTCAGAATGGGAGAAAATATTTTCAAACGAATCAACGGACAAAGGATTAATCTCCAAAATATATAAACAGCTCATGCAGCTCAATATTAAAAAAAACAAACAACCCAATCCAAAAATGGGCAGAAGACCTAAATAGATATTTCTCCAAAGAGAACATACAGATGGCCAAGAAGCACATGAAAAGCTGCTCAACATTACTACTTATTAGAGAAATGCAAATCAAAACTACAATGAGATATCATCTCACACCAGTTACAATGGGCATCATCAGAAAATCTACAAACAACAAATGCTAGAGAGGGTGTGGAGAAAAGGGAGCCCTCTTGCACTGTTAGTGGGAATGTAAATTGATACAGACACTATGGAGAACAGTATGGAGGTTCCTTAAAAAACTAAAAATAGAACTATCATATGACCCAGCAATCCCGCATATACCCAGAGAACACCATAATTCAAAAAGACACATTCACCACAATTTTCACTGTAGCAGTATTCACAATAGCCAGGTCATGGAAGCAACCTAAATGCCCATCAACAGATGAATGGACAAAGAAGATGTGGTACATATATACAAATGGAATATTACTCAGCCATAAAAAGGAGCAAAACTGGGTCATTTGTAGAGACGTGTATGTATGTAGAGACTGTCATACAGAGTGAAGTAATTCAGGAAGAGAAAAACAAATATCGTATATTAACGCATATATGTGGAACCGAGAAAAATGGTATACATGAACAGGTTTGCAGGGCAGAAATAGAGACACATATGTAGAGAACAAACGTATGGACACCAAGGGGGGAAAGTGGCTGGGGGTGTGGGATGAATTGGGAGACTGGGATTGACATACATACAGTAGTACGTATAAAATAGATAACTAATAAGAATGTGCTGTATAAAAAAATAAATAAAATTAAAAAATTAAAAAATAAAACAGAAAGAAAAAGTTCTACCCTTCCCATAAACGTATTTATATGAATGAATTATTTCTATGCTTATATCTATAAATACAAAAAAAAGGAATAAAACCTACCTTGAACCAAAAAAAGAAAAAAAAAGAAAAAAAAAACAGAACCCACCAGTTTTAAAGACGAAAACGCTATTAGGACACTTGCACCAGTGGTAAACAATTCTGAAGTTGGTCAGAGGTGAGGAATCGTCTCACATGCAGCCTGCAGCACCCCCGCAAGGAGCGTCCTCATTGCAAAGCTGGTGGACGGTGCTGAGGCGACTCTGAGTAAATGTGAGCTAAACCCCAGGCCAGCTGCTGCTGAACTTTTCCCACCCTCCCCAGGTAAAACACCTGAATGTGTGCAAGGACTTAAAAGCCTAGAGGAAGGGGCCTGGAGTCACACCAGCGACAGCACGCAGGCCCGAGTTGGTGCCTGCAGGCCAGCCAGGATGGTCGTGGCACAGGGCGTTCTTCTGGAAACTTTCCATTTCCCTACCTGAGTTACCCCTCCTGACCTGGTCTCCACTGCTTTTTTCCTTCCTCACCTCTGCCCGGGGAGAAAGTCCAATGGCAGGTATTGGTGACACATCCTCTTCTTTAGCAGGTGGCAGACTGGCAACACCTGCAGAAAGTCCAGCAGAGCCCCACTCACACCAGGCCACCCACAGAGCCGTAGCCCCTCACTCCCTCCCACCAGCCCAGCCCCGAGACCGCTGACGGGGCAGAGAATAAGGCGTGAGGCACAGCTGCAGGCACTCTTGCTGCCTGGAGGGGTACACCTGGGGAGGGCTGGACGGCTGAGTCAGGCTGCGCAGGTCAGCCAGTCCTTGCCCATCAGGGGCGCAGAGTTGCAGAAAATGGGCCCTGCTGCACTGGCCAGGTCCAAGGAAAAGGTGTGGCGTCCTGAGGGTCAGGATAGACAAGGGGCTGCAGCTCTGGCTTGTTTTCTAATCATTTTATCTGGTCCATGAGTGGGAGACAACTTCAAGGAGACCCTCTCCTAATGAGAAGGCCAGGAGTCAGGGAGAGGAGGGGTGGTGGGTGGAGACAGAGGCCTGGTGCCCCGGCTACAGTGGAAGCCTTTGGAAGTCCAGGCGGAGGGAGGCCACATGGAGTGAAGCCCAGGGTCACAGACCTGTCAGAGCTGCTGTTTGTTAGTTCAAGTCCTGCTCTGAGGTGCTCTGGGTCAGCTCTGACCAACAGGTGAGCTGGAGGTGCTCTGTGATGAGGGCTATGTGCACGGTTCCTTTGTGCCCAGCCCTGCTGGGGTACCTGCCCAGGTGAGCTCCATATTCTGGGAGAGCCCTGCCCATGAGAGCCCCGTGGGCTGCTGGGTGCCAGCCCAGGTGAGCTCCATATCCTGGGAGGGGCATGACTACTAGAGCCCTGTGGGCTGCTGGGTACTTGTACAGGTGAGCTCCATATCCTGGGAGGGGCGTGACCACGAGAGCCCCGTGGGCTGCTGGGTACCTGGTAAAGGACGTCAGGACAGTCAGTGAAGCCACCGAGGATATACATCCAGTACTTCCTAATTCCTACACACTGCTCATCATTCTACTCTCCACCAGCACCTGGTATTCTGTATTAGACTTAAAAGTTGCTGCCTTCTGTATTCCACTAGTCCCAGAGTCACAAGAAAGTTTAGCTTTTCACTGGCAGGACTCAACATACAACAGAAAGAATACTGCTGGGCCGTCCTACCACAAGGGTTCAAAAATTCCCCCACCATCTTTGGGGACACATTAGCTAAAAACCTAAAAGATCTACCTCTGGAGAAGTGAACCCTCCTTCAATATGCAGACAACATTCTGATCACCAGCCCTACTAAGGAGGTCTCTGAACTACCCAGGCAATAAAGGATAGAAAGTGTCCAAGAAAAAGGCTCAAATATGACAGACTGAGGTGACCTTCATTCTCACAGAAGGTCGGAGAAGCCCATCCCAGGAAAGGGAAGAAGCCGTTTGCAGCCTTACCCTTCCTAAAACAAGAAGACAACGTAAGGGTTCCTGAGGGAGGCCGGGGTTTGCTGCACCTGGACCCCTAACTACAGTCTAATAGCTGGGCCTCTATATGAAACATTGAAAGGAAAAGATGATGATCCTTTTGAACAGAATCCAGAAGCAGCCTTTCAAGAATTGAAAGAGCAGTCAATGCAGACCCTTGCCCTGGACCTCCCTAATTTAGCTAAACCCTTTGACCTTTACCTTTCCAGTAGAAGATGAATCACCCTTGGAGTATTAGTGCAAAAACTGGGACCACTTGAAATGGAAAAACTCAAGAATGCCCTCCAGGTAGGAGAAACTATGGTAACCAAGGCCTGGGCCCGCTGCCCCATCCAGCCAGGATACTGGGGTATCTATAAACCTATAAATCAGCAGCCTGCAAGGCCAGCTGCCTCTTAAGGGAAAAGGACCCCACTTGGTGACCCTAAGCACCCACCATGCCCTGAAGTTGCAGGGATCACTCCGTGGACACACTGACCTCGAGTGAGGAGGCCCTCAAGCTCAAACCTCCAGTGAGACAACCTGGGGCAACGGGCCCCCATGACGACTTGTGTGATCATCACTTAACCTGGAGCTTCTCTCAGAAAACAACAAGTGTGCCCCAAAAGAGCACACTACTGCTTGCAGGAATTACTGCACCCAGAGGGGAGCTAATAAGCTTGGCGGGGGAAGTGTATATAACGCTGTCACCATAGAAAAGCCAACACGCACGGCGGTGACGGCGGCCAGTGAGACCGGCTGGACTCCTGGCTACTTCAAAAGGCCGTTGACTCAGTGGCCGTCATGTTTCTGGATCACCACTGGCCCTGGACTCTCTGGGAGTTGACGAGGCACGGCTCTGACACCTGGTGCTGTTTTTAAGTTAATTCAGTGGCCTAATTGAAGAAAGTGCAGACTACTAGTCAGAGCGTCTTGGCTGGCAGAAACCGTCAGCCTAAGGTAGCCGAACAAATGTGGGGCCGGGGTAAAAGCGGCCACCCTAGCGTCTCTGGGCATCTCTTTCCTGGACCCTTAAAAGTCAACAGAATCTATAGAACTTCAAATGTTGGTGCTCAAGCACACCAGCAGTGAGGGAGGAGCCCTGGGGACAATGAAACTCACCTGGAGGCTGCTGGGGAGAGGTTCTGCCCCTCCCCCGGGTACGAGGACTCCCAACTCAGCACGAGGCAGTTACAGAAGAGGGGTCTGCACCCTCAGCCCCCCTAGAATGAGGAACGAAAAAAAGGCAGAGGAGGGCTTTGTCACCGGCAAAGCCCATTAAAAATTCCTGGGAGATAAACAGAATCTGGGCAAAAAAATAAAGTATAACCTTTTTTTCCTTCGTGCTTTGTCTAATTTCACTTGCTCGTAGGGTTCCGCAGGCAGAGGCCTCACACCTGGCACTTCAGACCTGATTTCCTAGTGCAAAATGGTTGGGCCGACATCTCAGCTCGCGGGGCCCAGTGCAGACTCCCTGACAAACAGCCAGAGCTCCAGCCAACCCGGCCCTGGAGAGCTCCGCCCACTTCCTCCCACTGACGCTGACGGGATCCCTACACAGCGCCTGGCCCACAGCCCGCGGGGGAGTACACGCTCTCACCTCTCCATTCTCTGATCAAATTATAAACTTTTCCTTTGCTTCTGAACCAAACTTAGTCTCGTTCTCTTGGCTCCAGTGACACTGGGCAGGAGGACCCTTGTTGGGGCCCAGTCTGGAGGAACACTTCCATTTGGTATTTCCATCATTTTCTTATAAGCAAGTTCAGTGAAGGGGTTTGTCTTATTTTTCAGGTCAACACTAGAGAAATGAAGGGATTTCTTTCCAAGGATGTACATCTAATAATCTTGGCTGAAGCGTCAATCTTGTTTTGAATGCTTTTCCACTGAAAATGATACCTCTCTTTCAGCTCCCCCAATTCTGAGAAGTATAAAATCTTATAACATTATTACCAAAGGGGAAACACGAGAGGTGGGATAAATTAAGAGGTTGGGGTTAACACATACACACTGTTATGTATAAAATAGATCATCAACAGGGAACTACTGTATAGCACAGGGAACTACACTCAATATTTTGTCATAACATATAAGGGGAAATACTCTGAAAAAGAAGAGATATCTATATCTACATCATCTATCAACGACAGCTAAAATGTAACCTAAAGGAGCGCGATGGTGAGTGCTTCTAACCCTGAAGAATTCAATCATCTAAAGCTCAGATCTGCCTACTGCCCAAGGCTCTTAACGAACAAACATGTACCCGTAGCTTAAAAATTTTCCAGTTTAGGGTTCGGGGAGACACTGATTTGGAAAAATCCCTGGTGTTCTCCTTATATACAGGGGACTCTTCCTACAGCTAAAACATGCCTGTGACACCCGGAAGATGGTACACAGTTTCAACGAGAAGAGTTAGGATAAGATATGTCAACTCCACATCTCCCGGTGCTCGGGTTCACCCCTCCAGCCTCTATACTAACAAGCACCCCACTTGGGGAATCACCACCTTTAATCTCCTATTTTGTACAGTTTGCAGTTTGTCCGGAGGACGAAAAGGAAGAGGGGGAACCAAAGACAGACTAGCTCTAGGTGTTTGAATAGGCAGATGTTACTCTAATTTCTAATCAGGAAGAAGAATTAACCAATGGATCAGCTTGACCCCCAGAACCAGAAATAGGGCCTGAAGCAATCCTGCGGTTCTGCGGCCAGCTCCCAAAAAAGCGAGTTGAAAAATGGAGCTCAGGGGCACTGCAATTCACAAAGCTGCAGGGTTATTAATGATAACCATCATCCAAAAATATATTGAGGTAAGGCACCGAAGAGGATTTGAAAGCAAGGCAGAATTGCAGTAAACAGTTTTCAACAGGTAGATGGGAGTCACCTTTAAAGCACATGAAAAGTAGCAGAACTTCAACAATGATGCAGTTGGCCAAAAAGGGCGTAGGCCTTTTTTTCTGAATATATTCAGGAAGAAAACGCCTATGCCCTTTCTGGCCAACCAAACAAGCGGGCAATGCAAATCAGCACTACAAAGAAGTCTCACTTCACATCAGTCAAAAGGGCCATCCTGGAAAAGTGTAAAAACCAGAAATGCAGGACAGGCCATGGAGAAAAGGAAGCCTTGTTACGCTGATGGGCCAGATGTAAATGGCCAACAGCCACTCTGGAGAAGTGTACGGTGTTTCCTAAAACATATAAAAAACAGAGCTACAGAGCATAGGGCACTTACACTCATGGGCATATATCTTGGAAAAAACAAAAATCAAAAGGACACAGGCACCCCAAAGTCTAGGACTCCTCTGTTTACAAGAACCTCAATTCGGGTACACCTTAAATATGCCACGAAAGAGAAAAATGGGTAAACAAGTTGTGGTACTTATGTACAATGGAATACCACTCAGCCTTGAAATCAATGTCATAAGGCTAGTAGCAGCATAATGAGTGGGTTTAGTTACGATGATTCTAAGTGAAATACGTCACTAAGAAAAAGAAACTAATCATAAGATATCACTTATAGAGGGAATGTAAAAATCACTACACATGAACTGAATCACAGAACAGTACACAGTCACACATTTAGAAAACACACTTATGGCTGATTATGTGGAAAGGTGAGGTGGGGTGATGCATAAAACAAGAGTTTGAAATTAGCACAGATACCGTTCCATAAACCAAATATGTAATAGACAAGACCTAGTCATTGCTCAATGAACTGGACTCAACACCCCTTGCTGACTGCAGAAGAATATACCTGAGTAGTAAGAATCTTAAAAACTAGTTATTGATATCTCTCTGTAAGTGAATCAAGTGGGTGTAAAGTGGCATAAACACAGAACTGACAGTCAGCTAAACCCCATTATAAAAATAAATTACAAAAAAAAAAAAAAGATAGTGAAAGAGAGAGAAATTCTGACAAAATTCGTTCAAGGTCTGTGATGCCACCTGGACTGACCACATCTCAACCCACAGCTGAATGCGACATAAGGCTGGACACTCTTGGGGCTAAGACGATTGGTGAGGTTGGGTGAGCAAATGAAGACCCTTTAAAGTAATACTGCGTGGTACCCATTCCATGGGTCCCAAATCTCCAGGTTCAAGGGAATCTTCTTACAGATAAAACATGCATGGGAAACCCAGAGGATAGTACACCATGTGATCGGGAAAGGTTTCTACAATGCACCTCATTTTCCATGTCCTGGTGCTCGGGTTCTCCATCCCAGCCACTTTACTAACAAACTCCCCACTTTGAGAATCAGCACCTTTAACCTCCTGTTTCGTACAAATTGCAATTTGTACGGAAGATAAATGGCAAGAGGGGGAACCAATAGGAGACTAGCTCTAGGTGTTTGGACAGGCACATGTCACTCTAATTTCCAATCAGGAAGAAGAATTAACCAATGGCTCTGTCTGCCCCCCGGAAGCAGAATAGGGCCTGAATCAATCCGGTGGTTTTGCGGCCATGTCCCAAAAAAGCGAGTTGAAAAATGGAGCTCAAGGGCACTGCAATTCACAAACCTGCAGGGTTGTAAATGATAACTTTCGTCCAAAAATATATTGAGGTAAGGCCAAGAAGAGGATTTGAAAGCAAGGCAGAATTGCGGGAAACAGTTTTCAAGAGGTAGATTAGAATTGCCTTTAAAGCACATGAAAAGGGGCAGAACTTTGACAATGATGCAGTTGGCCAGAAAGGGCGTAGGCGTTTTTTCCTGAATATATTCAGGAAAAAACGCCTACGCCCTTTCTGGCCAACTAAACAAGCAGGCAATGCAAATCAGCACTACAAAGAAGTCTCACTTCGCATCAGTCAAAAGGGCCATCCTGAAAATGTGTAAAATCCAGAAATGCAGGACAGGCCATGGAGAAAAGGGAGCCTTGTTACGCTGATGGGCTGGATGTCAATGGCCAACGGCCACTCTTCAGAAGTGTATGGTGTTTCCTGAAACATCTGAAAAACAGAGCTACAGAGAATAGGGCACTTCCACTCATGGGCGTGTATCTTGGGAAAACCAAATATCAACAGGGCACAGGAACACCAAATTTTAGGGGTGCTCTGTTTACAAGAACCTCGATTTCAGTACACCATAAATATCTCAGGAAAGAGAAAAATGGATAAAGAAGTTGTGGTACAAATGTAATATGGAATATTACCAGTGGAATATTACTCAGCCAAACAAAGGAGCAAAATTGGGTCATTTCTAGAGACGTGTATGTATCTAGAGACTGTCATACAGAGGGAAGTAATTCAGGAAGAGAAAAACAAATATCATATATTAACGCATATATGTAGAACCGAGAAAAAATGGTATAGATGAACCAGTTTGCAGGGCAGAAATAGAGACACATATGTAGAGAACAAACATATGGACACCAAGGGGGGAAAGTGGCTGGGGGTGTGGGATGAATTGGGAGACTGGGATTGACATATATACACTAATATGTATAAAATAGATAACTAATAAGAACCTGCTGTATAAAAAAATAAAATAAAACTCAAAAGTTAAAAAACAATAAAACAGAAAGAAAAAGTTCTTCCCTTCCCATAGACCTATTTATATGAATGAATTATTTCTATGCTTATATCTATAAATACAAAAAAGAGGAATAAAACTACCTTGAAACAAAAAAAGAAAAAAAAAGGAGAAAAAAAAAAACAGAACCCAGCGGTTATAAAGATGAAAACCCTATCAGGACACTTGCTCCAGTGGTAAACAATTCTGAAGTTGGTCAGAGGTGGGGAATCGTCTCCCATTCAGCCAGCAGCGTCCCCGCAAGGAGCGTCCTCATTGCAAAGCTGGTGGACGGTGCCGAGGCGTCTCTGAGTAAACATGAGCTGAACCCCAGGCCAGCTGCTGCTGAACTTTTTCCACCCTCCCGAGGGAAAACACCTGAATATGTGCAAAGACTTTAACGCCTAGAGGAAGGGGCCTGGAGCCACACCAGCGACAGCACACAGGCCCGAGTTGGTGCCTACAGGCCAGCCAGGATGGTCGTGGCCCCGGGTGCTCTTCTGGAATATCTCCATTTCCCTACCTGAGTTACCGCTCCTGTCCTGGTCTCCACTGCTTTTCTCCTTCCTCACCTCTGCCCGGGGAGAAAGTCCAATGGCAGGTATTGGTGACACATCCTCTTCTTTAGCAGGTGGCAGGCTGGCAACACCTGCAGAAAGTCCAGCAGAGCCCCACTCACACCAGGCCACCCACAGAGCCGTAGCCCCTCACTCCCTCCCACCAGCCCAGCCCCGAGACCGCTGACGGGGCAGAGAATAAGGCGTCAGGCACAGCCGCAGGCACTCTTGCTGCCTGGAGGGGTACACCTGGGGAGGGCTGGACGGCCGAGTCAGGCTGCGCAGGTCAGCCAATCCTTACCAATCAGGGGTGCAGAGTTGCAGAAAATGGGCCCTGCTGCACTGGCCAGGTCCAAGGAAAAGGTGTGGCGTCCTGAGGGTCAGGATAGACAAGGGGCTGCGGCTCTGGCTTGTTTTCTAATCATTTTATCTGGTCCATGAGTGGGAGACAACTTCAAGAAGACCCTCTCCTAATGAGAAGGCCAGGAGTCAGGGAGAGGAGGGGTGGTGGGTGGAGACAGAGGCCTGGTGCCCCGGCTACAGTGGAAGCCTCTGGAAGACCAGGCGGAGGGAGGCCGCACAGAGTGAAGCCCAGGGTCACAGACCTGTCAGAGCTGCTGTTTGTTAGTTCAAGTCCTGCTCTGAGGTGCTCTGGGTCAGCTCTGACCAACAGGTGAGCTGGAGGTGCTCTGTGATGAGGGCTATGTGCACGGTTCCTTTGTGCCCAGCCCTGCTGGGGTACCTGCCCAGGTGAGCTCCGTATACTGGGAGGGCCCTGCCTATGAAAGCCCTGTGGGCTGCTGGGTGCCAGCCCAGGTGAGCTCCATATCCTGGGAGGGGCATGACCACGAGAGCCCCATGGGCTGCTGGGTACTTGTACAGGTGAGCTCCATATCCTGGGAGGGGCGTGACCACGAGAGCCCCGTGGGCTGCTGGGTACCTGGTAAAGGACGTCAGGACAGTCAGTGAAGCCACCGAGGATATACATCCAGTAGTTCCTAATTCCTACATACTCCTCGTCATTCTACTCTCTACCAGCACCTGGTATTCTGTATTAGACTTAAAAGATGCCTTCTTCTGTATTCCGCTAGTCCCAGAGTCACAAGAAAGTTTAGCTTTTCACTGGCAGGACTCAACATACAACAGAAAGAATACTGCTGGGCCGTCCTACCACAAGGGTTCAAAAATTCCCCCACCATCTTTGGGGAAACTTTAGCTAAAGACCTAAAAGATCTACCTCTGGAGAAGTGAACCCTCCTTCAATATGCAGACGACATTCTGATCACTAGCCCTACTAAGGAGGTCTCTGAACTACCCAGGCAATAAAGGATAGAAGGTGTCCAAGAAAAAGGCTCAAGTATCACAGACTAAGGTGACCTTCATTCTCACAGAAGGTCGGAGAAGCCCATCCCAGGAAAGGGAAGAAGCCGTTTGCAGCCTTACCCCTTCTAAAACTAGAAGACAGCTTAGGGGTTCCTGGGGAGGCCGGGGTTTGCTGCATCTGGATCCCTAACTACAGTCTAATAGCTGGGCCTCTATATGAAACACTGAAAGGAAAAGATGATGATCCTTTCGAATAGAATCCAGAAGCGGCCTTTCAAGAATTGAAAGAGCAGTCAATGCAGACCCTTGCCCTGGACCTCCCTAATTTAGCTAAACCCTTTGACCTTTACCTTTCCAGTAGAAGATGAATCACCCTTGGAGTATTAGTGCAAAAACTGGGACCACTTGAAATGGAAAAACTCAAGAATGCCCTCCAGGTAGGAGAAACTATGGTAACCAAGGCCTGGGCCCGCTGCCCCATCCAGCCAGGATACTGGGGTATCTATAAACCTATAAATCAGCAGCCTGCAAGGCCAGCTGCCTCTTAAGGGAAAAGGACCCCACTTGGTGACCCTAAGCACCCACCATGCCCTGAAGTTGCAGGGATCACTCCGTGGACACACTGACCTCGAGTGAGGAGGCCCTCAAGCTCCAACCTCCAGTGAGACAACCTGGGGCAATGGGCCCCCATGACGACTCGTGTGACCATCATTTAATCTGGAGCTTCTCTCAGAAAACAACAAGAGTGTGCCCCAAAAGAGCACACTACTGCTTGCAGGAATTACTGCACCCAGAGGGGAGCTAATAAGCTTGGCGGGGGAAGTGTATATAACGCTGTCACCATAGAAAACCCAACACGCACGGCGGTGACGGCGGCCAGTGAGACCGGCTGGACTCCTGGCTATTTCTAAAGGCCGTTGACTCAGTGGCCGTCATGTCCTGGATCACCACTGGCCCTGGACTCTCTGGGAGTTGACCAGGCACGGCTCTGACACCTGGTGCTGTTTTTAAGTTAATTCAGTGGCCTAATTGAAGAAAGCGCAGACTCCTAGTCAGAGCGTCTTGGCTGGGAGAAACCGTCTGCCTAAGGTAGCCGAACAAATGTGGGGCCGGGGTAAAAGCGGCCACCCTAGCGTCTCTGGGCATCTCTTTCCTGGACCCTTAAAAGTCAACAGAATCTATAGAACTTCAAATATTGGTGCTCAAGCACACCAGCAGTGAGGGAGGAGCCCTGGGGACAGTGAAACTCACCTGGAGGCTGCTGGGGAGAGGTTCTGCCCCTCCCCCGGGTACGAGGACTCCCAACTCAGCACGAGGCAGTTACAGAAGAGGGGTCTGCACCCTCAGCCCCCCTAGAATGAGGAACGAAAAAAAGGCAGAGGAGGGCTTTGTCACCGGCAAAGCCCATTAAAAACTCCTGGGAGATAAATAGAATCTGGGCAATAAAATAAAGTCTAACCTTTTTTCCTTTGTGCTTTGTCTAATTTCACTTGCTCGTAGGGTTCCGCAGGCAGAGGCCTCACACCTGGCACTTCAGACCCGATTTCCTAGTGCAAAATGGCTGGGCCGACACCTCAGCTCGCGGGGCCCCATGCAGCCTCCGCGACATAGAGCCTGAGCTCCAGCCAACCCGGCCCTGGAGAGCTCCGCCCACTCCCTCCTGCTGACGCTGATGGGATCCCTACACAGCAGCCCGGCCCACAGCCCGCGGGAGATCGCATGCTCTCACCTCTCCATTCTCTGATCAAATTATAAAGTTTTCCTTTGCTTCTGAACCAAACTTAGTCTCGTTCTCCTGGCTCCAGTGACACTGGGCAGGGGGACCCTTGTTGGGGCCCAGTCTGGAGGATCAGTAACAGAATTTGAGAACATTGTAACTTCAATGAACAGGTGTGTGAGCCAAACTGTTATTAACATAGAGCAGTGTATAAGGCTTTTGTATAATAAGCTGTTTCTAACATTTCCATTTGATATTTCCATCATTTTATTATAAGCAGTTCAGTGGAGGGGTCTGTCTTATTTTTCAGGTCAACATTAGAGAAATGAAGGGATTTCTTTCCAAGGATGTACATCTAATAATCTTGGCTGAAGCGTCAATCTTGTTTTGAATGCTTTTCCACTGAAAATGATACCTCTCTTTCAGCTCCCCCAATTCTGAGAAGTATGAAATCTTATAACTTATTATTACCAAAGGGGGAATGCAGGAGGAGGGATAAATTAAGCATTTGGGATTAACACATACGCACTGCTATGTATAAAATAGATCATCAACAAGGAACTACTGTATAGCACAGGGAACTACACTCAATATTTTGTCATAACATATAAGGAGAAATAGTCTGAAAAAGCATACATATCTATATCTACCTGACCAATCAACGACAGATAAAATGTAACCTAAAGGAGAGCGATGGTGAGCACTTCTGACCCTGAAGAATTCAATCATCTAAAGCTCGGACTCTGCTTACTGCCCAAAACCCTTAACGCACATACATGTACCTATAGCTTAAAAATTTCCCAGTTTGGGATACGGGTGAAACTGATTTGGAAAAATCCCTGCTGTTCTCCTTATATGCAGGGGATTCTTCCTACAGCTAAAACATGCCTGTAACACCAGAAGATGGTACACCGTTTGAACGGGAAGAATTTGGAAAAGACACGTCACCTCCTCACCTACTGGTAGTCGGGTTCACCTCTCCACCCACTTTAGTAACAAGCTTCCACTGGGAGAATCAGCACTTTTAACCTCCTGTTTCATACAGTTTGCAATTTGTCTGGAGGATGAATGGGAAGAGGGGGAAACAGTGAGAGACTAGCTCTTGATGTTTGGAAAGGCACATGTCACTCTAATTTCCAATAAGAAAGAAGAATTAACCAAAGGCTCAACCTGCCCCCCGGAACCAGAATAGGGCCCAGAGCAATCCTGTAGTTTTGTGGCCAGTTCCCAGAAAAGCGAGTTGAAAAATGGAGCTCAGGGGCACTGCAATTCACAAACCTACAGGGGCATAAATGATAACTATCGTCCAAAAATATATTGAGGTACGGCAACGAGGAGGATCTGAAAGCAAGACAGAACTGCAGGAAACAGTTTTCAAGAGGTAGATTGGAATCGCCTTGAAAGCACATGAAAAGTGGCAGAGCTTGGCCAATAATGCAGTGGCCAAACAAGCGGGCAATGCAAATCCGCCCTACAAAGAAGTCTCACTTTGCATCAGTCAAAAGGGCCATCCTGGAAAAGTGTAAAAACCAGAAATGCAGGACAGGCCATGGAGGAATGGGAGACTTGTTATTCTGATGGGGGGGATGCAAATTGCCAACGACCACTCTGGAGAAGTGTATGATGTTTCGTAAAACATCTGAAAAACAGAGCTACAGAGCATAGGGCACTTCCATTCATGGGTGTATATCTTGGGAAAACCAAAAATCCACAGGACACAGGCACCACAAAGTTTAGTGCTGCTCTGTTTACAAGAACCTCCACTTGGGTACACCTTAAATATCCAGGAAAGAGAAAAATGGATAAAGAAGTTGTGGTACTTATGTACAATGGAATATCACTGAGTCATGAAATCAATGTCATAAGGCTAGTAGCAGCATAATGAGTGGATTTAGGTACGATGATTCTAAGTGAAATAGGTCACACAGAAAAAGAAACTTATCATAAGATATCACTTATAGGGGGAATGTAAAAATTGCTACCCATGAACTGAATTACAAAACAGAACAGAGTCACACATTTAGAAAACACACTTATGGCTCCTTAAGGGGAAAGGTGAGGTGGGGTGATGCATAAAAGAGTTTGAAATTAGCACAGATACCTTTCCATAAACCAAATAAGTAATAGACAAGACCTACTCATTGCTCAATGAACTGGACTCAACACACCCTATTCACCACGGAAGATTATATCTGACTAGGAAGAATCTTAAAAAGTATTTATTGATATCTCTTTGTAAGTGAATCAAGTGGGTGTAAAGTGGCATAAACGCAGCAGGGAAAATCAGCTAAACCCCATTATAAAAATAAATTACAAAAAAAAACCCAACAAAGATAGTGAAAGAGAGAGAAATTCTTACAAAATTCGTTCAGGGACTGTGATGCAACCTGGACTGACCACATCTAGACCCACAGCTGGATGAGACATAAGGCTGGACACTCCTGGGGCAGAGAGGATTGGTGAGCTTGGGTGAGCAAATGCAGACCCTTTAAAGTAATACTGCGTGGTACCCATTCCATGGTTCCCAAATCTCCAGGTTCAGGGGATTCTTGCAACAGCAAAAACATGCATGGGAAACCCAGAGGATGGTACAACATGTGATCGGGAAAGGTTTCCAAAACGTACCTCATCTATTCATCTCCTGTTGCTCGGGTTCGCCATTCCATCCGCTTTACTAACAATCTACATACTTGGAGAATCAGCACCTTTAACCTCCTGTTTCGTAGTTTGCAATTTGTCCGCAGGATGAACGGGACGAAGGGGAACCAATGAGAAACTATCTCTAGGTGTTTGGACAGGCAGATGTTACTCTAATTTCCCATCAGGAAGAAGAATTAATCAAAGGCTCAGCTTGCTCCCAGTAACCAGAATAGGGCCTGAAGCAATCCTGCGGTTTTGTGGCCAGCTCCCAGAAAAATGGAGCTCAGGGGCAGTGCAATTCACAAAGCTGCAGGGTTATTAATGATAACCATCATCCAAAAATATATTGAGGTAAGGCACCGAAGAGGATTTGAAAGCAAGGCACAACTGCAGGAAACAGTTTTCAAGAGGTAGATTGGACTCGCCTTTAAAGCACATGAAAAGCGGCAGAATTTCACCAGTGATGAAGTTGGCCACAAAGGGCCTATGCGTTTTTCCTGAATATATTCAGGAAAAACACATCCGCCCTTTTTGGCCAACCAAACAAGCGGGCAATGCAAATCAGCACTACAAGGAAGTCTCACTTCACATCCGTCAAAAGGGCCATCCGGAAAAAGTGTAAAAACCAGAAATGCAGGACAGGCCATGGAGAAGAGGGAGCCTTGTTATGCTGATGAGCGGGGGGATGTAAATTGCCAACGGCCACTCTGGAGAAGTTTATGGTGTTTCCTAAAACATCTGAATAACAGAGCTACAGAGCATATGGCACTTCCATTCATGGGTGTATATCTTGGGAAAACCAAAAATCGACAGGACACAGGCACCCCAAATCTTAGTGCTGCTCTGTTTACAAGAACCTCCACTTGGGTACACCTTAAATATCCCATGAAAGAGAAAATTGGATAAAGAAGTTGTGGTACTTACGTACAATGGAATACCACTGAGTCATGAAATCAATGTCATAAGGCTACTAGCAGCATAATGAGTGGATTTAGGTACAATGATTTTAAGTGAAATAAGTCATACAGAAAAAGAAGCTTATCATAAGATATCACTTATAGGGGGAATCTAAAAATTGCTACACATGAACTGAATTACAAAACAGAACAGAGTCACACATTTAGAAATCACACCTGGCTGCTTAAGGGGAAAGGTGAGGAGGAGTGATGCGTAAAACCAGAGTTTGAAATTAGCACAGATACCGTTTCATAAACCAAATATGTACTAGACAAGACCTCATTGCTCAATGAACTGGACTCAACACACCCTATTCACCGCAGAAGAATATATCTGAGTAGTAAGAATCTTAAAAAGTATTTATTGATATCTCTCTGGTAAGTGAATCAAGTGGGTGTAAAGTGGCATAAACACAGAATTGAAAATTAGCTAAACCCCATTATAAAAATAAATTACAAAAAACCCCCCCAACAAAGATGGTGAAAGAGAGAGAAATTCTTACAAAATTCGTTCAGGGGCTGTGATGCAACCTGGATTGACTACATCTAGACCCACAGCTGGATGAGTCATAAGGCTGGACAGTCCTGGGGCTGAGAGGATTGGTGAGGTTGGGTGAGCAAATGCAGACCCTTTAAAGTAATACTGCGTGGTACCCATTCCATGGGTCCCAAATCTCCAGGTTCAAGGGAATCTTCCTACAGCTAAAACATGCATGAGAAACCCAGAGGATGGTACACCGTGTGATCGGGAAAGGTTTCTAAAATGCACCTCATTTTTCATCTCCTGGTGCTCGGGTTCGCCACTCCAGCCTGTTTACTAACAATCTCCCCAGTTGGAGAATCAGCACCTTTAACCTCCTGTTTCGTACAGTTTGCAATTTGTCTGAAGGATGAACGGGAAGAGGGGGAACCAGTGGGAGACTAGCTTTAGGTCTTTGCACAGGCACATGTCACTCTAGTTTCCAATCAGGAAGAAGAATTAACCAGAGGCTCAGCTTGCTCCCAGTAACCAGAATAGGGCCTGAAGCAATCCTGAGGTTCTGGGGCCAGCTCCCAAAAAAGCGAGTTGAAAAATGGAGCTCAGGGGCACTGCAAATCACAAACCTGTAGGGTTCTAAATGATAACTATCATCCAAAAATATATTGAGGTAAGGCAACGAAAAGGATTGAAAGCAAGCCAGAATTGCAAGAAACAGTTTTTAAGAAGTAGATTGGACTCGCCTTGAAAGCACATGAAAAGCGTTAGAACTTATAGGGCCGCATGTGTCTTTTTGAATTACGGTTTTCTCAGGGTATATGCCTATAGTGGGATTGCTGGGTCATATGGCAGTTCTATTTTTAGTTTTTTAAGGAACCTACATGCTGTTCTCCATAGTGGCTGTATCAGTTCACATTAGCACAAACAGTGCAAGAGGGTTCCCTTTTCTCCACACCCTCTCCAGCATTTATTGTTTGTACATTTTTTCATGATCTCCATTCTGACTGGTGTGAGGAGATACCTCGTAGTTTTGATTTGCATTTCTCTAATGGTTAGTGATGTTGAGCATCCATTCATGTGTTTGTTGGCAAGGTGTATATCTTCTTTGGAGAAATGTCTATTTAGCTCTTCTGCCCATTTTTGGATTGGGTTGTTTGTTTGTTTGATATTGAGTTGCATAAGCTGCTTGTAAATTTTGGAGATTAATCCTTTGTCAGTTGCTTCGTTTGCAAATATTTTCTCCCATTCTGTGTCTTGTCTTTTCGTCTTGTTTATGGTTTCCTTTGCTGTGCAAAAGCTTTTAAGTTTCATTAGGTCCCATGTGTCTCTTTTTGTTTTTATTTCCATTTCTCTAGGAGGTGGGTCAAAAAGGATCTTGCTGTGATTTATGTCATAGAGTGTTCTGTCTATGTTTTCCTCTAAGACTTTTATAGTGTCTGGCTGTACATTTAGGTCTTTAATCCATTTTGAGTTTATTTATGTGTATGGTGTTAGGGAGTGTTCTACTTTTATTCTTTTACATGTAGCTCTGCATTTTCCCCAGCACCACTTATTGAAGAGGCTGTCTTTTCTCCATTGTATATTCTTGCCTCCTTCATCAAAAATAAGGTGACCATATGTGTGTGGGTTTATGTCTGGGTTTTCTATCCTGTTCCATTGGTTTATATTTCTGTTCTTGGGCCAGTACCATACTGTCTTGATTACTGTAGCTTTGTAGTATAGTCTGACGTCCAGGAGCCTGATTCATCTGGCTCCATTTTTCTTTCTCAAGACTGCTTTGCCTATTCGGGCTCTTTTGTGTTTCCATACAAATTGTGAAATTTTTTGTTCTAGTTCTGTGAAAAATGCCAGTGGTAGTTTGATAGGGATTGCACTGAATCTGTAGATTGCTTTGGGTAGTACAGTCATTTTCACAATGTTGATTCTTCCAATCCAAGAACATGGTATATCTTACCATCTGTTTGTGTCATCTTTGATTTCTTTCATCAGTGTGTTATAGTTCTCTGAGTACAGCTCTTTCACCTGCATAGGTCGGTTTATTCCTAGGTATTTTATTCTTTTTGTTGAATGGGAGTTTCCTTAATTTCTATGTCTGATCTTTCATTATTAGTGTATAGAAAACAAGAGATTTCCGTGCATTAATTTTGTATCCTGCAACATTACCAAATTAATTGATTAGTTCTAGTAGTTTTCTGGTGGTATCTTTAGGATTCTATATGTATAGTATCATATCATCTTCAAACAGTGACAGTTTCACTTCTTCTTTTCCAATGTGTATTCCTTTTATTTCTTTTTCTTCTCTGATTGCTGTGGCTAGGACTCCCACAACTATGTTGAATAATAGTGGTGCCAGTGGACATCCTTGTCTTGTTCCTGATCTTAGAGGAAATGCTTTCAGTTTTTCACCATTATAAGATGTTTCCTGTGGGTTTGTCATATATGGCTTTTATTATGTTGAGGTAGGTTCCCTCTATGCCCACTTTCTGGAGAGTTTTTATCATAAATTGGTGTTGAATCTTGTCAAGAGATTTTTCTGCATCTATTGAGATGATCATATGGTTTTTCTCCTTCAATGTGTTAATATGGTGTATCACATTGATTGATTTGTGTATATTGAAGAATCCTTGCATCCCTGGGATAAACCCCACTTGATCATGGTGTATGATCCTTTTAATGTGTTGCTGGATTCTGTTTGCTAGTATTTTGTTGAGGATTTTTGCATCTATATTCATCAGTGATATTGGTCTGTAATTTTCTTTTTTTGTAGAATCTTTGTCTGGTTTTGGTATCAGGGTGATGGTGGCCTCATAGGATGAGTTTGGCAGTGTTCCTTCCTCTGCAATATTTTGGAAGAGTTTGAGAAGGATGAATGTTACCTCTTCTCTAGATGTTTGGTAGAATTCACCTGTGAAGCTCTCTGGTCCTGGACTTTTGTTTGTTGGAAGATTTTAAATCACAGTTTCAATTTCATTACTTGTGATTGGTCTGTTCATATATTCTATTTTTTCCTGCTTCCGTCTTGGAAGGTTATACCTTTCTATGAATTTGTCCATTTCTTCCAGGTTTTCCCTTTTGTTGGCATAAATTTCCTTCTGGTAGTCTCTTAAGATGCTTTGTGTTTCTGCAGTGTCCATTGTAACCTCTCCTTTTTCATTTCTAATTTTATTGATTTGAGTCCTCTCCACTTTTTTCTTGATGTGTCAGGCTAAAGGTTTACCAAGTTTGTTTATCTTCTCAAAGAACCAGCTTTTAGTTTTATTGATCTTTGCTATTGTTTACTTTATTTCTATTTCATTTATTTCTGCTCTGATCTTTATGATTTCTTTCCTTCTGCTAACTTTGGGCTTTGTTTGTTCTTCTTTCTCTAGTTGCTTTAGGTGTAAGGTTAGATTATTATTTGAGATTTTTCTTCTTTCTTGCAGTACGATTGTTTTGCTATAAAATTACCCTTTAGAACTGCTTTTGCTGCATCCCATAGGTTTTGGATTGTCATGTTTTCATTGTCATTTGTCTCTAGATATTTTCTGATTTCCTCTTTGATTTCTCTAGTGATCTCTCAGTTATTTAGTAATGTATTGTTTAGCCTCCATGTGTTTGTGATTTTTATGTTTTTTTGATTACATTTGTAATTAATTTCTTATCTCATAACATTGTAGTCAAAAAAGGTGCGTGATATGCTTTCAATTCTCTTAAATTTACCAAGACTTCATTTGTGACCCCAGATGTGATCTATCCTGGGGAATATTCTGTGTGCACTTGAGAGGAAAGTGTAATCTGCTGTTTTCAGATGGAATGTCCTATAAATATCCATTAAATCCATCTGGTCTTTTGTGTCATTTCAAGCTTGTGTTTCCTTATTAATTTTTTGTTTGGATGATCTGTCCATTGGTGTAAGTGAGGTGTTAAATCCCCCCCCATTACTGTGTTACTGTTGATGTACTGTTTTAAAGCTGTTATCCTTTGCCTTATGTATTGAGGTGCTCCTATGTTGGGTGAATATATATTTATAATTGTTATATCTTCTTGGACTGATCCCTTGATCACTACGTAGTGTCCTTCCTTGTCTCTTGTAACATTTTTTATTTTAAAGTCTATTTTGTCTGATATGAATATTGCTACTCCAGCTTTTGATTTCCATTTGCATGGAATATCTTTTTCCATCCCCTTTCAGTCTGTATGTGTCCCTACGTCTGAAGTGGGTCTCTTGTAGACAGCATATATATATGGGTCTTGTTTTTGTATCCATTCAGCAAGCCTGTGTCTTTTGGTTGGAGCATTTAATCCATTTACATTTAAGGTAATTATCGATATGTATGTTCCTATTACCATTTTCTTAATTGTTTTGGGTTTGTTTTTGTAGGTCCTTTTCTTCTCTTGTGTTTCCCACTTAGAGAAGTTCCTTTAGCATTTGTTGTAGAGCTGGTTTGGTGGTGCTGAATTCTCTTAGCTTTTGCTTGTCTGCAAAGCTTTTGATTTCTCCATTGAATCTGAATGAGATCCTTCCTGGGTAGAGTAATTTGGGTTGTAGGTTCTTCCCTTTCATCACTTTAAGTATACCATGCCACTCCCTTCTGGCTTGGAGAGTTTCTGCTGAGAAATCAGCTGTTAACCTTATGGGAGTTCCCTTGTATGTTATTTGTCGTTTTTCCCTTGCTGCTTTCAATAATTTTTCTTTGTCTTTAATTTTTGCCAGTTTGATTACTATGTGTCTCAGCATGTTTCTCCTTTGGGTTTATCCTATATGGGACTCTCTGTGCTTCCTGGACTTGGGTGGCTCTTTCCTTTCCCATGTTAGGGGAGTTTTCGACTATAATCTTTTCATATATTTTCTCAGGTCCTTTCTCTCTCTCTTCTCCTTCTGGGACCCCTATAGTGCGAATGTTGTTGCCTTTAATGTTGTCCCAGAGGTCTCTTATGCTGTCTTAATTTCTTTTCATTCTTTTTACTTTATTCTATTTCATGGCAGTGAATTCCACCATTCTGTCTTCCAGGTCACTTATCTGCTCTTCTGCCTCAGTTATTCTGCTATTGATTCTTCTAGTGTGTTTTTCATTTCAGTTATTGCATTGTTCATCTCTGTTTGTTCTTTAATTCTTCTAGGTGTTTGTTCTTTAATTCTTATAGGTCTTTGTTAAACATTTCTTGCATCTTCTCAATCTTTGCCTCCATTCTTTTTCCGAGATCCTGGATCATCTTCACTATCATTATTCTGAATTCTTTTTCTGGAAGGTTTCCTATCTCCACTTCATTTAGTTGTTTTTCTGGGGTTTTATCTTGTTCCTTCATCTGGTACATAGCCCTCTGCCTTTTCATCTTGTCTATCTTTCTGTGAATGTGGGTTTTGTTCCACAGGCTGGAGGACTGTAGTTCTACTTGCTTCTGTTGTCTGCCCTCTGGTGGATGAGGCTATGAGGCTTGTCCAAGTTTCCTGATGGGAGGGACTTGTGGTGGGTAGAGCTGGGTGTTGATCTGGCGGGCAGAGCTCAGTAAGATTTTAACCTCTTGTCTGCTGATGGTTGGGGCTGGGTTCCCTCCCTGTTGGTTGTTTGGCCTGAGGTGTCCCAATCCTGGAGCCTACCCGGGCTCTTTGGTGAGGCTAATGACAGACTCTGGAAGGGCTCATGCCAAGGAGTACTTCCCAGAACTTCTGCTGCCAGTGTCCTTGTCCTCACAGTGAGACACAGCCACCCCTTGCCTCTGCAGGAGACCCTCCAACACTAGCATATAGGTCTGGTTCAGTCTCCTATGGGGTGACTGCTCCTTTCCCTGGGTCCCAACGTGCACACTACTTTGTGTGTGCCTTCCACAAGTGGAGTCTCTTTTCCCCCCATCCTGTCAAAGTCCAATCAAATCCCACTAGCCTTTGAAATCTGATTCTCTAGGAATTCCCCCTCCCATTGCCAGACCCCCTGGCTGGGAAGCCTGATGTGGGGCTCAGAATCTTCACTCCAATGGGTGGACTTCTGTGGTATAAATGTTCTCCAGTTTGTGAGTCACCCACCCAGCAGTTATGGGATTTGATTTTATTGTGATTGTGCCCCTCCTAACATCTCATTTTGGCTTCTCCGTTGTCTTTGGATGTGGGGTATCTTTTTCATTGAGTTCCAGTGTCTTCCTGTCGATGACTATTCAGCAGTTAGTTGTGATTCTGGTGCTGTTGCAAGAGGGAGTGAGAGCACATCCTTCTACTCTGCCATCTTGAACCCTGTCTTTTCTTTTTATCGATGGTTTCCTTTGCTGTGTAAAAGCTTTTAAGTTTAATTAAGGTCCATTTTTTATTTTTGCTTTTGTTTCCTTAGACATGTCCGAAAGATACCACTATGATTTATGTCAAACAGTGTTCTGCTTATGTTCTCTTGTAGGAATTTTATGATTTCAGGTCTTACATTCATATCTTTAATCCATTTTGAGTTTATTTTTATATATGGTGTGAGAAAATGTTCTAATTTCATTCTTTTATGTGTAGCCATCCAGTTTTCCCAGTACCACTTAAATGAAGAGCATGTCTTTTCTCCATTTTATATACTTGCCTCCTTTGTCATAGATTAGTTGTCCATAATTGCATGGGTTTACTTTTCTATTCTGTTCCATTGATCTATGTGTCTGTTTTTGTGTCAGTACTGTACTGTTTTTATTACTATAGCTTTGTAGTATATTCTGAAGTCAAGGAGTGCGATACCTCCAGCTTTGCTCTTTTTGCTCAAGATTGTGGGCTAATTGGTGTGTTTTGTAGTTCCATACAAGTTTTAGGATTAGTTGTTCTAGTTCTCTGAAAAATGTCATGGGTATTTTGATAGGATTATATCTACAGATTGCTTTGGGTAATATGGATATTTTAACAATATTAATTCTGCCATTCCAAGAACATGGTATATCTATGTTAAAGAGAAGTGGCAAGAGTGGGCATCCTTGTCTTGTCCCTGAATTTAGAGGGAAGGCTGTGCGTATGATGTTAGCTGTGGGTTTGTCATAAATGAACTTTATTATGTTGAGATATGTTCCCTCTATACAAGTTTGATATTTTTTAACGTGAATGGATGTTGAATTTTGTCAAATGCTTTTTCTGTGTTTATTGAGATGACCATGTGATTTTTATCTTTTTTGATAATGTATATCACATTGACTTATTTCTGAATATTGAACCATCCTTGCATCCCTAGAATAAATCCAACTTGATCATGGTGTGTGATCCTTTTTATGTATTGTTGAGTTTGGTTTGGTGATACTTTTGTTGAGGATTTTTGCATGTATATTCATCACAGATGTTGGCCTGCTGTTTTCTTTTTTTTTAATAGTGTCTTTGTCTGGTTTTGTGGCCTCATAGAATGAATTTTGGAGTGTTCCTTCCTCTTCATATTTTTTGAATTGTTTGAGGAGAATAGGTATTAGTACTTCTTTATATGTGCTAATATATAATTATGCATCTGGTCCTGGACTTATGTTTGCTTGGAGTTTTTAAATTACAAATTCAATTTACTACTAATCATTGGTCTGTCCCAATTGTCTATTTCTTCCTGATTCAATCTTGTGAGCTTTTATGTTTCTAGAAATTTGTCCATTTCTTCTAGGTTTTCCAATTTGTTGGCATGTAACTATTCATAGTATTCTCATGATTCTTTGTATCTCTGTGCTATCAGTTGTTATTTTTCTTTTATTTCTCACTTTGTTTATTTGGTCTTCTCTTTTTTTCTTAATAAGTTGGCTAAATATTTGTCAATTTTGTTTATCTTTTCAAAAAACTGCTCTTGGTTTTATTGATGTTTTCTATTTTGGGGGAAGGCATCTCTGTTTTATTTATTTTCTCCCTGATCTTTACTATTTCTTTCCTTCTGCTGACTTTGGGCTTTGTTTGTTCCTCTTTTTCTAATTCCTTTAGGTGGTAGGTCAGGTTGTTTTAGATTTTTCCTGTTATTGAGGTGGGCCTGTATCTCTATAAACTTCCTTCTTAGAACTGCTTTTGCCATATCCCATGGATTTTGAAAAGTTGTGTTTCCATTTTCATTTGAGTCAAGGTATTTTCTGGTTGCCTCTTTGATTTCCTCACTGACCCATTGGTTTTTTAGTAGCATGTTGTTTAATCTCCACGTATTTGTATTTTTTTCCATTTTTCCTCCTGTAACTGATTTCTAATGTCATAACACTGTGGTTGGAAAAAAGCTTGACATAGTTTATATCTGCTTAATTTGCTGAGATTTTTTTGTGGCCTAACATGTGATCTATTCTGGAAAATGTTCTATGTGCACTTGAAAAGAATGTGTACTCTGCTGTTTTAGGATGGAAGTCCTACAGATATATATTAAGTCCAACTGGTCTAATGTGTCATTTAAGACCACTGTTTTCTTACTGATTTTCTGCTAGATAATCTGTCCATTGATATAAGTGGTGTGTTAAAGTCCTCAACTATTATTGTGTTATTGTTCATTTATCCCTCTATGTCTGTTAATATTTGCTTTATATATCTAGGTGTTCCTGTATTAGGTCCATATATGTTAGTGAATGTTATATCCTCTTCTTGTATTTATTATATTATTTTTATTTATTATTATATAATGTGCTTATTTTTTCTATTGTCATAGACTTTCTTTTAAAGTCTGTTTTGTCTGAACCCATTTCTGGTCGTTTCTGTTTGCATGAAATATGTTTGTCCATCCCTTCACTTTCAGTCTGAGTGTCTTTAGCTCTGGAGTGAGTCTCTTGTAAGCAACACATATATAGGTCTTGTTTTTTATTTCAGTCAATTACCCTACGCCTTTTGATTGGAGCATTTAGTCCACTGACATTTAAAGTGATTACTGATAGGAATGTACTTATTGCCCTTTTGTTATTTCTGTTGTTTTTTGGTTTCTTTTGTTTTTGTAGTTCTTCTCTTTCCTTGTCTTCTTTTAGTTTCTTCCCTTGTGGTTTGATGCTTTTCTTTAGTGATATTCTTGGGTTCCTTTCTCTCTAGTTTTTGTGTATCTATTGGAGTTGTTTGATTTGTGGTTACCATGGGGTTTATACATGTTGACCCATATCTGTATCTCCATGTTATAAATTTCTAGTCATTTAAGTTAAAATACATTCTAAATGATTTACATTTTTTACTCTCTTCCCCCACATTTTGTGTTTTTGATGTCGTGTTTTGTATCTTCAAGTTTACCCCTTTACCAGTTTAAAGTTTATTTTACAGTTTTTTGTCTTTTAATCATCTTACTAGCTTATTTAAGTGGTTGATCCTCAGCCTTTACTATATATTTGCCTTTACTAGTGGGATATTTCCTTTCCTATAGATATTTCCTTCTTGTTATAGCCTTTTCTTTTCCACTTAGACAAGAGCCTTTAACATTTCTTTTAGCATAGGTTTAGTATTGATGAACTCTTTTAGTTTTTGCTTGTGTGAGAAGTTCTTTATCTCTCCTATTCTAAATGATAATCTTGCTGGGTAGAGTATCCAAGGTTGGCAGTTTTTTCCTTTTAGCACTTTGAATATATCCTGCTACTCCATTCTAGCTTGCAAAGTCTCTGCAGAAAAATCAGCTGATAGCCTTATGAGGGTTCCCTTGTATATGACTGTTTTTCTCTTGCTCCCTTTAAGATTATATATTGATCTTTAACTTTTGCCATTTTAATTATATCTTTGTATGGTTCTGTTTGGTTTCATATTGTTTGGGACCTTCTTTGTTTCCTGAACCTGGATATCTGTTTCCTTCTTCAGGTATGGGAAGTTTCCAGCTATAATTTCTTCAAATACATTTTCAACCCCTTTCTCTTCTCCATCTGGGACCCCTATAATGTATCAGTATACCTGATATTCCAGAGGTCCTTTAAACAGTTTTAATTTTAAAAATTTGTTTCTCTTTTTGCTGTTATGATTGGATAATTTTCATTATTCAATTTTCCAGGTTACTTATGCATTCTTCTCTATCACCTAGATGGCTGTTCATTCCTACTAGAGCTTTTCATTTCAGTTATTGTATTCTTCAATTCTTGCAGGTTCTTTTTATATTTTCTAGATTCTTGTCAAAATTCTCACTGTGTTCATCTATTTTTTTCCCTAATTCAATTAGCATTCTTATTACTAATACTTTGAACTCTATCTGGTAAATTATTTATTTCTGTTGTATTAGTTGTTTTTTCAGGAGTTTTCTCTTGTCTTTTCATTTGAAATAAATTCCTGTCTTCTCATTTTGCTTAACTTTCTCTGTCTCTGTGATGTTAGGTGAAAAAGTTACCTATCCTGGTCTTGAAGGGGTGTCCTTGTGTGCGAGTGTCTCTATACAGTCTGCATGTGCCCAGCAGCTATCGTGGGAGAGCTGGATCTGATGTGAACACGAATCATGTCTTTCCCCAGGATGTGCTGGCAGCTATCATCTTGTAAGGAGGTGGGGATGGAGATGGAGGGGCTAGGGCCAGTGCCTGGCGTGAGCTGGGGCTTCTCCACTGGTCATCTGCCAGAACGTCCTTATTGGGGGTGTGGTTGGGGTCCAAGTTGCTGAAGTAGAAGCCCAGAGGGTTGAGTCTGAGCTGGTTGTATTCTCTTTAAGTGTATGTACTGCCCCCTCCCAGCTCTGTTTCCCCTGGGGAACAGTGGCTGGAGCAAGAGGGGCTGACGTGGGGTGTTTGGCATGGGTCTAGGTGTGGGCTGTGACAGTCATGGGTTCCAGATGGCTTCTGATGCACTGCCTCTGTAAGAACCCAGTAATGGTTTGCCCCCTCCACACTTAGATAACCACTCTGGTCTGAGCCAACTTTGTCCCTCACAACTGAGCTCTCCCTTCAGCCATTACAGCACTTGCACTAGTGTGGAGCTGTGCTGTAGAGGAGGTGGGGCTGGGTGTGGGTGCTAGGATAGGTCTGGGCATGCACTGTGGCAGCCACAGCTGCATTCAAAGCCTGGGGCCACTTTGTGCCAGTAACGGCTGCTCATGTCCTGTTCAGATGCTGTTCCGGGTCTGGGCCAGTTCCATCCTTCACAACTGAGCTCTCCCCCTTGGCCATAGCAGCCCTCGCCCCAGCATGGAGCTGCATTGTGAAGCGGGGCTAGAGCAGGCACTTGTCCCAGGTTGGGGTGGTCACGAGAAACCAGCCAACATCCCATACAGTTTCATTCTTCCCTCTCTGCCTGGCTTCCGGAAGTAAGCAAATGTGTGCATGCTCCTCATGTGTGGAGTCCAGGCTTCCCACAGGTCTCCTTTCAGTCCCATGAGCCCTCCAACCAGCCAAGGGGACTTGTCTTCTCAGTGTTGAACCCCAGAGCTGGGGCACCCAATGTGTGGCTTGCACTGCTCACTCCCCAGGGAGGATCTCCCAGACCTTGTAATCCCCCTCCTCTTCTGAGTCCTCTCCCAGGGGCACAGGTCCTAACTTGATCACGTCTGTCTCTTCCTTTCCTACTCAATCCCGTGTGTATCTGTCTTACAGCCTTGGTTGTACAAGAGTCTTTCTGCCAGTCTCCAGTTAGTTTTCAGTGAGAATTGCTTTATGTGTAGATGTATTTTTGATGTGTTCATTGGGGGGAGGTGAGTTTTGTGTCCTCCTACTCCACCATCTTATCTCTCCTTTCTTGGTTTGGTTTTTAAAGTCGCATTCAAACTGACTGGAAATGGTAGGGGACCAGTATTCTAGCACATTCAATTTTGGGTTCCCAAAGATCAATTATTTGTTCTGAGGTGGCATAAGACTCTGTTTAGTCTTCAGGAAGTTTCTTGAGGAAAGAGTCTTTGAAATTTCATTACTATGAATATGTATGGACTAAACCATACAGTGCTTCATGAAATCCATGTGTATTGATAATGTTTAATACATCTGTATTAGGTGTAACATAACTGGCCCTTTTACTTTCAGAAAATAATTTTCCATATTATAAGGAATTATAGAAACGCAAGAAGTAGACACCCAGGTCTTTCTTGTCTGCCAACCCTTTGTCAAGGGGGTGATGGGGAACAAATGAAAACTTCTGCCTAATAGTCTATGGTAGAAAATCATGTATATCAAGCTATAGCTCTGTAGAAATATGCCAAGAAAGTCAAGTAAGCTAATAACATTTGAAAAGATTAATTGTGTGGACTGTGCTAGTACCATAGTCTACATCACACTAAAGAATATAATTCATAGATTCTTTTAGTTCAGATCCTAAGGGATTACACAGGGATAAAGAAGATTGATTATTTCCTCATAGGTCATTGTATCTTCCCCTTTTATTCTCATTGATGCTAATGTGGCCATGTCTCATAGCTGACATTATATAACTTCTCATTAGTCTGTTTCATTCCCACAGTATATGGATTTGCCTTCATAAGAAACTGCTTTTACCAAGTGGGTCTCCTCTTTAAACTTTTGGTATCATTTTGTCCTGGGGATAGAGGAGTTGATTATCTGGTCCCAGCCTCTTCCTGTTTCTACTCCACAAGTCGTTACAGCCAGGCAGATATATTTATTTCCCAGTATCCTCTGAGCATTTTGAGCTGTGCCTTTGCTCATAGTATTACCTTACCTGTCTCCCAATGGATTCTGTCCATCTCCCACAGGCTTGTCAAGAGCCTCACCTCTGACGCCTTTCATCAAATGGTCTATAGTGATTTCTCTTTATTCTAAAACTAAATAGAAGTAGCCTCTACTACTTATTCTACACTGCAATACTGCGAATAGCTAGGCATTTCCATATTGACCTTTCATCCCCACTACTCCACACTAGTTAGAAAGGCAATATCCAACTGCATTACCACGACAATTCACTGGGAAGCAGTGTCTCTCTTTACTAGCTGTCCTCCAATTATGTGTAGACTTAAGGAGGTCATGCCTAACGACTGGTAAGTTCCTTAGAAGATGACTATTTTAAAGCTTCCCTTAATTATTTTCCCTTTTGAATAGACAGGTATGGATAATAATGAATATTCTTTGCTTAAGAGTATATATGACTATAAAAGAATTACAGGCCCAATCAGGATTAAGAGAGAATTTCCTTTTGGTCAACAGTATTCACAAATATTCCAGCTTTTATATGGACATTATGTACTTGTCTCAGACTACAAGCTCTAAACTTTGGAAACTTGGAGATAAACTTTTCCACAGGTACACATCAGGCAATGGGATGGCTGCCGTGATATGTTGCTCAGATCCTTGTTCAGGAATGGACTGAGTCGGCAAGCTGCTGAGTGCTGCAGGCATACAGCCCTCAGCTGTCAGCCACTTTCAGGGGTTTCTCAGTGGCAGAGAACAACCTTGTCCAAAGCCATACGTCTTTCCTGGATGGACTGCATCTAATAAATGATTGTCCCAGGAGTATAAAGGCCTGGCCCCTTGTCCCAAATATGGGCAGCCCTGAAGGATAATTTTATCTTTAGAGCTCCCTACAGGTATTCCACCCAGACAAGACTGCAGCTTGACTTGTCCCTCTGCTCAGTTCTGCTTGCTTCCCTTCCATTTCACAGTTGAGGATCCCAAGAGCACTCTCTAAAAACGCTTCTGCCTGCTAATCTCCATCTCAGAGGCGGTCTATCACAGACTGAGTTTTTCAGAAAGCAGGGAAAGAAACAAACACAGTGAACACCATGATGTCTCCCTTTTGCTTATTACCATCTCTTTAAAAACTAAACCGTTTTAGCCTATGGAGTAGGACGTGGCGGGGGATTAAAAAAAAAAAGGGGGAGGCACAAGCTGAATCTGAACCTTGGAATGCAGTGTGACATAGAAGACACTAGTCTAAAGCCTGAAAGATCCCCGTGGGACATTAATGCCCCCTATGCAACTGTTATCATAGCAGTAACATCCATGTTTCACCACCTCCCCTGTTTAACAATTCTTATGGAAGAACTAGACCCATTTTACATTTAACCTAACCATTTGTAAATATCTGGATTCTTTTTCTTAGAGAATTTGTATGCCAAGGATTAGAGGTATGCCTGTTTGGAGGAAGTCTGAATGGCAGAGAAAAACAGGTCAATCATGCTCCCAGAAATTGATTGCACCAGTAGGCTGTGTACTTGCAGAGTGAGGGCAGTACAGTAATGTTTGAAAGCATGCCCGCAGAGTGGGGGCCATGAGTCTAGATGGGGTTAAGTGCATTCTCTTCTTCCCTAACTGTACCATTATGGGTGGTAAAGAGGAGAACTGATTTTTTGTACTTTTATATGGATGAATGGCTGAATTTGCTCAAACCTCTTTAAAAGGTCCCAGCAGGCACGTACAAAACAGAAGAAAAGGAACATGTCAAACTGAACCTGACCTGTACATTCATCCCAAACTAGCCTTCCAAGGCTCTCGGGGAAGATGAGCTCAGGGGTGAAACTCCTCCTCATTCCTAACAAAAACCTCACTTAAGTTACTAGAGATGAAAATAAGGAAAATCCTGTAATAGCACTAGGAGGTAAAGAAGAATACCATTCCATCTGGTGCCTTTCTTTAAGTTATTGGTATTATGTAAGCACTGGAATGAGTTTGAAGTCAAGAGTGGCCACTACCTCGCTATTGTGGATTAATAGCAGTTGCTACTTAGGGAAAGGGGAGCTCAATCTTTTAAGTCTAAACGAGCAATGCTTTTTCCTGATAAGGGTGGGTATAAGAAGTAGGCAAACTGTGGATGCCACCTTAAAGGTTAAAAAATTTGATGAGGAAAGCCAGTCACCCCCAGCACAGCAACTTCAGTCACAGCTAGTTTTTATACTCACTCCCTCAGGATGAAGTAATAGTTGAAACAATAACAGAAGAATGTTGAAAAGATCTAAAATTCTGGAATGTATAAGGGTTTAGTTCTATTTCATCCAAAAAGACTCAAGTCACCTATTTATTATGCAAAATTAGAGGAGTTTTCCAAGGTTTCAATCTTATGTCTCCCTTAACTCTTTTTATAAGGGCTACTGTTAACAAATAGTTTATCATTTCTCATTTATTTGGGATTTAGCAGTTAAAAGTTAAAAATGAGATTCATTGACAGTAAGGGTATAGGGAAACAGGAATTTCCCTAAAAGATGCAAAATCAGTTTGTTTTGTCTAAGTGACAAATTAAAATTGATTATGAAACCCATAGAGAGCTCAGATATTAGGTTTCTAATGACATAAGACTATTGTGGGAAAAAAATCTATCTTTACATCTTTATGAAGAAAGTCGTTTTCTTTCCTAATTCATTAAGTGTTGAATGATTTTTTTTATAAAAAGAATGTGCTAGTTTGACAGTAAGGTACCCAAAGTCATTCAGGAGGCCTCAACTTAACGAAGCCTTCCCAGGGAAGCTGTTGACAGTGTGTAACCAATGACTCCCTAGACTAGATTAAATCCCCTCTATGTGCTCCCATAGCATTCCAAACATCCTTTAATATCACTCCTATTTCTCATTCTTGTAATTAGTAATTGTTTCTCATTTTTCCTGCTCGGCACTAAAAACCACTAAGTCAGGGAATAAATAATATCTAGAACACAAATGGGCATATACATTGTGTCACTTTAAGTATCTGAAACATTTCCTATGGTTCTCTTCATTCAAGATAAGACTTTTGAGAAAATATGAACTTCATAGGACAGTAAGAAGAAAGATGGTATATAAAATGGCTACATTTATGAGAAAAAGAAATGAAGCTGTAAATTTTAAAAAATCATTAGAAGTAATAAAGAGTAGAATAAACACTGAAGGCAATTCTAAAGCTCAGATCGCAGATGATAGGAGCCCACCTTAAGCTGGAGACTAATGTAGCTCACATGTTAAGACAGTGACAGGTTACAGAGACACAAGTCTAAATCCAAAAGTAATGAGAAGGAATTCCATCCTTTATAATTACTCTACTCTTGAAAGACCTTAAATGGAAAGCCATGGACCACAGCAACATTTACTGAAATCTGCTGCCCTCACACTACCCATCTCTCTGACACCTTCCACACCTCCACTGGATATACTCTTCTAGTCACTGCCAAGGGCTTTTTGCCTCCTCCCTTTGTTTGTCTTTGATTCTTTCCTCTTGGGGAAATGGCTCAGTTCATCCCAATACAAAAATAATAAACCTGTCTATAAACTTCCCCTTTCTTTTCCCCTTAGGCAAGAGCATTTACAGGATTCTTTTTGGTGGGTCGGCAAAAGTGGAAAGGAAGAAGTCTTTTTCCCAGGCGGCTAATTTTTATACTGTCATAGATTGAAGTATGTCTGTTTGCTTATTACTTCTCTTCCCTTGTTATAGTATATTCCTGAACATCTGTTTTGTCCCCCATATCTATATTTCATCCAGATAATGTCTCCTCTCTGATCATTTATCTATCATGTATCTAAGAAGTAGGTAGTTAAGAATCAGGCAAGGATGTTCTGTCATTCTACAAATCCTTTCAATATTCTTGCCCCCGCAGTGCTCTCTCTTGGATTTCTACAGCACTGGCACATGGCTTAAAGCTAGGCATGGACTGCAGCAGCTTTTGTATCCAATTCCAGCAGAGAATGGTCAGGCCCTTGAGATGAGATAGTATGGATTCCTAAGCAGGCAATCTGGCTAAGCTGAGAGGAAAATTCATGTGTGTATAGTTACAATCCAAAGAACTAATGCATCTGAGATAAAGCTGGGTCCCATCGCCCCATAGCATTGGGAGAGCAGTGGATCATGAGGATAGTTTATGCTGCTTCAGAATTTGGTACCAGAAACACCTCTGGATTCATGCAGAATAAGGCCATGGTAGATTGCAGAAATTTAAATTACTAGGCCTTGTAATTTTCATACACACTTTGTGGGCAGCACTGATGTGGTCTGTTGTATATGGTCAGTGGGTCTCTCCAGGAGGCCACAGAGTTTATTGCTTTACATATGGGCTGTTCATGTTATGTAGCCTTTGGAATAGTGATTGGAAAGAATACAGAGGGTTAAACTGGAATGTTGGCCTTATGCTGGTAGTCTTGGATAAACAGTTATTTTCCCCTTCTGGCCAGCATTGGAATTAAAACATGGTTCATCGGCCCTGTAACAGCACCTCCTATTCAACTGGCTTTAACAAATCAGGAATTCATGACTGTTGTTGTTATTGTTGTCATAAGGCAAGCACCAGTCTGAGATCTGTCCCTACTCCCTCTCATCCTGCCCGCAGGGTCAGTTTCAAGGGGTCTAGGTTTTTTTAAGAAGTTGGATTTTCAGTGAACTCACCTCACTTGGACCTCTGAATATTAAGCCATGTTCTTTGTATATTTCAATGTTGTATTGGATACTGGCTTCAGCCGTGCTCCCAGAATGTCATAACACAATGAACTGACTTTTCAAATGTTGCTTGGAAGGCAGTTTTTCCTTAAACACTGGGCAACCTAATACAGCAAAAAGTTCATAGGCCTTAGAGTCAATCCAGGCCCAGGTTCTGATCTTGTTCTCTACAACATTCCCATTATCTCTAATGATAAGTGAAAAATTAGAGATGCCAAAAATAAAAGGTGATAGGAATATAAAACACCTGAGGTATCACCACGTATTAGTAATGGTGCTAAGCCAGTGTTTCTCCCTTCTTAGTTCTTGTCTTATGAATTCTCAAATCCAAACTGTTATTCAAAGAGCACAGGAAGTACCTTCCATTGGCCAAACAGTTGACTGGTCAATGTTCTGTTACCTAAACCTAGTACAAATAAGTTCTTGGTGTGTTTTTCTCAGTGAGATGCTATCTCAAAATTCTATACAATGGTATCACAGTTTACAGGATTGCATTGGTTCAGATCAATTCTCCTTATTTCTGAATGCCACTCCAGGTATTAAATACACCTTCCTATTACTTTAAAAGGGCTATATGTGCTATTTGTACCCAACAAGATAGCCAAGACTAGGGCATTTACTTCAAGATGTCTGAAACCTTCCATTCCATAGAGGAATTAGCATCTATCTTTACACATACCTTACCATTCTATTATATTGCTTTCTAAATTGGCAAAGAAAACCCAATATGGCAAGACTGAGGCCTGGACCCTCTGTCCTGAACAGAGTGGGCCAGTTGTGTGCTGGGAACTCTGCTGTCAGCAGTTCTTGATTATCTCTCTGGGTGGGTTCCTGGCAGTAGAAATGACCCCACACTGCTTGTGGCAGGAGAACCAGCTGGGCCATAACTTGTTCCCTTGCTCTCTCTGCTTCTGTATATATTCTCACTAGGAGACAGGAGTGATTTGTAAAGTACTATAGAAGGCTTTAGCGTGCCAAGGAGAGGTATTTTGACAGCCTGGCATGGTGTGCCTGAGTGAATGAGATGGCCTCATTTCATTGTTTCACTGCTGATTATTATTTACCTAGTCTTCATGGGTCTTATAAGAACAGCACCCAAGCATGGTGATGACCTTCGAATCTGGTCAGTCTGGTATCAGTAGAGCTCAGAAAAAGCTTTTCCTGGCATGTTGCCACCACTTCTGGAATTTCTGCTATGCTAAAAAAAATTAACAGCTATATTAAAGTATAATTGATATAAAATAATCACTTACCAAATTATGTACATTAGATATGTTAAGTTTTGACGTATGTGTATACCTATGAAACTATCACCACAGTGAAGGAATATGCATCATTGCCAAAACTTTCCTTTTGCTGCTTTGTAACCCCTCCCTCTCACTGACTTAGTTTGCCACCGTTTATTAGTTGTTCCACATCCTTAACAACAATGGGTCAGGACTAGAGGGCAAAAGTAAGCTGCACTGACACCCCTCCTGCTTGGGCTTAATTCTGAATGTACCATTTCCATCTTCTAAGGTTGGACAAGCCCTGCAACAATCCACTGTGACTTAATGGACCAGATATTTCCCAGCTTATAACAGATGAGACAAATGGTCACTTACTGTTCCATGGTCAAGTGTTCCATCTCTACGAGGCCCTAATAACATACCAGGAACTGTTTCTCAAAAGCATATAATTTTCTGTTTTAGATGACATGGCCTTGCTTCAGAACCCCAGGGACTTCCAATAAACTCTACAGTGAAACATTTCTCACCATTGACAACATCAGGACTGCTGAATCATCTGACTGAAGATGTAAAGCTGCTTGCATCATAGTCTGGACTTGCCAAAGAGCACATTCCTGCTCCTAGCCCACTTAAAACTGGCAGCCTTTTGTATCAGCTAGTTTATAGGCTAGACCAATGTCTCAGATGAGGAATTTGTTGTCCCCAGAATGCAAAGAGGCTGACCAAGCACTATGCTTTCTTCTTCTTGGCAAAGTATGTAAGATGCAGTAATTTGTGCTTTACCTTGGAGACATCCAGGCACATTCCTGGTCACTAGATATCTAGAAAATTTATTAAAATTAGATTCCTGAGTCTTGTAAGGTTCCTCTCTTGCCTCCCAGAAAACATGGTTCTTATCAAAGCTCTCAGTATACTAGCCAACTCTGACACATTCTGCCTCATCAGTATGTTTTCATGGACGTAATGGATCAATGTGATGTTCTTTACATATTCACACGGTCCCAATCTCTTCTGACTATATTATGATAGCAAGGAAGAGTTATCATGGTTTATAAATTAACTTCCTTGTCTATTCCATGTGAATGTTTTCCCCAGGGCTGTCTCTTCTGTTCCATTAATGTATATGTCTTTTGTATGCCTAAAACATACTGTTTTAATTACTATAGCTTTGTAATATAGTTTGAAATCAGGAAGCATGATGCCTCTAGCTTAATTCTTTTTCATGATTACTTGATCTTTAGGTCTTTTACGGTTTCATACAAATTTTAGGATTGTTCTGTTTCTGTGAAAAATGCCATTGTTATTTTGATAGAGATTGAATTGAATCTGTAGATAGCTTTGGGTACTATGGAAATTATAACAGTATTAATTTTTCCAATCCATGAGCATGGAATATATTTCCATTTATTTGTATTTTCTTCAAATATCTTATCAATGTCGTTTTCCAAATAAAGGTCTTTCACCTCCTTGGTCAAATTTAATCCCATGTATTTTATTCTATTTGATGCAGTTGAAATTAAGAAAACCATCTCATTCACTTTTTCTGATAGTTTGTTATTAGTGTATAAACACACAACTGACTTTTGAATATTGCTTTTTGTACCCTGCAACTTTACTAAATTCATGTGTGTTGTTATTTTTACTGTTTTTGTCATTAGCCTTCATACTAAATTTATAAGGAATTTATAAGTTATAAATTACAACATAAATTAAGTAATTAATTATAATTTAAGTAATAAAACTTATAAATTACTTATAAATTATTACTTATAAATTTAATTACTTAATTTATAAGTAATTAACCTACAACCAACATTAGTTTAATCTTAATTTTAATATATATTTAGCTTCACTAGTGAAATGTATACTTCCTTATGTTTTTCTTTTCCTAATTAGAGCTCTTTTGTTTCAGCTGAAAGTCGTCCCCTTAACGTTGATTGTAAGGCCAGTCTATCGGTGGTAAACTCCTCCATTTTTTTTTTTGTTTGTTTGTTTGGAAATCTCTATATCTCTCCCTACAATTCTGAGGGCCAACTTTGATGGATAGAGTGTTTTTGGTTGGTATCTTTTTTCCTTTTAGCACTTTGAATATATTATGCATTTCCCTTCTGGACTTCAAAATTCCTGCTGAAAAATCTGTTGATGATCTTCTGCTATGTACAGAAGAGTGCTGCCTTTCAATCCTTTGTAACTGCCCAAGCAATTTTTTTTTGTTCTCAGTGGCTCCCAATACTTGAGGGTATGCCAAGAACTGTCAGTGTCCCAGGGGGAAGGATCTAAGTCAGCAGATTTTAAAGTATGAAACTATACCTCTTTCAGGGGAAGACTGTGAGATGAACAGTGCTGTGCACTCCCTCTGCACTGAGCCCTGAAGGGATAACCAGTTAAAAACTGTTTCTTTGTTTGCTTATTGTCCTGTTGAACATGTGAACACAAGTCACTGGCCACCAGAGCCAGGCTATTAAGGGATATGTCCTCTGGGCAGCAGCCCCCAAATCTGAGAAAATATACCTATACACAAACTCCTTTTCTGAGATACTGGGGACCTGCAACAGGGGAGAGTGTGAAGATGGCACTTGATGGCCTCACTCACCTCTGGAAAGGATTTCAGTCAGTTCCCAGTTGCATTAAATTAGAATCCTGCCTCTGAGACCGTAGCTTTTAAGATAAGAAATAAGCCTCTTTCATGGGAAGGCTGGGCATTTCTGTCTGCTGCTTCTGCACTGTGTGTTAGATTCCTAGCTGATTAAGAATAATTTCTTTGTTCATTACTCTCCTAGGGGACACACAAACAAGGATTGCTGGCCACCAGAGCCAGGCTAAGAAGGCACATCTCCTGAGTGACAGACACAAAACCAGGGCTGCTGACATGTATGTAAGTTTCTTTTCAGGAGATACTGGAGACCTGGAGCAAGGGAGACTACAAAGATGGTGCCTGCTAGCCTCCCCAATCTCTGGAGCACTGCAGTTGGCCCCTAGTAGTATGTAAAATCAGAAGCCTTTTCCTCAGACTGAAGCTTTTAAGGTAAGCAAATAGGCCTGTTTCACAGAAAGACTGGGAACACTTCAGGCTCTTAGAGTGATGTCAGCATCGTGGCAGTGTGAGATGTTGCCTTTGTCTCTCTCCTTCATTCAAAAACCATTAAAACACTAACTCAACAAAGGTTCCTCTGCCCAAAAGAGCAGGATACTAGAGATCTACACATATATACATCTATAGGTTGGTGGACTGGAGCACATAGAAGAAGAGGCAGAACCAGGTGAACAGTGAATGCTGTGCTTGCAATCACAGCTTTCAGGCCATGGCAGCTGAGCCCAGTAACATCAGGGGAGGTAGGCAACTGAGCCCAGTAACAGAAGGGGAGGTAGTGGGGCATGAAACACTGGCCTTCCAGCCACAGAGGCACCTGTGACACCAGCCCTCCCACCTGCAGTGGTGAAGCCCACAAACCTGATAACACTAGACATGGCAGAGATGCCCAATGTCCTGGTGCCCCAGGTGGCAGCACCAGTAATGAAGGCACTGGGGGAAACCTCAGGAGGAGGGAATGGAGGGTGGAAAAATGCCTATTCTCAAAACTTGTGCTACAGTGCCACTTACTGAAAAAGGCCCCTAATTACTAACCTGTTGAATTGTTAGAATCCAGTAAAAAGTGCTTTACCTAAAGAAGCAAGGTGTTCACTACTTCAGATGTGCCAGCAGAGGAAAAACTCATCGAGTACCATGAAAAACTTTGGAAACATGGTATCACAAAAAGAAAGTGACAATTCTCCAAAAACCAAACTTAAAGTCACAGAATATTGCAATTTAACTGATAGAGAATTCAAAATAATTGTCATAAAGAAACAAACAAATTCTGAAACTGAGGAACTTAGTAAAAAAGATGAAGAATGCATTAGAAAGCATTGGATATAGAGTAGACCATATGGAAGAGAAATTTAGAAATGATATAGGTAGAAGAGGAGAGAGAACTAAAAACAATGAAAACATTCTACAAGAACTACCCAACTACATTAGGAAGGGTGACATAAAGATAATGGGTATCCCAGAAGGAGAAGAGAGGGATCAGAGAACTAATTTAAAGAAGAAGAAGAAAAAAAAAAAAGAGCTGAGAACTTCCCAAACCTGGGGGGAAGGCCATGAAGCTAAGAAAACACCTAATTATCTCAATGCAAAAAAACCCTTCTACAAAATACATAAAAGTCAATATGAAGAATTTTAAAGGCAGCCAGGTGAAAAAAAAAAGTAACATACAAAGGAACTCCCATTAGCCTATCAGCAGATTTCTCAGCAGAAACTCTATAGGCCAAGAGAGAGTGAAATGATATTCTCAAAATACTGAAAAATAAAAACAGTCACCCAAGAATACTCTCTAACAAATTATCATTCAGATATAAAAGAGAAATAGACTTTCTCAGACAAACAAAAGCTAAGGAAGTTCATCACCACTAGACCTGCCTTACAAAAAAGGTTGAAAGAAGCTCTTCTATCTGAAACAAAAAGGCAAAAGTACACAAAACTCTGATTCAGGTTTTAAATAGAATCAGAAAATTGCAACTCATAAAGGTTAAAGAGAAAAAAGCAGTAAAAATAACTATATCTACTTTAATTTCGTAACAAACTCACAACAGCAAAAGGGATAATTTGAGAAAATGAAAATGTAAAAGGAAGAAGAAAAGAATGGAACCATATACGAATAAACATAAGATATTTTGGACAGAAAAAGTACTATTTCATCTATGAGATGTTTTATACAAACCTCATGGTAACTACTAAACTAGAGCAGGGACAGAAAACATTTAAAAAAAGGAAACTGAAAAAAAAATCATAGAAAACACCAAATATTAGAACAACCAGAAAACAAAAGATAAAATGGTAGTACTAGGTCCTCATTTATCAATAATCACCCTAAATATAAATGGATTGAATTCACCAATCAAAACATAGAGTAGCTGCATAAATTAAAAAACAAGACCCAACTATATGCTACCTCCAGGAGACTCATCTCATCTCTAAACACAAACATAGGCTTAAAGTGAAGGAATGGAAGATGATACTCCAAGCAAATGGCAACCAAAAGAAAGTGGCTGTAGCAATAGTTATATCAGACAAATTAGAATTCAAGCCAAAAAAGATAACAAATGAAAAAGATGTACATTATATTATGATAAAGTGGACAATTCAAGAAGACTAAACAGACATAAATGGAGAAATTAACAGCAACACAATAATAGTAGGGAATTTAAACACTCTACTTACATCAATGGCTGGATCATCCAGACAGAAAGTCATCATCAACAACAAAAAATCACCCTTAAACATTAGGACCAGTTGAACTTAATAGATTTATACAAAACATTCTATCCAAATGCAGCAGAATGCACATTCCTTTCAAACACACATGGAACATTTTCAAGGATAGACCATATATTGGAAAACACAAGCTTCAGTTAATTTAAGAAGATTGAAATTATTCTAGAAATGAAGTACAAGAAAGAAAGCTGGAAAATCAGAACTATGTGGAAACTAAACAACATGCTACTGAAGAATATTTGGTGTACTAAGAAATCAAAGGAGAACTAAAAATTGCACAAAGAAAAATAATGTAAAGGATGCAGCAAATACCAATATCGGCCTACCTCAATAAACAAGAAAAGTCTCAAATAACCGATCTAAACTTACAACTAAAGGAACTAGAAAATGAACAAATGAAGCCCAAAGTCAGTGGAAGGAAAGAAATAATAAAGATCATAGCAGAAAATAAATGAAACAGACTAAGAAAACAGTAGAAATGATCAATGAACTAATAGTTGGTTCTTTAAAAAGATAAAATTGGCAAGCCTTTAGCTAGACGCACTAAGGAAAAAAAGAGATAGAAGGCTCAGATAAATAAAAGCAAAAATAAAAGAGGAGAAATTAAAATGGATGTTCTAGAAATGCAAATAACTAGAATACTATGAATAGCTGTATGCCAACAAATTTGACAACCTAGAATAAATGGACAAATTTTTAGAATCATACAACCTTTTAAGATTGAATTAGAAGAGGATCCCCCCAACCCACAAGGCCCCCTCGGCCACATGGGTCCTGGGTCTGAGCCCCTCCTTTGCCAAAGTGTCCTTTGGCTGCGTGGGTCCAGGTGAGCCAAGTGCTGCCCGCCTCTAAGGCTCCTCCAGCTGTGCAGGCCCCTGCAGGCATGCTTGTGAAGGCCTGTGCCCCAGCTGGCCTGCACAGGCACATGTGCTCCAGGCCAGCTTCAGGAGCAGTCAAGAGGGACACACGCAGAGGTGGGGCTGACACAGCAGGTCCAGAGACCTACCTAGAGGTCTTAGAGGGCCTAGGTTCTTGGGGGAGGCAGGGATTGGCTGTAGGTCACCGTGGAGGCAAGGACACTGATAGTGGAGGCATCAGGAAACTTTTTATTATTATCTTTATTCTCTTTTAAAAATATTTTTATTCTTTCAATTGTTTTTTGGTTTTGCTTTTATTTTCCTAATTCTACTTTTTATTCTTTGTTATTGTTATGCTCTATTCTGGTGTTGTCTTTTTTTTGTCTTTTTTTTTTTCTTCTTAGCTGCACTTCATGGCTTTCACAGTCTTGGTTCCCAGGCTGGGGTTGGCCCTGAGCTCCTATGGTGAGAGCACCAAGTCCAAGCAGCTGGATTAACAGAGAATGTCAGGCCCCAAGGAATAGTAATTGGTGTCACCTCTCCCAGAGGTCCTCATCTTGGCACCAAGACCTGGCTCCACCTCACTGCCTGCCAACTCCAGTGCTGGGTGCCTAAGGCAAACAACCAGCAAGACAGGAACACAGCCCCACCCATCAAAACAATGAGACAACAAAAATCTATGTTACAAAGGAGCAAGGTAAAAATCTACAAGACCAAAGAAATGAAGAGGAAATAGGGAACCTACCTGAAAAAGAATTCAAAATAATGATAGTAAAGATGATCCCAAATCTTGGAAATCGAATGGAGGCACAGATAGAGAAAATACAACAAATGTTTAACAAGGACCTAGAAGAACTAAAAAACAAACAGAGGTGAACAACACAATAACTGAAATGAAAAATACACTAGAAGAAATCAATAACAGAATAACTGAGGAAGAGGAACAGATCAGTGAGCCAGAAGATAGAATGCTGGAAATAACTGCCAAGGAGAAGAATTAAGAAAAATGAATGAAAAGAACTGAAGCAGTATCAGAGACCTCTGGGACAACATTAAATGCACCAACATTCGAATTATGAGGGTCCCAGAAGAAGAAGAGAAAGGGTCTGAGAAAATATTTAAAGAGATTATAGTTGAAAACATTCCTAACATGGGAAAGGAAATAGCTACCCAAGTCCAGGAAGTGCAGAGAGGCCCACACAGGAAAAACCCAAGGAGAAACACACTGAAACACATATTAATGAAATTAACAAAAATTAAATTCAAAGAAAAAATATTAAAAGCAGCAAGGGAATATCAACATGTAACATGCAAGGGAATCCCCATAAGGTTATCAGCTGATTTTTCAGCAGAAAGTCTGCAGGCCAGAAAGGAGTGGCAGGATATATTTAAGTGATGAAAGGGAAAAACCTATAGCAAGATTATTCTACCCAGCAAAAATATCATTCAGATTCAATGGACAAATCAAAAGCTTTACAGGCAAGCAAAAGCTAAGAGAATTCAGCACCACCAAACCAGCTTTACAACAAATGCTGAACAAGTGCTAAAGGAACTTCTCTAGGCAGGACACACAAGACAAGGAAAAGACCTACAATAACAAACCCAAAACAGTTAAGAAAATGGTAATAGAAATATACATATCGATAATTACCTTAAATGTAAATGGATTAAATGCTCCAACCAAAAGACGCAGACTGGCTGAATGGATACAAAAACAAGACCCATATATATGCCATCTACAAGAGACCTACTTCAGACTTAGGGACACATACAGACTGAAAGTGATGGGATGGAAAAGGATAATCCATGCAAATGGAATATCAAAAGAAAGCTGGAGTAGCAACACACATATCAGATAAAATAGACTTTAAAATAAAGACTGTTACAAGAGACAAGGAATGACACTACATAGTGATCAAGGTATCAATCCAAGAAGAAGATATACAATTGTAAATATCTATGCACCCAACATAGGAGCACTGCAATACATAAGGCAAATGCTAACATCTATAAAAGAGGAAATCGACAGAAACACAATAATAGTGGGGGACTTTAACACCTCATTTACACCAATGGACAGATCATCCAGACAGAAAATTAATAGGAAACACAAGCTTTAAATGACACAATAGACCAGATAGACTTAATTGTTATTTATAGGCCATTCCATCCAAAAGCAGCAGAATACATTTTCTTCTCAAGTGCACACGGAACATTCTCCAGGATAGATCACATCTTGGGTCACAAATCAAACCTCGGTTAATTTAAGAAAATTGAAATCATATCAAGCATCTTTTCTGACCACAACACTATGAGATTAGAGATTAGAAATCAATTAAGGGGAAAAAAAACTGTAAGACACACAAACACATGGAGGCTAAACAATACACTACTAAATATCCAAGAGATCACTGAAGAAATCAAAGAAGAAATTAAAAAATGCATAGAAAAAAATGACAATGAAAACACGCAGACCCAAAACCTATGGGATTCAGCAAAAGCAGTTCTAAGAGGGAAGTTTATAGCAATACAATCTTACCTCAAGAAACAAGAAAAGTCTCGAATGAACAACCTAACCTCACACCTAAAGCAACTAGAGAAAGAAGAACAAAGAAAACCCAAAGTTAGTAGAAGGAAAGAAATCATAAAGATCAGAGCAGAAATAAATGAAATAGAAGTGAAGAAAACAATAGCAAAAATCAATGAAACTAAAAGCTGGTTCTTTGAGAAGATAAACAAAACTTTAGCCAGACTCATCAAGAAAAAAAGGGAGAGGATTCAAATCAGTAAAATTAGAAATGAAAAAGGAGAAATTACAAGAGACACTGCAGAAATACAAAGGACCATAAGTGACTACTACAAGAAACTATATGCCAATAGAATGGAGAACCTGGAAGAAGTGGACGAATTCTTAGAAAAGTACAACCTTCCAAGAATGGACCAGGAAGAAATAGAAAATATAAACAGACCAATCACAAGAACTGAAATTGAAACTGTGATTAAAAATCTTCCAACAAACAAAAGTCCAAGACCAGATGGCTTCACAGGTGAATTCTATCAAATGTTTACAGAAGAGCTAACACCAGTCCTTCTCAACTGCACAGGAAGGAACACTCCAAAGCTCCTTCTAGGAGGCCACAATCACCCTGATACCAAAAGAAGACAAAGATATCACAAAAAAAGATTACAGATCAATGTCACTGATGAACATAGATGCAAAAGTCCTCAACAAAATACTAACAAACAGAATCCAACAACATATGTAAAGGATCATACACCATGATCAAATAGGATTTATCCCAGGGATGCAAGGATTCTTCAATTATGCAAATCAATCAATGTGATACACCATATTAACAAATTGAATACAAACCATATGATCATCTCAGTAGGTGCAGAAAAGGCTTTTGACAAATTTCAACACCATTTATGATAAAAACTCTCCAGAAAGTGTGCATAGAGGGAATCTACCTCAACATAATAAAGGCCATATATGACAAACCCACAGCAAACATCATTCTCAATGGTGAAAAACTGAAAGCATTTCCTCTAAGGTCAGGAACAAGACAAGGATGTCCACTCGCATCACTATTATTCAACATAGTTTTGGAATTCCTAGCCACGGCAGTCAGAGAAGAAAAAGAAATAAAAGGAATACAAATTGGAAAGGAAGTAAAACTGTCACTGTCTGCAGATGACATGATACTATACATAGAGAATCCTAAAGATGCCATCAGAAAACTACTAGAACTAATCAATGAATTAGGTAAAGTAGCAGGATACAAAATTCATGCATAGAAATCTCTTGCATTCCTATACACTAAAAACAAAAGATCAGAAAGAGAATAAAAAACCTAGGAATAAACCTACCTAAGGAGGCAAAAGAAACTATAAGATTCTACTATAAGACTATAAGAAACTACTATAAGAAACTACTCAGAAAACTATAAGATACTAATGAAAGAAATCAAAGATGACACAAACAGATGGAGAGATATACCATCTTCTTTGATTGGAAGAATCCGTATTGTGAAAATGATTATACTACCCAATGCAATCCCTATCAAATTATCAATGGCATTTTTCATAGAACTAGAACAAAAATTTTTTACAATTTGTGTGGAAACACAAAAGACCCTGAATAGCCAAAGCAATCTTGAGGAAAAAAAAAAAAAACCAGAGCTGGAAGAATCAGGCTCCCAGACTTCAGCCTATACTACAAAGCTACAGTAATCAAGTTAGTATGGTACTGGCACAAAAACAGAAACATAGATCAATGGAACAGGATAGAAAGCCCAGAGATATACCCATGCACCTATGGTCAACTAATATATGACAAAGGAGGCAAGAATACACAACGGAGAAAAGACAGTCTCTTCAATAAGTGGTTCTGGGAAAACTGGATAGCTACATGTAAAAGAATGAAATTAGAACACTCCCTAACACCATCCACAAAAATAAACTCAAAATGGATTAGAGACCTAAATGTAAAACCGGACACTATAAAACTCTTAGAGAAAAACATAGGAAGAACACTCTGACATAAGTCACAGCAAGATCTTTTTTGACCCACCTCCTAGAGGAATGAAAATAAAAACAAAAATAAACAAATGGGACCTAATTAAACTTAAGTGCTTTTGCACAGGAAAGGAAACCATAAGCAAGATGAAAAGACAACCCTCAGAATGGGAGAAAATATTTGCAAATGAAGCAACTGACAAGGAATTAATCTCCAAAATATACAAACAGCTCATGCAGCTCATTATAAAAAAAAACCAAACAACTTGGACTTCCCTGGTGGCACAGTGGTTAAGCCTCCATGCTCCCAATGCAGGGGGCCTGGGTTCGATCCCTGGCCAGGGAACTAGATCTCACATGCGTGCTGCATCTAAGAGTTCACATGCCACAACTAAGGAGCCTGCCTGCCACAACTAAGACCCAGCGTAACCAAATAAATATTTAAAAAATAACGAGCAATCCAATTCAAAAAATGGGTGGAAGACCTAAATAGACATTTCTCCAAAGAAGTCATGCAGATGGCCAAGAGGCACATGAAAAGATGCTCAACATCACTAATTATCACAGAAATGCAAATAAAAACTACTACAATGAGGTATCACCTCATACCGCTCACAATGGCCATCATCAAAAAATCTACAAACAATAAATGTGGAAAGTGTGTGGGGAAAAGGGAAGCCTCATATATTGTTGGTGGGAATGTAAATTGATACAGCCACTATGGAGAACAGGTATGGAGGTTCCTTAAAAAACTGAAAATAGAACTACCATATGACCCAGCAATCCCACTACTGGGCATATATCCAGAGAAAACCATAATTCAAAAAGAGTCATGTACCACAATGTTCAATGCAGCACTATTTACAATAGCCTGCACATGGTAGTAACCTAAATGTCCATTGACAGAAAAATTGATAAAGAATATATGGTACATACATACAATGGAATATTACTCAGCCATAAAAAGGAACAAAATTGGGTCATTTGTAGAGATGTGGGTGGACCCCGAGACAGTCATACAGAGTGAAGTAAGTCAGAGAAAAACAAATATCGTATATTAATGCATATATATGGACCTAGAAAAATGGTACAGATGAACCTATTTGGAAAGCAGAAATAGAGACACAAATGTAAAGAACATACGTATGGACACCAAGGGTGTAGGAGGGTGGGATGAATTGGGAGATTGGGATTGACATATATACACTACTATGTATAAAACATAACTAATGAACCTGCTGTATAGCACAGGGAACTCTACTCAGTGCTCTGTGGTGACCTAAATGAGAAGGAAATCCAAAAAAGAGGGGATATATGTATATGTATAGCTGATTCACTTTGCTGTACAGCAGAAACTAACACAACACTATAAAGCAACTATACCCCAATAACAAAAAGAAGATTGAATTAGAAGAGATAGAATATCTGTGCAGACCAATCACTTGTAGGATTAAAACAGTAATTAAAAATGTCCCCCCAAATGAAATTGCAGGACCAGACAGCTTCACAGATAAATTTTACCAAACATTTAAAGAAGATTTAATATCTATCCTTCTCAAACTCTTCCAAAAAAAATGAAGAGGACAGAATGCTTCCTAACTTATCTGGCAAGTCCAACATTACCCTGATACCAAAACCCAACCCATAAAAGAAAATTATGGTCCAATATCTCTGATGGACATCAATGCAAAAATCCTCAACGCTATATTGGCAAACCAAATACAAAAATATATTAAAAGGATCATACCATGATCAGTGGATTCATTCCAGGGAGCAAGGATGGTTCAAGAGCTGCAAATCAATCTAATGTGATACACCATACTAACAAAATGGAAGTTAAAAATCATATGATCATGTCAATAGATGCAGAAAAAGTATGTGACAAGATTCAACAACAATTTACATTAAAAAAAACCTCTCAGTTAAAATGGGTATAGAAGGAACATTCCTCAAAATAATAGAGGCCATATATAACAAGCCATAGCTAACATCATACTCAATGATGAAGAACTGAAAGGTATCTCTGTAAGATCAGATACATGATAAGGATGCTCACTATTGCCACTCTTATTCAACATAGTATTGGATGTCCTAGCCAGAGCAATTATATATACAAGCAAAAGAAGTAAAAGGCATCCAAATTGGAAAGGAAGAAGTAAAACTGTCACTAATTGTAGGTGACATGATTTTATATAGAGAAAACCCTAAAAACTCCACTAAAAACTTGTTAAAAATAATGAAAAAATACAGTAAAATTGCAGGGTACAAAATCAATGTATAAAAATCTGTTGCATTACTATACATTAACAACAATCTTGCAGAAAGTATAATTAAAACAATCCCATTTATAACTGCAACAACAACCACAAAAATACCTAGAAATAAGCTTAACCAAGGAGGTTAAAAACCTATACACTGAAAGCTATAAGACATTGCTTGAAGAAGACACAAAGAAATGGAAAGATATGTGCTCATGGAATGGAAGAATTAAAATTGTTAAAATGCCCATATTACCTAAAGCAATCTACAGATTCAATGCAATCCCTATCAAAATCTGAAGAGCAGCTTTCACAGAAATATTTTTAAAATCCTATAATTTATATGGAACCACAAAAGACCTCAAATAGCCAAAAGAAAGAAAAAAAGAACAAAGCAGAGGTGAAATATAACACTCCCTGATTTCAAATTATACTATAACACTGTAGTAATAAAACCAACATGGTATTGGCAGAAAAACACAGATCAGTGGAACAGAACTGAGACCCCAGAAATAAACCCACACCTATTTGGAGAATTAATTTATGACAAAAGAGAAAAGTACATACAATAGAGAAAGAATAGTTTCCTCAATAAATGGGGCTAAAGAACTGGACAGCCACATGCCAAAAAAACAAACAAATGAAAAACAAACCTAGACTGCTATCTTATACCATACACAAAAATCAACTCAAAATGTGTTAAGGACTTGAATATAAGACCCCAAACCATAAAACTTCTAGAAACCATGCTCTTTGTCATCAGTCTTAGAAATATTTTTTTTTGGTATATGTCTCCTCAGGCAAAGAAATAAAAAGCAAAAATTAACAAATGGGACTATATCAAACTAAAAACCTTCTGCACACCAAAGGAAACCATCAACAAAATGAAAAGAGCCTACCGAATAAAAGAAGATATTTACAAACCTCATATCCAGTAAGGGGTTAATATCCAAAATATTAATATATAAAGAACTCATACAAATCAACAACAAAACAAGCAACGTGATTTTAAAAATGGGCAGAGGACCTGAATAGACAGTCTTCCAAAGAAGCCATGCAGATGGCCAACAAGCACATAAAATGATTTTCACCATCACTCATTTTAAAGGCAATGAAAATAAAAACCACAATGAGATATCACCTCATTCCCATTAGAATGGCTAACATCAAAAAGCCAAGAAATAACAAGTGTGGATAAAAGGGAACCCTCATGCACTGCTGGTAGGAATGTAAATTAGTGCAACCATTATAGAAAACAGTGTGGAAATTGCTCAAAAAATTAAGACTGTAACTATGATATGATCCAGCTATTCTACTTTTGTATATTTATCCAAAGAATATGAAAACACTAATTCAAGAAGATATATATTACCCTTATGTTCACTGCACCATTATTTACAATAGCCAAGATACAGAAACAACATAAATGCCCATCAACAGATGAATGGATATACATATATCTCACACACACACATACACATATATACACATAATGGAATACTACTCAGCCATAAAAAGATGAAATCTTGCCATTACAACAACACAGATGAAACTTTAGAGTAGTATGTTAAGTGAAATAAGTCAGATGGAGAATTACTGTATGATTTCATTCAAATGTGCAATATTAAGTAAATACATAAAGGAACAAACCAAACCATACAGAAACAAACACATAGATACAGAGAACAGAGTAGTAGTTACCAGAGGGAAAGGGCGATGGGAGGGCAAAACAGGCAAAAGGGGTCAGCTGTATGGTGACTAACAGAAACCAAACTTTTGGTGGTGATCATGCTGTAGCATACACAAAAGTCAAAATATATTGTATACATGAAACTTATATAATGTTATAAGTCAAAGTTACCTCAATTTTTAAAAAACAAACTCTCTTAGATTGCTATAGCCTTGTGGGTCTTATGGACACAAGCCTTGTTAGTGCTGAGAATTAGATGTTTGGGAGGCCAATCTCTCAGGTGATAGTTTTAAAAGTTGGGGCACCAGATGCAGGGTCCAAATTCTTCACTCCTCAAGGAGAAGCTGGAAGTTGTGAGTTCCCTCTTGGTTGTGTGTCACCAGGCTGGAGGCGGAGTTTATGGTGAGACTGTGAATCAGCCTCTCCTACCCATTTTTTTTTTTTTGTGGTACGTGGGCCTCTCACTGTTGTGGCCTCTCCAGTTGCAGAGCACAGTCATCCGGACGTGCAGGTTCAGCGGCCATGTCTCACGGGCCCAGCCGCTCCGCAGCACGTGGGATCCTCCCAGACCGGGGCACGAACCCGCATCCCCTGCATTGGCAGGCAGACTCCCAACCACTGCGCCACCAGGGAAGCCCTCCTACCCATTTTTATGTGTGTTATTTTTTCTTCTCACTGAGGGAATTTTTCTGTATGTTGCTATAGATTCAGTGTGTCCATGGGAGGAGATGAGTTCAAGAGCCTTCTACATTGCCATCTTGAACTGGAACCTTAGAAATTATCAGATTTATTGTTGTCTTTGAATTTAATTGTAGCAAAATTGTTATTGCATCTGTGATCTATTGACTCATGTGACTTTGGAAGCTACCATAGACATTGACCCTGTCTCAAAATCATTTAGATATATTCCATTGGAAAACACCCTTTGCCCCTAGGGGCCTGGGACCAGGGTGCATCCAACTTATATTCCTCTTGTAACTTCATGAAAGTACAAAAATATCATTTTGCTGCAGAAGAACACAAAGGGCACACAGATATGGTGGCCACTGGTGTACAAACAGAAGGTAAAACTTTATGCAACTGTATTAGCCCTTTAGCATGAATGTGATGTGTCTATAAGTAAATGATCTCCCGTTCAGGGCTGACCTAGATATTAGAGGCAGTCATGGAGGAGTACCAGCAACGTCTTTAAGAACTGTATATCAAAGCTTACACGGTATATCAGACTAATTTTTGGAAGAAGATAGTGCTACATGAAAGTGTCAGGTTGGCCAAAAAGTTCGTTCGGTTTCGAGTAGTTTTCATTTTCACAAAGATCTTTATTGAACAATGTATTCACTAACCGAATGGACATTTTGACCAAACCAATATTTCATCAGATAACTCCTATAATTACAGCTTAAAGGCTCTTCTGCAGTGGAGTCAAGCTACATTTATTTAGTAGACAAGGGAAAACGTGAGTAAATAGGAGTATACAACGAACTAAACTGGAAAATCTGATGTAGTGATTATAAAGCAGTCATTTACTAGAGACGATCAAAGAGTAAGCAAATTACAGTCTCATAAGAATAGTTTTCAGACATTTTTCTTCCTGTGGTGCTCCGCTCAGGATTTTCATCTTTTCTGGCTTGGGAACATACTGTAAGACTCTAGGGGAAGGTGCACAAATGGCTTTTGGGGATACAAAAGAATCCTCTAGGTGTGATGTACTAAGCTGAAAACTATAGGAGCATGTGAACAAAAATAAATAAGGTGGACTGGTCAAAAACAGATACAAAAGGTCCATCTTGAAAAAGCACTGTCCGAATGTACTGTAGTTATAATAAGGACTGGATCAGTTGTGGTAATTCCCAGTTAATTGTCACTTTACATAGTGTTAGAAGATCTAGAAAGTGCAAGATATGAGATTGATATTGAAAAAGGAGACTTCTAAGCCACAAATCATAACTTGTAAGAGATTATACAAGCATGATGCTGGTTCCAATACAGCTACAAGGCAGGTGGGGGTCTTCAAGTACCTACAAATCCCTAACTGTTACACTCTGGATTGGACATATCACTCCCTGCTGCAAGAAGGTCTGTGGTGCATGAACCACACAGTGCCTACAGTAATCCAACAGTCAAAGGAGAAGCTGCACTTACAGATGGGAATCACTGATAAGTGAAACCTTTTGCCTTGTGAGAAGACAAATGTAATCTAATTAGAGGGCAGTGTATAAGCAAAAGCAGTTGTGTTTTTATTAAATATATAGGGCATATAACTTGGTTTTAATTTCTTATTTATAAAAAAGCATGCCACAACAAAATCCATGGGACCAAATTTCCAATCCAGCAGTTAGTGTGAATAATTTATCTACGTGTTCTTTCCATAGCCCATGTAACTCCCTATCACATAACTACAGTTGACCCTTGAACACAGAAGGTGTTAGAGGCACCCACCCTCTACACAGTCAAAAATATGCATATAACTTTACAGTCAGCCCTCTGTATCTGCAGTTCTGCATCTACGGATTCACCCAACTGCTGATCGTGTAGTACTATATAGTATATATTTATTGAAAAAAATCCATGTATAAGTGGACCCATGCAGTTCAAACCTGTGTTGTTCAAGGGTCAACTGTACATCATGAACTTTATTATTCCTTTAAGTTTGAAGTAAATCCTTTAAAATACATTTACATTTAGATATCTTTGTTCACTATATCATTCACATTTAGTCTTAAAAATTGAACATAATAAAGGTCATTTTATTCTGTGCTATATAAAGTTTTAGTGCATTTATTTTAATTTCTTATGACATTCCACAGCTGATTATTTGTCTTGTGTTAAGTTTCCCAAATTTCTCTTCTCACTACATTCTAATATCTGGGGGCATATGTTTTACTTTCACTCACAAATGCAAAGCATATATTGCTAATCAGTGTTGCCCTAATCTTTGACCTGCATTACGCATGTGTGTATATACAACAGATATATTAAAATATTTTTGAAAGGACATAACATTTTTCTCTCATAGATACCTATTTTCTATGTGGACAGTTGAGTTTACAGAATGTTTGAATCTCACTTAGGAAGTATATACTTTCAATTCCACACTATACTCTTGATAGTACTAGAGATTGAAATTGATCTTGCCATATTCAGTTTGTTCTAAGGAAATGTAGTAGAGATAATATGAATTAGCCAGCTTCCTATTTGCAACCAGGATCCCAGGGGGGTGGCCATGGGATTAATTCATATATTTTTGCTGAATATTTTGCAGAGCCAGAGAATGTGGTTCTGGTATTCATAACTGGCCACTGCAGTCTCCCCCACACAGCCCCACCCTCCCCCTGCCAGCACCTTTGATCCTGACAATAACCTCAGGGACAGAACTTTAGCTTCCTTTACAATGAAATACAGATGATGCTACCTGCTATGAAGAGACTAGTTCCAAATTGCTTGGAGAAACAGGTAGACTCTAGAGATGTGGGAATGATAAGCTTGCAGAATGGAGCCAATACAGAAGAGCAGAGGATATTACAATTTACCTGCTCTGATACTTGGACTGTTCATGGACATGAGAACCAGCCTAAGAATCTGAAAGAACAAACCATGGCATAGTTAATGCTGTACCCTTAATGTTCCAAATATTGATAAAATAGGTATCTCTGCCTTCAGATTTGTGGCCCTAAGGCATGCAACTCTATTACCCGGATGTTCTGCCAAGGTGGTAATAGCCTTGATATTTCACTGAGGTAACTGGATGGAGGGGCAAATGTGACTCAAATTGATCTACCATGAGGCTTGGAAAAGTCATACTTCTATAGAGTCAGTCAGGCTCTGGAGCCTACACACAGCCTAGACTTTCTTACAGAAAGGTTTTATCCATACAAAGAATCACAGTTCGCTTCTAAAGATTCATTCCTAATCTGCTTATGCATCTTACTGAGGATGTTCATCAATATCCAGGCATACAAGAAATATGCAAAAAGATGATTCCAAATTCTGAGTCTTATTTTAAAATTTAAGCATGTGGACATGACTAACATGGCAACATAGGTCATTCCCAACTTTATTCCCCCTCACAAGAACAACAACTAACAACTATTCGTGGACAAGATACCATTGAGAATAACCTAGAACACAGCAGGGGTGAGAATGATGCAGCCTCCCAACACACTGCACAGAGACCAAGATGGACCACATTAAAAGGGTAAGAGGAACAGCTACACATTGACTACATTGCCCTTCACACAGGCCAGCACAGTGCCACACTGAGAGGTCTCCCCTAAGCCTATGGTTCCTCCAGTGGGAAAAGAGCCCAGGTGGACATCTACCTCCCCCAGCACCGAGTCACTTCTTGAAAGTCTCATTCCAGTCTCACCTCATGGAGACCATAAGTAAATCTGTGGACCTTGACCATTGGGGATTGGATTGTGACAGAGATGGGGGAGGGGTGTGCAACAACCAGTGCTTGGATCTTGGCACACTCTCAGCACCGAAGTAGCAGTCTGAACCAGCAGCCTTGCTCTTCAGCAGATCCAAGATAGTTGTGCAATCTGACCAGGAAGGGACCTCAAAGAGCATTGATGGCCCTGGAGCCTGGTCTGACCCTCCATCCACCCAGAGAGCAGAGCTAAGTCACTACCCACTGCTGAGGGTAGCTACTGGCTCCACCCTACAGGAAAGTCTGGCCAGAACACCTGGGAAGCTGCTCAGCCAAGCATCACTCAAGTGGTGAGCCCAGCCCATAGCACTGCCCATCAGCAGAGCAAAGCAGGCAAACCTATTTGGCCATGGAATTTGAGGCACAGTTCTACTTGAGTCAAGACCTTAAAGATAGCTAGTGGGAAGCAGCCGCATAGCACAGGGAGATCAGCTCGGTGCTTTGTGACCACCTAGAGGGGTGGGATAGGGAAGGTAGGAGGGAGACGAAAGAGGGAGGAGATATGGGGATATATTTATATGTATAGCTGATTCACTTTGTTACAGCAGCAACTAACACAACAATGTAAAGCAATTATACCTCAATAAAGATGTTAAAAAAAAAAAAAGACCTTAAAAAGACTTTCTGGCCCTGGAACTGGTTCTGCTGCCCTACCTGGGCAGGGGAGCTAATTCATAGCCTTCTCCACTACTGGGGGTAGCTTCTGGCCCTGAATGTACAGGAAACCTTACCTGAACACCTGGGAAATTGCTTGGCCCAGCAGCTCTTGAACAGAAAGCCCAGCCAGTGGCTCTGCCTGTGTGCAGAGACAAGCTGGTAAGCCCATCTGGCCAGAGAGTTTGGTGAACAAGTCTGCCTAATTAGGTCCCCAGACAAGAGTCTTACCAGCTTTGTGGTTTTTTTTGTGCAAACCCCCTACTCTGCCCCCCCCACCTCATCAGGAAAGCTAATCCATAATCTGCCCATAGCTGAATACAGCCTCCAACCCTCCTAACCAGGCAACTGAACCAGATCTCCTGGCATCTCAGTAGCCTATGTTGCAACTTTAATTACAGGGCACTTAAGCAGAGAACCCAGCCAGCAGCCCTATCCATCTGCAGAGCTAGGACACTGGCCCATCAGGTCACAGATCTTGGCACATAGTTCTGTCTAGTCTGATCCCCAAATAAGAGCATTGCCAGCCTTGGGACCTACATGGAGCCCTGCCTGAGCAGGGAAACTAATTAATATCCCTGCTCACTACAGAATATAGACTTCAGCCCACACAGCCAGGGGACCTAACCAGAGCACCTGGGAAGTTGCCTATCTTATCCTACGGTCCTGCTTTCAGTGGCACTCGAATAGAGAACATAGCCTGGCACTTTTCCCATCTGCAGAGTAAAACTGGTAGCCTCATCTGTCCAGGGAATTCAGTGCAGTCTTGTCTGATTTAGGTCCCCAAACAATGAGGTGTATAGGTTTTGGGATTCATTCTGCTGTTCCACCAGGGCAGGGAAGCTAATTCATAGCCCCACTCACAACTGAGTATAGTACCCAATTCTGCCATCTAGGACGCCTGACCAGAGAACTGAGGCAACTATGGAGCCCAAACTACAGGCTCACTTCAGCAAGGAAACAAAGCAACAGTCTAACTGTTTTCAGCCAGAAGCACCCACTTCCTGACTTTGGAGCATGATCAGTGGCCTTGTCCCAAAACAGCGCCTGATAAAAAGCCCTACTGGCCGAAGGATGTTGCCAACTGACACATCCAGACCTCCAAGCAAGCAGACTAGTAAAGAACTGTCTCCCCCAAAGTAACCAGTGAAGTCTAGAAAAGGAAACTGCTTACTCAAATGTTCAGATACCAACATAAGGAATCTAGGATCACAAAAAAATCAGGTAAATATTACACCACCAAAGAAATCTAATAAATCTCCAATAACTGGCCCTAAAGAAATAGAGATCTATAAACTGACAACAGAATTCAGAATAATTCTCTGAAAAAAAGTTTAGTGAAGGGCTTCCCTGGTGGTGCAGTGGTTAAGAATCCTCCTGCCAATGCAGGGGACACGGGTTTGAGCCCTGGTCTGGGAAGATCCCACATGCCACGGAGCAACTAAGCCCATGCACCACAACTACTGAGCCTGTGCTCTACAGCCTGTGAGCCACAACTACTGAGCCCGTGTGCCACAACTACTGAAGCCCGCACGCCTAGAGCCCATGCTCCGCAACAAAAGAAGCTACCACAATGAAGCCTGTGCACTGCAAGGAAGAGTAGCCCCCACTCGCCACAACTAGAGAAAACCCGCACACAGCAATGAAGACCCAACACAGCCAAAAATAAACAAAAATAAAATAAATAAATTTAAAAAAAAGTTTAGTGAACTACAAGAACACACCAACATAATTATATAAAATTAGGAAAACAATGCAGGAACAAAGCAAGAAGTTCAACAAAAAGAGAATCATTAAAAAAAAAATCTTACAGTTGAAAAACACAAGGACTGAACTGAAGATTTCAGTAGAGAGCTTCAAGAGCAGATTATGCCACACAGCAGAAAGAATAAGTGACCTAGAAGACATTTGAAATTATTCATGCAGATGAACAAAAAGATAAAAGAATGAAAAAAGTGATGAAAGCCCCTGGAACTTACTGGACACAATCAAAAGAAACAAGATCTACATTTTGGGAATTCCAGAAGGAGAAGAGAAAGAGAAAGGGACAGAAAGTATATTTAAAACAATAATGGCTAAAATCCTCTCAAAACTGGGGAAGGAAATGGGCATCCAGATCCATGAGGCCCAAAGTATCCCAAAAAGTCTGAACCTAAATAGGGCTACACCAGGACACATTATAACTGAAATGTCAAATGTCAAAGATCTTGAAAGCAGCAAGAGAAAAGACATAAATTACACACAAGAGAACTCCCATAAGACTATGAACAGATTTTTCAACAGATACTTTTCAGGTCAGGAAAGAATGGATTGATATATTCAAAATATTAAAGAAAAAAATGTCACTCAAGAAGTCTATACCTGGCAGAGCTGTCCTTTATAAATGAAGATAAAAAACACTTTCTGTAGAAAACAAAAGCTGAGGGAGTTCATCAGCACCAGACTTGCCTTACCAGAAATGCTACTGGGAGTTCATTGCATAGAAGTAAAAGAATGCTAATTAACATCATAAAAAGAGAACATAGTGTAAAACTTACTGGTAATGGTAAATACATAGTCAAAGTTAGATTCTGTAATATGGTGATGGTAGTGCATAATACACTTAGTACTCTTAAAAGTTAAAAAAATGTATAAAAATAACCATAACTAAAATAATATTATTGGATAAATAAAATGAAAAAAATATATAAACTGTAACATCAATAGCCAAAAATATGAAGGGAGAAGTAAAAGTTTAAAGTTTAGAAATGCTATTGAAGTTATAAGTTAAAATAGGGTGTTAACATTTTAAGATATTTTATGTAAGCCTCATGGTAACTACAAGGGGAAAAGCTGTAATAACACAAAAGAGCAAGAACATCAAAGCACATAGATATCAGAAGACATCAAAACACACAGAAAAAAGACAACAGGATAAGAAGACAATGAATCTACAAAACAACCAGAACAATTAACTAAATGGTAATAGTAAGTCCTTACATAATTACTTTAAATGTAAGTGGATTAAATTCCACAATCAAAAGACATGAAATATCTGAATGGATTTTTTTAAAAACAAGAAATATCAATACGCTGCTTACAAGAGACTCAGTTTAGCCTCAATAACAGACATAAACTGAGAGTGAAAGGATGGAAAAATATATTTCAAGCAAATGGTAACAAACAAAAGAAAGAAAGAAAGAAGGAATGAAAGAGAGGGGGAGGGAGGGAGAAAGGAAGGAAGAAAGAAAGAAAACCAGAGGTGTCTATACTTAGATAACATAGACTTGAAACTAAAAATGGCTAAAAAAGGAAAGAAAGTTATAAAATTTTAAAGGAGTCACCCCATCAAGAATATAAAACAATTCTATACATTTATGCACCCAACTATATAAAGCAAAAATTAACAGAGCTAAAAGGAGAAATGAACAGCAATACAATAATTGTTGGGGACTTTAGTAACCCACTCTCAACAATGAATATATCATCCAGACAGAGAATCACTAAGGAAATAGTACATTGAACAACACTATAGATTAAGTGAACCTAACAGACATATAGAGAACATTCTGACAGTACCAGAATACACATTTCTCAAGCATAGATGAAACATTTTCCAGGATACCATGTGTTAGGCCACAAAACAAATCTTACTAAATTCAAGAATACTGAAATCATACCAAGTAACTTCTCTGATCACAATGGTATAAAACTAGAAAAAGTAAAAAGAGAAAATCTGGAAAATTCACAAATATATGGAAATCAAACAACACACCTGAACAGCCAATGGATCAAAGAAGGAACTAAAAGGGAAATTAAAAAGTATTTTGACCTGGAGATTATCATATTTTTTTTTTTTTTTAAACATCTTTATTGGGGTATAATTGCTTTACAATGGTGTGTTAGTTTCTGCTTTACAACAAAGTGAATCAGCTATACATATACATATGTTCCCATATGTCTTCACTCTTGCGTCTCCCTCCCTCCCACTCTCCCCATCCCACCCTTCCAGGCTGTCACAAAGCACCGAGCTAATATCCCTGTGCCTTGCGGCTGCTTCCCCCCAGCTATCTACCTTACTACGTTTGTTAGTGTGTATATGTCCATGACTCTCTCTCGCCCTGTCAAAACTCACCCTTCCCCCTCCCCATATCCTTAAGTCCGTTCTCCAGTAGGTCTGCGTCTCTATTCCTATCTTACCCCTAGGTTCTTCATGACATTTTTTTCCCTTAAATTCCATATATATGTGTTAGCATACGGTATTTGTCTTTTTCTTTCTGACTTACTTCACTCTGTATGACAGACTCTAGGTCTATCCATCTCATTACAAATAGCTCAATTTCATTTCTTTTTAAGGCTGAGTAATATTCCATTGTGTATATGTGCCACATCTTCTTTATCCATTCATCCGATGATGGGCGCTTAGGTTGTTTCCATGTCCTGGCTATTGTAAATAGAGCTGCAATGAACATTTTGGTACATGACTCTTTTTGAATTTTGGTTTTCTCAGGGTATATGCCCAGTAGTGGGATTGCTGGGTCATATGGTAATTCTATCTGTAGTTTTTTAAGGAACCTCCATACTGTTCTCCACAGTGGCTGAACCAATTCACATTCCCACCAGCAGTGCAAGAGTGTCCCCTTTTCTCCACACCCTCTCCAGCATTTATTGTTTCTAGATTTTTTGATGATGGCCATTCTGACTGGTGTGAGATGATATCTCATTGTAGTTTTGATTTGCATTTCTCTAATGATTAATGATGTTGAGCATTCTTTCATGTGTTTGTTGGCATTCTGTATATCTTCTTTGGAGAAATGTCTATTTAGGTCTTCTGCCCATTTTTGGATGGGGTTGTTTGTTTTTTTGTTATTGAGCTGCATGAGCTGCTTGTAAATTTTGGAGATTAATCCTTTGTCAGTTGCTTCATTTGCAAATGTTTTCTCCCATTCTGAGGGTTGTCTTTTGGTCTTGGTTATGGTTTCCTTTGCTGTGCAAAAGCTTTGAAGTTTCATTAGGTCCCATTTGTTTATTTTTGTTTTTATTTCCATTACTCTAGGAGGTGGGTCAGAAAGGATCTTGCTGTGATTTATGTCATAGAGTGTTCTTCCTATGTTTTCTTCTAAGAGTTTGATAGTTTCTGGCCTTACATTTAGGTCTTTAATCCATTTTGAGCTTATTTTTGTGTATGGTGTTAGGGAGTGATCTAATCTCATACTTTTACATGTACCTGTCCAGTTTTCCCAGCACCATTTATTGAAGAGGCTGTCCTTTCTCCACTGTACATTCCTGCCTCCTTTATCAAAGATAAGGTGTCCATATGTGCGTGGGTTTATCTCTGGGCTTTCTATCCTGTTCCACTGATCTATCTTTCTGTTTTTGTGCCAGTACCATACTGTCTTGATTACTGTTGCTTTGTAATATAGTCTGAAGTCAGGCAGCCTTATTCCTCCAGCTCCTTTTTTCGTTCTCAAGATTGCTTTGGCTATTCGGGGTCTTTTGTGTTTCCATACAAATTGCGAAATTTTTTGTTCTAGTTCTGTGAAAAATGCCAGTGGTAGTTTGATAGGGATTGCATTGAATCTGTAGATTGCTTTGGGTAGTAGAGTCATTTTCACAATGTTGATTCTTCCCATCCAAGAACATGGTATATCTCTCCATCTATTTGTATCATCTTTAATTTCTTTCATCAGTGTCTTATAATTTTCTGCATACAGGTCTTTCGTCTCCTTAGGTAGGTTTATTCCTAGATATTTTATTCTTTTTGTTGCAATGGTAAATGGGAGTGTTTTCTTGATTTCACTTTCAGATTTTTCATCATTAGTATATAGGAATGCCAGAGATTTCTGTGCATTAATTTTGTATCCTGCTACTTTACCAAATTCATTGATTAGCTCTAGTAGTTTTCTGGTAGCATCTTTAGGATTCTCTATGTATAGTATCATGTCATCTGCAAACAGTGACAGCTTTACTTCTTCTTTTCCGATTTGGATTCCTTTTATTTCCTTTTCTTCTCTGATTGCTGTGGCTAAAACTTCCAAAACTATGTTGAATAAGAGTGGTGAGAGTGGGCAACCTTGTCTTGTTCCTGATCTTAGTGGAAATGGTTTCAGTTTTTCACCATTGAGGATGATGTTTGCTGTGGGCTTGTCATATATGGCTTTTATTATGTTTAGGAAAGTTCCCTCTATGCCTACTTTCTGGAGGGTTTTTATCATAAATGGGTGTTGAATTTTGTCGAAAGCTTTCTCTGCATCTATTGAGATGATCGTATGGTTTTTCTCCTTCAATTTGTTAATATGGTTTATCACATTGATAGATTTGCGTATATTGAAGAATCCTTGCATTCCTGGAATAAACCCCACTTGATCATGGTGTATGATCCTTTTAATGTGCTGTTGGATTCTGTTTGCTAGTATTTTGTTGAGGATTTTTGCATCTATGTTCATCAGTGATATTGGCCTGTAGTTTTCTTTCTTTGTGACATCCTTGTCTGGTTTTGGTATCAAGGTGATGGTGGCTTCGTAGAAGGAATTTGGGAGTGTTCCTCCCTCTGCTATATTTTGGAAGAGTTTGAGAAGGATAGGTGTTAGCTCTTCTCTAAACGTTTGATAGAATTCACCTGTGAAGCCATCTGGTCCTGGGCTTTTGTTTGTTGGAAGGTTTTTAATCACAGTTTCAATTTCAGTGCTTGTGATTGGTCTGTTCATATTTTCTATTTCTTCCTGATTCAGTCTTGGCAGGTTGTGCATTTCTAAGAATTTGTCCATTTCTTCCAGATTGTCCATTTTATTGGCATAGAGTTGCTTGTAGTAATCTCTCATGATTTTTTTTATTTCTGCAGTGTCAGTTGTTACTTCTCCTTTTTCATTTCTAATTCTATTGATTTGAGTCTTCTCCCTTTTTTTCTTGATGAGTCTGGCTAGTGGTTTATCTATTTTGTTTATCTTCTCAAAGAACCAGCTTTTAGTTTTATTGATCTTTGCTATTGTTTCCTTCATTTCTTTTTCATTTATTTCTGATCTGATTTTTATGATTTCTTTCCTTCTGCTAGCTTTGGGGTTTTTTTGTTCTTCTTTCTCTAATTGCTTGAGGTGCAAGGTTAGGTTGTTTATTCGAGATGTTTCCTGCTTCTTAAGGTGGGCTTGTATTGCTATAAACTTCCCCCTTAGAACTGCTTTTGCTGCATCCCATAGGTTTTGGGTCGTTGTGTCTCCATTGTCATTTGTTTCTAGGTATTTTTTTATTTCCTCTTTGATTTCTTCAGTGATCACTTCATTATTAAGTAGTGTATTGTTTAGCCTCCATGTGTTTGTATTTTTTACAGATCTTTTCCTGTAATTGATATCTAGTCTCATGGCGTTGTGGTCGGAAAAGATACTTGATACAATTTCAGTTTTCTTAAATTTACCAAGGCTTGATTTGTGACCCAAGATATGATCTATCCTGGAGAATGTTCCATGAGCACTTGAGAAAAATGTGTATTCTGTTGTTTTTGGATGGAGTGTCCTATAAATATCAATTAAGTCCATCTTGTTTAATGTATCATTTAAAGCTTGTGTTTCCTTATTTATTTTCATTTTGGATGATCTGTCCATGGGTGAAAGTGGGGTGTTAAAGTCCCCTACTATGAATGTGTTACTGTTGATCTCCCCTTTTATGGTTGTTAGTATTTGCCTTATGTATTGAGGTGCTCCTATGTTGGGTGCATAAATATTTACAATTGTTATATCTTCTTCTTGGATCGATCCCTTGATCATTATGTAGTGTCCTTCTTTGTCCCTTTTAATAGTCCTTATTTTAAAGTCTATTTTGTCTGATATGAGAATTGCTACTCCAGCTTTCTTTTGGTTTCCATTTGCATGGAATATCTTTTTCCATCCCCTTACTTTCAGTCTGTATGTGTCTCTAGGTCTGAAGTGGGTCTCTTGTAGACAGCATATATAAGGGTCTTGTTTTTGTATCCATTCAGCCAATCTGTGTCTTTTGGTGGGAGCATTTAGTCCATTTACATTTAAGGTAATTATTGATATGTATGTTCCTATTTCCATTTTATATATTGTTTTGGGTTCGCTACTATAGGTCATTTCCTACTCTTGTGTTTCGTGTCTAGAAAAGTTCCTTTAACATTTGTTGTAAAGCTGGTTTGGTGGTGCTGAACTCTCTCAGCTTTTGCTTGTCTGTAAAGGTTTTAATTTCTCCATCAAATGTGAATGAGATCCTTGCTGGGTAGAGTAGTCTTGGTTTCAGGCTATTCTCCTTCATCACTTTCAGTATGTCCTGCCACTCCCTTCTGGCTTGTAGGGTTTCTGCTGAGAGATCAGCTGTTAACCTTATGGGGATTCCCTTGTGTGTTATTTGTTGTTTTTCCCTTGCTGCTTTTAATATGCTTTCTTTGTATTTAATTTTTGACAGTTTGATTAATATGTGTCTTGGCGTGTTTCTCCTTGTATTTATCCTGTATGGGACCCTCTGTGCTTCCTGGACTTGATTAACTATTTCCTTTCCCATATTAGGGAAGTTTTCAACTATAATCTCTTCAAATATTTTCTCAGTCCCTTTCTTTCTTTCTTCTTCTTCTGGAACCCCTATAATTCGAATGTTGGTGCGTTTCATGTTGTCCCAGAGGTCTCTGAGACTGTCCTCAGTTCTTTTCATTCTTTTTTCTTTATTCTGCTCTGCAGTAGTTATTTCCACTACTTTATCTTCCAGGTCACTTATCCGTTCTTCTGCCTCAGTTATTCTGCTATTGATCCTATCTAGAGTGATTTTAATTTCATTTATTGCATTGTTCATCGTTGCTTGTTTCATCTTTAGTTCTTGTAGGTCCTTGTTAACTGTTTCTTGCATTTTGTCCATTCTACTTCCAAGATTTCGGATCATCCTTACTATCATTATTCTGAATTCTTTTTCAGGTAGATTGCCTATTTCCTCTTCATTTGTTAGGTCTGGTGGGTTTTTATCTTGCTCCTTCATCTGCTGTGTGTTTTTCTGTCTTCTCATTTTGCTTATCTTACTGTGTTTGGGGTCTCCTTTTTGCAGGCTGCAGGTTCGTAGTTCCCGTTGTTTTTGATGTCTGTCTCCAGTGGCTAAGGTTGTTTCAGTGGGTTGTGTAGGCTTCCTGGTGGAGGGGACTAGTGCCTGTGTTGTGCTGGATGAGGCTGGATCTTGTCTCTCTAGTGGGCAGGTTCACGTCTGGTGGTGTGTTTTGGGGTGTCTGTGGCCTTATTATGATTTTAGGCAGCCTCTCTGCTAATGGGTGGGGTTGTGTTCCTGTTTTGCTAGTTGTTTGGCATAGGTTGTCCAGCACTATGGCTTGCTGGTCGTTGAGTGAAGCTGGGTGCTGGTGTTAAGATGGAGGTCTCTGGGATATTTCCACCGTTTAATATTATGTGGAGCTGGGAGGTCTCTTGTTGACCAGTGTCCTGAAGTTGGCTCTCCTACCTCAGAGGCAGAGCCCTGACTCCTGGCTGGAGCACCAAGAGCCTTTCATCCACACAGCTCAGAATAAAAGGGAGAAAAAGTAGGGAGAATTAGTAGAAGTATGAGTAAAGAAAGAGGGAAAGGAGGAAAGGAAGGAAGGAAGAAAGAAGCAAAGAAGGAAAGAAAGGAGGGAGGGAGGGAGGGAGGAAGGAAGGAAGGAGGGAAAGAAGGAAAAAAAGACAGAAAGAAAGATGATACAGTAAAAATAAAATAAAGTATAATATAGTTATTGAATTAAAAAAAATATTTAGAAAAAAAAAAAGGGACGGATAGAACCTTAGGACAAATGTTGGAAGCAAAGCTATACAGAGAAAATCTTACACAGAAGCATACACATACACCTTCACAAAAAGAGGTAAAGGGGGAAAAATCATAAATCCTGCTCCCTGAGACCACCTCCTCAATTTGGGGTGATTCGTTGTCTAAAGGAGGGAGGGAAGGAAGGAAAGAAAGAAAGAACGAAGGTAAAGTATAATAAAGTTATTACAATTAAACTTAATTATTAAGAAAAAGAATTTTTAAAAAAAAGTCATGGACGGATATAGCCCTAGGACAAATGGTGGAAGCTAGAGTATACAGACTAGATGTCACACAGAAGCATACACGTACACATTCACAAAAAGAGGAAAAGGGAAAAAAATCATAGATCTCGCTCCTAAATTCCACCTCTTCAATTTGGGATCATTCCTTGTCTATTCAGGTATTCCACAGATGCAGGGTATATCAAGTTGATTGTGGAGCTTTAATCCGCTGCTTCTGTGGCTGCTGGGAGAGATTTCCCTTTCTCTTCTTTGTTCTCACAGCTCACAGGAGCTCAGCTTTGGATTTGGCCCTGCCTCTTGCGTGTAGGTCGCTGGAGGGCGTCTGTTTTTTCGCTCAGACAGGACGGGGTTAAAGGAGCCGCTGATTCGGGGCCTCCGGCTCACTCAGGCCGGGGGTTGGGGGATGGGGGAAGGAGGGGCACTGCGTGCGGGGCCGGCCTGCGGCGGCAGAGGCAGCGTGACGTTGCGGCAGAGGCCGGCGTGACGTTGCACCAGCCTGAGGCCCGCCGTGCGCTGTCCCGGGGAAGTTGTCCCTGGATCCCGGGAACCTGGCAGTGGCGGGCTGCACAGGCTCCGCGGAAGAGGGGTGTGGAGAGTGACCTGTGCTCGCACACAGGCCCCTTGGTGGCGGCAGCAGCAGCCTTAGCGTCTCCCGCCCGTCTCTGGGGTCCGCGGTTGTAGCCGCGGCTCGCGCCCGTCTCTGGGGTTTGCGCTTTCAGCCGCGGCTCGCGCCCGTCTCGGGGGCTCGCGCCCTCAGCCGCGGCTCGCGCCCGTCTCTGGGGTTCGCGCTTTTAGCCGCGGCTCGCGCCCGTCTCTGGAGTTCCTTTAAGCAGCGCTCTTAAACCCCTCTCCTCGCGCACCAGGAAACAAAGAGGGAAGAAAAAGTCTCTTGCCTCTTCGGCCGGTGCAGGCTTTTCCCCGAACTCCCTCCCGGCTAGTCGTGGTGCACTAACCCCTTCAGGCTATGTTCAAGCCGCCAACCCCAGTCCTCTCCCTGAGCTCCGTCCAAAACCAAAACCCGAGCCTCAGCTCGCAGCCCCGCCCGCCCCGGTGGGTGAGCAGCAAGCCTCTCGGGTTGGTGAGTGCTGGTCGGCACCGATCGTCTGTGCAGGAATCTCCCCGCTTTGCCCTCCGCACCCGTCGCTGTGCACTGCTCCGCGGTCCCGAAACTCCCCCCTCTGCCTCCCGCAGTCTCCGCCCGCGGAGGGCCTTCCTAGTGTGTGGAAACTTTTCCTCCTTCACAGCTCCCTCCCACTGGTGCAGGTGCCGTCCTTATTCTTTTGTCTCTGTTTTTTCTTTTGCCCTACCCAGTTACGTGGGGAGTTTCTTGCCTTTTGGGAGGTCTGAGGTCTTCTGCCAGCCTTCAGTAGGAGTTCTGTAGGAGTTGTTCCACGTGTGGATGTATTTCTGGTGTATCCGTGGGGAGGAAGGCGATCTCCGCGTCTTACTCTTCCGCCATCTTCAAGGTCCCCCCGAGATTATCATATTAAGTGAAGTAAGTCAGAGAAAGACAAACATCATATGATATCACTTACGTGTGGAATCTAAAAATATGATACAAATGAACTTATTCACAATACAGAAATAGACTCACAGACATATAAAACAAACTTACGGTTACCAAAGGGGATAGCCAGGTCAGGGCAGGGGGGAGGATAAATTAGGAGTTTGGGATTAATATATACACACTACTCTATATATACAGTAGATAAACAACAAGGACCTACTGTATAGTGCAGGGAGCTATATTCAATATCCTGTAATAACCTACAATGGAAAAGAATCTGAAAAAGAAATAGATATATGTATAACTAAATTACTTTGCTGTACACCTAAACTAACACAACATTGTAACTTAACTATATTTCAATACAAAAATGGTTCAAAAAATTTAAAAAATACACAGCAGCCCCCCCCCCAAAAGTATTTTGAGACAAGTGAAAACTGAAACACAGTATATGAAAACTTAAAGGATGCAGCAAGAGCAGTTCTAAGAGGGAAGTTCATACCAATAAACACGTACACTAAGAATCAAGAAAGATCTCAAATAAATAACCTAACCTACACCTCAAGGAATCAGAGCAAAAAGAACAAACTTACAACAAAGTTAATAGAAGGAAGAAAGTAATAAAGATTAGAGGAGACATAAATAAAATAGAGAAACAGAAAAACAATAGGAAAATTAACAAAACTAAGAGCTGGTTCTTTGAAAAGACAAACAAATTTGACAAATCTTTAGCTAGATTAACCAAAGAGTAAAAAAAGAGGATCCAAACCAACAAAATTATAAACAAAAGAGGAGACATTATAACAGATACCAAAGAAATACAAAGAATCATGAGGCTACTGTAAATAACTATATACCAACAAACTGGACAACCTAGAAGAAATGGAAAAATTCTTAGAAACATACAACCTGCCAAGACTGAACCAGGAAGAAATAGAAAATCTGATATGACCAAATATTGGTAAGGAGATTGAGTTAGTAATCAGAACTCTCCAAACAAAGAAAAGTCCAGCAGCAGCTTGCTTCACTGGTGAATTCTCCCAAAGACTTAAAGAATTAACACTAATTCTTCTCAAACTCTTCCAAAAAATCAAAGAGGAGGGAATATGCCCAAACTTACTTTATAATGCCAGCATTACCCTGATACCAAAGTCAGATAAGGACACTACAAAAAAAGGAAAAAAAAATACTACAGGTCAATATCACTGATGAATATAGATGAAAAAGAATCTCAATAAAATAGCAAACCAAATTCAGCACATTAAAAGGATCATTATGTTCAAGTGGGATTTATCATGGGATGCAAGAATGGCTCAACATATGAAAATCAATCAATGTGATACATAACGTTAATAGAATGAAGGAAAAAAAATCATATGATCAGCTCAATAGATAAAGAAAAAGCATTTTACAAAAGTCAACATTTGTTCATAATAAAAAGTCTTAACAAATTAGCCATAGAAGGAACATACCTTGATATAATAAAGTGTGTATATGACAAGTCCAGAGCTAATATCAAAAGGTTGAAACCTTTCCTCCAAGATCAGAAACAAGAGAAGGGTGTCCACTCTCACCACTCCTATTCAACATAGTACTGGAAGTCCTGGCCAGAGCAACCTGCAAGAAAAAGAAATACAAGCCATCAGAATTGGAAAGGAAGAAGTAAAATTGTCTCTAATTTCAGATGACAAGATAATACATTAGAAAATCCTAAAGACTCCACCTCAAAACTGTTAGATCTAATAACTGAATTCAGTAAAATTGCAGGATACAAAATTAATTTGCAAAAATCAGTAGTGTCCATACACCAATAAATATCTGAAAAAGAAATAAAGAAAATGGTCCCATTTGCAATAGCATCAAAACAAACTTAGGAATAAGTTTAACCAAGGAGGTGAAAGTTTCTACATTTCATTGATGAAAGAAATGGAAGAAGATGAAGAAATGATGAAAGAAATGGAAGAAGACATTGATGAAAGACATTGATGAAAGACACTGATGAAAGAAATGGAAGAAGACAAATAAATGGAAAGGTATCTTATGTTCATAGATTGAAAGAATATTGTTAAAATGTCCATACTTCCAAAGTCATATATAGATTCAATGCAATCCCTATCAAGACTCCAATGCTTTTTTTTTTTTACAGAAGTAGCATAAAAAATCCTACAATTTATGTAGAAATGCAAAAGACCTTGAATAGTCAAAGCAATCCTCAGAATGAAGAAAGTGGGAGGTATCACACTTTCTGATTCAAGCTATATTATAAAGCTGTAGTAAGCAAAATAGTGTGGTACTTGCATGAAAACAGACATAGTCCAATGGAACAAAACTGAGAGCTCAGGAGAAACCCATGCATCCACAGTCAAATAGTATTAGACAAGGGAGTCATTAATACTCATTGAGGAAGGCCAGTCTCTTCAAGAAGTGCTGGGAAAATCTCACATGTAAAAGAAGGAAACTAGACCCCTATTTTAACCACTCATGAAAACTAACTCAACGAGGTTTAAAGACTTAAATTCTAAATCCTGAAATGATAAAACTCCTAGAAGAAAACATAGGAATAAAGCTCCTTGACATGGGTCTTGGTAATAATTTTTTTGGATATGAGACCTGAAGCAAAAGCAACAAAATTAAAAATAAACAAGTGGGACTACATCAAACTAAAAAATTTCTGCACAGCAAATAAACCATCAACAAAGTAAAAAGACAACCTATGGGGAATGGGAAAAAATATCTGCAAACCATATATCTGATAAGGGGTTAATATCCAAAACATATAAAGAACTCAATGGCAAAACCCCAAATAATCTGATTAAAAATTTGACAAAGGACCTGAATAGACATTTTTCCAAAGAAGTCATACAGATGGCCAACAGGTACATGACAAGATGCTCAACATCACTAATCATTAGGAAAATGCAGATCAAAACCACAATGAGATATCACCTCATGCCTGTTAGAATGGCTTTCATCAAAGAGACAAGAGATAATAAACACTGGTGAGTATGTGGAGAAGAGGGAACTCTTGTACACTGTTGGTAGGAATGTAAATTGGTGCAGTCACTATGGAAAACAGTATGGGGGCTCCTCAAAAAATTAAAAATAGAACTACCATATGATCCAGCAATTCCACTTTTGGGTGCATATGCAAAGAACATGAAATAACTAGGTCAAAGTGATATCTGCACCCCCATGTTCATTGCAGCAGTATTTACAATAGCCAAGACAAGGAGACAACCTCTACGTGTTCATCAACAGATGAATGAATAAAGAAAATATGACCTGACCAGATATTGGTAACACACACACTGAAAAACTGTTCAGTCACTAAAAAATAAAAAGAAAGAAGTCCTGCCGTTTGTGACACCATGGATGGACCTTGAAGGCATTATGCTAAGTGAAGTAAGTCAGAAAAAGATAGACAAAAACTACTTGATTTCACTTACAGGTGGGACCAAAACAAACAAACTTATTGAAAAACAGATCAGATTTGTGGTTACCAGAGGTTGGGGGTGGGAGGTGAGGCAATTGGGTGAATGTGGTCAAAAGGTACAGACTTCAAATAAGTACTGGGGGTATAATGTACAGCATGATAACTATAGCTAACACTGCTGTATGGCCTATTTAAAAGTTGCCAAGAGAGTAGATCCTAAAGTTTTCAACACAAGGAAAAAAACTTTTTTTTTTTAGATTATATGAGATAATAGATGTTAAGTAAACTTATTGTGGTAATCATATCAGTATATGTAAACCAAGTCATTATACTGCAAACCTTAAACCTATACAGTGCTATATGTCAATTATATCTCAATAAAACTGAAAGAAAAAATAAAAGTTAAGCACTTACTGTCAAGAAAGTAACACAAATGCAGTTAAATTTAATTATACAGGTTATAGAATATATGTTAAAGATTTTTTACGTAAAAGGCAGTGTGGTCCATTTTAGAAACAAGTTTAGAGTTACCTTAAACTTCATCTTCTCTCTACTTATGAATATATTGTAATGGTGTAAAACCATTTGGAATTAACGTCTAAATTGGGGAGGTTCATGTATGTGGTAGAAATGTGAACCAATACCTACTGTGCATCAAAGATCATCTAGGCAGTGAAGATTAAATGGTATCTCAGTTTAGTTAAGAACTATAAACTCTTGGATGGCAACAAACTTCACTGGGGGAATTCCTTAGCTCTCCAGCATACTGAGCCTTACCTAAGAGAATTCTGTTCTACTCAGTTATTTATTGAGAAGCTGAAAAACATCTGGTTCATGACCAACTATTCCATCAAATTCTCTGGGTATAGAATTCCAGTTACAGGTGGCAAAGAGATGGGCCTGTATCAAAGATTAGTAAACCTAGAAAACAAGATAGAAGGAGTAGATTAAAAAAAAAAAAAAGATTGGTGATGATGTGGAATAGGCAGTGACTGAATTGGTAGTCCCTAGTGGCTTGTTAGGGTACTCCTAGGCTGTAAAGACAAGTTCACTTAAAAGCAAGATCATCTTCCAACTGACAATTTCTCTTTATTCCTCACAAAGCTTTTGTTGAGAATCTTATTTATTGCCCAGCACTAAATTTTGGCTTGAACTTGTAACATTAAACTGAGTTGCCAAAAATAAAGATTGAAAGAGTAGCCAGGAAGTCAGAAGTAAGAAAAAGAGCAACAGAATAGTCACAGATTGAACAAGATCTGGGTTAAGTTTATTGCCCCACAGGTAATTATTCAGGGAGGCAGGATAGTTACAGGCATTATGAATGGGATGGAGACCATCTAATTTGTTTGGCATTGAAAAGTGATCCTGAGACAGGGACTAGGCTGCAGGTCATTGTTTTGGAAAATGATTCCAAGATCTGAAGGGGAGGAGCAGGGAATATGGGACAAGGATGGAGATAATGAAGAGAGAGACAAGGAAGGGTAGCTATGCAGGCAACCAGAGCTCAATCTCCCTGGGAACCTTCAGTGTTAAAGGAAATAGGACCCACCGACCAATCCTGTTTTGAAGGACAAAAAGCTTCAAGTGCCAGATAAGCTCATTCCAATTAACCATGGTGTAATGAATGTCCTATCAACCATAAGTTAATTCACCATGGTTAAAAGTTGCTCAGTGCTTCCTGTAACAGCCATTTAAGATAAAGTACATCTTCTTTTCTTCTTCCTGAGAAGAGATGGAGTAGGTCTGTATTTACTTATCTGTTTCTATTTTTGAATTGCTACCTTAACTTTCTGTTTGCGTTCAGGAATAACAAGATTCCTCTTGTATGAAACATCATTGGAAAAGAAATAAACCCATATTTTGGCTTAATCTCTATACAAATATGATGCAATGTTTTGCAAAATTGTCCTGTAACCTGTTTAGATTAGAAAAGTACATTTTCAGTTGTGTTCAGTCATTTATCACAGCAAAACCTGCACTTTCAAGTGGCAACATTAAACAACTGTTACTCAGAATCTAAAGGCAGCTAAGCAACCTCCCTAAAATAAACATAGTGCTCTCAGTGAACTCTCATGATTCTTCCCCAGGTCCACTATATTCTTTGCCAAGGTCTAATAGTTTTCCTCTGAAAGCTTAACTATTTCCTCTAATGTCTACTTAACGGGTAGAAACTTTTAGAAAATGAAGTACCATGTAACAGTGTATGGGCCACCATCAGACTATTGTTGCCTACCCCAGTCCTTATATTCTTGGTAATCTTTCCATTGTCTAAGCCTAAGCATGACCCTCACTGCCTATTCACCTATTGTCCTCACATGGGGCTGTACTCAGGAGTTCATGGCCATCTATCCTCAGTTACTCATGCTGTCTGAGAAGACTCTTTACTAATTCCATTTCCCAAAGCACCCTCACGATTGACCCTCTGGAGAATGGGAGATTGAGCCATTTATGCACTGACTCATCATCCACTGGTGAGAGTTATCCTTTATGGATTTAACTCCTATTTTCTCCTGGGCTGATACTGTGTTTTGGCTGAGTGACATTTCAGAGCTCCAAGGAAAGAAAAGCTTAGAGATGTGGCAGGCACTTGAACCAGGAAACCATAGTCAAGCATGAGAATTTTTCACCACAGTTACAAGTGCTATTATTGACAGGCAAAGGGGGTATTTCCCAGGGTTCCAAAAGAATTTGCTACAAAAATAAACAAATAAATCATCTACTTTGTGCCCTCTTTTACCACTCAAGCTAAAATGATATTGATAATCAGTTGTTGAGATACCATGTCCAGAGTTTTGCAGATTTCTCTGATTACACAGCCTCTTAGAACAAAGATAGAATGAATCCTCAGCCACCTGGATCAGCTCCTCTTTGTTGCAGCTACTTGTGGACACATGGGCCTTTCTTTAGCTCACCCAATCCACTTACCTCAGGCATATACACTAGTGGGCCACTTGTCCCCACAAGCTGTGCTGGAACAGAGTACAAAGGGCTACATAAAGATTGACTTCCAGGATGATAGAGTAAGGACCTTAGTGAACTCTCGCACAAAAATTACTGGCAAAACAACTAAAATCAACCATTTCAGAACTCTGGAAATTAATCAGAATCGGAGATTGAACTGCAAATTACCTATCCCAGAGAAACTAATGATCCTTGGTAAAATGGTGGGACTTTAAATTTTTTAATCTTTAAAAATTGTTTAAATTTGGGGTTATTTGCATTCCCTACACTAACAACTTCAGTGGTGCAGTAGCTGTAAAAGCCAATGGCCTCAAAGTTAATGGAGACAACTAATCTCTTTTGCAGCTGCTTTAAATACATCAACCCCAGAGCACAGGTAATATTTTGACCCAACTTGAAGCTCACTGGGAAATTTGTATGCCCAGGGTATTGTGTCTATTTGATTTCATCTCAGGGTGGAAAAATCCTCTAACCCTACGGCATTACCAAAAACAATATAATCAGCTGGCAATATCACACCTGCTTAAGACTGTGATTTTAGTTGCAGAAAATAACAGCCTAGCCAAGAATTCAAGAGGAAATTCTGGAAAACTAGATAGCCATAGGAGACATAGTAAAGCTCAGATATATTCCTCAGGATTTGAATGGTGTATGGTGCATGGTAAAAGAGAAGTTACTTCTGGCGGATCTTGAGATCCTGTGCAAGGAGAAAATAAAAGACTGAAGGTTGAAGACATACCTTATCACATAAATCCCCTTGCTAAATGGTAGAAAAAGTATAGGTAAGGCATTTAAGAAAATCTTCTTACCAGTTGTTGGATGATGGCTAAATTATACTGACCCAGGGGTGATCATTAGGAAACCAGATTTAAAATAAAACAAGAACTAAGTTCTGGTTCAAGAGGGCAATATAGCAAGATTCTGAACTCACTTCCTCCCATGGGTACACTGAATCTCCAGCTGCATATGGAACAATTCCTTCTGATAGAAAACCAAAAACTAGCTGAGTGACTCCTACACATCAGGAAACAACTCACATTGAAACAGGTAAGGGAGACCAAGAAACAATCTCACCATAAACCACACATCCAGTGCAGTGACCAATAATTGAAAGTCACAACTACTTCTTTTTTTTAATTATTTCTTTTTACCGGAAGTCACAACTTCTGTCTTCTCCCTGAGGACTGAAGGTGTGAACTACACATCGGGCATCCAAATTTTAAGACCTGCACCTGAAAGATGGGCCCCAAACAATATAGTTTGAAAGCCAATGAGTCTTGTGTTCACAAGCCCCACAAGGCTACAGTGAACTGAGAAACAGTTCTTAAAGGGCTCATAATGACTCGTGGTAGCTAACCTCTCCAGGGTATAGCACAGAGGCAGCAGACTGAAATGTGTCCAGTCTTTCCATGAAAGAGGCCTATTTGCTTCTCTTAAAAGCTTCAGTCTAAGGGGCAGACTTCTATTTAAACACACATCCAGGGGCCAGTGGAAATACTCTGCAAAGGCCATGGAGGCCAGTGGACGCCATCTTTGTGATATCCCTCTGCCTCACTCCAGGTCACTGGTATCTGCCACAAAGAAGCTTGAATATATGTTTGATGTTGCAATTTTTGTGGCTGCCACCCAGGGGATGCCCTTTGATTGACTGATTCTGATGGACAGTGGGGCTTGTGTTCACAAGTTCAACAGGATGGTAGCAAAGAAAGAAACAGTACTTGATGGCTTATCCCCTCAGGGATAAGTGCAGAAACAGCAGAGATAAACACCTATCTACCAGTCATCCCCTTAAGGAGGTATATTTGCATACCTCAAGCTGCTGCCTGAGGGTCTGACTTCCAATCAGCCTACATCTAGATGCAGACTGAGATCCTCCCTTTTAGGCACTAACAAGTTGTGACACACAGGCAACATCAACACCACACCTTGAGCCACGAAGAACAAAGAAAGCTTCTTGAACTATCAAAAAATGCTGTGAGATCTAGGGCAGGGTTAAACAATAAGGTTTATCTCCTACAGAAGACTAGTCCTTCAAGACTGGGAGAGGTGGCTGTTTTGTCTAATGCAGAGAAAAAAAGTGATTCATAGAAAATGAAGAAACAGAGGAATATGTTCTAAACTAAAGAACAAGATTAAACCCCAGAAAAAGATCATCATGAAACACAGATAAGTGATTTACCTGATAAGAGAGTTCAAAACTACAGTCATAATGATGCTCACCAAGGGCAGGAGAACAATGCATGAACAAAGTGAGAATTTCAACAAAGAGAAAATATAAGAAAGTACCAAGTAGAAATCATAGAGCTGAAAAATACAATAATTGATTAGAAAATTACAATAAAGGGGTTCAGAAGAAGACTAGATGAAGCAGAAGAAAGGACAGCAAAGTTGAAATGCATGGAATGGCATCTATCAGAGGAGCAAAAACAAAAAAGAATGGAAAGGAGTGAAGAAAGCTTAAGGGAATTAGGACAACACCAAGATGACCAATACTTGGCACAAAAACAGACGTATGGATCAATGGAAAAGAGACAGCCCAGAAATAAATCCACATACTTACAGTCAATTAATCTTTGACACAGGAGGCAAGAATATACAATGCAGAAAAGACAGCTTCTTCAGCAAGTGGTTTTGGGAATATTGGACAGCTGCATGTAAATCAATGAAGTTAGAACACACCCTCACACCACGCACAAAAATAAACTCAAAGTAGCTTAAAGAATTAAATATAAGACATGACACCATAAAACTCCCAGAAGAGAACATCGGCAAAGTATTCTCTGACATAAATCATACTAATGTTTTCTTAGGTCAGTCTCCCAAGGAAATAGAAATAAAAGAAGAAATAAGCAAATGGGACCTAATCAAACTTACAAGCTTTGGTGTATCAATGGAAACCATAAACAAAACAAAAAGATAAGCTACAGAATGGGAGAAAATATTTGCAAATTATGTGACTGAAAAGGGCTTAATTTCCAAAATATACAAACAGCTCATACAACTCAATTACAGAAACAAACCCAATTGAAAAATGGGCAGAAGCCCTAAATAGACATTTCTCCAAAGAAGACATACAGATGGCCAACAAGCACATGAAAAGATGCTTAATATCACTAATTATTAGAGAAATGCAAATCAAAACTACAATGAGGTACAACCTCACACTGGTTAGAATGGCCATCATTAAAAAGTCTACAAACAACAAATGCTGGAGAGGGTGTGGAGGAAAGGGAACCCTTCTACACTGTTGGTGGGAATGTAAATTGGTGCAGCCACTCTAGAAAACAGTATGGAGGTTCTTCAAAAAACTAAAAATAGAGTTGCCATATGAGCCAGCAATCCCACTCCTGGGCATATATAGAGACAAAACTATAATTCAAAAAGATATATGCATCCCTATGTTCATAATAGCACTATTCACAATAGCCAAGACATGAAAACAACTTAAATGTCCATTAGCAGATGAATGAATAAAGAAGATGTGGTACATATATACAATGGAATACTTCTCAAATAATGCTGTTTGCAGCAACATGGATGGACCTAGAGATTATCATACTAAGTGAAGTAAGTCAGAAAGAGAAAAACAGATACCATATGATATCACTTTTTTTTTTCTTTTTTTTTGCGTTACGCGGGCCTCTCACTGTTTGGCCTCTCCCATTGCGGAGCACAGGCACAGGCTCTGGATGCGCAAGCTCAGCGGCCATGGTTCATGGGCCCAGCTGCTCCACATTCTTTTTCATATTCTTTTCCATTACGGTTTATCACAGGATATTGAATATAGTTCCCTGTGCTATACAATAAGATCTTGTTTATCCATTCTATATATAATAGTTTGCATCTGCTAATCCCAAACTCCCAATCCATCCCTCCCTCACCCTCCCACCTTGACAGCCACAAGTCTTTTCTATCTGTCTGTGAGTCAGTTTTATAGATAAGTTCATTTGTGTCATAGTTTAGATTCCACATATAAGTGATATCATATGGGGGCTTCCCTGGTGGTGCAGTGGTTGACAGTCCACCTGCCAATGCAGGGGACATGGGCTCATGCCCCAGTCCGGGATGATCCCACGTGCCACGGAGCAGCTAGGCCTGTGAGCCATGGCAGCTGAGCCTGTGCATCCGGAGCCTGTGCTCCGCAATGGGAGAGGCCACAACAGTGAGAGGCCCGCATACTGCAAAAAAATAAAATAAAATAAAGGAAGAGGAGGAAAAACTTAGAAACTTATTTTCTGAGGCCAGCATTACCCTTATATCAAAACCAGATAAAGACATTACAAGAAAAGAAAATTATAGGCCAATATCTCTGATGAACAGAGATGCAAAATTCCTAAACAAAATATTAGTGAAATAATTCAACAGTACATTAAAAAGATTATACATTATGATCAAGTGGATTTTTTCCCAGACATGCAAGGATGGTTCAACATCTGCAAAGCAATAAATGCAGTATACTGCATTAACAAAATAAAGGATTAACATCATTTGAAACATCTTAAGAGATGCACAAAAAAGCATTTGACAAAACGCAAATTAATTTATGATAAAAACACTCCACAACATGGGTATAAAGGGAAACTACCTCAACATGATAAAAGCCATATACAACAAGCCCAGAACTAACATCATACTCAAAATTGAAAAAGTGAAAGATTTTCCTCTGAGATCAGGAACAAGACAAGAATGCCCACTCACTTCACTTGTACACAATATGGTACTAAAAGTTCTAGCCAAAGGAATTAGGCAAGTAAAAGAAATAAAAGGCATCCAAGTCAGAAAGCCTTTATTTGCAGATGACCTGATGTTATATATAGAAAACCCTAAAGACTCCACCAAAAAGCAGTTAGAACTTATCAAGAAATTTAGCAATGTTGAAAGATGAAAAATTAGTATAAAAAAATCAGTTGTGTTTTGGTACACTAATACCAAACTGTCACAAAGAGGTACTAAGAAAATAATACCATTTACAGTTGCATCAAAAAGAATAAAATACCTAGGAATAAATTTAACCAAGGAGGTGAAAGATATTTACACTGAAACTATTAGACACTGATGAAAGAAACTGAAGACACAAATAAATGGTTAGATATTCTGTGATCATGAATTGGAAGAATTAATACTGTTAAAATGCCCATATTTTCCAAAGCCATGTACAGATTCAATGTAATCCCTATCAAAATTCCAATGGTAATTTTCAAAGAAATAAAAAAACAATTCTAAAATTGTATGGAACCACAAAAGACCCTGAATACCCAAAACAATCTTGAAAAGAAAAGACAATTTGGAGGCACAATGATTCCTGATTTCAAACTATATTATAAACTTAGAGTACCCAAAACAGTACAGTATGGGCATAAAAACAGATACATAGATTGACTGAACAGAATAGAGAACTCAGAAATAAACCAATGCATGTATGGTCAATTAACTCATGTCAAAGGAGCTAAGAATATACAATGGGAAAAGATAGTCTCTTCAAAAAATGGTGTTGGAAAAACTGGACAACTACATGCAAAAGAATGAAGCTGGACAACTATTTTATATCACACAAAAATCAATGGATTAAATATTTGAATGTAAGGTATTAAACCACAAAACACCCAGGAGAAAATGCAGGCAATAAGCTCCTTAATATTGGTCTTGACAATGATCTTTTAAAAATCTGACACCAAAAGCAAAGTCACAAAAGCAAAAATAAACAAGTGGAACTACATCAAACTAAAAAGCTTCTGCACAGCAAAGCAAACCATTAATAAAATGAAAAGGAAACATACAGGATAGGAGAAAATATTTTCAAATCATATATCTGATAAGGGATTAATATCCAAAATCTATAAGGAACTCATAAAACTCAAAAGCAACAAACCAATCCATTACAAAATGGGCAGGGAAGCCAAATAGACATCTTTCCAAAGATGACATACAAAGGGCCAGCAGATACATGAAAAGATGCTTAATAGCACTAATCATCAGGGAAATACAAATCCAAACCACAGTGAGATATCACCTCATGCCCATTAGAATGGCTTTCATCAAAAAGACAAGAGAAAATAAATGCTGGAGAGAATATGGAGGAAAGGGAACTCATACACTGTTGGTAGGAATGTAAATCAGTGCAGTCACTATGGAAAACAGTATGGTGGTTCCACAAAATATTAAAAATAAAACTACCATATGATCCAGCACACCCAATTTTGGGTATTTATCTGAAGGAAATGAAAACACTAACTTGAAAAATACCTGCACCTCTATGCTCATTGCAGCATTATTTATGATAGCCAAGACATAGAAATACCTAAGTGTCTGTCAATGGATGAATAAAGAAAATATGGTTGTATATACATATATAATGAAATATTATTCTGCCTTAAGAAAGAAGAAAATTCTGCCATTTGCAACAACATGGATGGACCTTGAGGGAATTATACTCAGCAAAATAAATCAAAGAAAGACAAATACTGTTTGATCTCATACATGTGGAATCAAAAATAAAAATCAAACTCATACTGGGAAGAGATCTGTAAGTGCCAGAGGGTGGGGGTGAGGGAACTGGGTGTAGGTGTTCAAAAGGCACATTTCCCACTACAAGATAAGTAAGTCCTGGTGATATAAAGTAAAGCATGATGATTGTAATTAATAATACTACTGTGCATTTTAAAGCTGCTAAGAGTAGATCTTAAAAGTTCTCATCACACAAAAAAAATTGTAACTACGTATGGTGACTAATGTTGACTAGGCTTATTGTGGTGGTCATTAGCAATATATATATATATATATATATATATATATATATATATATATATATATATATAATGTAGTACACCTGAAACTAATGTTATATGTCAATGATATGTCTAAAAAATAAAATGTTAAGCATGGAATAAAAATTAAAAGAAGAAAAGAAAAAATAAAGCTAGTAAAGAACTCAGTGGCTACACACTGTGAAGTACAAAATCTACAAAATTATTCCAAAAACTCTCTAAACAAATAAGCAGCAACAAGAAAAACAATCAAACCCTTAGAATGGAGGAGGGATCTGATATGAGATATATTACAACACATCATCTAAAATATTAATATTTCAACAAAATTGTGACACGCACACAACAGGTAATTGTGCCATATACACAGCAGAGTAAAAAAAGCAGCCAGGAGAAAATGCTGTTAAATGAGCTCAGGTTTTAGATTTAGTAGACAAAGGCATTAAATTGGCTATTTAAATAAGTTTAAGACTAAAGTAAACTAAGGCTAAAGAATTAAAAGAAAATATGACAAAAATGTCTTACCAAGTAGAGGACATCAATGAGACAGAAATTATTTTAAAAATAAAATGTATATTTAAAAAGCATAATAACTAAAATGAAAACTTCACTGTGAGGGTTCTATAACAGATTTGACCTAGAAGAAAGAAGCAATAACTTGAAGATGGGTCAATCTGAGGATCACAGGAGAAAAGTAGAAGGAAAATTAACAGACCCTAAGAGATGTATGGGACACAATCAAATATACAACATATGCAAATGAAAGTCCCAAATGAGATGGGAAAGAGGAGACATCAAAATATTTTAAGAAATAATGACTATAAACTTATTAATATAAATACCTAAAAAGCTCAGTCAACCCCCTTGAAAATACCCAAAGATTGCCATACCTAGACTCATAGTCAAACTGACAAAAGTCAAAGACAAAGGTAATCTTAAATGTAAATGGTTTAAATGCTCCAACCAAAAGACACAGACTGGCTGAATGGAAACAAAAACAAGACCAATATAGATGCTGTCTACAGGAGACCCACTTCAGACCTAGGGACACATAAAGACTGAAAGTGAGCAGATAGAAAAAGATATTCCATGCAAATGGAAATCAAAAGAAAGCTGAAGTAGCAATTCTCATATCAGACAAAATAGACTTTAAAATAAAGACTATTACAAGAGACAAGGCCACTACATAATGATCAACGGATCAATCCAAGAAGAAGATATAACAAGTGTAAATATATATGCACCCAACATAGGAGCACCTCAACACATAAGGCAAATGCTAACAGCCATAAAAGGGGAAAGCGACAGTAACACAATCATATTAGGGGACTTCAACACCCCACTTTCACCAATGGACAGATCATACAAAATGAAAATAAGGAAGGAAACACAAGCTTTAAATGATACATTAAACAAGATGGACTTAATTGATATTTATAGGACATTCTATCCAAACAACAGAATACACTTTCTCCTCAAGTGCTCATGGAACATTCTCCAGGATAGATCATATCTTGGGTCACAAATCAAGCCTTGGTAAATTTAAGAAAACTGAAATCGGATCAAGTATTCTGACCACAATGCTATGAGACTAGATATCAATTACAGGGAAAAATCTGTAAAATTTACAAACACATGGACGATAAATAATACACTACTTGACAACTGAGAGATCGCTGAAGAAATCAGAGGAAATAAAAAAAATACCTAGAAACAAATGACAATGAAAAACGACGATGCAGAAAAAGCAATTCTAACAGGGAAGTTGATAGCATTACAATCCTACCTCAAGAAACAAGAAAAATCTCAAATAAACAACCAAACCTTACACCTAAAGCAATTAGAGAAAGAAGGATAAGAACAAAAAGAAAAACAACCCAAAGTTAGAAGAAGGAAAGAAATCATAAAAATAAGAAACAAATGAAAAAGAAATGAAGGAAATAACAGCAAAGATCAATAAAACTAAAAGTTGGTTCTTTGAGAAGATAAACAAAATTGATAAACCATTAGCCAGACTTATCCAGAAAAAGAGGGAGAAGACTTAAATCAGTAGAATTAGAAATGAAAAAGGAGAAGGAACAACTGACACTGAGGAAATACAAAGGACCATGAGAGATTACTACAAGCAACTCTGTGCCAATAAAATGGACAACCTGGAAGAAATGGACAAATTCTTAGAAACGCACAACCTTCTGAGACTGAACCAGGAAAAATAGAAAATATAAACAGACCAACCACAAGCACTGAAATTGAAACTGTGACTAATAATCTTCCAATGGGCTTCCCTGGTGGTGCTGTGGTTAAGAATCTGCCTGCCAGTGCAGGGACACAGGTTTGAGGCCTGGTCTGGGAAGATCCCCCCTCCTGCGGAGCAACTAAGCCAATGCGCCACAACTACTGATTCTGTGCTCTAGAGCCCACAAGCCACAACTACTGAAGCCAGTGCGCCTAGAGCCCATGCTCTGCAACAAGAGAAGCCACCACAATGAGAAGCCCACGCACCACAATGAAGACTAGCTCCCACTCACTGCAACTAGAGAAGGCCTACACACAGCAATGAACACCCAATGCAGCCAAAAATAAATAAATAAAATAAATAAATTTATCAAAAAAAAAAACCACCTTCCAACAAACAAAAGTCCAGGACCAGATGGCTTCACAGGCAAAATCTATCAAATATTTAGAGAAGAGTTAACATCTATCCTTTAAAACTTTTCCAAAATATAGCAGAGGGAGAAACACTCCCAAACTTATTCTACGAAGCCACCATCACTCTGATACCAAAACCAGACAAAGATGTCACAAATAAAGAAAACTACAGACTAATATCACTGATGAACATAGATGCAAAAATCCTCAACAAAATACTAGCAAACAGGATCCAACAGCACATTAAAAGGATCATACACCATGATCAAGTGGGGTTTATCCCAGGAATGCAAGGATTCTTCAATATATGGAAATCAATCAATGTGATACAGCATATTAACAAATTCTAGAAGAAAAACCATATGATCGTCTCAATAGATGCAGAAAAAGCTTTTGACAATTTCAACACCCAGTTATGATAAAAACTCTCCAGAAAGTGTGCATACAGGGAAGCTACCTCAATATAATAAAGGCCATATATGACAAACCCACAGCAAACATCATTCTCAATGGTGAAAAACTGAAACCATTTCCACTAAGATCAGGAAAAAGACAAAGTTGTGCATTCTCACCACTATTATTCAACATAGTTTTCAAAATTTTAGCCACAGCAATCAGAGGAGAAAAAGAAATAAAAGGAATCCAAATTGGAAAAGAAGAAATAAAATTGTCACTGTTTGTAGACAACATGATATCATACATAGAGAATCCCAAAGATGCTACCAGAAAAATACTAGAGCTGGTTAATGAATTAATGAATTCGGTTAAGTAACAGGATATAAAATTAATGCACAGAAGTCTCTTGCATTCCTATACACTAATGATGAAAAACCTGAAAGATAAATGAAGGAAACACTTCTATTTACCACTGCAACATAAAGAATAAGATACCAACGAATAAACGTACCTAAGGAGACAAAAGACCTGTATGCAGAAAACTATAAGACACTGATGAAAGAAATTAAAGATGATACAACCAGATGGAGAGATATACCATGTTCTTGGATTGTAAGAACCAACATTATGAAAATGACTATACTACCCAAAGCAATCTAGAGATTCAATGCAATCCCTATCAAACTACCAATGGCATTTTTCACAGAACTACAACAAAAAATTTCACAATTTGTATGGAAACACAGAAGATCCCGAATAGCCAAAGCAATCCTGAGAAAGAAAAATGGAGCTGGAGGAATCAGGCTCCCTGACTTCAGATTATACTACAAAGTTACAGTAATCCAGACAGTCTGGTGCTGACACAAAAACAGAAATATAGATCAATTGAACAGGATAGAAAGCCCAGAGATAAACCCACGCACATACGAACACCTTATCTTTGATGAAAGAGGCAAGAATATTCAATGGAGAAAATACAGCCTCTTCAATAAGTGGTGCTGGGAAACTGGACAACTACATGTAAAAGAATGAAATTAGAACACTCCCTAACACCATACACAAAAATAAACTCAAAATGGATTAAAGACCTAAATGTAAGGCCAGACACTATAAAAGTCTTAGAGGAAAACATAGATGGAACACTCTATGACATAAATCACAGCAAGATCCTTTTTGACCCACCTCCTAGAGAAAAGGAAATAAAAACAAAAAGAGACACACGGGACCTAATGAAACTTAAAAGTTTTTGCACAGCAAAGGAAACCATAAACAAGACGAAAAGACAACCCTCAAAATGGGAGAAAATATTTGCAAATGAAGCAACTGACAAAAGATTAATCTCCAAAATTTACAAGCAGCTCATGCAACTCAGTATCAAAAAAACAAACAGGGGGTGTTGAGGAAGATGGCAGAAGAGTAAGAGGCAGAGATCACCTTCCTCCCCAGAGACACATCAGAAATACATCTACACGTGGAACTGCTCCTATAGAACAACCATTGAATGCTGGCAGAAGACCTCAGACCTCCCAAAAGGCAAGAAACTCCCCACGTACCTGGATAGGGCAAACGGAAAAACAGAGACAAAAGAATAGGGACGGGACCTGCACCAGTGGGAGGAAGCTGTGAAGGAGGAAAGGTTTCCACACACGTGGAAGCCCCTTCGTGGGCAGAGACTGCTGGTGGCAGAGGGGGGAAGCTTCAGAGCCACGGAGGAGAGCGCAGCAACAGGGGTGCAGAGGGCAAAGTGGAGAGATTCCCACACAGAGGATCGGTGCCAACCAGCACTCACCAGTCTGAAAGGCTTGTCTGCTCACCTGCCTCAGTAGGCAGGGGCTGGGAGCTGAGGCTCGGGCTTTGGAGCTTAGATGCCAGGGAGAGGACTGGGGTTGGCAGCGTGAACACAGACTGAAGGGGTTAGTGCACCACGGCTAACCGGAAGGGAGTCGGGGGAAAAGTCTGGAGCTGCCAAAGAGACAAGAGACTTTTTCTTCCCTCTTTGTTTTCTGCTGCACGAGGAGAGGGGATTAAGAGCACTGCTTAAAGGAGCTCCAGAGACGGGCACGAGCTGCGGCTAACAGCGCAGACCCCAGAGACGGGCATGAGATGCTAAGGCTGCTGCTGCCGCCACCAAGAAGCCTGTATGCAAGAACAGGTCACTCTCCACAACTCCCCTCCCAGAAGCCTGTGCAGCCGCCACTGCCAGTGTCCCATGATCCAGGCACAACTTCCCCCGGAGAACGCATGGCCCACCTCATGCTGGTGCAACGTCACTCCAGCCTCTGCCGCCGCAGGCTCACACCGCATCCACATCCCTCCTTCCCCCCAGCCTGAGTGAGCCAGAGACACCGAATCAGCTGCTCCTTTAACCCCGTCCTGTCTGAGCGAAGAACAGACGCCCTCAGGTGACCTACACGCAGAGGCAGGGCCAAATACAAACCTGAGCCCTGGGACATGTGCGAACAAAGAAGAGAAAGAGAAATTTCTCCCAGCAGCCTCAGGAGCAGTGGATTAAATCTTCACAATCAACTTGATGTACCCTGCATCTGTGGAATAGCTGAATAGACAACGAAACATCCCAAATTGAGGACATGGACTTTGAGAGCAAGATATATTATTTTTTCCCCTTTTCCTCTTTTTGTGAGTGTGTATGTGTATGCTTCTGTGTGAGATTTTGTCTGTATAGCTTTGCTTTCACCATTTGTCCTAGGGTTCTGTCCGTCTGTTTTGTTTTATTTTGTTTTACTCTTTAAAAAAACTTTTTTCTTAATAATAATTTTTTATTTTTTAATAACTATTTTATTTTACCCTCTTTCCTTCCTCCCTTCCTTCCTCCCTTCCTTCCTCCCTCCCTCCCACCCGCCCTCCCTCTCCCTCTCTCTCTCTCTCCCTCCCTCCCTCCCTCCCTCCCTCCCTCTCTCTCTCTTTCTTTCTTTTTCCCCTTTTATTGTGAGCCGTGTGGCTGAAAGGCTCTTGGTGCTCCAGCCAGGAGTCAGTGCTGTGCCTCTGAGGTGAGGGAGCCAACTTCAGGACATTGGTCCACCAGAGACCTCCCAGTTCCATGTAATTTAAATGGCGAAAATCTCCCAGAGATCTCCATCTCAACACCAAGACACAGCTTCACTCAACGACCAGCAAGCTACAGTGCTGGACACCCTATGCCAAACAACTAGCAAGACAGGAACACAGCCCCACCCATTAGCAGAGAGGCTGCCTAAAATCATAATAAGCCCACAGAAACCCCCATACACAACAACAGACGTGGACCTGCCCATCAGAAAGACAAGATCCAGCCTCATCCATCAGAACACAGGCACCAGTGCCCTCTACCAGGAAGCCTATGCAATCCACTAAACCAACTTTAGCCACTGGGGACAGACACCAAAACAATGGGAACTACGAACCTGCAACCTGCAAAAAGGAGACCCCAAACACAGTAAGTTAAGCAAAATGAGAAGACAGAGAAACACACAGCAGATGAAGGAGCAAGGTAAAAACCCACCAGGCCTAACAAATGAAGAGAAAATAGGCAGTCTACCTGAAAAATAATTCAGAACAATGATAGTAAAGATGATCCAAACTCTTGGAAGTAGAATAGCGAAAATGCAAGAAACATATAACAAGGACCTAGAAGAACTAAAGAGGAAACAAGCAATGATGAACAACACAATAAATGAAATTAACAATACTCTAGAAGTGATAAATAGCAGGATAACTGAGGCAGAAGAACAGATAAGTGACGTAGAAGATAAAATAGTGGAAATAACTACTGCACAGCAGAATGAAGAAAAAAGAATGAAAAGAACTGAGGACAGTCTCAGAGACCTCTGGGACAACATTAAATGCACCAACATTCGAATTATAGGGGTCCCAGAGGAAGAAGAGAAAAAGAAAGGGACTGAGAAAATATTTGAGGAGATTATAGTTGAAAACTTCCCTAATATGGGAAAGGAAATAGTTAATCAAGTCCAGGAAGCACAGAGAATGCCATACAGGATAAATCCAAGGAGAAACACACCAAACACATATTAACCAAACTATCAAAAATTAAATACAAAAAAAAATATTAAAAGTAGCAAGGGAAAAACAACAAATAACACACAAGGGAATCCCCATAAGGTTAACAGCTGATCTTTCAGCAGAAATGCTGCAAACCAGAAGGGATTGGCAGGACATATTTAAAGAGACGAAAAGAAAAACCTACAACCAAGATTACTCTACCCAGCAAGCATCTCATTCAGATTTGATGGAGAAATTAAAACCTTTATAGACAAGCAAAAGCTGAGAGAGTTCAGCACCACGAAACCAGCTTTACAACAAATGCTAAGGGAACTTCACTAGGCAATAAACACAAGAGAAGGAAAAGACCTACAATAACAAACCCAAAACAATTAAGAAAATGGGAATAGGAACATACATATCAATAATTACCTTAAATGTAAATGGATTAAATGCTCCCACCAAAAGACACAGACTGGCTGAATGGATACAAAAACAAGACCAATATAGATACTGTCTGTCTACAAGAGACCCACTTCAGACCTAGGGACACATACAGATTGAAAGTGGGATGGAAAAAGATATTCCATGCAAATGGAAATCAAAAGAAAGCTGGAGTAGCAATTCTCAAATCAGACAAAATAGACTTTAAAATAAAGACTATTATAAGAGATAAAGAAGGACACTACATAATGATCAAGGGATCGATCCAAGAAGAAGATATGACAGTTGTAAATATTTATGCACCCAACATAGGAGCACCTCAATACATAAGGCAAATACTAACAGCCAAAAAAGGGGAAATCGACAGTAACACAATCATAGTATGGGACTTCAACACCCCACTTTCACCAAAGTACAAATCATCCAAAATGAAAATAAATAAGGAAACACAAGCTTTAAATGATACATTAAACAAGATGGACTTAATTGATATTTATAGGATATTCCATCCAAAAACAACAGAATACACATTTTTCTCAAGTGCTCATGGAACATTCTCCAGGATAGATCATATCTTGGGTCACAAATCAAGCTTTGATAAATTAAGAAAATTGAAATTGTATCATGTATCTTTTCTAACCACAACGCTATGAGACTAGATATCAATTACAGGAAAAGATGTGTAAAAAATACGAACACATGGAGGCTAAACAATACACTACTTAATAACGAAGTGATCACTGAAGAAATCAAAGAGGAAATCAAAAACTACCTAGAAACAAATGGCAATGGAGACACGACGACCCAAAACCTATGGGATGCAGCAAAAGCAGTTCTAAGAGGGAAGTTTATAGCAATACAATCCTACCTTAGGAAACAGGAAACATCTCAAATAAACAACCTAACCTTGCACCTAAAGCAGTTAGAGAAAGAAGAACAGAAAAACCCCAAAGTTAGCAGAAGGAAAGAAAGCATAAAGATCAGATCAGAAATAAATCAAAAGGAAATGATGGAAATGATAGCAAAGATCAGTAAAACTAGAAGCTGGTTCTTTGAAAAGATGAAGAAAATTGATAAACCATTAGCCAGACCCATCAAGAAAAAAGGGGAGAAGACTCAAATCAATAGAATTAGAAATGAAAACGGAGATGTAACAACTGACATTGCAGAAATACAAAGGATCATGAGAGATTACTACAAGCAACTCTATGCCAATAAAATGGACAACCTGGAAGAAATAGACAAATTCTTAGAAATGCACAACATGCCGAGACTGAACCAGGAAGAAATAGAAAATATAAACAGACCAATCACAAGCACTGAAATTGAAACTGTGATTAAAAATATTCCAACAAACAAAAGCCCAGGACCAGATGGCTGCACAGGCGAATTCTATCAAACAGTTAGAGAAGAGCTAACACCTCGAATTCTATCAAACAGTTAGAGAAGAGCTAACACCTATCCTTCTCAAACTCTTCCAAAATATAGCAGAGGGAGGAACACTCCCAAACTCATTCTATGAAGCCAACATCACCCTGATACCAAAACAAGACAAAGATGTCCCAAAGAAAGAAAACTACAGGCCAATATCACTGATGAATATAGATGCAAAAATCCTCAACAAAATACTATCAAACAGAATCCAACAGCACATTAAAAGGATCATCCACCATGATCAAGTGGGGTTTATTCCAGGAATGCAAGGTTTCTTCAATATATGCAAATCAATCAACGTAATACACCATATTAACAAATTGAAGGAGAAAAACCGTATGATCATCTCAATAGATGCAGAGAAAGCTTTCGACAAAATTCAACACCCATTTATGATAAAAACCCTGCCAAAAGTAGGCATAGAGGGGACTTTCCTCAACATAATAAAGGCCTTATATGACAAACCCACAGCCAACATCATCCTCAACGGTGAAATACTGAAAACATTTCTACTAAGATCAGGAACAAGACAAGGTTGCCCACTCTCACCACTGTTATTCAACATAGTTTTGGAAGTTTTAGCCACAGCAATCAGAGAAGAAAAAGAAATAAAAGGAATCCAAATCAGAAAAGAAGAAGTAAAACTGTCACTGTTTGCAGATAACATGATACTCTACATAGAGAATCCTAAAGATGCCACCAGAAGACTACTAGAGCTAATCAATGAATTTGGTAAAGTAGCAGGATACAAAATTAATGCACACAAATTTCTGGCATTCCTGTACAGTAATGATGAAAAATCTGAAAGTGAAATTAAGAAAACACTCCCATTTACCATTGCAACAAAAAGAATAAAATATCTAGGAATAAACCTACCTAAGGAGACAAAAGACCTGTATGCAGAAAATTATAAGACACTGATGAAAGAAATTAAAGATGATACAAGCAGCTGGAGAGATATACCATATTCTTGGAGTGGAAGAATCAAAATAGTGATAAGGACTCTACTACCCAAAGCAATCTACAGATTCAGTGCAATCCCTATCAAACTACCAATGGCATTTTTCAAAGAAGTAGAGCAAAAAATTTCACAATTTGTATGGAAACACAAAAGACCCCAAATAGCCAAAGCAATCTTGTGAATGAAAAACGGAGCTGGAGGAATCAGGATCCCTGACTTCAGACTATACTACAAAGCTACAGTAATCAAGAGAGTATGGTACTGGCACAAAAACAGAAATATAGATCAATTGAACAGGATAGAAAGCCCAGAGATAAACCCACGCACATATGGTCACCTTATCTTTGATAAAGGAGGCAAGATTATACAGTGGAGAAAAAACAGCCTCTTCAATAAGTAGTGCTGGGAAAACTGGACAGGTTCATGTAAATGTATGAGATTAGAACATTCCCTAACACCATACACAAAAATAAGCTGAAAATGGATTAAATACCTAAATATAAGGGCAGAAACTATCAAACTCTTAGAGGAAAACATAGATGGAACACGCTATGATATAAATCACAGTAAGATCCTTTTGATCCACCTCCTAGAAAAATGGAAATAAAAACAAAAATAAACAAATGGTACCTAATGAAACTTAAAAGCTTTTGCACAGCAAAGGAAACCATAAACAAGACCAAAAGGAAACCCCCAGAATGGGAGAAAATATTTGCAAATGAAGCAACTGGCAAAGGATTAATCTCCAAAATTTACAAACAGCTCATGCAGCTCAATAACAAAAAAACAGACAACCCAATCCAAAAATGGTCAGCAGACCTAAATAGACACTTCTCCAAAGAAGATATACAGATTGCCAGCAAACACATGAAAGAATCCTCAACATCATTAATCATTAGAGAAATGCAAATCAAAACTACAACGAGACATCATCTCACACCTGTCTGAATGGTCATCATCAAAAAATCTACAAACAATAAATGCTGGAGAGGGTGTGGAGAAAAGGGAACCCTCTTGCACTGTTGGTGGGAATGTAAATTGATACAGCCACTATGGAGAACAGTATGGAGGTTCCTTAAAAAACTACAAATAGAACTACCATATGACACAGCAATCCCACTACTGGGCATATACCCTGAGCAAACCATAATTCAAAAAGAGTCATGTACCAATATGTTCATTGCAGCTCTATTTACAATAGCCAGGACATGGAAGCAACCTAAGTGTCCATCAACAGATGAATGGATAAAGAAGATGTGGCACATATATACAATGGAATATTACTCAGCCATAAAAAGAAACGAAATTGAGTTATTTGTAGTGAGGTGGATGGATCTAGAGCCTGTCATACAGAGTGAAGTAAGTCAGAGAGAGAAAAACAAATACCGTATGCTAACACATGTATATGGAATCTAAGAAAAAAAAAGTCATTAAGAACCTAGAGGTATGATGAGAATAAAGACACCGACCTACTAGAGAATGGACGTGAGGATATGCGGAGGGGGAATGGTAAGCTGTGACAAAGTGAGAGAGTGGCATGGACATATATACACTACCAAATGTAAAATAGATATCTAGTGGGAAGCAGCCTGATAGCAGAGGGAGATCAGCTCAGTGGTTTGTGACCACCTAGAGGGGTGGGATAGGGAGGGTAGGAGGGAGGGAGACGCAAGAGGGAAGAGATATGGGAACGTACGTATATGTATAACTGATTCACTTTGTTATAAAGCAGAAACTAACACACCATTGTAAAGCAATTATATTCCAATAAAGATGTTAAAAAAAAAAAAACCCAATCCAAAAATGGGCAGAATACTTTAATAGACATTACTCCAAAGTAGATTACCAAAGATTGCCAACAAACACATGAAAGGATGCTCAACATCACTAATTATTAGAGAAATGCAAGTCAAAGTACTATGAATTATTACCTCACAGCAGTCAGAATGGCCATCATCAAAATAGCTACAAACAATAAAGTGCTAGAGAGGGTGTGGAGAAAAGGGAACCCTCTTGCACTGTTGGTGGGAATGTAAATTGATACAGCCACTATGGAGAACAGTATAGAGGTTCCTTAAAAATCTAAAAATAGAACTACCATACAAGCTAGCAATCCCACTACTGGGCATATACCCTGAGAAAACCATAATTCGAAAAGAGTCATGGACCACAATGTTCATTGCAGCTGTATTTACATTAGCCAGGACATGGAAGCAACCTAAGTGTCCATCAATAAATGAATGCATCAAGAAGATGTGGCACATATATACCATGGAATATTTCTCAGCTATAAAAAGAAACAAAACTGAGTTATTCATAGTTAGGGGGATGCACTTAGAGTCTGTCATACAGAGTGAAGTAAATCAGAAAGAGAAAAACAAAGACAGTATGCTAACACATATATATGGAATCTAAAAAAAAAAGGTTCTGAAGAACCTAGGGGCAGGACAGGAATAAAGACGCAGATGTAGAGAATGGACTTGAGAACAGGGGGAGGGGGAAGGGTACGCTGGGGCGAAGTGAGAGAGTGGCATGGACTTATAAACACTACTAAATGTAAAATAGATAGCTAGTGGGAAGCAGCCACATAGCACAGGGAGATCAGCTCAGTGCTTTGTGACCACCTAGAGGGGTGGGATAGGGAGGGTGGGAAGGAGTCGCAAGAGGGAGGAGATATGGGGATGTATGTGTACGTATATCTGATTCGCTTTGTTTTACAGCAGCAACTAACATAACAATGTAAAGCAATTATACTCCAATAAAGATGTTTAAAAAAAGCAAACAATTAAAAGAATGTGTAGAGTAGTATGTGGCAAAGAGATGTCTTTAGTCACCATTAGATTTAACCTTATAGTTCCAGTGGTCTGAGGTACCTTAGGCACATCCACCTTGGGCTGGCATGTGAGAAGTACCTGTTAGAACTGAATCCCCTGAAATAAGTTCAACCTGAATATTACCCCCAAAAGAATAAGATACTGTATTGCAGGGGCAAGAAGAGGAGAATTTGTGTGTTGATTTGTATGAATCCTAATTTTCTGTTGGTTAATCCAGTCTATACAGGTGACATAGACAATGGCTCAAATGCTGAACCAGTATTCAAGTTGCATATACCTAATTTGGATGAGTTTAATATAAACTTCTCTAAACCTTAGAGATCTAGGTAATCCAAAATATGGTGTCATATAACGTCAAAATTCATCTTTAAATTAACTTGTTTATCTGTTCACTATTTTATGATACCTGCCGATCAGACATATAAGGAAAAACCTCTTATTGCAAGATAACCAAAGGTAATTTATGCATTTAGTGCCAGTGTGAGTTAAATTTTCACATAAAGAAACACTTTTGCAGCCCAATTAGCATACAACTCCTCCCTCTCCGACTAAAAAAGTCTCTTCCACTGTTAACAGACTTAGTTTTCTTAATATATTATTTCCTCTGCTACCGTAATAGCTACTGATCAGTGGCCAAGATGTGACATGGAAAGAGCTCAAAGATGAGCTTCAGCAAGCCAAAGAGAAGCACCAAGACCATATATGGAAGCACTCCTTAGGTTACCTGGCTTGGCTATTAACATAAGAGATTTTCTATTGGGCTTACTTTGAGTTAGCACAGAGCTTTGAGACTGTATTCAGGACAAACTCAACCATTCAGAATTTTATGGCCTCCTCCTAGCTGTTTCCTTCTTCAAGTCTATTCACACTCTTCTATCAGACTCTGACTTGGTAGGTTCCCAACCCATTTTGTAATTAACTGTGGTACAGATCACATTAGGTCTTCATGTGCTGCCAAGACTAGTTGGAGCCACATAAAATTAGAGAATATAGCTTCCAAGACGTATTCCAACAGTTCATATTAAATAACTCCAGATTATGGTGCCTAAGCAGAGAAAAATATCCTCAGCCTTAGCAGAAATGAGTTTTGTTTTGTTTTGTTTTTTGGTGTGAAAATGTCAAACAGAAGGGCAAAATTGTTTGGCAGGATTTGCTTTGCCTTTAGAACTAAATACCGTCAGTCTTTTCCCTTCTCAGAATTACCATTTCTACAAGGAAACTAAATAAAGTACTTCCCAAATACAGAAGAAAAAACATTTGAGGAATGTTATAAGGCAGTAAAAATGAATGAATGATAGATGCAAGCAAAAGTACACAAATTATTCTTAACAACGTCAAGTGAAAAAAAGTCCTAGAAAACTACACCATGACAATTTTAGCAAGTACAGAAACAAGCAAAGCTAGATGTATTAAGGCTTACAGATGATAGTTATTTAAAACAAATAATTCAGAGAATGGTTATCAGGTACAATGTGAGGATGGAAGTAGAGGCATGGGTAGGAATGAAAAACAGAAATATGAAAAATTTGAAATTTGGTTTGGATGTTGGGTTCATTGGTTTGTTATATAACATATATGGAAGAACATACCAAGTGTATCAAATTTTACATGGAATGAAAAACTACTAGGCTTTTTTCCTGTTGTTCAATAGGTCAACTTTAGCTCTTTGAAAAAAAGCCAGTTTTATCATTATCAATCCTTTCCATATATAATGGCACCTTATCCTGGGGAAGCTAGATTTCTATAGCCAAGTTAATGACTCTACTTCATCCCATCAAAGTCATTTGTTAGTGAATTCTAAAATCTTAGCAACACAGAAACATGTAGCCTTCTGTATACATTTCAGCGTGACTTATGGGGTTTTTAATCAGCTGCTTGAAGTTTGTCTAAAGTAGGGGAATGCCTCAGCTGAATGGAGAATTTTCTTCTACCTTCAGTTCCAGCAAAAGGGCTCCTCGGAAAGAAGGGAAAGGCTGGGTCTCAACCCCGCTGCCCAAGAGGACATATTTTCACTTGATCTCATGTTACAGAGAAATTTGAACACTGTTTGACTTTCCTGCATATCTGCCACCAGAAAGTACGTCAAAAGGTAATGTTAGTAAGAGCTACGCATATTCCCTCACTCTCCACAGCTCACATTTGATTGGATGTGTACTTCTTCTCTTAAGCTATTGATGTTGGATCTCATCTGGATATCCAAGACTTGGTAGTATCAAATCAAAAAATATTAACCAACTGGTTAACAGATTAACCAATATTATTCTGTTGGTTTGTAAAATTTAACACTTGCTGGACTCAATACTAATAGAACCTAGCCAATATGATGACTATTTTATTCTAGGCAAAAGACATCATATTAATTATCTCATTAATCTTAAGAAGCATAGAAACTAGGTACTACTAGTTTGGCAGAAGAGAAAATTGAGGAACAAAGGTTAACTTAAGCTATATAACCTGCTGAAAAACATGGACCTAGAATTTCAACTCTGACTATCTTATTCTTAACCACCATATTCCACTGCTTCTAAAGGTTAGCCAATGATCATGCCAGTATTAATGGATTACTGCCGTCTGTAAGGGGGTCTCATGGTGTCAAATCAACTGGGCCGCTGTCTTCTTTTAAGTCTTCTAACCTCTCTGAGGACTGAGCCAGACAAGTCAAAGAATCAAGGACAAACGTTCTAGCTAAACCTTTCATTCAAAATCACTGTCTAATGATAGCGCTGGCAGGGGCCACTAGCACTGACCACGTGTTTTTTAAGTCCACATGTCCATAATATGAAGTGTCTATGAAGACTAGAAGCCTTGGTAGAACTATTCTTATTTAAAAACCTGAAGGGAAGGATAATCTATAGTTTGGGACACTTCAATATAGAGAGCCATACTTTGGAGTTGCTTTTTCTTTCTTTTCTTTTTTGTTGGCCATGCCACGTGGCTTGTGGAATCTTAGTTCCCCAACCAGGGATAGAACCCGTGCCCCCTGCAGTGGAAGCATGGAGTCCTAGCCACTGGACTGCCAGGGAACTCCCAAGAGTGCCATACTTTGAAGTCAGCAGGATATCAACAAGACCCACTGTCTAACAAATAGCCTCTAAAAGCACCTTCATGATGGAGAGATTGTTGTGTATGAAGATAACATAGCCAGGACGTATAGAGGAAAGTGACAGGATCTTAGGCAATAAAGATCAGGCTATTGATCTTGAACTACTGAATGTAGTGATCTTTGTCCAGATATTTAGTTTAGACTCCACAAAAACAAACTCAAGTCTAAGATCTCAATAAGTTAGTGATGGATTAAGCCCAAAGTAAATTAGGATGCAGTTGAATATTCCCAAAACAAGAGACAGACAGTTTTTTTCTATTACCTGAGCCACACTGGGTATATGATGGGAGTCCTTGCTGTTTGTTACAGACAAATTTTAGAATGTGGTAATAGCATTACAGAACAGGAAAGGCTTTGACCCAGTCCCAGAGTGCTGTATGGCCCAAACCTTATCAGGACAAGTCCTTGAACTCTCATAACTTTTATTTTTTACTGGATTTGAGTGGCACTAATTTGGAAAGCCATGTCAAGTTAGAACAAACTTTCCGATTCTAATTCTTCTCCTTGAAGGCTCTACTCAATAATTCAGCACCCACTAAGCCACTACACCAGAAAGTGATACATTACCATCTATTGACTGGGACAACTGACTGGGCTAGGGATCAGCAATTTCCAGCAACGTTCCACTGTGACTTCTATTATAGTCCTGGAGGAGGCAATCTTCTCATGAGTGACTTAGTCTCTTTTTGAAGACCTCACCCTAGAGACTCTCCTCCTTTACTAAGGGTATGGGCAAGAGAAAGAAAGAGAGGAGAAGTAGAATAAGCTTGGTGGGATGGTTAAAGGACAGCCCTACTGATGAGAACAGGAAAATAATGGCATACCTAGAAGGGTGTAAATTAAAGGCAGAAAGGTAAGTGGTGGAAGTCAGGTTACTATTATCAGGTACTCTTTTTAAAACTACTGTCTAAAAAGATGCTATTGGTGGTTTTAAAGCACGGGAATGAATGTTCAGCATTCAAGCCTTTTTTCAGCCATGTTCCAAGACCTCCTCCCTCTATTTTGTGTCCTCCCAAGACACACCGAGGCTCTGAAATTTGTGATTATTCCAGTGTGGCCAATGCCTTCTTTGATACCATCCCTACCATCCAATCCTAGTTCTCATGACCTTCTAGGGTAATATATTTCCCTTCAACCTCGTGACAGCCATGTGAGCTGGAACAAGAGCTCCTGATTGTTTTATTACTAAAAAGGCTGCAAAATGCCCCCAGATTCTGATACACTTTTCTACTGGATATCTCCCTAGACAGAAGGGAGAAACTCTACATTGAATGGTTTTGAAGGATAGACCTACTGCTTCTAGGAGAACGGGTCATCTTCCTCCCTGTGAGAGAATTTACATTCCTTAATGTCCTCTTATCCTCCTACTTAGAGCACACTACCTGTGTCACATGGCCCCAAACAAGTGGCAAAGGAACTCTTTACAAAGAGAATAAGGTGTTCCACAGAAGCCTAATGACAAGTACAAGGCCTTAGTCCATGGCACTTATTCTGAGGGAAAACCTCCAGGTGAAGGACCTAGCTCCTGTCTCTATAGTGGACCCAGTAATATCTGCTGTACCTGAAGGGAATATTGCTGATTACAGTCCCAGAAATAGACCTGATCAACCTTCATTCCCTCCCCTCATTTCAGTCTTCTGCCATTTATGTGGCAGGCCACAAAGTTATATCATTCACCACCAGAACACATGGAACAGATACCCCCTAACTTCCTGGTACCCTGATAGCAATAAAAGAAGCATGGAGAATGAAAAGGCAGAGTTCCTATCTGCATGCTGTAACACTTTGCTTTCCTACAATGAGATATCATCTCACACTGGTCAGAATGGCCATCATCAAAAAATCTAGAAACAGTAAATGCTGGAGAGGGTGTGGAGAAAAGGGAACCCTCTTGCACTGTTGGTGGGAATGTAAATTGATACAGCCACTATGGAGAACAGTATGGAGTTTCCTTAAAAAAACTAAAAATAGAATTACCATACGACCCAGCAATCCCACTACTGGGCATGTACCCTGAGAAACCCATTATTCAAAAAGAGTCATGTACCAAAACGTTCATTGCAGCTCTATTCACAATAGCCAGGACATGGAAGCAACCTAAGTGTCCATTAACAGATGGATGAATAAAGAAGGTGTGGCACATATATATAATGGAATATTACTCAGCCATAAAAAAAAAGAAATTGAGTTATCTGTAGTGAGGTGGATGGATCTAGAGTCTGTCATACAGAGCGAAGTAAGTCAGAAAGAAAAAAACAAATACCATATGCTAACACATATATATGGATTCTAAGAAAAAAAAAAGTCATGAAGAACCTAGGCGTAAGGCAGGAATAAAGACACAGACCTACTAGAGAAAGGACTTGAGGATATGGGGAGGGGGAGGGGTGAGCTGTGACAAAGTGAGAGTGGCATGGACATATATACACTACCAAATGTAAAATAGATAGCTAGTGGGAAGCAGCCGCATAGCACAGGGAGATCAGCTAGGTGGTTTGTGACCACCTAGAGGGGTGGGATAGTGAGGATGGGAGGGAGGGAGGGAGACACAAGAGGGAAGAGATATGGGAACATATGTATATGTATAACTGATTTACTTTGTCATAAAGCAGAAACTAACACACCATTGTAAAGCAATTATACTCCAATAAAGGTATTAAAAAAATGTTAGCCATCTACCTGGGATAAAATATTGAAGCAGGCTTGTAGAAAATATGGAGAAGGGTAATAGAACCTGGAATTATCATTCCTTTATCTTAAAATTATGTTAAGAATACTCAAAGGAAAGTTTTAGCACCGTTATTCCTGACACAAAAGGTAAAAATGGTAAGAAAGTTAAAAAAGAAACAATTTTACTGCACATAATGGTAGGTAGCACTAACTGGGTTTCCTTGACAAATAATCAGAGAATGGAGGTCACTGTGCTGAATGGCATTGGCTTGCAGAATTATCTTCTGTAAGCTCTCAAAGCAAAGGGCCTACAACCAGAGTGCTATGTAGTTTCCAACTTTTTCCGCAAACACAGGTATATAAAATTCTTTTATACTGAAACATTGATGATGCCTCTTTGAGAAACTTCAAGTAGATTTCTTGGATCATGCTTCCCTCACAATGCAGAGCTTTTTTCAGAAAATGCTCCTGTAGGTTGCCTTTTGTCACCTTTGTCAGATACTTCTTGATATTTTGGTTTCTATGTCAAGCTATGGTTACAAATATTGTGAACACTCTTTCTCAGAGCATACCACCTCCTTCACTTGACCCTAAACTAGTAAGCAAATGAGATCTTTAGGAAGAGTATAAGGTGTTCTCCAGTCTATACCCTGTGTTTCTATACTGGTCTATATATATTGTGTGTACAAACTTGAGTAATAGCTCTTATTACACAAATTCTATAATTGTTAATATAGGCTTATTGGCACGACTTTCTTTGACAATGTATCAGATGAGTGTTTATTTTTCAGGTACCCTTTGGATAGTCTAGAGCCCATGCCTTCATGTTCAACACTCAAATCTTTTCCCAGAGGCCTCCCAAACGCAGAGTTTGACCTTCACTCCTTAGGTTTATTTGGTTAACACCTGCTTGACTGTGAATAGTGGGATTAAAGAGATTGCAATGTAAAGACACAGTGAATCAACTGTCTTCATCTTCGACCATGTCTATTAGCTCTAAGAATGAGCCTAATATGTTGGTCTCAGTCAAGACCCCTGTGCAAGCACAGGGAACAAGAACAGAATCAATCACCAAAAGAAAAATAAATTTGTCCATATGGTCAGAGATTCAAACTATGACTGGAAAACAGAACCAATGAAGTCATGCTCTCCACTCACACTGGATTAAGTTGTATGGCACTTCATACAAGGGAAAGTGGCACAGACATATTGCAGTAAAGATCCTGAATGCTGAGACCCAAAGCCAGAGGTGTTCCAGCTGTTCTGAGTAAACCCAACCATGAAAATTTTGCTCTTGAGACAGTCTGATCAGTTTGTTACAGTGATGTGAGGGCGGCAGTCTCAACAAACATCTGTATATAAAAGATCCCAACTTTCATATGTGCCAGCTAATCAACATCATTTGTCAGGTGGTTCAGGAAGTAGACTATTTAAATGCAAAGACTATCATTTACAGAGGCATAGAAGTCAATAATATATTCCTCTATAATGGTCTCTGGCTGAAAACTGGCAATTTTGGCAGGGAGACAATGGGATCTTGCTGGAAATATTCTCAGCAGGTGAAATGGCCTATTTCCTTTGTTTTCTGAATAGCCCCAGAGAGGATCCTAATTGGGAGGCCATCCACAAATTTGTTCCATTTTCTCATTTATTTCTCTCGTATTGTGTTATATAATAATTTTATTCTGCAGAAGCTGCTTCTCTCACATATCAGCCAAGATCAAATAATCGTGTTGGGCCAAAGGCATGACCCCTCCAAAAATGTAGTAAGCTATACTAAAATAGTCCTAAAGCAATTCAGAAATTTGTAGCAGACTATGTTAAGAAAGTTAAAAACAGTCTCACTCCTCCCAGATTCTTTCATTAAGCTATCCAACACCCTTTACCAAAAAAATAACTGCAGTGCTCCTGAGGTATTACTGCACTGAGAAGCCCTCACAGAAGGTGTAACACGTGTATACTTCTAGACGGTCTCTCCCTGCCATAAGGTGTACATGTAGTTACTTGCAGGCTGCTAGGGAATAAGAAAGGGTGGCAGGGACACCAGCCCTCTGTTCCCTCTCCATAGGAGATCAGAGAACTTGCTTTTGGAGAAGCTGCCATTAGGATACTTACAGTTTGTTTCTAGAAAACTCATAAGGCCATAATTTTACCTTGTTTTTTATCCTTTGTAGCTAGGGAATAAAGAAGTCATTTGCAACGCTGGTTTCTTCTGTCTCTCTCCCTGTCCATGAAGCAAGCCTGCTCCAAAACTACAAACTGATGCTAATGGGCCATACATCAAATTGTGTCCATCTGTTACCTAAATGGGCATTTTCAGGGAAAAAAAAAATCAAGCAAATCACTTGGAGAGAAAGTTATGAAGACTTTCTAAATAAAACTGGCAGCCAATCCAGCCTCCAAATGGAGCAGTACATTTTGGAAGCAGATGTCTAGTTAAATGTTTGTCAATTTTGTTATCTTTTCAAAGAAACAACTTTTGGTTTTATTGATCTTCTCTATTGTTTTTCTATTCTCTATTTTGTTTATCTGAATTCTAATCTTTATTATTGCCTCTTTCAGCTAGCTTTGAATTTAGTTTGTTTTACTTTATTATAGTTACTTAAGGTGTAAGTTTAGGTAATTGATTTAGATATTTTCTCCTCTCTTTTTTAACATAGGTGTTTACAGTGATGAAGTTCCTTCTGAATACTGCCTTTGTAGGATCCCTTAGGCTTTAGTATGTTGCAATTTAAAAGAAAAAATTGTCTCAAGGTATTTTCTGATTTCACTTGTGAAATCTTTAACCCATTGGTTATTTAGGAGTGTGTTACTTAATTTCCAAGTATTTTTAAATTTTTCCAGTTTTCTTTCTGGCTATAGATTTTTAGTTTTATCCCACTGAGATCAAAGAAGATACTCTGAATGATTTATATATCTTAAGAGTGATATCATCAAGATTGTGGGATTGGAGTTTTAACCCTTGTCCCACACAAGACACCAATTTAACAAACATACACAGATGAAAATATTTTCATGAGCACTCTGGAATCTAGGAGATGGTTATGGCACTTGAATGGAGCACAGAAATGAGAAAAGATGCATCAAAAAGTTTAAGAAGGACAGTTTCACTTTACCAATGTCACTCCTCCCCCCAAAGTAGAACAGCACAGCACCAAGAGAGCTCCCCTTAGCCCACAAGATCTCCCCACAGGGGAAAGAGAAAGTGAAATGAACATTTGATTTCCTCAGCCTTTTGGGTTGCTACTTGAGAGGCCTACTTCTGTTGTGCCTCACCCAGAACGTTGAGGGAATTGGAATAGCTAGAGTGCCTGAGGGCACCTAAAAAACAAACAAAAATGAGTGAGGGCTCTCAACTAGCATATGGGTCTCAACAACTGGCCTGTGGCTCCCTGGCAACAGATATACCTGCCCATGGGCCACCTGCCTACAGACCTTGGCATCATAACTGTCCAAGTACAGACCTTAGAACTTGGTCTTCACACCCACAGACCCTGGCATTGGGCCCCCTGTAGACCCTTCCAGTTGGCCCACCTGTGGACTCTACCAACAATCCTGCACAGAATTTCTGGCCAGGGTGACTGGTGAAGGCCTTTCCCTGCTAAAGCCACTCTATAGAGACTGGAAGTAGTGACTGCTTATTCAAATGTGCAGATAACAACACAAGGCTACAAGGATCATGAAGAATCAGGAAACATGATTCCACTAAAGGAACAAAATAAATCTCCAGAAAGAGACCCTACAGAAATCTGTGAAATGTCTAACAAAGAATTTTAAAATAATTATTTCTAAAAGTTTAGTGAGTTACAAGAGAATACAAGCAGACAACTAAAAACAACAACAACAACAACAAACAGTTCAGGAACCAAATGAGAAGTCATTCTGGAACTGAAGAATACAATGACTAGACTAAAATCCAATCAATCAAACAAAAAAAAAGAGAGCTTTAACAATAGACTGAATAAAGCAGAAGAAATAATCAGCAAAGTTGAAGACAGGTCATTCTAAATCAAACTGTCAGAGCAACAATAAGAAAAAACGTATTTAAAAAGAGTGAAGAAAGCCTACAGAATTTATGAGATACCATTAAATGAAACAGTATACACATTTGGGAGCAAGAAGAAGAAAGAGAGAGGACACAAATATTATTTAAAGGAATAATGGCTGAAAGATTCCCAAATATACGGAGAGAAATGGACATATAGATTTGTGAAGCCTAAAGAATCCAACCAGGTAGAACCTAAAGAAGTCTTCATCAAGATGCATTAAATTGTCAAAAGTCAATGGCAAAGAGGAATTTTAAAACAGCAAGAGAAACATAACTTGTCACATAAAAGGGAACCCCCCATAAGATTATTAAGCAGATTTCTCAGAAGAAACCTTATAGGCCAAGAAAGACTGGGATGATATATTCAAAATGTTGAAAAGAATAAGAAACACCTGCCAACCAATAATACTATACCTGTAAAAGCTGTCCTTCAGAAATGAAGGAGAGATAAACAACTGTCCCAGACAGACAAAACTGAAGGAATTTATAATCACTAGGTCTGCCTTACAAAAGTGTTTAAAGGGGGTTTTTCAAGTTGAAGCAAAAGGATGCTACTCAACACAAGAACATACAAAAATATAGTTCTCACCAGTAATATAAAAATACAGAAAAACGAGTCCCTCCCATCAAGCCTCTTAGATATCCTCATCCAACAGAGGGCAGACAGCAGAAGTAAGAAGAATTAAAATCCTGCAGACTGTGGAACAAAAACCACATTCACAAAAAGATAGACAAGATGAAAAGGCAGAGGCTATATACCAGATGAAGGAACAAGATAAAACCCCAGAAAAACAACCTAAATGAAGTGGAGATAGGCAACTTCCAGCAAAAGAATTCAGAATAACGATAGTGAAGATGATCCAGGACCTCGGAAAAAGAATGGAGGCAAAGATCGAGAAGATGCAAGAAATGTTTAACAAAGGACCTAGAAGAATTAAAGGATAAACAAACAGAGATGAACCAATCAATAACTGAAATGAAAACTACACTAGAAGGAATAAAGAGCAGAATAACTGAGGAAGAAGAATGGATAAGTGACCTGGAAGACAGAATGGTGGAATTCACTGCTGTGGAACAGACTAAAGAAAAAGAATGAAAAGAAATGAAGACAGCTCTAAGAGACCTCTGGGACAACATTAAACACAACAACATTCACATTATAGGGGTCCCAGAAGGAGAAGAGAGAGAAAAAGGACCAGAGAAAATATTTGAAGAGATTATAGTCGAACACTTCCCTAACATGGGATAAGAAATAGCCACCCAAGCCCAGGAAGTGCAAAGAGTTCCATACAGGATAAACCCAAGGAGAAACATGCCAAAACACATAGTAATCAAATTGGCAAAAATTAAAGACAAAGAAAAAATTATTGAAAGAAACAAGGGGGAAAATGACAAATAACATACAAGGGAACTCCCATAAGGTTAACAGCTGATTTCTCAGCAGAAACTCTACAAGCCAGAAGGGAGTGCGCATGATATACTTAAAGTGATGAAAAGGAAGAACCTAGAACCAAGATTACTCTACCCAGCAAGGATCTCATTCAGATTCGATGAAGAAATCAAAAGCTTTACAGACAAGCAAAAGCTATGAGAATTCAGCACCACCAAACCAGCTCTACAACAAATGCTAAAGGAACTTCTCTAAGTGGGAAACACAAGAGAAGAGTAGGACCTACAAAAACAACCCAAAACAATTAAGAAAATAACAGGAACATACATATTGATTATTACCTTAAACGTGAATGGATTAAATGCTCCAACCAAAAACACAGGCTTGCTGAATGGATACAAAAACAAGGCCCATATATATGCTGTGTACAAGAGACCCACTTCAGATGTAGGGACACATACAGACTGAAAGTGAGGGGGATAGAAAAAGATATTCCATGCAAATGGAAATCAAAAGAAAGCTGGATTGTTTCTTTTTTGAAAGAAACAATGAGCTGCTTGTAAATTTTAGAGATTAATCCTTTGTCAGTTGCTTCATTTGCAAATATTGTCTCCCATTCTGAGGGTTGTCTTTTGGTCTTGTTTATGGTTTCCTTTGCTGGGCAAAAGCTTTAGGTTTCATTAGGTCCCATTTGTTTATTTTTGGTTTTATTTCCATTTTTTCTAGGAGGTGGGTCAAAAAGGATCTTGCTGTGATTTATGTCATAGAGTGTTCTGCCTATGTTTTCCTCTAAGAGTTTGATAGTGTCTGGCCTTACATTTAGGTCTTTAATCAATTTTGAGTTTATTTTTGTGTATAGTGTTAGGGAGTGTTTCTAATTTCATACTTTTACATGTACCTGTCCAGTTTTCCCCATCACCACTTACTGAAGAGGCTGTCTTTTCTCCACTGTATATTCTTGCCTGCTTTATCAAAGATAAGGTGACGATATGTGCGTGGGTTATCTCTGGGTTTCCTAAGAACCTAGGGGTAAGATGGGAATAAAGCCACAGATGTACTAGAGAATGGACTTGAGGATATGGGGAGGGAGAAGGGTAAGCTGTGACAAAGTGAGAGAGTGGCATGGACATATATACACTACCAAACGTAAAATAGATAGCTAGTGGGAAGCAGCTACATAGCAAAAGGAGATCAGCTCGGTGGTTTGTGACCACCTAGAGGGGTGGGCTAGGGAGAGTGGGAGGGAGGGAGACGCAAGAGGGAAAAGATATGGGAACATATGTATATGTATAACTGATTCACTTTGTTATAAAGCAGGAACTAACACACCATTGTAAAGCAATTATACTCCAATGAAGATGTTAAAAAAAACACAAGGGAGTTATAATCACACCACTAAAAGGACAAAAATATGTGAGCAAAAATTATAGGGATGCCAAGGGGAAAGAAAATGGAAAATGCACTAATCTCACGTTTCTTTGAGAAGGATCTATTGATTCTGTTAAAAGTTAATAAATCCTGCATGAGATTGTGGTGCAGAAAATGATATTAGTTAAAAATCCAGTGAAATCTGAGCAAACTCTCTAGTTTAGTTTATGATATTGCACAGATGTCATTTCTTAGTTTTGATAATTGTTCTCTGGTTATTTAAGATGATAATATAAGTGAAAGCTGAGTGAAAGGTATATGGGAAGTCTACTCTTTTTTTTTTTGCAATTTCTCTGTAAGTATACATCATCTCAATATTAAAAGTTATTAAAAGTTGATAAATCAAGAAACACTGATATAAAATTATTAAAACTCATAATGTCACTCACCAGAAGAAACTGAAGCAAAATCTTAATGGCAATAATCCTAGGAAACAGAATTGGGGTTAAAAAGGCCTTGCCTTTCAATTTTATACCTCCTTGTAAGGTCTAAAAATATGTTAACCACGTACATAAATTACTTTTAAAGCAATTTTAATTTTAAAATATTACTAAAAACTTTACTAGTCAGCAAAATTTGACAATTTAAAGAACATATTATATATATAATTCCTATTTCATATACTGTATTTATTATTGTTCTGTCATAGATGATTTAGGTGCTTGCAAAGATATAATGCTTCAAATGAACTAAAGAAGTATTATCATGATTTTGTTTGTCATGTATCACTGAATTAGACGCCATCACATATTAAATGGATACTAAATAAAAGTCCATGGTAAAAAAATAATAATAATAAAATTAAATTAAAAAAAGAATGTTACAAGAGACAAGGAAGGACACTACATAATGATCAAGGGATCAATCCAAGAGGAAGATATAACAATTATAAATCTATATGCACCCAACATAGGAGTACCTCAATACATAAGGCAACTGCTAACAGCTCTAAAAGAGGAAATTGACAGTAACACAATAATAGTGGGGGACTTTAACATCTCACTTACACCAATGGACAGATCATCCAAAATGAAAATAAATAAGGAAACACAAGCTTTAAATGACACAATAGACCAGATAGATTTAATTGATATTTATAGGACATTCCATCCAAAAACAGCAGATTACACTTTCTTCTCCAGTGCGCACAGAACATTCTCCCACGATAGATCACATCTTGGATCACAAATCAAGCCTCAGTAAATTTAAGAAAATTGAAATCATATCAAGCATCTTTTCTGACCACAATGCTATGAGATTAGAAATGAATTACAGGGGAAAAATCGTAAAAAAACACAAACACATGGAGGCTAAACAACACTCTACTAAATAACCAAGAGATCCCCTGAAGAAATCAAAGAGGAAATCAAAAAATACCTAGAGACAAATGACAATGAAAACACGACGATCCAAAACATATGGGATGCAGCAAAAGCAGTTCTAAGAGGGAAGTTTATAACTATACAAACCAACCTCAAGAAACATCTCAAATTAACAATCTAACCTTACACCTAAAGGAACTAGAGAAAGAAGAACAAACAAAACCCAAATTCAGCAGAAGGAAAGAAATCATAAAGATCAGAACAGAAATAAATGCAATAGAAACAAAGAAAACAATAGCAAAGATCAATAAAACTAAAAGCTGGTTCTTTGAGAAGATAAACAAAATTGATAAACCACTAGCCAGACTCATCAAGAAAAAGAGAGAGAGGACTCAAATCAATAAAATTAGAAATGAAAAAGGAGAAGTTACAACAGACACTGCAGAAATACAAACCATCCTAAGAGACTACTACAAGCAACTCTATGCTAATAAGATGGACAAACTGGAAGAAATGGACAAATTCTTAGAAAGGTATAACCTTCCAAGACTGAAACCAGGAAGGAATAGAAAATATGAACAGACCAATCACAAGTAATGAAATTGAAAACTGTGATTAAAATCTTCTAACAAACAAAAGTTCAGAACCAGATGGCTTCACAGGTGAATTCTATCACACATTTAGAGAAGAGCTAACACCCATCCTTCTCAAACTCTTCCAAAAACTTGCAGAGAAAGGAACATTCCCAAACTCATTCTATGAGGCCACCATCACCCCGATACCAAAAAGCAGACAAAGGTACTACACAAAAAGAAAATTACAGACCAATATCACTGATGAACATAGATGCAAAATCCTCAACAAAATATGAGCAAACAGAATCCAACAACACATTAAAAGGATCATACACCACGATCAAGTGGGTTTTAGCCCAGGGATGCAAGGATTCTTCAATATACGTAAATCAATCAATATGATACAACCATATTAACAAATTGAAGAAGAAAAACCATATGATCATCTCAATAGATGCAGAAAAAGCTTTTGACAAAATTCAACACCAATTTATGATAAAAAAACTCTCCAGAAAGTGGGCATAGAGGGAACCTACATCAACATAATAAAGGCCATAAACAACAAGGCCACAGCAAACATCATTCTCAATGGTGTAAAACTGAAAGCATTTCCTCTAAGATCAGGAACGAGACAAGGATGTCCACTCTCACAACTATTATTCAACATAGTTTTGGAAGTCCTAGCCACGGCAATCAGAGAAAAAAAAGAAATAAAAGGAATACACATTGGAAAAGAAGAAGTAAAACTGTCACTGTTTGCAGATGACATGATATTATATATATAGAATCCTAAAAATGCCACCAGTAAACTACTAGAGCTAATCAGTGAATTTGGTAAAGTTGCCGGATACAAAATTAATGCACAGAAATCTCTTGCATTCCTATACACTAATGATGAAAAATCTGAAAGAGAAATTATGGAAATACTCCCACTTACTATTGCAACAAAAAGAATAAAATACCTAGGAATAAACCTACCTAGGGAGACAAAGACCTGTATGCAGAAAACTATAAGACACTGATGAAAGAAATTAAAGATGATACCAACAGATGGAGAGATATACCATGTTTTTGGATTGGAAGAATCAATATTGTGAAAATGACTATATACCCAAAGCAATTTACAGATTCAATGCAATCCCTATCAAATTGCCAATGGCATTTTTTACAGAACTAGAACAAATCATCTAAAAATGTGTATGGAAACACAAAAGACCCCGAATAGCCAAAGCAGTCTTGAGGGAAAAAAACAGAGCTGGAGGAATCAGACACCCTGACTTCTGACAATACTACAAAACTACAGTAATCAAGACAATATGATACTGGCACAAAAACAGAAACATAGATCAATGGAACAAGATAGAAAGCCCAGATATAAACCCACACACCTATGGTCAACTAATCTATGATAAAAGAGGCAAAGATATACAATGGAGAAAAGACAGTCTCTTCAATAAGTGGTGCTGGGAAAACTGGACAGCTACATGTAAAAGAGTGAAATTAGAACACTCCCTAACACCATCCACAAAATCAACTCAAAATAGATTCGAGACCTAAATGTAAGACCGGACACTATAAAACTCTTAGAGTAAAATATAGGAAGAACACTCTCTGACATCAATCACAGCAAGTTCTTTGTTTGATCCACCTCCTAGAGTAATGGAAATAAAAACAAAAATAAACAAATGGGACCTAATGAAAAGTCAAAGCTTTGGCACAGCAAAGGAAACCATAAACAAGACGAAAAGGCAGCCCTCAGAATGGTGGATATTATTTGCAAATGAATCAATGGACAAAGGATTAATCTCCAAAAAATATAAACAGCTCATGCAGCTCAATATTAAAGAAACAAACAACCCAATCCAAAAATGGGCAGAAGACCTAAATAGACATTTCTCCAAAGAAGACATACAAATGGCCAAGAAGCACATGAAAAGCTGCTCAACATCACTAATTATTAGAGAAATGCAAATCAAAACTACAATGAGGTCTCACCTCACACCAGTTAGAATGGGCATCATCAGAAAATCTACAAACAACAAATGCTGGAGAGGGTGTGGGGAAAAGGGAACCCTCTTGCACTGTTGGTGGGAATGTAAATTGATACAGCCACTATGGAGAACAGTATGGAGGTTCCTTAAAAAACTAAAAATAGAATTACCATATGATCTAGCAATCCCACCACTGGGCATATACCCAGAGAAAACCATAGTTCAAAAAGACACATGCGCCCCAATGTTCATTGGAGCTCTATTTACAATTGCCAGGTCATGGAAGCAACCTAAATGCCCATTGACAGATGAGTGGATAAAGAAGTTGTAGTACATATATACAATGGAATATTACTCAGCCATAAAAAGGAATGACACTGAGTCATTTGTTGAGACGTGGATGGATCTAAAGACTGTCATACAGAATGAAATAAGTCAGAAAGGGAAAAACAAATATCATATACTAATGTATGTATGTGAAACCTAGAAAAATGATACAGATGAACCAGTTTGCAGGGCGGAAGTTGAGACACAGATGTAAAGAACAAATGAATGGACACCAAGGGGTGAAAACCGCGGTGGGGTGGGGGTGGTCATGTGCTGAATTGGGCAATTGGGATTGGCATGTATACACTGATGTGTATAAAACTGATGACTAATAAGAATCTGCAGTATAAACAAGCAAACAAACAAAAACAACTAATACTAAACTTTCTTTGGGTTATTTGTATGGAAATATGTTAATATACATGTTTCAGACATTACATGAAATTTCTAAAAATCTTATATGTTCTGGTATAATGTTATAAGTCTTAATTCTAGTTATTACTTTAAAATGTATATCTCAGAAGTAACTAAATTTGCTTGTCAATTGCCTTATTATGAACTTTCATCCAATCTGTAAAAAAAAAATACAGAAAAACAGAATAATGCAATACTGTAATGATGGAAATAAAGCATATTTAACCCTAGTATAAAAGATAAAAAAGTATTAAGAAGAACTATAACCACAAAATTTGTCACTAGGTACACAGCATAAAAAGAAGTAAAAATTGACAATAATATAAAGTGTGTGTGGAGTGAAGGGAATAAAATTGTAGAGTTTTTGCCTGTAATTGAAGTTAAATTGTTATCAGGTTAAAATAAAGTGTTATAACTATGAGAAATTTTAAGCAATTCTCATACTAACCACAAAAAAATACATAGTAGATACATGAATACAAAGACAAAAGAATCAAAGTATGTTACTACAAAAAATCATCAATTTATACAGGAATACAGCCAGTGGGGATGAAAGGAACAAAAGAACTACAAAACAGACAAAAACCAATTAACAAAATGGCAATAGTAAATCTTTAACTATCAATAATGACTTTACATCTAAATGTATTTAACTCACCACTCAAAAGATATAAAGTGGGTGAATGCATTAAAAAAGAAGATTCAACTATATGCTTTCTACAAAAGACTTTAGATATCAGGACATATTTAAGCTGAGGAGTGAAGGGATAGAAAAAGATATTTCATGTAAATGGTAACCAAAAGACAGCAGAAGTTGCTATATTTATATCAGACAAAAGAGACTTTATTTTATTTTATTTTTTAAACATCTTTATTGGAGTATAATTGCTTTATATTGTTGTGCTAGTTTCTGTTGTATAACAAAGTGATTCAGCCATATGCATACATATATCCCCATATCCCCTCCCTCTTGCATCTCCCCCCCCACTCTCCCTATCCCACCCCTCTAGGTGGTCACAAACCACCGAGCTGATCTCCCTCTGCTATGGGGCTGCTTCCCACTATCTAATTGATATTTGGTAGTGTGTATACGTCAATGCCACTCTAACTTTGGCCCAGCTTACCCTTCCACCTCCCGATGTCCTCAAGTCCCTTCTCTACATCCACATCTTTATTCCTGTCCTGCCCCTATGTTCTTCAGAACCATTGTAATTTTTTTTAGATTCCACATATATGTGTTAGCATACAGTGTTTGTTTTTTCTCTTTCTGACTTACTTCCACTCTGTATGACAGACTCTAGGTCCATCCACCTCACTACGAATAACTCAGTTTCGTTTCTTTTATGGCTGAGTAAATTCCATAGTATATATGTCCACGTCTTCTTTATCCATTCGTCTATCGATGGACACTTAGGTTGCTTCCATGTCCTGGTTATTGTAAATAGAGCTGCAATGAACATTGTGGTACATGACTCTTTTTGAATTATGCTTTCTCAGGGTACATGCGCAGTAGTGGGATTGATGGGTCGTATGGTAGTTCTTTGGAGTTTTTCGAGGAATCTCCATACTGTTCTCCATAGTGGCTGTGTCAATTTACATTCCCACCAACAGTGCAACAGGGCTCCCTTTTCTCCACACCCTCTCAAGCATTTATTGTTTGTAGATTTTTTGATGATGGCCATTCTGACTGGTGTTAGGTGATACCTCATTGTAGTTTTGATTTGCATTTCTCTAATAAATAGTGGATGTTGAGCATCCTTTCATGTGTTTGTTGGCAATCTTTGGCAGGTCTTCTTTGGAGAAATGTCTATTTAGGTCTTCTGCCCACCTTTGGATTGGGTTTTGTTTTTTTGATATTGAGCTGTATGAGCTTCTTGTACATTTTGGAGATTAATCCTTTGTCAGTTACTTCATTTGCAAATATTTTCTCCCATTCTGAGGGTTATGTAATGGTCTTGTTTATGGTTTCCTTTGCTGTGCAAAAGCTTTTAAGTTTCATTAGGTCCCAGTTGTTTATTTTGGTTTTTATTTCCATTTCTCTAGGAGGTAGGTCAAAAAGGATCTTGCTGTGATTTAGGTCATAGAGTGTATGTCATAGAGTGTTCCGCTTATGTGTTCCTCTAAGAGTTTTATAGTGTCTGGCCTTACATTTAGGTCTTTAATCCATTTTGAGTTTATTTTTGTGTATGGTGTTTAGGGAATGTTCTAATTTCATTCTTTTACATGTAGCTGTCCAGTTTTATTCCAGCACCACTTATTTGAAGAGGCTGTCTTTTCTCCATTGTATATTCTTGCCTCCTTTATCAAAGAAAAAGGAGACCATATGTGTGTGGGTTTATCTCTGGGATTTCTATCCTGTTCCATTGATCTACATTTCTGTTTTTGTGCCAGTACCAGACTGTCTTGTTTTACTGTAGCTTTGTAGTATAGTCTGAAGTCAGGGAGCCTGATTCCTCCAAGCTCCATTTTTCTTTCTCAAGATTGCTTTTGCTATTCGGGGTCTTCTGTGGTTTTCCATACAAATTGTGAAATGTTTTGTTCTAGTTCTATGAAAAATGTCATTGGTAGCTAAAATAGGGATTGCACTGAATCTGTAGATTGCTTTGGGTAGTATAGTCATTTTCACAGTATTGATTCTTCCAATCCAAGAACATGGTATATCTCTCCATCTGTTGGTATCATCTTTAATTTCTTTCATCAGCCTCTTATAGTTTTCTTCATTCAGGTCTTTTGTCTCCTTAGGTAGGGTTATTCCTAGGTATTTTATTCTTTTTGTTGCAATGGTAAATGGGAGTGTTTCCTTCCTTTCTCTTCCAGATTTTTCATCATTAGTGTATAGGAATGCAAGAGATTTCCATGCATTAATTTTGTATCCTGCTACTTTTCCAAATTCATTGATTGGCTCTAGTAGTTTTCTGGTAGCATCTTTAGGTTTCTCTATGTATAATATCATGTCATCTGCAAACAGTAAGTTTTACTTCTACTTTTCCAATGTGTATTCCTTTTATTTCTTTTTCTTCTCTGAATGCTGTGACTAAAACTTCCAAAACTATCTTGAATAATAGTGGTGAGAGTGAGCAACCTTGTCCTGGTCCTGATCTTAGAGGAAATGGTTTCAATTTTTCACCATTGAGAACGATGTTGGCTGTGGGTTTGTCATATATGGCCTGTATTATGTTGAGGTAAGTTCCCTCTATGCCTACTTTCTGGAGAGTTTTTATCATAAGTGGGTGTTGAATTTTGTTGAAAGCTTTTTCTGCATCTATTGAGATGATCATATGGTTTTTCTCCTTCAATTTGTTAATATGGTTTATCACGTTGATTGACTTGCGTATATTGAAGAATCCTTTCATTCCTGGGATAAACTCCACTTGATCATGTTGTATGATCCTTTTAATGTGCTGTTGGATTGTTTGCTAGTATGTTGTTGAGCAATTTTGCATCTATGTTCATCAGTGATATTAGTCTGTAGTTTTCTTTCTTTGTGACATCTTTGGTTTTGGTATTTGGGTGAAGGTGGCCTTGTAGAATGAGTTTGGGAGTGTTCCTCCCTGTGCTATATTATGGAAGAGTTTGAGAAGGATGGGTGTTAGCTCTTCACTAAATGTTTGATAGAATTCACCTGTGAAACCATCTGGTCCTGGGCTTTTGTTTGTTGGAAGATTTTTAATCACAGTTTCAATTTCAGTGCTTGTAATTGGTCTGTTTATATTTTCTGTTTCTTCCTGGTTCAGACTCGGAAGGTTGTGCTTTTCTAAGAATTTGTCCATTTCTTCCAGGTTTTCCATTTTATTGCATGTAGTTTCTTGTAGTAATCTCTCATGATCCTTTGTATTTCTGCAGTGTCAGTTGTTACTTCTCCTTTTTCATTTCTCATTCTGTTGATTTGAGCTTTTTCCCTTTTTTCCTGATGAGTCTAGCTAATGGTATAACCTCACAAACTTATTATAATATGTATATGTAAACATGAATATTCTCTTACTTTCCTGAATAAGGAAGGAGAGATGAGAGGATTGGCTCTAACAGATATGAATGTTTAATACTGGTGCAGGGATAGATAAATACATCAATGGAATAGAATAGTCATCCCAGAAAAATACATAATTATAAGTAGACAGAAGTGGTACTACTGGCCAAAGGGGAGAGAATGGGTTTTCAGTAAATGACATGGAGGACAGGTATGGTCTGTACAGAAAGCAAAAATCCAAAAAACAGCAAAGGAAAAACTTTTGTTTTGTCCTATCTCTGGTTCTCAAAGGTATTAGCCTTTCACAACACTCTTGGTTTGAATTTCTGCAAGAGCAGACCTTGAGAAAAGGATTTGAGTACAAGTCGTTTATTTGAGAGATGAATCCCAGGATTCAGAGTCAGAGATTGAGAAAGAAAAGCAGGGAATAGATCAAAGCAAAAGGTATGTTTATAAATTGGTTGCTTCTTTGGACAAGAAGGACTCAATTCTGCTGAGAAATCCCTGAGATACTGTGTAGAACACTACAAAATTTAAAGGATATAGGAAGCTGGGTATTTATTGATAACCTCCTATCTTTCATTCGTTAAATGTTGATCCTAGGGCCAGGTAATGGGTGTTTGTTGCTTGAAACAAATAACCCTAAGAATTAGAGGCATTGGGAAAAAAAACCACTTTATTATGTTCATGGGTTCTGTGGGCAGGAACTTGGACAGGACAAATTTGGAGATGGCTTGTCTTTGTTCCACAATGCCTGGAAACTTACCTAAGAAGCCTCAAACGACTGACTGTGATCGAACAGAAGGGACCAGAAACATTGGAAGCTTCCTTCATCTTATCTGGACCTGCTCTGGGATGAATCAAAGGATGGTGTCAGCTGAGGCTAGCAATTAGAATACCTTGCGGTCTCTTTATATGGCCTCCTCATATCCTGGAAGTCTAAAGGTAGTTGGATTTCTTATATTGTGGCTCAGCTTCCAAGAATGAGAAAAAGGGTAGAATCTGCATGTTAAATTCTAACCTAGCCTCAGAAAGCATGCCGCATCACTTGTACGTCAAGCAAGTCACCAAAGCCAGCCCAGATACAAGGGAGGCGGAAGAAACCCCACCTCTTGATGGGAGGAGTGTCAAAGAATTTGTGGCTATCTTTAGAACTAAATACAGCTAGTATTACCTCTCTGGAATTTCTGTCCTGCCTGTGTCTATAGGATAAATATGTCCCCACAGCCAGAGAAAAATCTCAGGCATAGAGATGCAGGTGTCTGAGGTAGGCCATTGTTGGTACGTATAGAAATTGTCCAACCAAGCTGCAAATGACCTCTGGGGTAGGAACAACGGTATGAGCAGGGCTCCAACAACATTACCTTTCATCGTGTGTATCATTCAGAGCTCCTTCTGCCCCACTTTAAGTTCACCATGTCCTATCTCTGGTTCTCAAAGGTATTAGCCTTTCACAACCTCAAAAAAAAAAAAAAAAAAAAAAACCTAAAACAGGAATTCAGTGAGACAGAGTAGTCACTCTTGTTCAAACTTGAGGATGAAATTAATATTCATATCTCCCCTTCCCTTACCCTTGTCCAGAATTTCTACTTTTATAGGTTGCTTGCTCAGCGGAGTGAAACAGATCTTTATCCCCAGAAGGCCTGAATCTCTGCTTAATCATATCCATTTGCTATTATCACCAAGCATGCAAGATCCAAGAGGTACACGAGAGAACCCTCGGCATTCGAAGCATGTTTCTCTCTGTCCCTAATATAAGGGGACAATCTCTAGCAATCTCAGCTCCTCATTTATATTCACTGGCTGTATTGCTCTAGCCAGTATGGGAACTCTTCTTTGTTTTTGCCTGTTGGTCCACTGGCAAGAGGAGCCCACAATGATCAGATGGTGGTCATTTTTTAGATTCAATTAAATACTTACTCTCACCCTAGTAGAAATATTACACCCATGGGAACCAGGACCTCTAATCTAGAGGAGCCTAAAGTTGTGAGTATGGAAATTACAAATTTGCCAACTGGATCACATGGACTGATGGTAAGGAAGATTAATCCTATTTATAACCTATGGTTTCTGGACCCATATAATCTAAATATTTGGGACACAGAAAATAAAAAGGCAATTGGTTTATCATATATACCACACTTTAAAGGATAACACTCTAAACTTGCAGAGTGTTATCCCCAAGCTAGTACCTTAACTGAGTATTAAAAGAGCCACTATAAAATTTTATCAGGGTTGCAGCTTCCAGGTGATATGGCATATCATAGATATACCCATCTATCATAGTGGATAGATAGAGGATCTTGTGCTAGTATGATTATTCCATCTCCTTTGATATAAAATGGGTCCTTTTTCTGAAACTATCTTGTATAAGATTCCTTATGAATAAATTAGAAACTATGTGAGTCCTCAGATACTGATGGAGCTGCTATGAGCAGGGAATACAAACTCACCCAGAACACATACAAATTCCAATTGGGATAAATTACGGCAATCTCCAGAGTGGAAAGGTTCAGATGTAATCAACTCTCCAATCAAGTGGCTAACTTTTTCTCCTCAAAAGATGGCATCATATTGAGAGGTCAACATATGTTTTACTGCTTACAAGTTGGATATTCAATAGTGATAATACCTATGTTAGCCTTGGTGAGAGGATGTCCATACTGATGAATCCATGTACTACCTTTTATCCTTACCACCTTAACTACTCCATTCATCATCCCACTGCGGGTGGCCAAAGATAGAGGTTGACTGATCTCTACTGGATGGGTCACACTTTTTACCTTATTTTTCAGTGCCTCCTCTGCATTATCTGGTAGCCGTTAACCTAAAAAATCCTCACACTCTGTGCTTACTCTTTGACATCCTTCTTTGACATCCTTCTTCCATAGAATTCCTTGTCTTTGATTTTCTAATCTTGTTCTTTCTAGACCCTGACCATGTAGCTAAGCCATTTTTTTTTTCTGTCCAAGAGTCCATGTAGCCTCTCTGTCCAAGGACGTTCTGTCCTTGTAGAACTTTCTATCCAAGAGTCCTTAGCTCTTAACACTTATCCCTTCACATAAAGTGAAAATCAACTCCAGTACTTAAGTTTCTGCCCATAATGATTCCCCTACACAACTGTTTTGCCAGCCATGCCCTGAATGAAACTGCAGTATAGCAGATGTCCAGTTTAAACTAGGACTAATATATAGAGCCAACCCATCTGTAAGTGATCCAGGTTTTTTTCTGCATATATCAGCTGGCCATTAGGAAACCCCAATGAGACCATAAGTCTAAGCTGAAGGAAGACACCCATGCAACAGTGGGGTTTGGATTACATCTTTGTGTAACTTATTTGTTCCCTTAGGACTCCAAATGTCCTGTTGTCATCATATACTAGATTGCTTTTGCTCTAAGTCAATCTTAAGACTTAATGGACCTGACAATACTCAGCTTATAATAACTCTGGTGGGTGGACACTTAGTGGTTGCTTGGGGCTACACTCAGTGGTTGCTTGGGGCTACACTCAAAACTGGCAACATTCTACTTCATTTGGCATGATTTGGAAGATCATTCCCATGTGTGGTATATACTCTCTTAAAATCCAAAGAATCCTACAAAATATATGCTCCTTTTAGAGTGGTAGGAAGTACAAGTTGAAATAAATTGTCCTTTAGATTGAAGAATATGTCCTAGTATGCTCCAAATCTTTGGACCCTGTGTTAACTCAGGTCCTCCTAGAAGCAAACACTACGACTGGATTAGGTATGCAAGAGATTTACTTGGGGGAGGGAATACTAGTGGAAGGTAAAGGGGAATTAGCTGGAGTGGGCAGTGCAGGCCTTCAGACCATGATGCAAGTCTGACATCTGTGATAAAAGAAGGGAAATGAAGGAGGACTGGGAAGGAAAACTATTAGACTGAAGCACAGTTCTAAGAAAATTGTGGCTGCCAGGCTTATATAAGCCATGAGTCAAAGTTACCCATTAGAGCAGTCAGCCCACATACCATAGGAATGGGTCAGCATTTATACCTCCACAGTTCTCAATTATTGACTAGGAAAAACGTGGGGGAAACATGATATTGACACAAAAGCAGTGGTGGTTCCCAGTGGTAGCAGCTGAGATTCTCAGGCAATTATGCTTCCTGCAGCCAGTTCTCTTAAAGGAGACCTGAATGGTACATTCATGACTGCCACAAGATCTCTCAACTCTTCAACAGTCTCCCTGAATCTCTTGGGAATTACTTCCCATCTTCTGGCATACATGTCTCTTACCAGGCCACCTAGAACACATGCTGCTTTCATGATCACTAGGTCTAATTTTAACATGTCACCAATATAATGGACCAGTGTAATGACCTATAGGGTACTGAGACGATCTAGGTGTCTTTGTATTATATTATGGCAGATAGGAGGTGGGCTAGGAGAACCATATGGCAAGATGGTGCAAATATATTGCCATCTATCCCAGGTAAGTGCAAACTGTTTTTGATTCTCTTTCCTGATGAGTATTGAAATGAACACATTAAAGAAATCAATAGCTACTACAAATCAGAGGCTGAGTTCATCTGCTCTAGCAAAGATACGATCTTCAGCACAGCATCTATGATTGGGGTTACCATTTTCTAAATTTACTGCAGTCTATCACCATCTGCCATGTCCATCTGGTTTTTTGCAGAGCCATACTAGTGAATTAAACAGAGACATGTTGGGGACTATCATCCCTTATCCTTTAAATCTTCAATTCTCTGAAGTTTCAGCTGGGTTATGATATCACTTACAATTTAATATTTTGGCTAGGGGAGTGCAGTTTCGATTGTTTCAATTTGGTCTTTTCTATTATAAAGGCTCTTACTCCACAGGTTGGAAAATGAAGAGTTTCGTTAGATGCTAAGTATATTTATTCCATGCAGGGACTAGAGAAGTGAACTCAGAGTAGTCTGCAGATCCAATGGACCCTCTGTGAGATACTTATATATACTTGGTCTAGGACTCCAGTTATCACTTGATCTCCATGCTGCCCCACCATAATGGGGGCAAGGTTGGCATTTTTGCACCTTGGTATTCCTGTCACCTCAGACACTGTATTCAATAGCCCACAAAAGCTCTGAGTACTCCCCTTTCCCCAGTATATAGTTACCTGAGTTAATGGACGTAGATCTTTCTGAGGAAGTACTGGGGGAATATTTTGTACATACTTTCAGTAGGAATGTAGGGTCCTCCCTTAGAAGTATCTGACCTGTCCTTCAGTGGGTGGACTCTGAGTCTGAGAATTGGCTCAAGTCTGGAAATTGGGTGAGGGTTTGTGATTTTACATTGAATCACTGACAGCAGCCTTCTGCTTTCTATCTTGAAATCTTTTTTAAAATTCCATAATAAATAATTTCATCATCTTCCTATATATTTCCCACCTGAAAATACCATGGGCTCTTAGCCACACTGAAGATCCCAGTGAATCAAGCCCTCTGGTTGCCATTTCATTCATGATGACCATTAGGTAATTATCTCCACTGTTCCTCTAATTATTATGTGTCACCATTTGGACTCTGCTATTATGGAATTCTATCATCCCTATGACACTAGAGAGCCCAGTTCAATAATGATGTCTCCTATCACCCACTACGGCATACAGAGGGCTTGTTAGTTTATTACTGAAGTATAGTTGAATTATATATTCAACTATATATTCAATTATATATTCAACTATTCAATATTATATTAGTTTTAGGTGTACAGCATAGTGATTCAGTATTTTTGCAGATTATACTCCATTATCAGTTACTATAAGATATTGGCTATAATTTCCTGCCATGCAATATGCCCTTGTTGCTTACTTGTCTTATACATAGTTTGTTTGTTTTTTAATTTATTTTATTTTATTTTTGGCTGTATTGGGTCTTCATTGCTGCATGAGGGCTTTCTCTAGTTGTGGTGCACAGGCTTCTCATTGCAGTGGCTTCTCTTGTTGCGGAGCACGGACTCTAGTTGCACAGGCTTCATTAGCTGTGGTATGCGGGCTCAGTAGCTGTGGCTCACGGGCTCTAGAGCGCAGGCTCAGTAGCTGTGGTGCATGGGCTTTGTTGCTCCGCATCATGTGGGATCCTCTCAGACCAGGGCTTGAATCCGTGTTCCCTGCATTGGCAGGTGTATTCTTAACCACTGCGCCACCAGGGAAGCCCTACGTAGTAGTTTATATCTGTTAGTTCCAATCCTTAATTTCTCCCTCTCTTCTACCCTCTCCCCTTTGGTAACCAGAAACTTGTTTTCTACATCTGTGAATCTGGTTCTGTTTTACATACACATTCATTTGTATTATTTTTTGCATTCCACATATAAGTTACATCATATAGTATTTGTCTTTGTCTGACATCCACTGAGCATACTATTCTCTAGGTCTATTAACATTGCTGCCAATGGCAGAATTTTATTCTTTTTTGTGGCTGAGTAATATTTCATTGTATATCTATACCACACCTTTTTAATTCAATCATCCGTTGATGAGCACTTGGGTTGCTTCCATGACTTGGCTACTGTAAATAGTGCTGCTATAATGTAGGGGTGCATGTATCTTTTTGAATTAGTGTTTCCATCTTTTCAAGATATACACCTGGGAGTGGAATTGCTGGATCATATGGCAACTCTATTTTTAGTTTTTTGAGGAACGTCCATACTCTTTTCCACAGTGGCTGTAACAATTTACATTCCCATGAACAGCATTCAAGGATTTCTTTTTCTCCAGTTTTATGGCTTCAGGTCTTACATTTAGGTCTCTAAAACATTTTGAGTTTATTCTTGTATATAAGAATATAGGAAATGTATATATAGGAAATGTTCTAATCTCAATGTTTTACATGTGGCTGCCCAGTTTTTCCAACACCACGTGTTGAAGGAACTGTCTTTTCTCCATTGTATGTTCTTATCTACTTTATCAATGGATTATTTGATCATAGGTGTATGGGTTTATTTATGGGCTCTCTATTCTGTTCCATTGCTCTATATGTCTGTTTTTGTGCCAGTACCACACTGTTTTGCTTACTGTGTCTTCGTAGTATAGATTGAAGTCAGGGAGGGTGATACCTGCAACCTGGTTCTTTTTCTCAAGATTTCTTTGGTAATGAGGGGTCTTTTGTGGTTCCATATGAATTTTAGGATTATTTGTTCTAGTTCTGTGAAAAACGTGTTTTGATAGGAATTGTATTAAATCTGTAGATTGCTTTGGATAGTATGAACATTTTAATAATATTAATTTTTCAAATCCAAGCCACTAGGTATCTTTCCATTTCTTTGTATCATCTTCACTTTCCTTCATCAGTATTTTACAGTTTTCATAGTATAGTTCTTTCACCTCTGTGGTTAAGTTTATAACTAGGTATTTTATTGTTTTTGATGTGATTTTAAACAGAACTTTTTTTAACTTTCTCTTTCTGATATTTCATTATTAGTGTATAGAAATGCAACAGATTTCTGTATATTAATCTTGTATCCTGCAATCTTGATGAATTCATATATTAGTTCTAATATTTTCGGGTTGGAGACTTTGTGTTTTTCTAGATAAGGTATCATGTCATCTGCAAAGAGTGATAGATTTACCTGTTCCCTTCCAATTTGGATACCTTTGTTTATTTTTCTTGTCTGGTTGCTGTGGCTAGAACTTCCAATACTGTGTTAAATAGAAGTGGTGAGAGTGGGCATTCTTGTTTTGTTCTTGAATTTAGCAGGAAGGCATTTAGCTTTTCAACATTGAGTGTGATGTTGGCTGTTGGTTGTTGCAAATGTCTTTATTATGTTTAGATATGTTCCCTCCAAACCCACTTTGATGTGAGTTTTTTGATGAATGAATGTTGAATTTTGTCAAATGCTTTTTCTGCATCTATTGAGATGACCATGTGATTTTTATCCTTCCTTTTGTTAATGTGGTGTATTACATTGATTGATTTGTGAATGTTGAAGCATCCTTGTGACCCTGGAATAAATCCAATTTTTTCACTGTGTATGATCCTTTTTACATATTCTTGGATTCAGCTTGCTAATATTTTGTTGAGGATTTTTACATCTATATTCATCAAAGATATTAGCCTGTAATTTTCTTTTTTTGTAGTGTCTTTGACTAGTTTTTGTATCAGGGTAATTGTGGCCTAGTAGAATAGATTTGGGAATGTTTCGTCCTTTTCAGTTTTTTGGAATAGTTTAAGAAGGATAAGTATTAGCTCTTCTTTATATGTTTGGTAGAATTCCCCTGTGAAGCTGTCTGGTTCTAGACTTTTGTTTGCTGGGAGTTTTCACACTACAAATTTAATTTCACTTTTACTGATTGGTCTGTTCAAATTGTCTGTTTCCTCTTGATTCATTCTTGGCAGGCTGTATATTTCTAGAAATTTGTCCATTTCTCTAGCTTGTCAAATATGTTGTCATATAACTTCATAGTATTCTCTTATGATTTTTTAATCTCTGTGGTATCAGTTGTTATCTCTCCTCATTTCTTATTTTATTTAGGTCCTCTCTCTTTCTTCTTGGTGATCTTGGCTAAAGGTTTATCAATTTTGATTATCATTTCAAAAAACCAGCTGTTGGTTTCAGGGACATTTTTGTTGTTGTTGTTAATCTCTATTTTATTTTTTCCTCTCTGATCTTTATTATTTCCTTCCTTGTGCTGACTTTGGACTTTGTTCTTCTTTTTCTATTTCTTGTAGGTGGTATGTTAAGTTGTTTGAGATTTTTCTTTTTTGTTGAGGAAGGTCTGTACTGATGCAAACTTCGCTCTCAGAACTTTTGCTGCATCCCATAGATTTTGGAAAGTTGTTTCCATTTCATTTGTCTTGAGATATTTTCTGTTTTCCACTTACTGTATTTTTCTGTCTGATTTGTCCACTGATGTTAGTGGGATGTAAAAGTCCCCTACTATTATTGTATTATTGTCAATTTCTCCTTTTATGTTTTTTAGTATTTGCTTTATATATTTAATTGCTCCTGTTTGGGATGTGTATATGTTAACAAGTATGATATCCTCTTCTTGTATTGATCCTTTTATCATTATATAATGCCCTTGTCTTTTTTTATAGCCTTTGTTTTAAAGTCTATTTTGTCTGATATGAGTATTGCTACCCATATTTTTCTTCTCATTTCTGTTTGTTTGAAATATCTTTTACCATCCCCTCACTTTCAGTCTGTGTGTGTTTTTAGCCCTGAAGTGAGTCTCTTGTAGGCAGCATATTAAAGCGTCTTGTTATTTTGTCCAATCAGCCACCCTATGTGTTTGATTGGAGCATTTAGTCCATTGACATTTAAAGTAATTATTGATAGATACATACTTATTGCCATTTTATTACTTGTTTTCCAGTTGTTTTTGTAGTTTTTCTATGTTTCTTCTTTTTGTTTCTCCCATCTTGGTTTGATGATTTTCTTCAGTAGTATTGGGTTCTTTGCTTTTTGGCTTTGATGTATCTTTTGTAGGTTTTTGATTTGTGGTTACCATGGGGTTCATATGTTGACCCACAATTATATATACTTGATTTAAACTGATAGTCATTTAAGTTCAAACACATACTAAAAGATATACTTTTTATTCCTCTCCCCCACATTTTGTTTTTGATTTCCTATTTTACTTCTTCATGCTTATCCCTTAACTGTTTATTATAGTTTTAGTTGTTTTTATATTTTTTTGTCTTTTAATCTACTTACTGGATTATTTCAGTGATCTTCAATCCTTAACATATATCTGCCTTTCCTGATGGGATTTTCCCTTTCCTACAGATTCTTATTTTTTTCCATTTAAAAAAGACCCTTCAACATTTATTTTAGGGTAGGTTTAGTATTGATGAATTCTTTTAGTTTTTGCTTGTCTGAGAAGTTCTTTATCTCTCCTATTCTAAATGATAATGTTTCTGGTTAGAGTATCCTAGGTTGCAGGTATTTCCCTTTCAGTGTGTTGAATATATTATGCCACTCCCTTCTGGCCTGCAAAGTTTCTGCAGAGAAATCAGCTAATAGCCTTATGGGGATTCCCTTATATCTGACTCTTTGTTTTTCTCTTGCTGGCTTTAGAATTCTCTATCTTTAACTTTTACCATTTTAATTATTATATGTCTTGATATGCATGTGTGTGGGCTCATCTTGTTTGGAACTCTCTGTGCTTCCTGTACCTGGCTATCTGTTTACTTCTTTAGGTTTAGGAAGTTTTCAGACATAATTTATTCAAATACATTTTCAATCTCCTTCTCTTTCCTCTGTCTGGAACCTCCATAATGCAAATGTTGGCACATTTAATGTTGTCCCAGAGATCTGGAGGTTCCTTTAAAAATTAAAAATCATATATTACATTTTTTAAAAATTAAAAATTTTTCTGTCTGCTGTTATGATGGGTGATTTCCACAATTCCATTTTCCAGATCACTTACATGTTCTTCTGTGTCTTAGTCTGCTATTTATTCCTTATAGAGTGTTTTTAAATTCAGATACTGATTTATCTATTTTTGATTGGGTATTTTTTACCTTTTCTGGTTCCTTGTTAAAATGATCTGTGTTTAGATCAATTCTCTTCCCTAATTCAGTTAGCATTTTTATTACCAATGTTTAAAATTGTTTATCTGGTAAATTGTTTGTTTCGTTATTTATTTTTTCAGGGGTTTTCTCTTGCTCTTTCAATTGAATTAGTGCCTCTTCATTTAATTAACTTTTTCTGCTTTTATGAGTTTAGGTGAAACATTTACCTATTATGGTCTTGAAGGCATGTTCTTACATGGGAGTGTCCCTATGCAGACTGTGTGCCCCCAATGCCTTTGGTGGGAGGGCTGGATTTAATGTTGATGTCAGTCACTTCTTTCTGTATGGTGTGCTGGCAGCTATCACCTTGGTTGGGGGTGTGACTGGAGATGGAGGAGCTAGAGCCTATGCAGGGTGTGAGCTGGGAGTTCCTCTCTGCTCAGTGGCCATCACCACTCCATCAGGGGCAGGATCTGCTCCCGAGTTCCTGGAGCACAAGCCCTGAGGGTCCGGCTCTAGATGGCTCTGTTCTCCTTGAAGTGTTTTTTTCTTCCCTACACTAGGACCTTTACCCCAAAAGGAGGGGAGTGATGAAGCACTTAAAAAAAAAAAAAAGTAGTGAGGATAGTGGAATTATTTTTACATCTTTTTGATATCTGACTCAGTAGAAGATAGCTACATTTTATGTTTTGGGGTTCAACCTGTAGTAATATATTGTTTTGGTTGAAGTGTATACAGAAAATCCAGCTTCACAAAATATGTAGTTTGATCAGGGAGGAAGAGTATAATGGCCTTTTTGGATAGTTGTGAATATCCTTTAGTACTACACTAAAACTTGACAAGCAGTAGTTTCTTAAAATATAGTTGTGATGTGGAATTTGAAATAATTTCCAAGAACTTTTCATCCTCTGTTACATTAAAATCCATTGGCTCACTGTGAACTTTTAAATAACTCTTTGTCATGCATGATCTTGAAACATCATACATTGACCCATTTAGAAAATATTACTTCAATGAGTTAAGCAGATCTTCTAAATGTTTACTCATTTAATTATACAGTATTAATAAAACCACATTCTTTAATGAAATCCCTGATCTCCTCAAAAAGTCTTGAAGTATTGGGAAGTGTTCAAGATCAAGATGTAATATAACAAGTTTCCCACAATTATAACTTTTACTTTAAACTTAAAATTTCATAATTGGCAACAAATACAGTCAGTTGTTTTCTTTGAAATGGCAGGCTTACTTTGTTACTTTTTGAGAAAATGACTGCAAAATAACAAAGTCTGAATAACTATCTTTTGCCTGTCAGTTGTTATTTCAAGGAAAAATGCTGTTCCCTTCAAGAGGCTTGTTCAGCTTTCAAGTGAAATAATTGCAGAAGTGTTTTCCTTGATATAATGATCATACTTTGGTATGCAACAAAAGCTCTATGCATACTTACTATTTTGTCACATAGAGTATTTAAAAGACATGTACTCTAGTATCAAGATTTTTAAGATTAATAATTTTGATTGCTTCATCAAGAGCATCTCTTGGGAAACTGACTTTTAAAGTTGGCAGTGGAGAATTCTAGAACAGTTTGGTGCCACTGCCTTGATTTTTGCTAAGACACCAGCAATTTGATACACTATTGCTTTGGAACTATCAGTGGAAATGTCAACAAAACAGAATATTTTAAATTAATATTAGTATTATTATGAAAATAATTTAACCTTGTTAACTCCCTGAAAGGGTTTCTAGGATCTATGGAAGCATCATTTCCAAGCTGCAAGGTATCATTCCAGCAGTGTATCAGGACTGGCTCCAAGAGTCTAAATACAATCAATGAGGTGAGACATAGATTTTATTGTATTCTATTGATTTTATTTAATTGTTTTGTATTAAGGAGAACAAGCTCATCTTGTGAATCATTGCGTTTTCATGGTTTCTAAGCCATTTAAGTCTGATCTACTCTCACAAAGAGGTAGGCGGCTTCTTCTGTTGGCCCATAGGGTTTAGAGCAATCTAGGAGCTCAGGATTTTCAAGTATCTCCACCCCAGAATTCATGGTCCCATCTCCTCTTTATCAGGATACTGTTTTTAGCATAGGAGATTTGTCATGGCTATTAATTCATCTTCTTCTTAACTCTTGCCATCTGTGCAATCTAATATTAATCCCGATTTTCAGTACATTCTGCCCTCGAGCTGCAGGAGATAAGGGTCTCTTTAAATATTCAACAGAGGCCATCTGCCTCTAACAATAATCCCTAAGTTAATGTTTGAGTGACACGAACTTCTCTCTTTTTTTATGCTTCCAAGATAGTTAACAAAGTCCAGCCAACTTCATTATACTGATCAACATTACCCACATATATTTCAAATGCTGGAACTATATACAAGCCAGCATTTTCTCCTTCACCTGTGCTTCTTCCCAGTAAGTCATAGTCAAGAGTCTTAGTAAGTATGATGCTGCAGCATACAAATGATCATCGTCACCCTACTTACTACCAGTAACAGACCTTCCACCATATGACTAGCAAGTGATCTAGTTTTAGATCTTATCCTGAGGGTATGCTTTGTAGGACAGTTTGGGTTACAGCCAAAACCAAACCTGAACCAAGAATTTGGGGACATTATTTACTTGGGAGGTAATCTCAGGAAATAAGTCAATGAGTGGGGAAATGCAAAAAGAAAACATTCAACAATTTCTCTTTGTTAAAAGAGACCATTTAGAGAATGAATAAAAATGCTACAAACTTGAAGATATTTGCAATACATATAAACAACACATAATTAGTGTATAGTATGTATAAACACTGTGAATCAAAAAGAAAAAGAAACCCCAGTAGAAAAATGGGGCGGGTGGAACCAATAGGAACCTCATAAATGATCTAAAAACATTTGAAAATATTCAATCTCATTATTAACCAGAGGAAAGACAAGTAAAACCACAAAATTAGCAAAAATTAAACTGTCAGAATATATCAAGTATTGGCAAGAATGTAGAACTCTGATTCACTTTTGAAGGGAGTGTAAATTGTATAATTTCTGTGAAATGTGGATTGGCATTTCATAGCAGAGTTGAACATGTATATTTCTTATGCTCTATCAATATAACTTATATACCTAAAGGAACTTTTGTTCACCAGGATGTGCATAAGGATACAGCCTTTTAAAAAAATATTACAAAACTGGAAACAAACCAACTGGTGTCAGGAAAACTTTGAGTCCTGGTTCTGTTTCTTACCAGTTGGGTGATCTTGGATAGTTATGTAACCTCACTAAATCTCAATTCCCTCATCAGTAAAATTAAAACAATAGTAGCTCCTAATTCATAGGCTTGTTATTAAAATTAAATAATATATGTAATATCCTTCCACATATGCCTTCTTATTACTTGCCCAATAAATGTTAATGAAATGAGTAATTCTTATTTTTATTACAGAATCTCAGAAAGGGCTATATTTTTAAAAGTAGGTTATTGCACCACTTAGTTCCTAAGAGCTTGTTAAATAGCATTGTAATTTTATTCCTTTCTAGTCATATGGCTTTAATAAAAGGGTCTACCCCATAGGGTTGTTGAGAAAATTAAGTAAGATAAGATAGATAATGCACTTAGAAAGGCTTTTGTGCCTGATGGTGGTAGCACACCTATTTTATAAGGTTATTCTCTTTGGTTTTAAATTCTGTCAAATTTGAGGGTTAGCCTAATTTGTGTCTTATTCTTTTGCTTGGCTCTTCTCCTCACATATATAATTTTGAGTATTTTTATCTTAGAACAGACACCTTCTAAACATTTGTATTTTATTTTCTTCTTAGACTTCTTTTCCAATAGTTTCTTTTAATTTTGGTTTATCTGGATCTGGTTTAGATTTCCTCAGGTTAATTTATTTTAATCTCATTGAATTCCCCTTTCCTTTATGATCTGGAATATGATCACATTTTGGTCATTTCCTCCCAAGTTTCTATACTGAACAGGACCTTACCCAAAACACTGCTATTTTGATTCATCTATATGGTTTGTAAATCTAGAGAGGCCTCCTATGTGACTCAAAAACCTGAGCTTGGTACCAAAAAAATTAAGCAGTGCAAAATAATATAACATAAAAACAATAAAAATAAGAAAATGAAAATTTCTGAAGTTGTTATGAGAAAAACACTTGCAATATTCAGAACTCAATTTGATCATGAAAAATACTTGATCATCAAACTATGGGTCAACAATATCAGCTGAAATCTACTTAGATATTAACACAAAGTGGTAGAAACTCTCAGGTTAGTTATGTGCACAAAAATAAAATACTTTGACATTAAATTACCTGCACACCATTTTACTCTACATGGAGTTGAGGTGCTCTCTATCCTTGCCACACAAAGTGAGGGCCAAGAACCAGTAGCATCAGCATTATTTGGGTATTCGCAAAATGGTGGTTTTTTTTTTTTTTATTAAAGTATGGTTGACTTACAATATTGTTAGTTTCAGGTGTACAACAGAGTGATTCAGTATTTTTATAGAATATATTCCATTTAAAGTTATTTTAAAATAATGGTTATATTTCCTGTGCTGTACAATATATCCCTGTAGCTTATTTTATACATACTAATTTGTGCCTCTCAATCCCCTACCCCTATATAGCCCCTCTCCCTTTCCCTCTCTCCATGGGTAACCGCTAATTTGTTCTCTGTATCTGTGAGTCTGCTCTTTTGTTATATTTGCTAGTTTTTATTTTATTTTTTAGATTCCACATATAAGTGATCACATACAGTATTTGTCTTTCTCTGTCTTACTTATTTCACTAAGCATAATACCCTCTAGGTCCATCCAATACTAATTCAAAAAGATACATGCACCCCAATATTCATAGTGACATTATTTACAATAGCCAAGATATAGATGTATAATAGTGTTTGAGAAGCTCAGAGCTAGAGTCACATCTCTTTGGACAAGGTACCTTCCTCTCCTTTAAATGTGACTAGATAAGTGGCCAGGTTCTCTAAACCGTAATATAGGTAGGACAAAGACACATTCTGGATGATAGCTACAATTAAGTGAAATGTTACATACATGCAATTACACTGGATAGCACATGTATCCAAGTCTCTTTCTCGGCAATTTAATTTTTTGTGGCATTTCACTCCACAAATGTTAGTCATGTGTGAGTGTGTGATTTATTTACACCTGCCTCACTTGAATATTTGGTAAAATGTTACTTGTACTATATATAATATTGTTGAACCAATAGAAGAAAACATATTTTCATTCACTCATTCATTGAACAAACATTTAATGAGCACCTGTTATATCCTGTACTAGAGGCTGGAGGCTGAATAAACATAGGGCCTGTTCTTAATGAACTCACCATCTAATGGGGAATTTTTCATAGACACTTATAAGATAGTGGTAGAACTGCTTTGATAGACTACTTACAGGATCATATGGAGGCATCGATGAGGGGCAGCTCATGCAGATAGGAGGAAGGTGGGAAGGTGGGAAGAAGTAATGACTTAGTTTACTTAAAGGACAAATACAAAAATTGGGGAAGATCAAGAGAGAGGAAAAGAACATCTTTGGATATGAGATGGCATAAGCAGAAATTTGGAGAGAAAAAATGTGATTTCATCACGGACTTTTCAGTAATCAGGTGCTACTGAGACATGATGTGCAAGACAGAGAGTAGAGGATGATGATGCTGAGAGTCAGCTAAGGCATTTCAAGTCCATGTGAATCTTGTAGTTTATCTTGTGGGGCAGCATTGAAAGGTTTTCAAATAAGGAAGAGCCCAGTCACATTATCATTATTGGTGGAACACTCTGGCTGTAGATTGGTAGACAGAAGAAGGAAGAAGATAAAACCCAAGGCAGAGAGACCAATTAAGAGACTATAACATTCTTGCTGGCAAAAGATGACAAGGGCCAAAAGTTATGTAGCTGTTTGATGGAGAGATGTTAGCTTCACAACAAGCGAGAAGGGCAAAGGTACAAAGAATCCCCAGAGGCTGGAGACACCTACATACTTTCTCTACAACGTTCTTCATGTTATATTCTACTTTTCAGAACAGTATTGTGATCAATGTTTTAAATGAATAAATTCTCAAGATATCATCCTCCTCCATCCATCTATTACCCTTTAAAAAATGAAACAAGTCCTTTTTTATACAAGCATCTTGAACAGAGATCAAATGTAATTCACCCCACATGCTGTCAGCTAATTAAATTCTTTGTACCACAGATTCCTCAGCCTTTCACACAGCCTTGGAGGAGTACTGGGGTCTTATTCCAGGAGAAAAACAAATTACTCTCCATTTTCCCCTTATTTAATTTATGCCAGAGTGCCAGTGGTTTCAAGCTTCATATTTATCCTAGAAGTTAAATGTGCACCTTCGGAAAACTGCCTGCAGGTAAGAAGGAAATTAGATGTTAAAGAAATCTCTAAACCAGGATGAACTGCTTTCTCCTCTCCCCTTCCATCCTGATTTCTGTCTTAAGCATCATTCTCACACTGTTATTCTTTTTTCTCTCTGATCCTAGCCCAGTGGGAACTGAGATACTGGAGGAAGATGTGTACTTTTTCTAGGTTTACAGCATGACAGAAGTTTTAAGTGATAGGTAAATGTGGGAAATATTATACAAGTCCTTAATACGCAGAACTAATATGCCAGGTTCTTGGCATACTGAGAAACTCACTAGGTCCTGTGATCCATCTTGATCTGAATAATAGCACATTCTCACCTAGAACTAGTAGGGGGTCAGAGCTCAGCTGAAGAGATTGCCATTGGACAGCTCATTCTGCTGCCAGGCACTGAACATTTGAACCTCATGCAGGCAAATTTAGCATTTTTGACATTTAACAAACACCTACTGTATTTGTATTGGGCACCTACTGTGTGTGGGGTGCTACTAAGTAATTGGAGGGAGGATACAAATTCTTTCAGTGCATTTTCCAGCCTTGTGCTAGACTCATGAGTCTTAAGGATTAAGAATCTTTGGCCAATTCATAAAACCCTCACCTATTCTCCTTGTCACCATTATCACAAAACTTCTGCTTCTGATTGCCTCTGATCCTTTCTCATTTCTGATCTGTCTTATAGAAGAAAATCCTTCAACTAACTTGTTTGGTTTTCTTGGTATTTTTTTTTCTGAATTGTTTGTAAGCTCTTTCTTGACCTTAATGTTTTTATTATTTGTTATTATATATACTCTTTGGGTTCAAAAGGAATATTTTTATTCACCTAAAACTCACCTAAAAAATAAATTTTCATTTGATTGACAATGGAAAAAAAAATCTCTCCAAAGTACACAAGTACAAAATGTAGATTAATTTTTTTAAAGTCTTTGGATAGTATACTGAATGTTGGGCAATTTTTCTTCAAAAAGTTTTATGGGTTTTACTAAGACCTCCAACAAAATTTAGTATGAGAAAGAATCTGCTTCAGTTTCCCTCCTAGAACTTCAGCTCAACATGGTGGTACACCCAGAGTGGAAGGAAATTTGACACTTGTTCATTGACTGATTGACCTCTACTTTATATATCCACATACAAGGGTCAAGGAGATAATCTCTCTGTTGTTACCTTTAAAAATTTCACAAGATATTTCAACAGCAATACGCAGTGGTAAGGGGTTTTCTTCTTTCCCCAAAGCACTCTAAGACCTAATTATCCTCCCTCACATACATTCTATTCTTACTTCAGCTGTCCACATGTGAGTCCCCAGGATCAGTCTCCTATCTCCTGCTGAGGATCGCCATTAGCCAAATCCAAATAGATGCTAATGGGAACACAGAAGGAACATGGTGATGTAATTCAAACAGGCAGCCCTCTGGGATAGAGAGCATTTTGAAGAAGAGTGGAAATTGGATCAGGAAAGTCAAATGGAAGATATCTAAGATAGTCATCATCTGATTCTTTATTTATTGAGTACACACAAAGAAACATACACTTAAACACACACACACACATTCAAAAACTTCAGCAAAAACTGAAGTAAAAGTCTAACAATTTCAGACTTGACACAGTAAGATAATTTGGTTAGCAATTAACTCAGCCATGTTCAAAGCACTTGGTAAGCACTGCAAGTAGTACAGATGTGTATAAAGAAAGGTAGCTGTTTTCAAGATGCTTACAGTTGTGTCATAAAATCAGAAAGTATTTTTTCTTGTGAAGAAAAGTGTCAGGAATACGTAAATCTTGGACACTAAGATCCATGCTCAAATGAAAATTGGAGCTCCTAATAACAGTATTCATCATTATTAGCCCTGAGAATGTGCCTGTGCAAACAGATGAAACAAATGAGGAGATGAGCATTCTCCTTTGGGCAAACTGTGAAGAATAGCAGACCTGGCAATGTTCCTGACACCACAAGGTGACCACATGGAGGGCTTGTGACTCCTGTGGAGAAAATTCTACTCATCCTTCATCTCTTTATTTTATCCCTCATTTAGCTCTTCATAAGTTGTAAAAATAAAAAGATAGCTCCTGGGTTGTCAATGTTTCTCCAAATCTGGGTGTTAAGTCTTTCATGACACCACATGAAATAAAACTCAAGGGTAAAATGAATCTATGTACTTTGTTTGGGAGTTACCCTTAAAGCGAAAAACTGCCCATGCTGTTCTTTGGTTTCAGACTCTCTTGATGCTACTGAGTACCAAGGAAAACAAAAAGTAACAACCTCTTCGCAAAAGAAGCACATGTTAATCACATCACTCTATAAAACGTATACCTAGTACATGGTTGCAAAGAACGCATTTACATTCAGTTCATTGCTTCCCAAGCATCTAATTTAAGAGAGATGTTAACTAAATTAAGATCCTCCATCCAAGATCAATGGGTAACTTACTAGAACCAGTTTTTTTTTTTTTAAGATGTTGGGGGTAGGAGTTTATTAATTAATTAATTTATTTTTGCTGTGTTGGGTCTTTGTTTCTGTGCGAGGGCTTTCTCTAGTTGTGGCAAGTGGGGGCCACTCTTCATCACGGTGTGTGGGCCTCCCACTATCACGGCCTCTCATGTTGAGGAGCACAGGCTCCAGACGCGCAGGCTCAGTAGTTGTGGCTCACGGGCCTAGCCACTCCGCAGCATGTGGGATCCTCCCAGACCAGGGCTCGAACCTGTGTTCCCTGCATTAGCAGGCAGATTCTCAACCACTGAGCCACCAGGGAAGCCCCTAAAACCAGTTTTATGTCTTTAAATATAAGTCACACATCATTCAGGTGGCTTCCAAGGACTAACAGATTTCTGCCGAAGGTGGTGGAGAAAGAATTCTTACAGAAGAGAGTCTCATGGGCAATCACAGTGTTGAAAGAGAGGGTAGGGAAGTGCTAGGGGTAGAACTTAGCACTGTTTTTAGCTAGTTATTCAAATAAGATAAGGAGGAAATCAAGATGGCAGAGCAGGAGGTTGTTGAGCTCGTGTCTCCCCACAACAGCATCACAAATACATCTATATGTGGAGAAATTCTCACTGAAAACAGACTGCAGACTGGCAGAAAGACTTATACAACCAAAGCTGTAAAGAAAGGTCCACACAGAGTTGGGTAGGAAGGAAAAAGAAGGAAGTGATCAGGTTGCATTTGTGCATTTCTCCACTAGGTTAAAGGCTGCTGTTCCTAAAGAGAATGCACAGTCAGTGGGATTGGAGCCAGCTAGGACCTGAAACTGCATCTAAACAGGGCGAGGATGACCATTCCTGGAATTTGCAGAGATGGCAGATCAGGAGCGGTCTGGAGCTCTGACTGGTGTGCTGGGAATGCCCTAGTATATGCCCAGGCCCGTGCCAAGTGCCCAGTCTGGCCCCTCTTGCTCCAGTGCTGCTCCACTCTGGAGCAAAGGTATCATTGCTGGAACAGGGGACAGCACACACTTAGAGGGAACAGAAGCAGTTCAGACCTGACCCTCAGGGCCTCTGCTCCAGCATCTTGGGATCCAACCCCATTCACATAGGAAGGTGACAACCACTGAGCATAGGAGAAGTCTCAGCTCACAAATGGTTCTGGCCTCTAGACCCTCAATCTCCAGGCTGACCTCCCACCAAGGTGACAGCCGTTACCAAACCCTGGGGGAAGACATGATCCATGCTTACTTCAGATACAGCTCTCCCATGAAAGCCACAAAGCACACACAGAACCTTTAGGGATGCTCCCACACAAAGACATCCTTTCAAAACTGGGATAAGTCACTGTTTCACCTAATTTCATAGAGAAGGAGAAAGTTAAGAAAAATGAGAAGACAGAGAAATTTGCTTAAAATGTAAGAACAAGGAAAAACCATGAAGAAGTATGTAATTAAACAGAAATCAATAACTTACCAGATAAAGATTTCAAAGTATTAGTAACAGGAAGGAAAACGGAACTAGAGAAAAGAATAGATGAACAGAAGGAAAATTTTACCAAGAAACTAGAAAATATATAAAAGAACCAGAGCTGAAAAATATAATGGAAATTAAAAACATGCTGGAAGAAATTAACAGCAGACAAGAACACAGAAGAATAGATAAGTGATCTGGGAGACAGAATAATGGAAATCACCCAATCAGAAGAGCAAAAAGAAAATCAAATAAAAAACATTTTAAGGACACTGACACAAAATCAATCATATTGAAATTCACAATATAGGGGGGCCAGAAAGAGAAAAGAGAGAGAAAGGTGGTAAAAAAATGTATTTAATGAAATTATGGCTGTAAAGAAGGAAACAGATATCCAGGTCCAGGAATCAAAGAGAGTTCCAAACAAGATGAACCCAAGAGACCCACACCAAGACATATAATTAAAATGGCAAAAGTTAAAGAGAGGATTTGGAAGACAGCAAGAGACCCCAAAGTTAGCAGAAGGTAAGAAATCATAAAGTTCAGATCAGATATAAATGAAAAAGAAATGAAGGAAACAACAGCAAATATCAATAAAACTAAAAGCTTGTTCTTTGAGAAGATAAACAAAATTGATAAACCATTAGCCAGACTCATCAAGAAAAAAAGGGAGAAGACTCAAACCAACAGAATTAGAAATGAAAAAGGAGAAGGAACAACTGGCAATGCAGAAATACAAAGGATCATGAGCGATTACTACAAACAACTATATGTCAACAGAATGGACAACCTGGAAGAAATGGACACATTCTTAGAAAAGCACAACCTTCCCAGACTGAACCAGGAAGAAATAGAAAATATAAACAGACCAATCACAAGCACTGAAATTGAAACTGTGTTTAAAAATCTTCCAACAAACAAAAGCCCAGGACCAGATGGTTTCACAGGTGAATTCTATCAAACATTTAGAGAAGAGCAAACACCTATCCTTCTCAAACTCTTCCATAATATAGCAGAGGGAGGAACACTCCCAAACTCATTCTACGAGGACACAATCACCCTGATACCAAAACCAGACAAAGATGTCACAAAGAAAGAAAGCTACAGACCAATATCACTGATGAACATAGATGCAAAAATCCTCAAATAAATACTAGCAAACAGAACCCAAGAGCACATTAAAAGGAACATACACCATGATCAAGTGGGGTTTATCCCATGAATGCAAGGATTCTTCAATATATGTAAATCAGTCAGTATGATACACCATATAAACAAACTGAAAAATAAAAAGCAAATGATCATCTCATTGATGAAGGAAAAGTTTGTGACAAAATGCAACACCCATTTATGATAAAAACCCTCCAAAAAGTAAGCATAGAGGGAACGTACCTCAACATAATAAAGGCCATATATGACAAGCCCACAGCCAACATCGTCCTCAATGGTGAAAAACTGAAACCATTTCCCCTAGGATCATGGACAAGACAAGGCTGCCCACTCTCACCACTACTATTCAACATAGTTTTGGAAGTTTTAGCCACAGCAATCAGAGAAAAAAAAGAAATAAAAGGAATCAAAATCAGAAAAGAAGAAATAAAACTATCACTGTTTGCAGATGACATGATACTATACATAGAGAATCCTAAAGCTGTTACCAGAAAACAACTAGAGCTAATCAATGAATTTGGTAAAGTAGCAGGATACAAAATTAATGCACAGAAATCTCTGGCATTTGTATACACTAATGATGAAAAATCTGAAAGTGAAATTAAGTAAACACTCCCATTTACTATTGCAAAAAAAAAGAATAAAATATCTAGGAATAAACCTACCTAAGGAGACAAAAGACCTGTATGCAGAAAAATATAAGATACTGATGAAATAAATTAAAGATGATACAAACAGATGGAGAGATATACCATGTTCTTGGATTGGAAGAATCAACATTGTGAAACTGACTATACGACCTAAAGCAATCTACAGATTCAATGCAATCCCTGTCAAACTACCAATGGCATTCTCCACAGAACTAGAACAAAAAATTTCACAATTTGTATGGAAACACAAAAGACCCTGAATAGCCAAAGGAATCTTGAGAAAGAAAAACGGAGCAGGAGGAATCAGGCTCTGACTTCAGAGTATACTATAAAGCTACAGTAATCAAAACTGTATGGTACTGGCACAAAAACAGAAATATAGATCAATGGAACAGAATAGACAGCCCAGAGATAAACCCACGCATGTATGGTCACCTTATTTTTGATAAAGGAGGCAAGAATATACAATGGAGAAAAGACAGCCTTTTCAGTAAGCCGTGCTGGGAAAACTGGACAGCTGCAGGTAAAAGAATGAAATTAGAACACTCCCTAACACCATACACAAAAATAAACTCAAAACAGATTAAAGACCTAATTATAAGGCCAGACACTATAAAACTCTTAGAGGAAAACATAGGAAGAACACTCTATGACAAACATCACAGCAAGATCCTATTTGACCCACCTCCTAGAGAAATGGAAATACAAACAAAAATAAACAAATGTGACCTAATGAAACTCAGAAGCTTTTGCACAGCAAAGGAAACTATAAACAAGATGAAAAGACAACCTCAGAATGGGAGAAAATATTTGCAAATGAAGCAACTGACAAAGGATTAATTTCCAAAATTTATAAGCAGATCATGCAACTCAGTATCAAAAACAAAACAAAACAAAACAACCCAATCCAAAAATTGGCAGAAGACCTAAATAGACATTTCTCCAAAGAAGATACACAGATTGCCAGCAAACATATGAAAGAATGCTCAATCATTAATCATTAGAGATATGCAAATCAAAACTACAATGAGATATCATCTCACACCGGTCAGAATGGGCATCATCAAAAAATCTACAAACAATAAATGCTGGAGAGGGTTTGGAGAGAAGGGAACCCTCTTGCACTGTTGGTGGGAATGTAAATTGATACAGCCACTATGGAGAACAGTATGGAGGTTCCTTAAAAAACTAAAACTAGAATTACCATACAACCCAGCAATCCCACTACTGGGCATATACCCTGAGAGAAACATAATTCAAAAAGAGTCATGTACCACAACGTTCACTGGAACTCTATTTACAATAGCCAGGACATGGAAGCAACCTAAGTGTCCATCAACAGATGAATGGATAAAGAAGATGTGGCACACATATACAATGGAATATTACTCAGCCATAAAAAGGAATGAAACTGAGTCATTTGTAGTGAGGTGGATGGACATAGAGACTGTCATACAGAGTGAAGTAAGTCAGAAAGAGAAAAACAAATACAGTATGCTAACACATATATATGGAATCTAAAAAAAAAAAAAAGGCCATGAAGAACCTAGTGGCAGGATGGGAATAAAGACACAGATCTAGTAGAGAATGGACTTGAGGACACGGGGAGGGGGAATGGTAAGGTGGGACAAAATGAGAGAGTGGTATGTACATATATACACTACCAAATGTAAAATAGCTAGCTAGTGGGAAGCAGCTGCATAGCACAGGGAGATCAGCTCGGTGCTTTGTAACCACCTAGAGGGGTGGGATAGGGAGGGTGGATGGGAGGTAGATGCAAGAGGGAAGAGATATGGATATATATATATATATACATATATATATACATATATATATATATATATACATATATATATATATGGCTGATTCACTTTGTTATAGAGCAGAAACTAACACACCATTGTAAAGCAATTATACTCAAATAAAGATGTTAAAAAAAAAACACAGCAAGAGAAAACAAAGAGACACATATAAGGGAACCCCCATAAGGTTATCAGCTGATTTTTTTACAAGGTTCACAGGCCAGAGGGAGGGGCATGGTATATTTAAAATACTGAAAGGGGAAAATCTACAAGTTCAGGTACTCTACCCAGAAAGATTATCATTCAGTATTTAAGGAGAGATAAAGAACTTGTCAAGCAAGCAAAATCTAAATGAGTTAGTACTAAACCAGTAACAAAAGAAATGTTAGTGTCTTCTCTAAGTGGGAAATAAATGTCTACAACAATCAGTAAGAATTTTAAGGAAAGGAGAAAAATCCCCTAGTAAAGGCAAATATATAGTAAAGGCTGTGCATCAACAACTTAAATAAGCTAGAACAATGAATAAAAGATAAAAATTTAAAAAGCAACTATAAGTACAATACACAGTTGAGGGATAAAAGTGAAGATGTAAAATATGACCTCAAAACCACAAAATGTGGACAAGGAGAGTAAAAAATGTAGATCTTTTAGAAAGTGCATGAACTTAAGTGACTGTCAGCTTAAAACAAGTAGATATATTTATAGGTCACCATATATGAACTCCTTAGTAATAGATACACAAAAAGTAGAGAGAAAGGAACACAAGCATACTGCTAAAGAAAATGATCAAGGGACAAAACTAAAAGAAGAAGAGAAGAAATACAAAAACAATCAGAACAAGTAACAAAATGACAATAAATACATACTTATCAATAATCACATTAAATGTGAATGGAATGAATGCTGCAATCCAAGACATAAAGCTGCTGATTGGTTTAAAAAAAAAAAAAGACCGGGCTTCCCTGGTGGCGCAGTGGTTGAGAGTCCACCTGCTGATGCAGGGGACATGGGTTCATGCCCTGGTCTGGGAAGATCCCACATGCCGCAGAGCGGCTAGGCCCGTGAGCCATGGCCACTGAGCCTGCACGTCCGGAGCCTGCGCTCCACAACAGGAGAGTCCACAACAGTGAGAGGCCCACATACCGCAAAAAAAAAAAAGACCCATCTACATGCTGCTTACAAGAGACCCACTTCAGCTAAAGACACACTCAGACTGAAAGTGAGTGGATGAAAGAAGATACTTCATGAAAATGGAAATGATAAGAAAGCTGGTTAACAATATTCATATCAGACAAAATAGACTTTAAAACAAAGTCTATAACAAAAGACAATGAAGGGCATCTTGTAATGATAAAGGGATCAACACAAGAAGAGGATATAACATTTGTTAACATATGTGCACCGAATAAAGAAGCACCTAAATATATAAAGCAAATTTTAAGGGACATAAAGGGAGAAATTGGTAATAATACAGTAATATTATGGGATTTTAAAACCCTACATACATCAATGAACAAATCAGACAGGAAAAAAAATAAGGACACAGTAGTTAAATGACACAATAGACCAGTTGGACTTAATAGCCATCTCAGTACATTCCATACAAAAATAGCAGCATACATATTCTTTTCAAGTGCACATGGAATTTCCCCAGGATAGATCACATACAAGGCCCCCAAACAAGTCTCAACATACTTAAGAGAATAGAGATTATATCAAGCATTTTTTCCCCCAACCACAGTGCTATGACACAAAAAACCAATTACAAGAAGAAGAATGGGAAAAACACAAACACGTGGAGACTAAACAACATGCTACTAAAAAAAGAAAAAAAAAACAAAAAAACAATGGGTCACTAAAGAAAACAAAGAGAAAATCAGAAAACACCTCAAGACAAATGAAAATAAAAACACAACTTTCCAAAATCAGGACTCAGCAAAAGGAATTCTAAGAGGGAAGTTCATAGCGATACGGCCTCCCTCAAGTAATAAGAAAAATCTCAGATAAACAACTTAATCTATCATCTAAAAGAATTAGAAAAAGAAAACCATATAAGCCCAAGTCAGCAGAAGAAAGGAAATAATGAAGAGCAGAGAGGAAAGAAATAAGAGATCATAAAAAGAATAGATGGGCTTCCCTGGTGGTGCAGTTGTTAAGAATCTGCCTGCCAATGCAGGAGACACAGGTTTGAGCCCTGGTCCAGGAAGATCCCACATGCTGTGGAGCAACTAAGCCCGTGTGCCACAACTACTGAGCCTGCACTCTAGAGCCCGTGAGCCACAACTACTGAGCCCACGTGCCACAACTACTGAAGCCCGCGTGCCTAGAGCCTGTGTTCCGCAACAAGAGAAGCCACCACGATGAGAAGCCCATGCACCGCAACGAAAAGTTGCCCCCGCTCGCCACAACTAGAGAAAGCCCACATGCAGCAATGAAGACCCAATGCAGCCAAAAATAAATAAATTAATTAATTTTAAAAAAACATAGAAAAAGATAAGTGAAACCAAGAGCTGGCTTTTTAAAAAGATAAACAAAGTTTATAAACCTTTAGCCAGGCTCACCAAGGAAAGAGAGGACCTAAATAAACAAAATAAGAAATGAAAGAGGAGAAATAACAACTGATATCACAGAGATACAAAAAACAATAAGAGAACACTATGAACAGCTGTATGCCAATGAATTGGACAACCTAGAAGAAACAGACAAATCTCTAGAAACACACAGCTTGCCAAGATTGAATCAAGAAGAAACAGACAATTTGAACAGACCAATCACAAGAAATGAAATTAAATTTGTAATATAAGGACTCTCAGCAAACAATAGTCCAATACTAGAAAGCTTGACATGGGAATCCTACCAAACACATAAAGAAGAGCTAATACCTATTCTTTTTTTTTTTTTTTTTTTTTTTTTTTTTTTTTTTTTTTAAATTTATTTATTCATTTATTTATTTTTGGCTGTGTTGGGTCTTCGTTTCTGTGCGAGGGCTTTCTCTAGTTGTGGCAAGCGGGGGCCACTCCTCATCGCGGTGCGCGGGCCTCTCACTGTCGCGGCCTCTCTTGCTGCAGAGCACAGGCTCCATACGCGCAGAGCTCAGTATTTGTAGCTCACGGGCCCAGCTGCTCCGTGGCACGTGGGATCCTCCCAGACCAGGGCTTGAACCCATGTCCCCTGCATTGGCAGGCAGACTCCCAACCACTGCGCCACCAGGGAAGCCCAATACCTATTCTTTTTAAACTATACCAAAAAACTGAAGAGGGCAGAAAACTCCCAAATTCATTCTAATAGGCCACTATTACCCTGATACCAAAACAAGACAAAGACACTACAAATAGAAAATTACAGGTCAATATCTCTGATGAATATAGGTGCAAAGATAATCAACAAAATATTGGCAAATTGAATTCAATATTAGGTAAAACGAATCATACAGCATGACAAAGTGGGATTTATTCACAAGATGCAAGGATAGTTCAATATCTGCAAATCAATCAATGTGATACATCATATTTAAAAAAGGAAAGAATAAAAATCACATGATCATCTCAATAAAAGCATTTACACAATTCAACATCCATTCATCTTAAAAACTCTCATCAGGAGGCGGAGTCAAGATGGTGGTGTGAGAAGACGTGGAGTTAGCATCTCCCCACAAGTGGGGGCCTGCCGGCTGCTGGAGGGGGACTCTGATGCCTAAGGAGATGGGAGAAACCCCAAAGTGAACCGGTAGGACATAGGGGAACTGAAGGGGGAGGAGAAGTGGAGTTGAGGCAGGAGTGGCACCTCTGAAGTCAGGGAGATCAGGAGAGGCAGGCGGGAGGGACTCTCCAGGAGGAGCGGGAGAGGAGCAGAGGGCAATCACCTGGCCCACTCAGGCCAGGAAGCCTGCTGAGTTCCCAAGCCAGTAATGCCCCTCCAAAGCCCCATTCAGGCCACCAGGATGCTGAGGGCATAGGAGAGAGGCCAGGGAGATCAGGAGAAGCAGGAGGGAGGGGCCCTCCAGGAGGAGTGGGAGAGGAGCAGAGGGTGACTGTCCCACCCACTCAGGCCCAGGAGCCTGCTGAGCTCCCAGGCTGGTAACACCCTCCAAAGCCCCCTTCAGGCTGCATGGGAACTGGGGGCATAAAAGGGAGGCCAGGGAAATCAGGAGAGGCAGGTGGGAGGGGCCCTCTGGGAGGAGCAGGAGAGGAGCAGAGGGCGATTGCCCTGACCACTTGGGCCCAGGAAGCCTGCTGGGCTCCCAGGTGAGGTTCCCTGCCCTCTGAGACAAGGGTGGGGGGCACACCTGGGCCCCTTCTGTTCCTTGAGCCTAAGCCCCACCCCTCACAGTCCCCAGAGTATTTTCCAGCCCTGTGGTCCTGAGCATTGGCCCCGCCCACTGCCCAAACCTCACCCTTGCTTAGACCCTGCCCTTCACAGCCAAGGCCTTTCCCCCCACACTTTTTTTTCTTTTCCCTCCTCCTCTTTTTTACTATTATGATACTTATGCACCTTCTGGCTGTTGATTAATCTATATTTTCTTTTTTTTCCTAACATATTTGTTAGTTTCCTAGTCTATTTTTATTTTTTACATTGTTATTCTTTTTTTTTTTTTTTTAACCTCCCCAGACAGCTTTCAGGATCTTGGTTCATGAGCCCAGAATGGGGCCAAAGCTCCTGTAGTAGGAGCTCTGAGTCCAAGCCACTGGAGTAATAGAGAACCTCAGACCCCAGGGAATATTCATCAGAGTGAGGTCTCACAGAGTTCCTCATCTCAGTACCAAGACCCAGCTCTATCCAATAGCCTACAAACTCCAGTGTTGGAAGCCTCAGGTCAAACCATCAGTAAGAGAGGAACACAATCCCACTCAAAAAAAAAAAAAAGAGACGACAAAAATCTTTTCACAGATGAAGTAGCAAGGTAAAAACATACAAGACCAAATAAATGAAGAGAAAATAGGCAACCTACCTGAAAAATAATTCAGAGTAATGATAGTAAAGACGATACAAAATCTCAGAAACAGAATGGAGGCAGAGATTGAGAAAATACAAGAAATATTTTTAAAAATCTAGAAGAACAAAAGAACAAACAAACAGAGATGAAGAGCACAATATCTGAAATGAAAAATATACTAGAAGGAATAAATAACAGAATAACTGAGCAGAAGAACGAATAAGTGAGCTGGAAAACAAAATGGTAGAAATAACTGCCAAAGAGCAGAAAAAAGAACAAAGAATGAAAAGAATTGAGGACAATCTCAGAGACCACTGGGACAACACTAAATGCAACAACATTCGAATTACAGGGGTCCCAGAAGAAGAGGAAAAAAAGGGTCTGAGAATATATTTAAAGAGATTATAGTGGAAAACTTCTCTAACATGGGAAAAGAAATAGTCACCCAAGTCCAGGAAGCACAGAGACTCACATATATCATAAACTCTAGGAAAAACACACCAAGACACATATTAATCAAACTAACAAAACTTTAATACAGGCATAAGCAAGGAGAGACCTTCAAGATGGTGGAGGAGTAAGACATGGAGATCACCTTCCTCCCCACAAATACATCAAAAATACATCTACATGTGGAACAACTAGTACAGAACACGTACTGAATGTGGGCAGAAGACCTCAGACTTCCCAAAAGGCAAGAAACTCCCCCACGTACCTGGGTAGGGCAAAAGAAAAAACAGAGACGAAAGAATCAGGACAGTACCTGCACCTCTGAGAGGGCGCTGTGAAGGAGGAAAAGTTTCCACACACTAGGAAGCCCCTTCAATGGTGGAAATGGTGGGTGAGGTCAGGGGGAAGCTTTGGAGCCATGGAGGACAGCACAGCAACAGGGGTGCAGAAGGCAAAGCAGAGAGATTCCCGCACAGAGGATCAGTGCCAAACCAGCACTTACCAGCCTGAGAGGCTTGTCTGCTCACCTTCCAGGGAGGATTGGGGCTGGGAGCTGAGGCTTGGACTTTGGAGTTCAGATCCCAGGGAGAGGACTGGGGTTTCCTGTGTGAACACAGCCCGAAGGGGGCTAGTGCACTACAACTAACTGGGAGGGAATCTCGGAAAAAGTCTGGAACTGCCTAAGAGTCAAGAGACCATTGTTTCAGGGTGCACGAGAACAGGGGATTCAGAGCACCACCTAAACAAGCTTCAGAGATGGGCACAAGCTGCAGCTATCAGTGTGGACACCAGAGATGGGGATGAAACACTAATGCTGCTGCTGCAGCAACCAAGCAACCAAGAATCCTGTGTGCAAGCACAGGTCACTATCCCCACCTCCCCTCCCGGGAGCCTGTGCAGCCCACCACTGCCAGGGTCCCGTGATCCAGGGACAACTTCCCGGGGAGAACACATGGCACACCTCAGGCTGTTGCAAAGTCATGATGGCTTCTGCTGCCTCAGGCTCGCCCCACATTCTGTACCCCTCCCTCACCCCGGCCTTAGTGAGCCAGAGCTCACCATCAGCCGCTCCTTTAACCCACACCTGTCTGGGTGAAGAACAGGTGCCAGAGGGCGACCTACATGCAGAGGTGGGGCCAAATCCAAAGCTGAACCCCAGGAGCTGTGCAGACAAAGAAGAGAAAGGAAAATTACTCCATGCAGCCTCAGGAGCAGTGGACTAAATCTCTACAATCAACTTGATGTACCCTGCATGTGTGGAATACCTGATTAGTCAGTGAATCATCCCAAAATTGAAGTGGTGGACTTTGGGAACAACTGTAGACTTGGGGTTTGCTGTATGCGACTGACTAGTTTCTGATTTTTATGTTTATCTTAGTATAGTTTTAGTGCTTCTTAACACTGGTGGATTTCTTTATTGGTTTGGTTTCTCTATTTTTTCTTAGTTTTTAAATTTTAATAATATTGTTTAAAATAATTTTTTATTTTATTTTATTATTACTTCTTTTCTTTATTTTTTCTCCCTTTTCTTCTGAGCCATGTAGCTGACAGGGTCTTGGTGCTGTGGCACGGGGTTAGGCCTTAGCCTCTAAGGTGGGAGAGAGGAGTTCAAGACATTGGTCCACCAGGGACCTCCTGGCCGCATGTAATATCAGCTGGCAAGAGCTCTTCCAGAGATCTCCATCTCAACGCTAAGACCCAGCTCCAATCAACGACCAGAAAGCTCCAGTACTGGACACCCCATGACAGACAATTAGCAAGACAGGAACACAACCACACTCATTAGCAGATAGGCTGCCTAAAATCATATTACATTCACAGACACCCCAAAACACACCACCAGACACAGTCCTGACCACCAGAAAGACAAGATCCAGCCTCATAAACCAGAACACAGGCACCAGTCCCCTCCACCAGGAAGGCTACACAACCCACTGAACCAACCTTACCAACTGGGGGCAGACACCAAAAACAACGAGAACTATGAACCTGCAGCCTGCAAAAAGGAGACCCCAAACACAGTAAGTTAAGCAAAATGAGAAGACAAAGAAACACACAGCAGATGAAGGAGCAAGGTAAAAACCCACCAGACCTAACAAATGAAGAGGAAATAGGCAGTCTACCTGAAAAAGAATTCAGAGTAATGATAGTAAAGATGATTCAAAATCTTGAAAATTGAATAGAGAAAATACAAGAAACGTTTAACAAGGGTCTGGAAGAACTAAAGAGCAAACAAACAATGATGAACAACACAATAAATGAAATTAAAAATTCTCTAGAAGGGATAAATAACAGAATAACTGAGGCAGAAGAATGGATAAGTGACCTGGAAGATAAAATAGTGGAAATAACTACTGCAGAGGAGAATAAAGAAAAAAGAATTAAAAGAATTGAGGACAGTCAAAGAGACCTCTGGGACAACATTAAATGCACCAACATTCGAATTATAGGAGTCCCAAAAGAAGAAGAGAAAAAGAAAGGGACTCAAAAATATTTGAAGAGATTACAGTTGAAAACTTCCGTAACATAGGAAAGAAATAGTCAATCAAGTCCAGGAAGTGCAGAGAGTCCCATACAGGATAAATCCAAGGAGAAACACACCAAGACACATATTAGTCAAACTATCAAAAATTAAATACAAAGAAAACATATTGAAACAGCAAGGGAAAAGCAACAAATAACATACAAGGGAATACCCATAAGGTTAACAGCTGATTTTTCAGCAGAAACTATGCAGGCCACAAGGGAGTGGTAGGATATACTCAAAGTGATGAAAGAGAAATACCAACAACCAAGATTACTCTACCCAGCAAGGATCTCATTCAGATTCGACAGAGAAATCAAAAGCTTTACAGACAAGCAAAAGCTAAGAGAAATCAGCACCATCAAACCAGCTTTAATTAAGAAATGGCAATAGGAACATACATATCGATAATAACCTTGAAGGTAGATGGATTAAATGCCCCAACCAAAAGACACAGATTGGCTGAATGGATACAAAAACAAGACCCATATATATGCTGTCTACAAGAGACCCACTTCAGACCTAGGGACACATACAGACTGAAAATGAAGGGAAGCAAAAAGATATTCCATGCAAATTGAAATAAAAAGAAAGCTGGAGTAGCAATACTCATATCAGATAAAATAGACTTTAAAATAAAGACTGTTGGGCTTCCCTGGTGGCGCAGTGGTTGAGAGTCCGCCTGCTGATGCAGGGGATGCAGGTTCATGCCCAGGTCTGGGAATATCCCATATGCCACAGAGCGGCTGGGCCCGTGAGCCATGGCCACCAAGCCTGCGCGCCCGGAGCCTGTGCTCCACAAAGGGAGAGGCCACAACAGTGAGAGGCCCGCGTACCACAAAAAATAAATAAATAAAGACTGTTGCAAGAGATAAGGAGAGACACTACATAATGATCAAAGATTCAATCCAAGAAGATGATATAACAATTATAAATCTTTATGCACCCAACACAGGAGCACCTCAATACATAAAGAAAACGCTAACAACCATGAAAGGAGAAATCGACAGTAACACAATAATAGTAAGGGACCTTAACACCCCACTTACACCAATGGACAGATCATTCAAACAGAATATAAATAAGGAAACACAAGCTTTAAGCAACACAAGAGTGGATAGATCTAATTGATATTTATAGAACATTCCACAAAAAAGTGGCAGAAAACACTTTCTTCTCAAGTGCACATGGAACATTCTCCAGGATAGATCACATCTGGAGTCACAAATCAAGCCTTGGAAAATTTAAGAAAATTGAAATCCTATCAACCATCTTTTCTGACAATTTTGTAAGATTGGAAATCAATTACAGGAAACAAACTATAAAACACAAATACATGGAGGCTCAACAGCATACTACTAAATAATCAAGAGATCCCTGAAGAAATCTAAGAATAAATAAAATAATACATAGAAACAAATGACAATGAAAACACGATGACCCAAAACCTATGGGACACGTCAAAAGCAGTTTAAGAGGGAGTTTATAGCAATACAATCTCACCTCAAGGAACAAGAAAACTCTCAAATAAACAATCTAACTGTACACTGTACACTTAAAACAACTAGAGAAAGAACAAAGAAAACCCAAAGTCAGTAGAAGGGCAGAAATCATAAAGATCACAGCAGAAATAAATGAAATAGAAATGAAGAAAAGAACAGCAAAGATTAATAACACTAAAAGCTGGTTCTTTGAGAAGATAAACAAAATTGATAAACCCTCAGCCAGACTCATCAAGAATAAAAGGGAGAGGATGCAAATCAATAAAATTAGAAATGAAAAAGGAGAAATCACAACTGACACTGCAGAAATACAAAGCATTATAAGAGACTACTACAAACAACTATATGCCAATAAAATGGACAACCATGAAGAAATGGACAAGTTCTTGGAAAGGTAGAATTTTCCAGGACTGAACCAGGAAGAATTAAAAAATATAAAGAGACCTATCACAAGTAATGACATTGAAACTGTAATTTAAAACCTTCCAACAAACAAGAGTGCAGGACCAGATAGCTTCACAGGTGAATTCTATCAAAAATTTACAGAAGAGCTAACACCAATCCTTCTCAAACTCTTCCAAAAAGTTGCAGAGAAACACTCGCAAATTCATTTTACGAAGCCACCATCACCCTGATACCAAAACCAGAAAAAGATATCACAGAAAAAGAAAATTATAGGCCAATATCACTGATGAACATAGATGCAAAAATCCTGAACAGAATACTACCAAAGAGAATCCAACAGCACATTAAAAGGATCATATATCATGATCAAGTGGGATTTATCCCAGGGAGGCAAGGATTCTTCAATATATGCAAATCAATCAATGTGATACACCACATTAACAAATAAGGAATAAAAACCACATGATGAACTCACTAGGTGCAGGAAAAGCTGTTGACAAAATTCAACATCCATTTATGATAAAAACTCTCCAGAAAGTGGGCATAGAGGGAAACTACCTCAACATAATAAAAGCCATATATGACAAGCCAACAGCAAGCATCATTCTCAATGGTGAAAAACTGAAAGCATTTCCTCTAAGATCAGGAACAAGACAAGGATGTCCACTCTTGCCACTGTTACTCAACATAGTTTTGGAAGTCCTAGCTCCAACAGAGAAGAAAAAGAAATAAACCAACACAAATTGAAAAGAAGAAGTAAAACTATCACTGTTTGCTGATGACATGATACTATACATTGAAAATCCTAAAGATGCCACCAGAAAACTACTAGAACTAATCAATGAATTTGGTAAAGTTGCAGGATACAAAATTAATGCACAGAAATATCTGGCATTCCTATACACCAACAATGAAAAATCAGAAGAGAAATTAAGGAAACACTTACATTTACCACTGCAACAAAAAGAATAAAATACCTAGGAATAACCCTGCCTAAGGAGGCAAAAGACTTTTACTCAGAAAACTATAAAACACTGATGAAAGAAATCAAAGATGACATAAACAGATTTAGAAATATACTATGTTCTTTGATTGGAAGAATTGTGCAAATGACTGCACTACACAAAGCAATCTACAGATTCAGTGCAATGTCTATCAAACTACCAATGGCATCCTTCACAGAATTAGAACAAAAAATTTCACAATTTGTATGGAAACACAAAAGACCCCGAATAACCAAAGCAATCTGGAGAAAGAAAAAAGGAGTTGGAGGAATCAGGCTCCCCAACTTCAAACTATACCACTAAGTTACAGTAATCAAGACAGTATGGTACTGGCACAAAAACATAAATATAGATCAATGGCACAGGATAGAATGCCCAGAGAGAAACTCATGCACATATGGGCACCTAAGTTATGACAAAGGAGGCAAGAACATACAATGGAGAAACCACAGCCTCTTCAATAAATGGTGCTGGGGAAACTGGACCACTACATGTGAAAGAATGAAATTAGAACACTACCTAACACCATACACAAAAATAAACTCCAAATAGATTAAAGACTTAAATTTAAGACCAGACACTATAAAACTCATAGAGGAAAACATAGGAAAAACTCTTTGACATAAACCACAGCAAGATCTTTTTTGACCCACCGCCTAGAGTAACAGAATAAAAACAAAAATAAACAAATGGGACTTAATTAAACATAAAAGCTTTTGCACAGCAAAGGAAATCATAAACAAGACAAAAAGTCAACTCTCAGAATGGGAGAAAATATTTGAAAATGAAATAACAGACAATGGATTAATCTCCAAAATATACAAACAGCTCATGGAGCTCAATATCAAAAAAACAAAGAATCCAGTTAAAAAATGGGTAGAAGACCTAAATAGACATTTCACCAAGGAAGTCATACAGATGGCTAAGAGGCACATGAACATCACTAATTATTAGAGAAATGCAAATCAAAACTACAATGAGGTATCACCTCACGCCAGTCAGAATGGCCATTATCAAAAAACCTAGAAACAATGAATGCTGGAAAGGGTGTGGTGAAAGGGGAACCCTCCTGCACTGTTGGTGGGAATGTAAATTGATACAGCCACTATGGTAAACAGTATGGAGGTTCCTTAAAAAACTAAAAATAGAACTACGATATGACCCAGCAATCCCACTACTGGGCATTTACCCTGAGAAAACCATAATTCAAAAAGAGTCATGTACCACAATGTTCATTGAAGCACTATTTACAATAGCCAGGACATGTAACCAACCTAAATGTCCATCGACAGATGAATGGATAAAGAAGATTTGGCACATATATATAATGGAATATTACTCAGCCATAGAAAGAAATGAAATTGAATTATTTGTAGTGAAGTGGATGGACCTAAATTATATCGTACAGAATGAATTAAGTCAGAAAGAGAAGAACAAATACCATATGTTAATGTATATATATCTAATCAAAAAAAAATCTACTGATGAAACCAGTTGCAGTGCAGGAATAAAGAGGTAGACATAGAGAACTGACCTGAGGACATGGGGTGGGAGGGTGAAGCTGGGGCAAAGTGAGAGTAGCATCGATATATATATACACTACTGAATGTAAAATAGTTGGCTGGCGGGAAGCAGCACAATAGCACTGGGAGATTGGCTTGGTGCTTTGCGATGACCTAGAGGGGTGGGATAGGGAGGATGGGAGGGAGGCTTAAGAGGCAGGGGATATGGGGATATGCGTATGCCTATGGCTGATCTGCTTTTTTGTGTAACAGAAACACAGTATTGTGAAGCAATTATACTCCAATAAAGATCTATTTTAAAAATTTTTTAAATAAATTAAAAAAAAACTCTCACCAAAGTGTGTTTAGAGGGAAAATATCTCAAGATAAGAGCTATTTATGACAAGTGCATAGCTACCATCAATGGTGAAAAGCTGCAAGCTTTTCCTCTAAGATCAGGAACAGGACAAGCATGCCCATTCTCACCACTTAAATTTAACATAATATCGAAAATCCTAGCCACAGCCATCAGACAAGAAAAAGAAATAATAGGCATCCAAATTGGAAGAGAAGAAGTAAAACAGTCACTATTTGCAGATGGCATGATACTATTTATAGAAAACCTTAAAGTCTCCACGAAGAAACTATTAGAACTAATAAATGAATTTAGTAAAGTTGTGGGATACAATTATATACAGAAATCTGTTGCTTTTCTTTACACTAATAATGAACTATCAGAAAATGAAAACAAGAAGACAATCTCATTTAAAATTGCATCAAAAAGAATAGATCTAGAAATAAAGTTAGCTAAGGAGGTGAAAGACTCTGAAAACTACATGACAAGGATGAAGAAAATTGAAGATGATACAAAGTAATGGAAAGATATCCCATGTTCATGGTTTGGAAGAATTAATATTGTTAAAATGTCCATGCTAAGCAAAGCCATCTACAGTAAGTCCCCTTGAACCTTCAAGTTGCAAGCTTCCAAAGATGCAAACATGCGTTCACATGTCCAAACACGTAAGTTAGCTCATGTGTCTGGCATACACTGTCACATGCATGCATCCTCTACAAGTGGTTGTGCTTTTGTGTACTTTACTGTGCAGTACTGTATAGAGTACAGTAGTGCAGTATCTTTATTTCAAGCCCAGGATGTCTGGAATCAAGCGTAAAAGCAGCGGTGATGTAGCTGGTACTGCTACCAGTCCCGGTATGTCAGCTGTTGTACTGTACTACTGTACTTTTCAAGGTACTGTACTGTAAGATTTAAAATGTTTACTTTTTGTGTTTGTTTTTCATGTATTATTTGTGTGAAAAGTATTACAAACCTATTACAGTACAGTACTATATAGCCGATTGTGTTAGTTGGGTACCTAAGCTAACTTTGTTGAATTTATGAAGAAATTGGACTTACGAATGTGCTCTCTGAACAGAACTCATTTGTATTTAGGGGACTTAGTGTATAAATTTAATGCAATCGCTCTATCAAACACCCATGATATTTTTCACAGAGCTAGAACAAATAATCCTAAAATTCAGATGGAATCAAAAAGACCCTGAATAGCAAAAGAAATCTTGATAAAAAAGAATAAAGCTGGAGGTATCACACTCCCTGATTTCAGAATATACAAAGGTACAGTCATCAAAACAGTGTGGTACTGGCACAAAAACAGACACATAGATCAATGGAACAGAATACAGAGCCCAGAAATAAATCCATGCACTTACAGTTAATTAATCTACGACAAAGAAGGCAAGAATATACAATGGAGAAAAGACACTCTCTTTAATAAGTGGTGCTGGGAAAACTTGACAGCTACATGTAAAACAATGGGATTAGAATATTCCCTCATATTATATACAAAAATGAATTCAAAATTGTTTAAAGACATAAATGTAAGACATGAAACCATAAAAGTCCTAGAAGAAAACATAGGCATAACACTCTTTGACATAAACTGTAGCAATATTTTTTGGATGTCTCCTAGGGCAAAGGAAACAAAAGCATAAATAAACAAATGGGACCTAATTAAATTCAAAAGCTTTTGGGACTTCCCTGGTGGTCCAGTGGGTAAGACTCTGCGGTCCCAATGCAGGGGGCCTGGGTTCAATCCCTGGTTGGGGAACTACATCCTGCATCTATGCCACAACTAAGAGTCCACATGATGCAACTAAGAAGTCTACATGCTGCAACTAAAAATATCCTGCATGCCACAACTAAAGATCCCGCATGTCACAATGAAGATCCCGTATGCTGAAACTAAGACCTGGCACAGTCAAATAAATAAATATTAAAAAAAAAAAACTTTTGCACAGCAAAGGAAAACCATTGACAAAATGAAAAGACAACCTACTGACTGGGAGAAAAATATCTGCAACATCCCAAGCATATAAACAGCTCATACAACTCAATATCAAAAAAAAAAAAAAAAACCCCAAACAACCCAATTAAAAATGGACAGATAGGGGCTTCCCTGGTGGCGCAGTGGTTGAGCGTCCGCCTGCCGATGCAGGGGACACAGGTTCGTGCCCCGGTCCGGGAGGATCCCACATGCTGTGGAGTGGCTGGGCCCGTGAACCATGGCCGCTGAGCCTGCGCGTCTGGAGCCTGTGCTCCACAACCGGAGAGGCCACAGCGGTGAGAGGCCCGCGTACCGAAAAAAAAAAAAAAAAAAAAAAGGACAGATAAATGTCTGTGCAGCTTATTTTTTCAAGGAAGACATACGGATGACCAACAAGCACATGAAAAGATGCTCAACATCACTAATTATCAGAGAAATTCAAATTAAAACCACAATGACCACCTAGAGAGGTGGGATAGGGAGGGTGGGAGGGAGACACAAGAGGGAGGAGATACGGGGATGTATGTATATGCATAGCTGATTCACTTTGTTATACAGAAGAAACTAACACACCATTGTAAAGCAATTATACTACAATAAAGATGCTTTTTAAAAAAACACAATGAGATACTACCTCACATCTATAAGAATGTCCATCATCAAAAAGACCACAAAAAACATATGTTGGTGAAGATATGGAGAAAAGGGAACCTTTGAACACCATTGGTGGGAATGTATACACTGGTGCAGCCAGTGTGGAAAACAGTATGGAGTTTCCTCAAGAAACTAAAAATAGAACTACTATATGATCCAGCATTTCCACTCTTTGATATATATCTGAAAAATATGAAAACACTGATTTGAAAAAATACATGCACCCCAATGTTCATAGCAGCTTTATTTACAATAGCCAAGACATGGAAGCAACCTAAGCGTCCATCAGCAGATGAATGGATAAATACAATGGGTACTCAGCCATAAAAAGAATGAAATTTTGCCATTTGGAACAACATGGGTAGACCTGGAGGGCATTGTGCAGAGTGAAATAAGTCAGACAGAGAAAGATAAATACTGTATATTATCATTTATATGTGGAATGTAAAATATAAAACAAACTAGTAAATATAACAAAACAGAAACAGACTCACAGATATAGAGAACAAACTAGTGGTTACCAGTGGGGAGAGGGATTTGGTGAGCGTCAAAATAGGGGTAGGGGATTAAGGGGTACAGATTACTATGTGTAAAATAAGCTACAAAGATATATTGTACAGCACAGGGAATACACCTAATATAACAACTTTCAGTTGAGTATAACTATAAAAATATTGAATAACTATGTTGTACACCTGAAACTAATATTGTAAATCAACTGTATTTCAAGAAAAGAAAAAAAGTTAGTGACTTCAAACAATAAAAAATAAGATCAACAATAGATTAATTGTCATAGCAAAGAATTGTGGTAGGTGGCTGATGGAGATGAAAGGGGGATGGGAAAATGCCTTCCTAAGCCCAGTTCTGTGACTATTACCAGTCTGCAGAGCTATCTTGAGATGGGGGAATAAAAAATCTATTTTTACTGTGTTTCTGTCGAATGTTTTCCTCTCAGGAGAAAAAAAGTGAGATGAATAAATTTTGTAACAGAGTCAGATGCTCACTTAAGTTTATGCACAAAGAGAAGTGTTCTGAGCCAAAATGGAGTAAAGAGGGACCAGTTTCAGAAATTGGACTTTAAGCAGCCCAGGGCAGTGGCCACTGAGAGGGGAAACAAATAATGTATGTCCTAAGATTATTCCTACCTTACTTCCTAGAGTCTCCAGGTGGCACGTCAGGAAAAAAAATACACACACACACACACATATATATACATACACAAACACACATATACACAGAGAGAGAGAGAGAGAGAGAGAGAGTCCAACAGCCTTCTTGGGTGAGAAGATGGGGCTAGTATTCCCAGGAAATAAAGCAGCTACACTACACTTAAAGAGGGCACAGTAAGAAAGGGGAGATAGGTACATGGAGAGAGTAGATACAAGTATTTCTCCAAAGAAGACATACAGATGGCCAACAGGCACATGAAAAAATGCTCAACATTCCTAATTATTAGAGAAATGCAAATCAAAACTACAATGAGGTATCACCTCACTCCAGTCAGAATGGTCATCATCAGAGTCTACAAATAATAAATGCCAGAGAGGGTGTAAAGAAAAAGGAATCCTCTTCACTGTTGGTAGGAGTGTAAATTGGCAAAGCCACTATGGAGAACAGTATGGAGGTTCCTTAAAAAACTAAATACAGAGTTACCATATGATCCTACAATCCTGCTCCTGGGCATATATATGAAGAAAACTGTAATTCAAAAAGACACATGCACACCCATGTTCACTGCAGCACTACTTACAATAGCCAAGACATGGAAGCAACCTCAATGCCCATTGACAGATGAATGCATAAAGAAGGTGTGGTGTATATATACAATGGAATATCACTCAGCCATAAAAAAGAATGAAATAATTCCATTTCCAGCAACATCGATGGACCTAGAGATTATCATATGAAGTGAAGTAAGCCAGACAGAGAAAGACAAATATCAAGTGATATTGCTTATATGTGGAATTTTTTAAAAAAGATACAAATGAACTTATTTATAAAACAGAAACAGACCCAGATAGAAAAAGTCTTATGGTTCCCAAAGGGGAAAGTGGGGGCAAGGGATAAATTAGGAGTTTGAGTTTAACATATACACACTACTATATGTAAAATATATAACCAACAAGGACCTACTGTATATAGCACAGGGAACTATACTCAATATTTTATAATAACCTATAAGGGAAAAGAATTAGGAAAAGAATATATAAGAATATATGTGTGTGTGTGTGTGTGTGTGTGTGTGTGTGTGTGTGTGTGTGTGTATGTAATATGTTTAACTGAATCACTGTGAGTACACCTGAAACTAACACAACATGTAAATCAACTATACTTCAATAAAAATAAATAAATAAAAGAAAAAGCAAACACAAAACAATAACAACAAAAGTAGCCAGATAAAAAAGGCACAGTAGATATAAACAGAGATATGAATGAAAGCAGGCTTCCTGTCTGAAAAAAGTTAATCAGGAGACAAAAGAATAGTGTCCTGAAGTATTGGGAAAAGAAAACAACCATATTAAAATTCTATACCTAGCAAAAACGTATTTTAGACAGAAAGGTGAAATAAAAGTTTTTTTCCACACACATTTAAAAAAATAATAATACGTGTTAAACAGAATTCACCACTAGTTATTATGTACTATAAGATGTGTAAAGGAAGTCCTTCAAGCATAAAGGAAATGATATCAGATAGAAATCTGGATCTCTTTAAACAAATGAAGAGCACTGAAAATGCTACTTGTGTGGGTATACATATATATATATATATATATATATATATATATATATATATATATCCCATGTTTTTCTTATTTTTAAATCTCTTTATTAGGGAATTGCCTATTTAAAGCAAATCAATAGCTTTATATTGTGGTGTTTATAACATAGGTAGAAATAAAATATATTTCAACAATAGCCCAAATTCTAGGGAGAGGGAAATGAAAGTATATTGCTATAAGTAATATGATACTACTTCACATGCAGGTACACCATATGATAAATCTGTATATTATGAAACTTAAAGCAATCAAACAGAAACCAAACTCAGAATTATAGCTTTGAAACTAACAGAAGCAAAAAGACCAAAAGAAGGCAGAAAAAGAGGAAAAAAGAAACAGAACAGATGGAAAACGTAGAAAATAGCTAACAAGATGGTAGATTTAAGCATGACTGTCAAAATAATCCTGTTAAATAAATGGTCTAAATTCCCCAAGTGAAAAGTGGGGATTATTATATTGGATAGAAAAGTAAGACTCAATTACATGTTGCCAATGAGAAACTCACTTTGGATATAAAGGCAAAATAGGTTAAAAGTAAAAGATAAAGCTATTCCATGCTAACTCTAATCAAAAGAAAGCTCAAGTGGCTATGTTAATATCAGGCAGAATAGATTTTATAGAAAATAATATTACCAGAGGTAAAGAGTGCTTTTTCAAAATGACAAAAGGACCAACTAATCAAGAATACATAACAATCCTAGATGTGTATGCACCTAATAACAGATTGAAAACATGAAAGAAAATCTGGTAGTATTATAAGGAACAATAGGCAAATTCATGATTAGAGTAAAATATTATACACTCTTCTCTCAATAATTTATAGAACAAGTAGGCAGAAAATCATTCAGGATATTGGTTTGAAGAACACTATTAACCAACTACAGCTAATTAAATTTTATAGAACATTCCACTTAAAACATCTGAATAAATATGCTACAAGTCTACTTGGAACATTTATCTAGACAAACCTTATTCTGAGCCATAAAACAAGTTTCAATAAATTTAAAAGAATTCAATTCATAGAAACTCTGTTCTCTGACTACAAGGGAATTAAATAAGAAGTTAGTAACAAAGATATCTAGATAATCTACAACTATTTGGAAATAAAATAAAATACTTCTAAATACCTCCTACTTCAAATAAGAAATCAAAAGAGCAATTAAAAAGTATTTTGAACCGAAGATAAATGACAACATATTAAAATGTATACAAGACATCTAAAGCAGTACAGAAATTTATGACACTAAATATACTCATGTAGGAAAGGAAATGTCTCAAACCAATGACTTTAGCTTCCCCCATAAGAAAATAGAAAAGAAGAAAAAATTAAGCTCAATGTAAGCAGAAGGAAGGACATAATAAAGGTAGGAGTAGAAATTAATTAAATAAAAATGTAGATAAAATCAATGAAGCCAAAAGCTGGTTCTTTGAGAAATTCAATAAAATGATAAATCTCTAGCCAGACTGATCAGGGAACAAATAGCTATATGCATCCATGTATTTCTACATATATACATGAGAGAGAAAGAGAAGTAAAACATGACCTTTATCAGGAGAGAGAGGCTAACATCTATAAATATTCTACAGATACTAAAGAGGTAGTAAGAGAATATTATGAACCACTTAATGCCAATAAATTCAATAACTTTAATGAAATGTACAACTTCACTGAAAGACACAAAATACCAAAGTTTATTCATGAAGAAATAGATTACTTCTATGGTCTTACATGTATAAAAGTAATGGAATTTATAGCTAAACACTTCTCACAAAGAAAACTCCATACCCAGATGGCTTTACTGGCAAATTCTACCAAACATTTCAGGAAGAAATAGTACCAACGTTACACAAATTCTTCAGAAAAGTAAAGAGGAGGGCATAATTTCCAACTAATTCTGTGAGACAACATTACCATGATACCAAAAGAACAGAAGGCATTATTAAAAAAGGAAACTACAAACTAATATCCCTTATGAACATAAATGTAAAAATTATTGACAAAATTTTAGTAAATCTAATCCTGCAATATATGAAAATGATAATACATCATAATCAATGAGCTTTATCCATGAAACTCATGGTTACTTTAACATTCAAAAATAAATCAAGGGGACTTACATTTTCAGCTCTGACACATAAAGAGTTTGGAAATCATCATTCTTGTCTTTTCAATAAGAAAAAGCTGAACAAACTGAAAATTAATGACTTTTCTTGGATCATTCAGAGAATCGAGCTCTCAGGGCAAACTGCATCCTGAAATCTGGAGACAGGTGAATACAGAGAATCACAGCTGAGAGCAGCCTAAATGGAACAGGAGCTGCTGGTATAATAAACTGGTAAGAACACTTAAATGGTAACTTCGATGAACTGCTGGAGGCTAAGTGTGGTCTAGTATAAGAGTGAGAAATTTCTGGGGGCAGCAGAAGTGCCATACTTTTGTGGATTTTACTTGGACATAATCAGGTACTCATGGTAAAGAACCACAAAAAAACACTCACATTTCTGTCAGGGAAGGGAAAAAGGACCAGAAAATTCTCTGTTAGAAAGGTCTGCTCAATAAAGGAAAACACTACCAGAACCTTATCTGAGGTGTGGAAATAAAAATCACTCAATTCCAGCCACCTATAAGCCTTTCTATCTCACTTAAGAAAAAGAAAAGCTGAGAAAATACTTGTGAATATCACACCCAGTGACACAGGCCCACTTAAAGACTGAGACTTAATTACAGGATTATAGACTGCTTCACCTTACCATCACAACAATAGGCCTCCAGTATAATAATAGTGGATTAGAGTGAAAGAGTTCCAAGGCTCAGACTCTACTTAAGAGAGAATTTTTAGGGAAGCCCAAAGACAGAAGTGCAGCAAATAACAAAAACACCAGAAGAAATAAAAGTCTCTGGCATCTCATACAGAACAGACTTGTGGTTGCCAAGGGGGAGGCGGGGTGGGGGAGGGGTGAAGTGGGAGTTTGGGGTTAGCAGATGCAAACTATTATATATAGAAAGGATAAACAAGGTCCTACTGGGTAGTACAGGGATCTATATTCAATATCCTGAGATAAACCATAATGGAAAAGAATATTTTTAAAACGTATATATAACTGAATCACTTTGCTGTACAGAAGAAATTAAAACAACGTTGTAAATCAAATATACTTCAATTAAAAACGTCTCTGGCATCTACAGCTATAGCAGACATTAGACAAAGCTTATCTCCTATCCAGATTAACTTAAGATATGACACTAAATGCCTATTTATTTCAGATCCTATTATGTGATACATAGTGTATAAATTACAGGCATGCTAAAAGGCAAGCAAAAACATAGCCTGGAGAGACAAATCAAATATATCAGCATCAGATATGGCACAGAGTTTAGAATTATCAGAGAATTTAAAATAACTATAATTACTAGGTTAAGAATTCTAATGATAAATTAGACAACATGCCAGAGCAGATGAGTAATATAAGCAGAGAGATGAAAACACTAGAAAGAATCAAAAGGAAATTCTAGAAATAAAAAAACTAACAGAAATGAAAAATCTTTTTGATAGGATTATCAGTCGACAGACATGGTCAAAGAAAGAACCAGTGAGTTTGAGGACAATGTCAGTAGAAACTTTAGCACAGAAAACACAAAGCAGGATAAAAAATGAAAATTCCACACCTAGGCATATCATATTCAAATTGCAGAAAACCAAAGAAAAAGAGAAAATCTTGAAAGCAGCTAGGGGTTTCGCCTTAGCTCTAGAAAAACAAAGATGAAAACGATACCAGACTTCTCATCAGTAATCATGCAAGCAAAAAGAGAATATAGTAAAATACTTAAAATGCTGAAAGAAAAATACACCAACCTGAAATTCTATATTAAATCAAAACTGTCCTTCAAAAGTAAGGGAAAAATAAAGACTCTATCAAACACAACTTGAAGGAATTTATTGCCAGCATATCTGCCCTGCAAGAAATTCTAAAAGTAGTGCTTCAGGGAGATGGAAAATAATATAGGTTAGAAACTTGGATCTACATAAAGAAAGGAAAGACATCTAGGAAGGAATAAATTAAGGTAAAATAAAATCTTTTCTTTTTCTTATTCCCCAATGATCAAGTGTTCAGAGTAATAATAGTAACAATGTATTGGGCCATCATAGTATATAGATAAGTGGAATGAATGACAGCAATGTTATAAGTATAGGGAATTCAAGGGACTCCAGGCCTGATCTAGGAAATCAATATGACCATGAAGGGCTATCACTTACATAAGCTTTAATGGGTGACACCTTGACAGGTTTGAATATGAAGAAAGTCTCTTATATCAAGAGATTGTTCAGAGACTGTAGCATAGGAGTCATTATTTAGGAGAGGAGGGGACAAAGGAGAACTGGAGAGGGGATTAACTGTTTGGGTGATGTTACTAAGCAGCAAGGAAGGGAGACTCTAGGTCAGAGAAATCTAAAATGTCTGGCAGCTTTGGTTTTCAAAACAAGTCTCTATTTTATCACTAACCAACAGATGTGGGTGAGGTTTCATGGGATATACAAAGTAGTCAGTCTCTAAATGTCTAAAAATCTGCTTACATAATTGCATATGTAAAAATTTGAGTTTGGCACCTGTGGGCTTTTAAGCTAATGAATCTCAGCATGCAGTGAAAAAATAAACAATTTTAGAGGACATTTCACAGAGGCCATCTTTGACTCATTTACATAACAGTGAGAGATGGAAGGCAGGAATTAGGAATGCTCCAGAATAAGGTACCTGTACTACCTGTGAAGTTATATAGTGTTTTTTGAGAGTGACCTTAAATTATTCGCAAATATATGTAGCAAACTCCAGGACAACCACTAATTTAAAAAATGTACAATTGATATGCTAAGAGAAGAGAGAAGATGGATTCATATAATATGCTCAATTAAAGTCAGAAAAGGCAAAAAATGAGGGGAAGAAAAAAAGAAACACAGAGTAAATACAACAAATAGAAAACAGTTATAAATGCGGTAAATATTAAAACAATGATATCAGTAATCACTAAATACGAATGGTCTATACATGAACTAAAAGGCAGAGATTATCAGAATGGATAAACAAAGCAAGATCTAAATATATGTTGTTTATGAGAAACCTGTTTTGAATCTAAAATCACAGATAAATTAAAAATAAAGGGATGGAGAAACATATTCTAATACTAATCAAAGAAAGCTGGAGTAGCTATATTAATCTCATACAAAGCAGACTTCAGAACAGGAAAATTATCAGAGATAAAGAAGATAATTATAAAGGAGTCGATTCTCTTAGGAGATATAACAATCCTTAATATTTTGGCACCAAACAATAGTGTGTCAAAATATGAGAAGCAAAAATTGATTTGCAATGAAAAATAAACAAATCCACTATTATACATGGGGACTTCTATAAAGTCTTTAAACAATCAATAGCTCATGTCTAACTTCCACCTTAGGAAACTAGAGAAAGAAGAGAAATTTAAGCCTAAAGCAGGCAGAAGAACATAATAGAAATTATAGCAGAAATCAGTGAAGTTGAAAACAGAAAATGGATTCACTGGAGTGAATCAACAGAACCAAAATGCCAGCTATTTAGAATGATAAATAAAATTGATTAACTTCTAGCCAGATTAACCAGGAAAAAAATAGAGAACACAATTTACCAATCCTAGAAATGAAAGAGGTATCCTTACTACTGATTCCTTAGATATCAACATTATGAAAAATTTTATGCCTACAGCTTTGATAACAAATGAAATGTATCATTTAAAAAACGCAGACTACAAAAAGTCACATGAGGAAAAACAGATAGTCCAAATAGGTCTATATCCATTAAATATGTTGAATCAATAATTAATAATATTTCAAAAAAGAAAACACCAGGTTTAGATGGTTTTAATGGTGAGTTCTACCAAAGATTTAAAGAACTGATACCAATTCTCTTCAATATCAAGAAAAAAGAAGCAGCAGAACACTTCCTAACTCATTTTATACAGTCAACATTACCCTAACAAAACCAGATAAAGACATTACAAGGAAGGAAAACTACAGGGCAATTTCTCTCATGATCATAGATGGTACAATCCTCAAGAGAATATTAGCAAACCAAATCCAACAATGTATAAAGAATTATGTAACAGTACCAAGTGGGATTTATTCCAGGTAGGCAAAGCTGGTTCAACACTTGAACATCAATGTAATCCTTCACATCAACAGGGATTAATCATGATAATATCAAAATCCTAACAAGATATTTTATGAATATTGAAAGACTGATTCTAAAGTTTTAGGGAAGGCAAAAGACTTAGAATGGTCAAAATACTAAAGAACAAAGTTGGAGGACTGACACTTCAAGTCTTACTATAAAGCCACAGTTATGAAGATAGAGTGGTATTATAAAAAAAAAACAAACCTTATAAATCAGTGAACTAGTCTCTTGAAGATGGCAGCGAAGGAGGACATGGAGTTTGTGTCTCCCCCCAACTAGGGTACCTGCCGGATGCTGGTGGGGGATCTCTACGACCAAGAAGATGGGAGGAACCCCTGAGTGACAAGGTAGGATGTGGGGGGGAGTGAGGGGGGAGGAGAAGTAGAGGCCAGACAGGACTGATGCCCTAGGGGTGGCTGGGAGGGGGGAGGGGTTCCCATGCCTGGAGGGACCCTTGGGGCCTTGGAGGATGAGGAGGGAGTGCACATGGTGGTTCCTCTCCCAATTGAGCCCTAGGAAGACTGCTGGGCTCCCAGGCAGGGTCCACCACCCTCTGAGGCCCACTCTGGGCCATGTTGGTCCTAGGGGCATAGGAGGGAGGTGGCGGGGAGAAGAGGAGAAGTGGATGGGAGGGGCCCTCCAAGACCAGAGGATCAGGGGAGGCACAGTGGGTATTTCCCCCATCCACCTGGGCCCTGGAAAGCCTGCTGGGCTCCCGTGCCTAGTTCACTGTTCTCTGGGGCCCCATCTGGCCTTGTGGGTCCTGGGGATGTGGGAGAGAGTGAGGACGGGGGAAGAGGAGGAAAGGTAGAAGGGGGGGAGCCCTCCAGGACCAATGCATCAGGGGAGGCATGGTGGGTGTTTCCCACACACATTCAGCCCCAGGAAGCCCATTGGGCTTCTGGGTCTGGTCCTCTGCCGTCCAGCGCCCCCTCTGGCCACATGGGTCCTAGGGTCATGGTAGGGGGGAGAAGGAGGACAATGCGGAGGGGCCCTCCGAGATCAGAGGATCAGGGGGGAACATGCCTAGCATTTCCCCTGCCCACTCGGGCCCAGTAAGCCTGCTGGGGACCTGACCTGGTGCTCTGCCCTCTAAGGCCAGAGGCACTCCTGGGCCCCTACTGCTGTGTTGAGGATAAGTCTCACCCCTCATGCCCCCAGGGCATTTTCCAGTCCTGTGGGTCCTAAGCATAGGCTCCGCCCACCACCTAAACCCCAACCCTGCCTAAGCCCTGCCCCTCACAGCCAAGAACTTTTCCAGTTTTCTTTTTCTCCTCTTTTTTACTACTGTGGGTTTGTTTTACTTTCCAGTTGTGGTTTCATCTATATTTTTACTTATTATTTCCCACATATCTGTTATTTTTCTAATCTTATTTTATTTTTTACTCTTTGTTATTGTCCTGCTCCTTTTTTTCTTTTTTCTTTTTTCCTGCCTCACACAGCTTGCAGGATCTTGGTTCACAAGCTGGGGGTCAGGAATGAGCTCCTGTGGTGGGAGATCCGAGTCTGAACCACTGGACTAACAGAGAACCTCAGACCCCAGGGAATAATTATTGGAGTGAGGTCTCCCAGAGGTTCTCATCTTGGCACCAAGACCCAGTGCTATGCTGGAAGCCTCAGGTCAAACAACCAGTAATACAGGAACACAAAGCCACCCATCAAAAAAAGACAACAAAAAAATATGTCACAGATGAAGGACCAAGGTGAAAACCTACAAGGCCAAATAAATGAAGAGGAAATAGGCAACCTACTGAAAAAGAATTCAGAGTAACGACAGTAATGATGATCCAGAATCTCGGAAATAGAATGGAGACACGGATTGAGAAAATACAAAAAATGTTTAACAAGCTCTAGAAGAACTAAAGAACAAAAAAATATAGATGAGCAACACAATAACTGAAATGCAAAACACAACAGAAGGAAACAATAACAGAATAACTGAGGCACAAGGACGAGTAAGTGAGCTGGAAGACAGAAGGGTGAAAATAACTGCCGAGGAGGAGAATGAAGAAAAGAATGAAAGGAATTGAAGACAATCTCAAAGACCTCTGGGACAACACAAAACGCAACAACATTCGAATTATAGGGGCCCAGGAAGAAGTAGAGAAAAAGAAAGGGTCTGAGAAAATATTCAAAGAGATTATAGTGGAAAACTTCCCTAACATGGGAAAGGAAATAGCCATGCAAGTCCAGGAAGTGCATAGAGTCCCATACAGGACAAATAATAGGAGAAACACACCAAGACAATATTAATCAAAATAACAAAAATTAAATTAAAAGAAAAAATATTAAAAGCAACAAGGGAAAAGCAAAAAATAATATACAAAGGAATTCTCATAAGGTTACCAGCTGATTTTTCAGCAGAAACTCCTCAGGCCAGAAGGGAGTGGCAAGATATACATAAAGTGAAGAAAAAGAAAAACCTACAAGCAAGATTACTCTACTCATCAAGGATCTCACTCAGATTCGATGGAGAAATCAACAGCTTTACAGACCAGCAAAAGCTAAGAGGATTCAGCACCACCAAACCAGCTTTACAACAAATGCTAAAGGAACTTCTCTAGGTGGGAAACACAAGAGAAAAAAGACCCACAAAAACAAACACAAAATATTAAGAAAATGGTAATAGGAATATACATATCAATAATAATCTTGAATGTAAATGGATTAAATGCTCCAACCAAAAGACACAGACTGGCAGAATGGATACAAAAAGAAGACCCATATATATGCTGTCTACAAGAGACCCATTACAGACCTAGGGACACATACAGACTGAAAGTGAAGTGATGGAAAAAGGTATTCCATAAAAATTGAAATCAAAAGAAAGCTGGAGTAGCAATACTCATATCAGATAAAACAGACTTTAAAATAAAGACTGCTACAAGATATAAGGAAGGACACTACATAGTGATCAAGGGATCAATCCAAGAAGATAATGTAACAATTATAAATATTTAGGTACCCAACATAGGAGCACCTCGATACATAAGGCAAACGATAACATCCATAAAAAGGGAAATTGACAGTAACACAATAATAGTAGATGACTTTAAAACCTCACTTACACAAGGGACAGATCATCCAAACAGAAAATAAGTAAGGAAGCACAAGCTTTAAATGACAAAACAGACCAGATAGATCTAACTGATATTTACAGGATATTCTACCCAAAAGTGGCAGCATACACTTTCTTTTCAAGGGCACACGGATATTCTCCAGGATAGATCATATCTGGAGTCACAAATCAAGCCTTGAAAAATTTAAGAAAATTGAAATTGTATCAAGCATCTTTTCTGACCACAACGCTATGAGACTGAAATCAATTACAGGAAAAAAACAGTAAAAACACAAACACATGGAGGCTGAACAGTGTGCTACTAAATAACCAAGAGATCAATGAAGAAATCAAAGGACAAATTAAAAATATCTAGAAACAAATGACAACAAAAACACGATGACCCCAAACCTATGGGACACAGCAAAAGCAGTTGTAAGAGGGAAGTTTATACCAATTCAATCTCACCTCAAGAAACAAGAAAATTCTCAAATAAACAATCTAACCTTACACTGAAAGCAGCAAGTGAAAGAAGAACAAAGAAAACCTGACTTCAGTAGAAGGAAAGAAATCATAAAGATCAAAACAGAAATAAATGAAATAGAAACAAAGAAAACAATAGCAAAGATCAATAAAACTAAAAGTTGTTTCTTTGAGAAGATAAACAAAATTGATAAAGCTTTAGCCAGACTCATCAAGAAAAAAAAGGGAGAGGATGAGAGAAGAATGGTTCAAGATGGCGGAGTAGAAGGACGTGTGCTCACTCCCTCTTGCAAGAGCACCGAAATCACAACTAACTGCTGAACAATCATAGACAGGAAGACACTGGAACTCACCAAAAAGGATACATTACATCCAAAGACAAAAGAGAGGCCGCAATGAGATGGTAGGAGGGGCACAATCACAATAAAATCAAATCCCATAACCTCTGGATGCCTAACTCAAAAACTAGAGAACACATACCACAGAAGTCCACCCACTGGAGTGAAGGTTCTGAGCCCCATATCAGGCTTCCCAAACTGCTAGTGTGGCAACAGGAGGAGGAATTCCTAGAGAAGAAGACTTTGAAGGCTAGTGGGGTTTGATTGCAGGACTTCAACAGGACTGGGGGAAACAGAGACTCCATTCTTGCAGGGCACACACAAAGTAGTGTGTGCATCAGGACCCAGGAGAAAAAGCAGTGACCTCATTGGAGACTGAACCAGACCCACCTGCTAGTGTTGCAGGGTCTCCTGCAGAGGCAGGGGGTGGCTGCAGCTCACGGTGGGGACAAGGACACTGGCAACAGAAGTTCTGGGAAGTACACCTTTGTGTGAGCCCTCCTAGAATCAGCCATTAGCCCCACCAAGGAGCCCAGGTAGGCTATAGTGCTGGGTCTCTTCAGGTCAAAAAACCAACAGGGAAGGAACCCAGCCCCACCTATCAGCAGACAAGCAGATAAAAGTTTTACTGAGTTCTGCCCACCAGATCAACACCCAGCTCTACCCACCACCAGTCCTTCTCTTCAGGAAGCTTGCACAAGTCTCTTAGATAGGCACACCCACCAGAGGGCATACAGCAGAAGCAAGAAGAAGTACAATTCTGCAGCCTGTGGAATGAAAACCACATTCACAGAAAGATAGACAAAAGGAAAAGGCAGAGGACTATGTACCAGATGAAGGAACAACATAAAACCCCAGAAAAACAACTACATGAACTGGAGATAGGCAACCTTCCTGAAAAAGAATCCAGAATAATGATAGTGAAGATGATTGAGGACCTCAAAAAGAGAATGGAGTCAAAGATCAAGAAGATGCAAGAAATGTTTAACAAATACCTAGAAGAATTAAAGAACAAAAAAACAAAGAACAATACAATAACTAAAATGAAAAACACAATAGAAGGAATCAATAGCAGAATAACTGAGGAAGAACAACGGATAAGTGACCTGGAAGACAGAATGGTGGAAATCACTGCTGTGGAACAGAATAAAGAAAATAGAATGAAAAAAAATGAAGACACCCAAAGAGACCTCTGGGACAACATTAAAGGCAACAACATTTGCACTATAGGGGTCCCAGAAGGAGAAGAGAGAGAGAAAGGACCAGAGAAAATATTTGAAGAGGTTATAGTTGAAAACCTCCCTAACATGGGAAAGAAAATAGCCACCCAAGTCCAGGAAGCACACAGAGTCCCATACAGGATAAACCCAAAGGAGAAACTTGCCGAGACACATAATCAAACTGGCAAAAATTAAAGACAACCAAAAATTACTGAAAGCAGCAAAGGAAAAATGACAAATAATATACAAGGGAACTCCCATAAGGTTAACAGCTGATTTCTCAGCAGAAACTCTCCAAGCCAGAAGGGAGTGGCATGGTATATTTAAAGTAATTAAAGGCAAGAACCTACAACCAAGATTACTCTAACCAGCAAGAAACTCATTCAGATTTGATAGAGAAATTAAAACCTTTATAGACAAGCAAAAGCTAAGAGAATTCAGCACCAACAAACCAGCTTTACAAAAACTGCTAAAGGAACTTCTCTAACTGGGAAACACAAAGGAAGAAAAGGACCTACAAAAACAAACACAAAACAATTAAGAAAATGGTAATAGGAACATACATATCAATAATTAACTTAAACGTGAATGGATTAAATGCTCCAACCAAAAGACAGAGGCTCTCTGAATGGATACAAAAACAAGACCCATATATATGCTGTCTACAGGAGACCCACTTCAGATCTAGGGACACATACAGACTGAAAGTGAGGGGATGGAAAAAGATATTCCATGGAAATGGAAATCAAAAGAAAGCTGGAGTATCAATACTCACATCAGATAAAATAGACTGTAAAATAAAGAATGTTACAAGAGACAAGGAAGGACACTACATAATGATCAATTGTTATATCAAGAAGATATAAGAAGATATAACAATTATAAATATATCTATAAATATATATTCACCCGGCAGAGGAGAACCTCAATACGTAAGGCAAAGGCTAACAGCTTTAAAAGAGTAAAACAACAGTAACACAGTAATAGTGGGGGAATTTAACACCTCACTTACACCAATGGACAGATTATCCAAACAAACAATTAATAAGGAAACACAAGCTTGAAATGACACAATAGAACAGAGGGATTTAATTGATATTTATAGGACATTCCATCTGAAAACAGCAGATTACACTTTCTTCTCAAGTGCACACAGAATATTCCCCAGGATAGATCACATTTGGGGTCACAAATCAAGCCTTGGTAAATTTAAGAAAACTGAAAGCATATCACACACCTTTTCTGACCACAATGTTATGACATAAGAATTTAATTACAAACGTAATTAAAAGAACGAAAAATCACAAACACATGGAGGCTAAACAACACGTTACTAAATAACTGAGAGATAACTGGAGAAATCAAAGAGGAAATCAAAAAATACCTACAGACAAATGACAATGAAAACATGACAATCCAAAACCTATGAGACGCAGCAAAAGCAGTTCTAAAGGGTAATTTTATAGCAGTACAATCGTACCACAAGAAAGAAGAAAAATCTCAAATAAACAATCTAACCTTACACCTAAACCAACTAGAGAAAGAAGAACAAACAAAGCCCAAAGTTAGCAGAAGGAAAGAAATCATAAAGATTAGAGCAGAAATAAATGGAATAGAAATAAAGTAAACAATAGCAAAGATCAATAAAACTAAAAGCTGCTTCTTTGAGAAGATAAACAAAATTGGTAAATCTTTAGCCAGACTCATCAAGAAAAAAATGGAGGACTCAAATCAATAAAATTAGAAATGAAAAAGGAGAGGTTACAATGGACACTGCAGAAACACAAAGCACCTTAAGAGACTACTACAAGCAAATTAATGCCAATAAAATGGAAAACCTGGAAGAAATGGACAAATTCATAGAAAGGTATAACCTTCCAAGACTGAACCAGGAAAATATAGAAAATATGAACAGACAAATCACAAGTAATGAAATTGAAACTATGATTAAATATCTTCCAACAAACAAAAGTCCAGGACCAGATGGCTTCACAGGTGAATTCTATCAAACATTTAGAGAAGAGCTAACACCCACCCTTCTCAAACTCTTCCAAAGAACTGCAGGGAAAGGAACACTCCCAAACATATTCTACGAGACAAATATCACCCTGATACCAAAACCAGAGAGAGATAATACAAAAAAAGAAAATTACAGTCTGACATCACAAATGAATACAGGTGCAAAACACTCAACAAAATACTAGAATCCACCAACACATTAAAAGGATCATACAGCATGATCAAGTGGGATTTATCCCAAGGATGCAAGGATTCGCCAATATACGCACATCAATCAATGTGATACACCATATTAACAAATTGAAGAATAAAAACCATATGATCATCTCAATAGATGCAGAAAAAGTTTTTTATGAAATTCAATACCCATTTATGATACTCTCCAGAACGTGGGAGAGCATAGAGGGATCCTACTTCAACATAATAAAGGCCATATATGACAAAACCACAGCAAACATCATTCTCAATGGGGAAAAACTGAAAGCATTTCCTCTAAGATCAGGAACAAGACAAGGATGTCCACTCTCATCACTATTATTCAACATAGTTTTGGAAGTACTAGCCATGGCAATAAGAGAAGAAAAAGAAATAAAAGGAATACAAATTGGAAAAGAAGAAGTAAAACTGTCACGGTTTGCAAATGACATAATAGTATACATACAGAATCCTAAAGATGCCACCAGAAAATTACTAGAGCTAATCAATGAATGTGGTAAAGTTGCAAGATACAAAATTAATGCAGAGAAATCTCTTGCCTTCCTATACACTAATGATGAAAAATCTGAAAGAGAAATTAAGGAAACACTCCCATCTACCACTGCCACAAAAAGAATAATATAACTAGGAATAAACCTACCTAAGGAGGTAAAAGACCTGTACTCAGAAAACTATGACACTAATGAATGAAATCAAAGATGACACAAACAGATGGAGAGATATACCATGTTCTGGATTGGAAGAATCAATATTGTGAAAATGACCGTACTACTCAAAGCAATCTACAGATTCAATGCAATCCCTATAAAATCACCAATGGCATTTTTTTCTTTTTTCTTCTTTTTAACAAAACTAGAACAAAAAATCTTAATATTTGTAAGGAAACACAAAAGACCCCGAATAGCCATAGCAATCTTGAGGGGAAAAAATGGAGCTAGAGGATTGAGGCGCCCCAACTTCAAACTATACTACAAAGCTACAGTAATCAAGACAGTATGGTCCTGGCACAAACACTGAAATACAGATCAATGGAACAAGATAGAAAGCCCAGAAATTAACCCATGCACCTATGGTCAACTAACCTTTGATGAAGGAGGCAAGGATATATAATGGAGAAAAGACAGTCTCTTCAATAAGTAGTGCTAGGAAAGCCGGACAGCTACATGTAAAAGAATGAAATTAAAACATTCCCTAACATCATACATAAATATAAACTCAAAACTGATTAAATACCTAAATGTAAGACCAGACACTATATAACTCTTACAGGAAAACATAGGAAGAACACCCTTGGTCATAAGCCACAGCAAGATCTTGTTTGACCCACCTCCTAGAGTAATGGAAATAAAAACAAAAATAAACAAATGGGTCCCAATGAAACTTAAAAGCTTTTGCACAGCAAAGGTAACTATAAACAAGACAAAAAGACAACCCTCAGAATGGGAGAAAATACTTGCAAATGGATCAGTGGACAAAGGATTAATCTCAAAAATATATAAACAGTTCATGGAGCTCAGTATTAAGAAAACAAACAACCCAATCCAAAAATGGGCAGAAGACCTAAATAGACAGCTCTCCAAAGAAGACATACAGATGGCCAAGAGGCACATGAAAAGCTGCTCAAATCACTAATTATTAGAGAAGTGCAAATGCAAATTACAATGAGGTGTCACCTTCACTGGTTACAATGGGCATCATCAGAAAGTCTACAAACAAATGCTGGAGAGGATATGGAGAAAAGGGAACCCTCTTGCACTGTTGGTGGGAATGTAAATTGATACAGCCACTATGGAGAACAGTATGGAGGTTGCTTAAAAAACTAAAAATAGAATTACCATATGACCCAGCAATCCCACTACTGGGCATATACACAGAGAAAACCATAATTCAAAAGGACACCCCAAAGTTCACTGCAGCACTATTTATAATAGCCAGGTCATGGAAGCAACCTAAATGCCCATCAACAGATGAATGGATAAAGAAGTTGTGGTACATATACACAATGGAATATTACTCAGCCATAGAAACAAATGAAAATTTGTCATTTGTAGAGAAGTGGGTGGACCTAGAGACTGTTATACAGAGTGAGGTAAGACAGAAAAAGAAAAACAAATACAGTAAATTAACGACTATATGTGGAATAGAATAATGTTACAGATGAACCAGTTTTCAAGGCAGAAATAGAGACACTGGTGTAGAGAACAAACATATGGACCCAAGGGGGGAAAGTGAAGGCGGGGGGTGGGATGAACTGGAAGACTGAAATTGACATATATATAGACACTAATATGTATAAAATATATAACTAATAAAAACCTGATGTATAAAAAAATAAAGAAAGAAAGAAAAAGTTAGAGGACACAAATCAATAAAATTAGAAATAAAAAAGGAGAAATCACAACTGACACTGCAGAAATACAAAGGATTATAAGAGACTACTACAAACAACTATATGCCAATAAAATGGACAACCAGGAAGAAATGGACTAATTCTTGGAAAGGTAGAATTTTCCAAGAATGAACCAGGAACAGTTAGAAAATATAAACAGACCTATCACAAGTAATGAAACTGAAACTGTAGTTAAAAGTCTTCCAACATCAAATGTCCAGGACAAGATGGCTTCATTGGCAAATACTATAAAACATTTAGAGAAGCGCTAACACCCATCCTTCTCAAACGCTTCCAAAAAATCGAAGAGGATGAATACTCCCTAATTCATTCTACAAGGTGACCATCACCCCGATAGCAAAACTAGACAAAGATATCACAAAAAAATGAAAATTACAGACCAATATCACTGATGAACATAGATGCAAAAATCCTGAAAAGAATATAAGCAAACAGAATCCAGAAACATATTAAAAGAATCATACACCATGATCAAATGGGATTTATCCCAGGGATGCAAGGATTCTTCAATATATACAAATCAATCAATGTGATACACCACATTAACAAACTGAAGGATAAAAATCATATGACCACCCCAAGAGATGCAGAAAAAGCTTTTGACAAAATTCAACAACAATTTATGATAAAAACCCTCCAGAAAGTAGGTATAAGAGGGGACCTACCACAACATAATGAAGTCCATATGTGATAAACCCACAGCAAATATCATTCTCAATGGTGAAAAATGGAAAGCATTTTCTCTAAGATCAGGAATAAGACAAGGCTGTCCACTCTCGTCACTGTTATTTAAAATAATTTTGGAAGTCCTAGCCATGGCAATCAGAGAAGAAAGAGAAATAAAAGGAATACAAATTGGAAAAGAAGAAGTAAAACTGTCACTGTTCGCAGATCACATGCTACTCTACATAAAAAATCCTAAAGATGCCACCAGAAAACTACTAGAACTAATCAATGAATTTGGTAAGGTTGCAGGATACAAAATTAATGCACAGAAATCTCTTGCATTCTTAAACACTAATGATGAAAAATCTGAAAGAAAAATTAAGGAAACACTCCCATTTACCACTGCAACAAAAAGAATAAAATACCTAGGAATAAACATACCTAAGGAGACAAAAGACCTGTATGCAGAAAACTATAAGACACTGATGAAAGTAATTGAAGATGATACAAACAGATGGAGAGATATACCATGTTCTTGGATTGGAAGAATCACCATTGTGAAAATGACTATACTACCCAACACAATCTACGGATTCAATGCAATCCCTATGAAAGTACCACTGGCATTTTTCACAGAACTAGAACAAAAAATTTCACAATTTGTATGGAAACACAAAAGACCCCGAATAGCTAAAACAATCTTGAGAAAGAAAAATGAAGCTAGAGGAATCAGGCTCCCCAACTTCAAACAATACTACAAAGCTACAGTAATCAAGACAGTATGGTACTGGCACAAAAACAGAAATATAGATCAATGGAACAGGATAGAAAACCCAGAGATAAACTCACACACATATGGTCACCTAATTTATGATAAAGGAGGCAAGAACATACAATGAAGAAAAGACAGCCTCTTCAATAAGTGGTGCTGGGAAAACTAGACAGCTACATGTGAAAGAATGAAATGAGGACACTACCTCACACCATACACAAAAGTAAACTCCAAATGGATTAAAAACTTAAATTTAAGACCAGACACTATAAAACTCTTAGTGGAAAACAGGAAAAACACTCTTTGACATAAACCACAGCAAGATCTTTTTTGACCCACCTCCTGGCGTAACGGAAATAAAAATAAACAAATGGGACTTAATTAAACATAAAAGCTTTTGCACAGCAAAGGAAACCATAAACAAGAGAAAAAGTCCACTCTTAGAATGGGAGAAAATATTTGAAAATTAAACAAGAGACAATGGATTAATCTCCAAAATGTACAAACAGCTCATGGAGGTCAATATCAAAAAAACAAAGAATCCAGTTAAAAAATGGGTGGAAGACCTAAATAGACATTTCACCAAGGAAGTCATACAGATGGCTAAGAGGCACATGAGGAGATGCCCAGCATCACTGGTTATTAGGGAAATGAGGATCAGGGCTACAGTGAGGTATCACCTCACACTGGTCAGAATGGCCATCATCAAAAAATCTACAAATAAATGCTGGAGAGGATGTGGAGAAAGGGGAGCCCTTTTGCACCATTGGTGGGAATGTAAATTGATACAGCCACTATGGAGAACAGTATGCAGGTTCCTTAAAGAACTGAAAATAGAAGTACCATATGACCCAGCAGTCCCACTAGTGAACATATACCCTGAGAAAACCATAATACAAAAGGACACATTTACCTCAATGTTTATTGCAGCACTATTTACAATGACCAGGACATGGAAATAACCTGGGTGTCTAACGATGGATGAATGGATAAAGAAGATGTGGTACATATATACAATATAATATTAGCCATAAAAAGGAATGAAATTGGGTCATTTGTAGAGATGTGGACAGACCTAGAGTCTGTCATACAGATTGAAGTAAGCCAGAAATAGAAAAACAAATATCATTTACTAACGCATATATGTGGAATCTAGAAAAATGGTACCAATGAATCTACTTGTAGTGCAGGAATTGAGATGTAGACATAGAGAATAGACATGTGGACACTGGGGTGGAAGGGGAGGGTGGGACGAATTGCGAGATTAGGTTTGACATAAATACAGTACCATGTGTAAATAGATAGCTAGTGGGAACCTCCTGTATAGCACAGGGAGCTCAGCTCAGTGCTCTGTGACAACATAGATGGGTGGGATGGGGGTGGGGTGGGAGGGAGGTCCAAGAGGGAGGGGATATAGGCATACATATAGCTGATTCACTTCAATGTACAGCAGAAACTAATACAACACTGTAAAACAGTTTTACTCCAATAAATATAAAATAAATTAAAAATAAAATCTAGTCTCTTAAGCAACTTTGAAGTTTATAATACAGTATTGTTGACTATAATCACTACGCTGTGCATTAGATCTCTAGAACGTATACATGTATAGTTGCAAGTTTGTGCCCTTGAATAATGTCACTCTAATTCCCCCTTTTCCAAGCTGCTGGCAACAACCATTCTAATTTCTGTTTTCATAAATTTGGCTGTATAAGATTCTACATGTATGGGACATCATGCAGTGTTTGTCTACCTCTGGGTGACTTGTCTCACTTAGTATGATGTCCTCAAGGTCCAATCATGTTGTCACAAATGGCAGGATTTTCTTCTTTTCCATGTCATATAATATTGCATTATATATAATATATATATTTTTTTATATATAGTATATATATTGCTTTTTAAAAAATCCGTTCATCCATTGACAGCCACTTAGTTTGTTTTCATGTCTTGGCTATTTTGATAATGCAATGAACACATGAGTGCATTTATCTCCTCAATATACTGTTCTAGTTTAGTTCAGATGTACACCCAGAAGTGGGGTTGTAAATCATGATAGTTCTATTTTTAGTTTTGTGGAGGAACCTCTGCTGTTTTTCATAGAGGCTACAATGATTTGAATTCCCACCAACAGTGTATAAGGGGTTCCCTTTTCTCTACATCCTCAATGACAAGTTATCTCCTGTATCCTTGATGTTAGTCATTGTATATGATGTGAGGTGGTATCTGTGGTTTTGATGAATTTCCCTGATGATTGGTGACGTTGAGCATCTTTTCAAATATTTGTTGGCCCTCTGGATGACTTCTTTAGAAGTAAGTCTGTTTTGTTCCTCCCTGCATTTTTAATTGGATTACTTGGGGGGGTTTTGTTGTTATTATTGAGTTGTATGAGTTTTTGTGTGTATTTTAATTTAAACTCATTATCTGATGTATGATTTGCAGATACTTTCTCTCATTCCATAGTTGCCTTTTCATTTTGTTGATTGTTTCAGGCCAGTTTCCTTAGATGTAGATGCAAAAATTCCCAGTAAAATACTAACAAACTAAATATACCAACTATAAAACCATCATAAACAGAACCAAGCATTATTAATCCCCAAAACACAAAATTGGTTTAATTAAATAATATAGCATATTAATAGATAGAAAGCTAAAAACCACACAATTATGTCAATGGAGAAGAAAACGTTTGTTAACATGCAAAAACCCTGCATGGTAAAAATGCTCAATAAACACGCAATAGAAGGGGACTTCACCCTGATAAGGAACATATATGCTTTTTCATTTCACTGATTATTTCCTTTGCTGTGTAGAAGCTTTTGAGTGTGAAGTATATAGTCCCAGTTTTCTATTTTGGTTTTGTCACCTGTGATTTTGGTGTCATATCTACGAAATCATTGCCAAGACCAATGTCAAAAAAGTTTTCCCCTGATTTCTCTGAGGTGTTTTACAGATCCAATTCTGTATTTGTCTTGCTTACAAATGGAATATTGTTTAGCCTTAAAGCGGAGGCAGGTCCCGTCATTTGGGACAACATGAATAAGCATACAGACATTGTGATAAGTGAAATAATCCAGTTACAGAAGGACAAATATTGCATGATTCCACTTATATGAGGTTTCTAAAACAGGCTAAGTCATAGAAGCAGAGAGTAGAATGATGGTGGTTGTCAGGGGCTGGGGGGAGGGGGAAGTGCGAAACTGTTCTTCAGTGGGTATAAAGTTTTTTTACTCAAGGTGAATAAAGCTATGGCTAACAATATGGAATTGTGAATTTTATAATATGTTAAAGGAATGGAGTTTACATGAAGTGTTCATTTCAAAAAAACTATAAAGCAACCTGTGTTCATCATCGGATGAATGGATAAAGAAGATGTGGCACATATACACAATGGAATATTACTCAGCCTTAAAAAGAAATGAAATTGAGCTATTTGTAATGAGATGGATAGACCTAGAGTCTGTCATACAGAGTGAAGTAAGTCAGAAAGAAAAAGACAAATACCGTATGCTAACACATATATATGGAATTTAAGGGGAAAAAATGTCATGAAGAACCTAGGGGTAAGACAGGAATAAAGACGCAGACCTACTGGAGAACGGACTTGAGGATATGGGGAGGGGGAAGGGTGAGATTTGACAGGGCGAGAGAGAGTCATGGACATATACACACTAACAAACGTAGTAAGGTAGATAGCTGGGGGGAAGCAGCCGCAAGGCACAGGGATATTAGCTCGGTGCTTTGTGACAGCCTGGAGGGGTGGGATGGGGAGAGTGGGAGGGAGGGAGACGCAAGAGGGAAGACATATGGGAACATATGTATATGTATAGCTGATTCACTTTGTTGTAAAGCAGAAACTAACACACCATTGTAAAGCAATTATACCCCAATAAAGATGTTTAAAAAAAAAAAAAAAAAGAAGATGTGGCACATATATACAATGGAATATTACTCAGCCATAAAAAGAAACGAAATTGAGTTATTTGTAGTGAGGTGGATGGACCTAGAGTCTGTCATACAGAGTGAAGTCAGAAAGAGAAAAACAAATACCGTATGCTAACACATATATAAGGAATCAAGAAAAAAAAATGGTCATGAAGAACCTAGAGGTAAGATGGGAATGGAGACACAAACCTACTAGAGAATGGACTTGAGGATGTGGGGAGGTGGAAGGGTAGGTTGTGACAAAGTAAGAGAGTGACATGGACATATATACACTACCAAATATAGAAAAGATAGCTAGTGGGAAGCAGCCGCATAGCATAGGGAGATCAGCTCGGTGCTTTGTGACTACCTAGAGGGGTGGGATAGGGAGGGTGGGAGGGAGGGAGATGCAAGAGGGAAGAGATATGGGAACATGTGTATATGTATAACTGATTCACTTTGTTATAAAGCAGAAACTAACACACCATTGTAAAGCAATTATACTCAAATAAAAATGTTTAAAAAAAACTATAAAGGAACATGGGAATTTCTGGAGGTGGTCAATATGGTTAGTGCCTTAATGTAGTGGTAGTATCATATGGGTATGTATATATACAATCTCAACAAAAGGTATACACTAAATGTGTGCAATTTTTGTGTATCAATTTTATTTCAATAAAGCTAGAAAGGAGCATATATGAAAACAAAAATAAATAAATAAAAATAAACCAGTGGAATACAATAGAGAACCCAGAAGCAGACCCACACAAAAACAGTGAATTGATATTTGACAAAAGAGCCAAGGCAGTTCATTGGGGAAAGAACAGTCTCTTCAACAAATGCTAAACTGCTAGTTATAAAATTAACAATTTCTGGGGATGAAAAAAATTGCTGCTGAACAATTAGACATCCATACGCAAAAAAAAAAAAAAAAGGGGAAGGAGAAGGAAAAGGAGGAAGAAGCAGCAGCAGCAGAAGCTAACTTATACCTTTCACAAAATAATTCAAAATGATCGCAGATCTAAATATAAAATGTAATACTATAAAACTTCTAGAAGAAATCACAGGAGACAATCTACACGACCTTGAATTTGGCAATGAGTTTTTAGATACAACAACAAAAGCAGAGGCAATAAAAGAAAAAATTGATGTACTGGACATCATCAAAATTTAAAACTTTTGCCCTTCAAAAGTTAGTGCTAAGAGAATCAAAAGACACAGACCAGAAGAAAATATTTGTAAACCGATACATATGATAAAGGACTTATATCCAAAGTATACAAAGAACTCTTAAAACTCAACAGTAAGAAAACAACAAACAAAAATTTTTAAATGGGCAAAGGATCTGGACACCCACCAAAAAAATACACAGGTGGCAAATAAGCATATGAAAAGATGTTCAACAATGCTTGTCATAGGGAATTGCAAATTAAAATGAAAATAAGATATCAGTACACATCTATTAGGATGGCTAAAATTCTAAAAGAAAATTGAAACAAAAAAGACAATACCAAATGTTCGTGAGGATGTGGAGCAACAGAACTCTGTTCCCTGATGGGTGTGGATGAAAAATGTTACAGCCACTTTGGTAGACAGGTTGACAGCTCCCTACCAAAGTAAACATACTCTTACAATGCAGTCCAGCAACCACACTGCTATGTATGTGTCCATCTGAATACTTATGTCATACAAAAACCTATACACAGATTTCTATAGCAGGTCTATTCACATTTGCAATAATAAGAAGTGACCAAGACTTCTTTGAATGGGTGAACAAATAAACAAACTGGTATATCTATATAATGGAATATTATTTAGTGATAAAAATGAGCTATAAGCCATGAATGCATTGAAGAACCTTAAGTATATATTACTGAGTGAAGGAAACCATTCTGAATGACTAAATATGGTATGATTCCCGTTATATAACATTCTGGAAAAAGCCAAAACTATTTAGACAGTAGAATGATCAGCAGCTAGTAGAGGGTGTGGGGATGGGAGATGGTGAGGCACAGGAGATTTTTAGGGCAGTCAAATTATTTTGTAAGACATAGTAATAGTGGTTACAAGACATTATACATTTTTCGAAATCCATAAAACTTTACAGCACAAACATTGAATCTTAATGTGTGCAGTTATTAAAAAAAATATTTAGGAGATTGAAGGATCCAAGGAAGGACTGTGAACTGTGAGAAGACAGTCAGTGTCACAAATGTATGAAACAACCTAACTGAAGGAGTTGGGGGCAGGGGAAAGGCACTGACCTATTAACTTTGGAAATGAGTGGAGCCTGTAAGATTAAAAGCAAAAACAACTGTCCATGAGCAACTGTATTGGGGTTTATAAAGTTGTCTCCTACAGCACAGGTTAAAAATTCTGATACTGCAATACATGTATACTGGAACTGGGCAGTAATGTAAATGAATAGTTCATGGTGGGAATCAGTTTTCTGACTGTTAGAGTGAGTTTACAGGTAAGAAAGTGGCGGAAGCTACAATGATCTCTGTGGTAATAATGAATAGAGCTGGAGACATCAGTATAAACTCATGTTTAGCTTAACACAGATACAGGTAGTTAAACATAGTTACGCATATGTCTACATAATACAAAAACATATATAACAGATTAACTTATGCATTAGTATTTCCTTGTTCTGTCAATTGAAATAGAATAGAAGCAATGATTCTATGAATCTATTAAGAACAGAAGATCCACCAGAGGGCAGACAGCAGAAGCAAGAAGAACTACAATCCTGCAGCCTGTGGAACAATAACCACGACAAGATGAAAAGGCAGAGGGCTATGTACCAGATGAAGGAACAAGATAAAACCCCAGAAAAATAACTAAATCAAGTGGAGATAGGAAAAATTCCAGAGAAAGAATTCAGAATAATGATAGTGAAGATGATCCAGGCCATCAGGAAAAGAATGGAGGCAAAGATCGAGAAGATGCAATAAATGTTCAATAAAGATCTAGAAGAATTAAAGAACAAACAGAAATGAACAATATAATAACTGAAATGAAAAATACACAAGAAGAATACAATAGCAGAATAACTGAGGAAGAAGAACGGATAAGTGACCTGGAAGACAGAATGGTGGAAGTCACTGCTGTGGAACAGAATAAAGAAAAAAGAATGAAAAGAAATTAAGACAGCCTAAGAGAGTTCTGGGACAACATTAAACGCAAAAACATTCACTTTATAAGGGTCCCAGAAGGAGAAGAGAGAGAGAAAGGACCTTAGAAAATATTTGAAGAGATTACAGTCGACAACTTCCCTAACAGGGGAAAGGAAATAGCCACAAAAGTCCAGGAAGTGCAGAGAGTCCCATATAGGATAAACCCAAGGAGAAAGATGCCAAGACACATAGTAATCAAACTAGCAAAAATAAAAGACAAAGAAAAATTATTGAAAGCAGCAAGGGAAAAATGACAAATAATATACAACGGAACTCCTATAAGGCTAACAGCTGATTTCTCAGCAGAAACTTTACAAGCCAGAAGGGAGTGGCATGGTATAATTAAAATGATGAAAGGGAAGAACCTAGAACCAAGATTACTCTACCCAGCAAGGATCTCATTCAGATTCGATGGAGAAATCAAAAGCTTTGCAGACAAGCAAAAGCTAAGAGAATTCAGCACCACCAAACCAGCTCTACAACAAATGCTAAACGAACTTCTCTAAGTGGGAAACAAAAGAGAAGAAAAGGACCTACAAAAAGAAACCCAAAACAATTAAGAAAATGATAACAGGAACATACATATTGATAATTACCTTAAACGTGAATGGATTAAATACTCCAAGCAAAAGACACAGGCTTGCTGAATGGATACAAAAACAAGACCCATCTATATGCTGTCTACAAGAGACCCACTTCAGACCTAGGGATACATATAGACTGAAAGTGAGGGGATGGAAAAAGATATTCCATGCAAAAGGAAATCAAAAGAAAGGAGGCATAGCAATACTCATATCAGATAAAATAGACTTTAAAATAAAGAATGTTACAAGAGACAAGGAAGGACACTATGTAAGGATCAATCCAAGAAGAAGATATAACAATTATAAATCTATATGCACCCAACAAAGGAGCACCACAATACATAAAGCAACTGCTAACAGCGCTAAAAGAGGATATCGACAGTAACACAATAATAGTGGGGGACTTTAACACGTCACTTACACCAATGGACAGATCATTAAACAGAAAATTAATAAGGAAACAGAAGCTTTAAATGACATGATAGACCAGATAGATTTAATTGATATTTATAGCACATTCCATCCAAAAACAGCACATTACACTTTCTTCTCAAATGCGCATGGAACTTTCTCCAGGATAGATCACATCTTGGGTAAAAAATCAAGCCTTAGTAAATTTAAGAAAATTGAAATCATATCCAGAATCGTTTCTGACCACAATGCTGTGAGATTAGAAATCAATTACAGGGAAAAAATGTAAAAAACAGAAACACGTGGAGGCTAAACACTACATTACTAAATAACCAAGAGAACACTGAAGAAATCAATGAGGAAATAAAAAAATACCTGGAGACAAATAACAATGAAAACACAACAATCCAAAACCTATTGGATGCAGCAAAAGCAGTTCTAAGAGGGAAGTTTATAGCTATATAAGCCTACCTCAAGAAACAAGAAAACTCTCAAAAAAACACTCTAACCTTACATCTAAAGGAACTAGAGAAAGAAGAACAAATGAAACCAAAAGTTAGGAGAAGGAAAGAAATCATAAAGATCAGAGCGGAAATAAATGAAATAGAAACAAAGGAAATAGCAAGGATCAATAAGACTAAAACCTGGTTCTTTGAGAATATAAACAAAATTGGTAAACCTTTAGCCAGACTCATCAAGAAAAAGAGAGAGAGGACTCAAATCAATAAAATTAGAAATGAAAAAGGAGAAGTTACAACAGACACCTCAGAAATACAAAGCATCCTAACAGACTACTACCAGCAACTCTATGCCAATAAAACAGACAACCTGGAAGAAATGGACAAATTCTTAGAACGGTATGACCTTCCAAGACTGAACCAGGAAGAAATAGAAAATACGAAGAGACCAATCACAAGCAATGAAATTGAAACTGTGATTAAAACTAATCCAACAAACAAAAGGCCAAGACCAGATGGCTTCACAGGTGAATTCTATCAAACATTTTGAGAAGAGCTAACATCCATCCTTCTCAAAGTCCTCCAAAAATTTCAGAGGAAGGAACACTCCCAAACTCATTCTATGAGGCCACCATTACCCTGATACCAAAACCAGACAAAGATATTACAAAAATAGAAAATTACAGACCAATATCACTGATGAATACAGATGCAAAAATCGTCAACAAATACCAGCAACAGAATCCACCAACACATTAAAAGGATCACACACCATAATCAAGTCGGATTTATCCCAGGGATGCAAAGATTCTTCAATATATGCAAATCAATCTATGTGATACACCATATTAACAAATTCAAGAAGAAAAACCATATGATCATCTCAATAGAGGCAGTAAAAGACTTTGACAAAATTCCACACCCATTTATGATAAAACCTCTCTAGAAAGTGGCATAGAGGGAACCTACCTCAACATAATAAAGGCCATATATGACAAATCCACAGCAAACATCATTCTCAATGGTGAAAAACTGAAAGCATTTCCTCTAAGATCAGGAACAAGACAAGGATGTCCACTCTCATCACTATTATTCAACATAGTTTTGGAAGTCCTAGTCACGGCAATCAGAGAAGAAAAAGAAATAAAAGGAATACAAATTGGAAAAGAAGTAAAACTGTCACTCTTTGCAGATGACATGATACTATACATAGAGAATCCTAAAGATGCCACCAGAAAGCTACTAGAGCTAATCCATGAATTTGGTAAAGTTGCAGGATACAAAATTAATGCACAGAAATCTCTTGCATTCTTATGCACTAATGATGAAAAATATGAAATAGAAGTTAAGGAAACACTCCCATTTACCATTGCCACAAAAAGAATAGCATACCTAGGAATAAACCTACCTAGGGAGACAAAAGACCTGTATGCAGAAAACTAAGACACTGATGAAAGCAATTAAAGACAATACCAACAGATGGAGAGATATACCATAATCTTGGATTGGAAGAATCAACATTGTGAAAATGACTATACTACCCAAAGCAATCTACAGATTCAATGCAATCCCTATCAAATTACCGATGGCATTTTTTATGGAACTAGAACAAAAAAATCTTAAAATTTGTTTGGAGACACAAAAGACCCTGAATAGCTAAAGCAGTCTTGAGGGGAAAAAAACGGAGCTGTAGGAATCAGACTCTTTGACTTCAGACTATACTACAAAGCTACAGTAATCAAGACAATATGGTACTGGCACAAAAACAGAAATATAGATCAATGGAACAAGACAGAAAGCACAGAGATAAACACACTCACCTATGGTCCACTAATCTATGACAAAGGAGGCAAGGATATATAATGGAGAAAAGACAATCTCTTCAATAAGTGGTGCTGCGAAAACTGGACAACTGCAGGTAAAAGAATGAAATTAGAACACTCCCTAACACCATACACAAAAATAAACACAAAATGGATTAGAAACCTAAATGTAAGACTGGACACTATAAAACTCTTAGACGAAAACCTAGGAAGAATACTCTTTGATGTAAATCACAGCAAGATCTTTTTGGATCCACTTCCCAGAGTTATAAAAATAAAAACAAAAATAAACAAATGGGATCAAATGAAACTTAAAAGCTTTTGCAAAGCAAAGGAAACTACAAACAAGATGAAAAGAGAACCCTCAGAGTGGGAGAAAATATTTGCAAATGAATCAATGGACAAAGGATTAATCTCCAAAATATATAAGCGGCTCATGCAACTCAATATTAAAAAAAAACCAACAACCCCATCCAAAAATGGGCAGAAGACCTAAATAGACATTTCTCCAACGAAGACTTACAGATGGCCAAGAAGCACATGAAAAGCTGCTCAACATCACTAATTATCAGAGAAATGCAAATCAAAACTACAATGAGGTATCTCCTCACACCAGTTAGAATGGGCATCATCAGAAAATCTACAAACAACAAATGCTGGAGAGAGTGGATAAAAGGGAACCCTCTTGCACTGTTGGTGGGAATAAATTGATACAGCCACTATGGGGAACAGTATGGAAGTTCCTTAAAAACTAAAAATAGAAATACCATATGATCCAGCAATCCCGCCACTGGTCATATACCCTGGGAAAACCATAATTCAAAAAGACACATGCGCCCCAATGTTCATTGCAGCACTATTTACAATAGCCAGGTCATGGAAGCAACCTAAATGCCTACTGACAGACGAATGTACAAAGAAGATGTGGTACATACATACAATGGAATATTACTCGGTCATAAAAAGGAATGAAATTGGGTCATTTGTAGAGATGTGGATGGATCTAGAGACTGTCATACAGAGTGAAGTAAGTCAGAAAGAGAAAAACAAATATCATATATTAACGCATATATGTGGAACCTAGAAAAATGGTACAGGTGAACCAGGTTGCTGGGCAGAAATTGAGACAGAGATGTAGAGAACAAACGTATGGACACCAAGCGGGGAAAGCGGCGGGGGGTGGGGGTGGGGGTGTGATGAATTGGGAGATTTGGATTGACATGTATACACTGATGTGTATTAAATGGATGACTAATAAGAACCTGCTGTTTAAAAAAATAAAATTGAAAAGAAAAAAAGAATGGATGTAACATGCACACCTAACATTCAGATCTTGATTTCTAATACCAGTTTCCAATAAAAAGAACCAGGGATCTTTGGAGAAATAGCTTATTCTAGGACTTAGGCAGGAAATATACAAGAAGAGCCTACAGTATCTTGCAGTGCCAGGAAGTAAAGGACACAAACAAAACAAAACAAAACTACAATGATGGGAGAATGTCAAAGGAGACAGGAGCCAACTATAAGTGTCCTCAGTAGCCAAAATCATAATAATTTGAGCAAGAAAATAAAATAACATTGGAGTATAACCCAAAGTATAAAATGAATATCCGTGAGTCAGTATTGATAAAAGTAATGATTGCATAAATAACTAAATGGAGAAGACATGTACAGAAGCATGCCAAATAATTTTATGTAAATATTTTTCCCTCAAGAAGATATGGCATAACTCCCCACTCCTTAAGTGTGGGCTGTGCATAGTGACTTATTTCCAAGAAGTACAATAAGAAAAAGGGGAAATAGGAGTAACTTTACAGTGGAGAAACCTAGCAAATATTTTCTCATCCAGGTGATCAAGGTTAACATCAGGGGGTGGCGGTGGGCAAAATTGATGAAGCGGGTCAAAAGGTAAAACTTTAAATGAATAAGTAACAGGAATATAATGTACAGCATGTTGACTATAGTTGATGATATTGGATTGTATATTTGAAAGTTGCTAACAGAGTAGATCTTAAAATTTCTTACCACAAGGAAAAAAGAAAAGTTGTATGTGGTGATAATATTAACCAGACTTATTGTGGTAATCATTTAGCAATATATACAAATATCAAATCATTATGTTATATGCCTGAAACTAATACAATGTCAATTACATCTCAATTAAAAAAAGATTTATTAGTGGGAAAAAAAGGTTAATATCAACAGTAATAAGGTATGTTTGATATTACATACCTTTGATTAGATTAAAAATGATGAAAAATGTGATAAAAATGGCACTTTACCACTGTGTTCTTCCTCTCTAATAACCCATAAATTCAATCTTGTCACAGGAAAAAAACATCATTTTATTCAAATAGGGAGACTCTTACAAAACACCTGACCAGTACTCCTCAAAACTATCGAGGTCATCAACACAAAGAAAGTCCAAGAAACCACCACAACCAGGAGAAGCCTAAAGAGACATGACAACTGCATGTAATATGATAAGCTGGATGGAATCCTGGAACAGAAAAAGGACACTAGGTAAAATTAAGGAAATCTAACTAAACTATGGACTTTAGTTTATAATAGCATAACTGTGTTAGTTTATTAATTTTAACAAGTATATCATACTAGTAATATGTTATTAATAACCTCAGAAACTGGATATAGGGCATATTGGGAACTCTACTACCTTTTCAATTTTTTCTGTAATTCTAAAACTTCTAAAAATAAAGACTAGTAAAAATAAATCAATGTAACTTACCATATTAACAGACTAAAAAGAAAAACATACCATTATTTAAATAAGATACAGAAAAACACTTTGACAAAATCCAATACGCTCCCTTGTGAAAGCTCTTAAGAAATTAGAAAGAGAAATGAATTTTCTCAACCTGATAAGAGCATCAAGGAAAATCCTACTTCTAAAATCATACTTAATGGTGAAAGACAAAATGATTTTTTCATAAGATTAGGAATAAGGCAATGATGTCTGCTCTCACCATTTCTGTTCAACCCTGTTCTCAAGGTTCTAGATAGTTCAACAAGACAAGAAAAGAAATGAAGACATCTAGGTTGGAACAAAACATGTAAATTTATCTTTATTCATAGACTACCTGATCATACATGTAGAAAATCCTAGGGAATCTATAAATATGTTACTAAAACTAATAAATGATTTTAGTATGCTTGCAAGATACAAGATTAATATAGAGAAATTAATGTGTTTCTGTATACTGGTAATGAGAAATTAGAAATTGAAATAAAAAATACAACACTGTTTACAATAGTATATAAGATATGAAATATTTAGGGATAAATTTGTCAAATTATGCACAAGACCTATCTACTGCAAACTATCAAACATTGCTGGGAAAAAATTAAAGAAGACCTAAATAAGAGGAGAGATATGCTTTATTCATGGATAGGAATCCTCAGTATTGTTGAGATAACAATATTCTTTAAGTTGATCTACCTACTCATGTAACTCTAAACAAATTCACTCAGGATTTTTTTGCAGAAATTGCCAAGCAATTTTCTAAACTTTATATCAAAATGAAATAGGCTTAGAATTGCCAAAATAATTTTAAAAGAGAAGAACAAATTTGGGGTCTTGGACAACTTATTTCAAGACTTATTTGAATACATATAAACAATGGAATATTTCTCAGCCATAAAAAGGAACAAATCGGGTTATTGTAGAGATGAGGCTGGACCTAAAGAGTGTCATACAGAGTGAAGTAAGTCAGAAAAGGAAAACAAATATCGTATATTAACGCATATATATGGAATCTAGAAAAATGGTATAGATGATCTTATTTGCAAAGCAGAAATAGAGACACAGATGTAGAGAATAAATGTACGGATACCAAGAGGGAAATGGGGGGTGGGAGGAACTGGGAGATTGGGATTGACACATATACACTATTGATACTGTGTATAAAATAGATAACTAATGAGAACATACTGTATAGCACAGGGAACTCTACTTAATGTACCATGATGACCTAAATGGGGAGGAAATCCAAAAAAGAGGGGATACATGTATATGTATAGCTGATTCATTTTGCTGTAAAGTAGAAACGAAAACAACATTGTAAAGCAACTATACTCCAATAAAAGTTAATTTTAAAATAAATAAATAAACAGTGATCAAAACATTATGGCACTAGTGTAAAGACAGAAGATGGTTCATTGGAATAGAGTGTTCAGATAAAGACACACATATATGTTCAATTCATTTTTTACAAATTTACCAAAGCAATTCAGTGAGAACAGGATGATCTTTATAATAAATTGTGCTTGAACATATGCAAAAATGTTCTTTATAGGACCACATACAATAATTAACTTGAAAATGATCACAGACCTAAATATAAGAAGCTAAAACTTTGAAAAAAATCTTAGTTACCTACTTTCCTGGCTAAGTTTTCTTAAGTATTATACAACCTTCACTATAAATGGAAAAAGTCAATAAACGGACTTTATAAAAATTAAGAGCTTTTGATCTTCAAATAGCATGGACAAGAAAATGAAAAGCAGGCCACAGACTGGGAAAGTATATTTTTGCAAAACATGTATCCAACCAAGGATCTCTATCTAGAATATATGAAGAACTCTTACAACTTGATAAGAGGGCAATCAAGAAGACAATTTTAAAATGGGCAAGACAGTTGCTCAGACACTTCACCAAATAAGATATACAGTTGGCAAATAAGCACACGGAAAGTTGCTGCCAAACATTATTATTCAAAGGCAAATTAAAACTACAAAAGATACCAGTGTACTGCTACTAGAATGACTAAAATTAGAAACACTGACCAACCAGAGCACTAGAAGTCTCATACACTGGATTGTAAATGGTTTCAAACATTTTGGAAAAGAGTTTGGCAGGTTTCTTAAAAGTGATCCATATTACCTGGCCATTCTATTTCTAGGTATTTACCTAAGAGAAATGAAATGGTATTCTTATACACAGACTTGTTTCATAACTGTTCATAGCTTTGTTTGTAATAGCCCAAAACTGGAAATAACCCAAAAGTCCATCAATAAGAAGATAATAAAATTGAGATATACTCATATAATGACATATTACTTATCAATAAGAAATGAAACATATGCTACAACATGGCTGAATCCCAAAATAATTAATGCTGAGTGGAAGATGTGAATATACGTACTGCATAACTCTATTTATATAAATTTTGGAAAATGGAGGGTATCCCATAGTGTAGAATCAGATCATTGGTTGCTTGTGGGGGTACGGGTGGGGTTTGGAAGGGTGGGAGGAAGGGACTCACAAAGAGGAAACTTTGGGGCATATGGATGTGTCATCTTGGTTGTAGTGATAGTTTCAAGGGATATATATTTGTCTAAACTTCTAAAATGATACACTTTAATATTTTCAAAACTTTATTCAAACATTCCTTGACAAACCTTTCAATAAAGAATTGTTTTGCCTTTTTATAGACTACAGCAATTTGAATTGCTATTACTTACTTGCTCATATTTCTCTTTTTTAGACGACAAAATCCTTTAAGTCAGGAACTCATTCTATTTTGTTACAAGTGTCTAATACTGAGGTTACCGAAAGCAAATATAACAAATAACATGCAGAATAGTATAAATCAATCAATGAGTACATACTACTGAATACATCCAAATACTAGGGTCTCTGGGAAATTTCTTTTTTTCCTTTTCACACACACACACACACACACACACACATACACAATTTTATTTTTACAAGAGATAAATTGACACCAAGCATTGTAAATGGATGACCACAACAAAAGCAACAATGATTGCAATTACCAAACACGAAACACACTCATACTATGTCATAATATTGACATTCAGTCCAGGAATCCTCCACTGTAGCAGGGGGAAATTTCTTAAACCTTATTTGAGATTATCACATCTTGTGAAATAAGAAAAAAAAATAAGAAAAATAAGAAATAAGAAAAAAAAAATCTAGATTTTAAAATAAAGTTAGAAATGTTCACCAGAGTAAAATAAGCAAAACTAACCATGCACTGATCTATAAAACTTGACCACAGCAATATTTAATTTCTAATATAATCAAGATCGTTTCTCAGCCCAATTGACCTCTGTTTGATATGTATGCACCTTAGATTAAATAAACCAATGTGAAGTAAGACCCCACTTCTGAGTCACAGCTTCAGGAAAATGGATCACTGAGAGTCAGGTGAATGAGTCTGGGAAAGTATGGGGACTCCTAGAAGATTTAATCTGAATAGTGGGAATATTCTCATTTGAGTCTTGAAGTTTTCCTTTCTTCAGTGGCTAAATTACATGTCTTTTCTTTGAATGAAGATTTTAATGGTCTCCACTAACAGGAGAAGCAAAGCATACAGGCCCACAGCCCTCCATGCCTCCCCTTTCTCCCCTGTGCACTGTATCCAGTGTTGGGTGTTGGGGGACAGGGGTGTGTATGTGGCTTATGTGGTCTAGGCCTAGATGTGGACTCCCCCGTCCCCTAGATTCACCTATAGTCCCTTTTCCTATTCCCCCTCAGGGGGCTCCTCCCCCCTCCTCATAAAAGTCACACTGTAACAAGGTTGAGGGAAGAGGGCACAGGGAGGGGCAGGAGGATCTAGGAATCCACATCCCAGCCTGGCCCGGCCTGAGTCAGGGTGGAGAGTGAGTGCATGTGCCTATGTGTGCGTGTCACTGGGCATGACTGTGAGTTTTGGTCCGGTCCTGTGAGCTCCAAGTTCTTCCCCACACCAGTCCTCTTTCAGAGGTAATATCTGGTATCTCCACTGCGGTCAGCACATCTGAGCTGTTCAAACCACTTCTTTGGCAATGGTGGGGCTGCTGTGGGCGAGGCTGAGGCCTGGCGCCTCTCTGTCACCCCTGGCTCAGGGAAGGGAGGTGTGGAAGGCCAGGAGGGGAGGCAGGTCAGCCTCAGGTGCTACTCCCTGGCTCCCCCAGGAGCCAGTAGGCCCGAACTGGGCCTTTGCCCTTCATTTCTACATCCCCTCGAAGCTCCAGCTCGAAACCACCAAGCTCCTCCGGGATAGCCTTGGTCTCAGGAGACAAGTGGATCTTCGGGGCTTCCCTATTAGACTCTATTCTTGAGGCCGTGTTGACTGTGTCCCCAAAGAGACAGTAACAGGGCATCTTCAGCCCTACCACACCAGCACGGGCACAGGGGTCGTGCAGGGAGCTGAAGCCTATCAGCGAGGGGGTGGGAGGGGTGTTTAGGGAGGTCAGTGGGAGGAATGGAGGGTGCTCATAGGATGGGGCTAGGGTGCTCCAGGAGAGGTGGCAGGCGGGATCTGTGGCTGGTGGGAACCCAGGTGTGTGTGTGTGTGTGTGTGTGTGTGTTGTGTGTGTCTGCACATGAGTCCAGTGGTGCTGGTCCTTTTTTTTTTTGAAACCCTGTAGTTCAGCACTTGATGTGATTGGTTGATGCCTGATATTATTGGTCGACGTGGTTGCATTAAGAAAGCTTATGATAACCCACCCCTCCCTCCAACTCTCAATCTCTAACTTCTCCACACATTAATTTTTCTAGGTACCTCTCAGAAACACAAGCATTGTGCTTTGTGCCAATGGCGGGGGGTAGGAAGAGGTACCCTTCCTACCCTCTTCCTACAGTATGAGGTACTGTCCTGAAGTACTTTATAGTCCTAATGAGACAGAGAAAATATCAAAACATGACAGAATAGCCAAACTACCAGGGAAGACAGAGTTCATAGGTGGGATCTGCCTTTTGGCCAGGGAAGCTTCAAAAAAAAAGATGGGATTTTAGCTCAATCAAATAATCAAATAGGATTACAATAGGCTAAGAGGTGGGCAGAGGGCACTGAGAGGTGAGGGGACAAGGGTGAGATGAGGAAATAGGATGGAGGAAAAAGTAACTTAACAAAAGTAAGCAAACTAATGAAATAAAGCTGAGTATTGCATTCAGCCAAATATCTAAACAGCATCTAGTAGTTTTAGAAGGGAAAAACAATAAAGAAAAAAAAACACCACCTGACTTAATTATTTGCAATTCTTCAAACCAGTTTATATAGGTATGTATTATTTCATAAGTTATATCTTGAGTACGGATATCCCAGGTCTCTAAAATTTACCTTGTGATGCATAATCCAGAGGGTACAGATGATGATACTTAAAAACTAAGTTCACTAATTGAATTCTATATGAGACCCTCAGTGAATTTATTTGGAGAATGGCTTATATCAAGTGATTGAAAGTGATTCTTTATATTACTGATGTTATATATGTATGTATGTACTAGGGCTGGATTTGTCAACTATGTAGACATAGGACCATTAATAAGATTGACTAGTTGATGGTTGGTCCATGCTATCACTGAATCATACATAATAATCTAATTCAAAGAAGAACACTAACACTAGTATAAAATTATTTAAAAAATTGCTGCTTAAGGGCTTCCCTGGTGGCGCAGTGGTTGAGAGTCCGCTTGCCGATGCAGGGGACACGGGTTCGTACCCTGGTCCAGGAAGATCCCACATGCCGCTGAGCGGCTGGGCCCGTGAGCCATGGCTGCTGAGCCTGCGCGTCCGGAGCCTCTGCTCCGTAACGGGAGAGGCCACAACAGTTAGAGGCCCGCGTACCGCAAAAAAAAAAAAAAAAAATTGCTGCTTAAGATGTCTAAATCAGCTCTTGGTAAACATCCTCTGTGCTAGGCTGAAGAAGTTTAAGCCTATCCAACAATGCACACTCCCAGGAAAACATCCTCAGCTGAAGGTAGCTGACAATGTGGGTAACCTGACTCCCAAGAAAAGATGGACAGCTTCTATAAAACCTTGAAATCAGATTCACATTATTCTTGTGAAATTATTTTAGCTATTACTCCTTGAAATAAAATGCCACTTTCATAATGACAGCAAGATTTGGGGGACATTCTGTCACTTGGGTAACCTTGAAGTTGAAACAAAATGGAACACTGGTAAAGGAAACAGTGTTTGCATTTCACAAGGAATTCTACATTTCCCAAGGGTTCTCTAAGCTCAGGAAACATCTTCAGAGAAAAAAACACTTCTCTTTTTTAGTACAAAGGATGTAAATTATAACAAATCAAATGGAGTGGGGATGACAAGGTCACTTAAAAGTACTTCTGTGATTAACTAGTCTGTATTCAAATTGTATTGTAACAGATTTTAATAACTGACACCTTGAATGAAAAGTGTTTTATTTCTGTAAAACTTTTCTGAAAAGAAAGCATGCTAAAAGAACATAGTTTTGTGTCTCACTCCACTCTCTGGAGAATACTAGAATAATATGCGTACTTGTACATGAAAAGAATTTATATCGTTTTAGAGCAAGAAGTGATCTTAGAGATCATCTAGTTCAAACATCTTGTTCTACAAATGAGGAGACAAGCCTAGAGGTCAAGATAAGATTGATGTTTAAGGAAGATTAGTCTGGCACCGTGGACATGACACTGCAGGTATGGTCTCAGGGACTGGTCTGGGTAGGCCTGGGTCAGGCTGGGGTGTTTTCTCCAGTGGTTGGAAGTGCATGCCATCAGAAGGATAACTGTGAATTGGAGCTCAAGTTAAGATGAAAGGGGCAGAGTCTGGCATCAGTTCCTAAGGAGTGATGGAAATATATGCCATAGCTGAGATTAGAACATTCGGGAAATAGACTCCAAGACTCAACAACATTATAGGGTGAAGACCAAAGCTGCAAAGAAAGGATACATTTTTTAAATGAATTTTCCTGTGATGTAGAAGAAGACTTGACATATAATTGGAGTCTCAGAGTTGGACTGCAAAGAATTAGTACAAAAAGATTGATAAAATTGAGTGATATAGGGGCCTTAAAAAAGTCTGATAAATGCTCATTGGCCCATTTAACTCCTCTTTTTTTAGATTTATAGAAATTAATCCCTATTGTTGTTACTTTCTTTTTGGGGGCATTTTTGGTTGTAGCTTTCTGAGAGGCCTTGTAAACAATCGGAAAATGGGTATATGGGCTTAGAAGCAGACAAATTGAGATTTGCTTCCTGGCTTTGATCCTGACTAGACAAATGGTGTTGGACAAATTACAAATCCTCTTTGAGTTTTTCATCTGCAAGATGGAGATGACAGTACCCTCTACTTCAAAGGTTGTTTTGAGAATAAGATAACTAGAATTCTAAGCACAGAATATACCTCCAGTAGCCCCAAGGCATTTTGAAAACAGGAAAATTAAGAAGCAGGTTATTTGTTGATCATCCTAATAGTTCAGTACACCTTTCAAAGGGTTCACAAACTTTCACTTTTGCTGTCTTTTTCCCTGAAGTTTCCCCACCTGCAATCTGAATGGATATTGACAATCTAAATGGTTATCAGTGTGTGTCTTTGTGAAAATAATTGAATAAGATCATTGGGCTACAAGAGCCCAGAGAGATGGTTTAGTACAACAATTTCAATTTATAAAGTGGAAATTTAAGCCTGTAAAATTACTCACTATGACACGCAATGATTTCATAGGCCAGTACATTAAAAAAAAAATTAGAAGGTGGATGTAAGCTTGTTTTGTTCTTGCTGTTGTTTGTCCTTTGGATTTATCATCTAATATCACCATCTCTTCATCCTAGGTAGCTACTAATTGTTGGTTGAACACTGCATTTACCGAACAAACTCTGAATTAAGCTTCAGTAACAAAGGGAAGTATATTTAATGCAACTGTACCTCATTGGGAATCTTTAAACTTTATTGAGTGTTGACCTAAACTGATGGTGTGCTATATTGACTGAGAGGACAGTAATCTGGGACAAAAAAAGTCCTGGATGAGAATCAAGAAAGACAATATGGCATGACTCTGTTTATATGGCCATGACTACAGAATTAAAACCAGCTCTATGGTTTTTTTTTTTTTTTTCTATGGTTTTAATAGATAAGTCTTACTAGCTCTCTGAACCTAATTTTCATCATGTAGAATAGAAAAGAAATCCTCCAACAGATAAAAACTACAAATTGTGGAAAATACAAGACCCTGAGGAGTGAACAAAATTTAGGCAGATTCTGAAGAGATGTTGACAGTTGGATAAAGAAAATGACATGGCATGAGTTCCCCACTTTTTTTTTTTTTTTTACTGATTTTAACTCAAGGTCAGAATGCAGTCAGCATACTTGGGGCAGCTAAAACTCCTATAAAAAACTGCGATCTTTCTGGCATGAAGAACCAATGACAGCCACTAGAAAGGGTGGGGGAAAATCCCAGAAGAAGAGCCAGAGAAGGTAAGCGACATGTTCTGTACATACAGTCTGTATAAATCCCTAACTGACCTCTGCACCACACAGACACAGGGCAGACTGCAAGCAGCCTAGCTACCAATAAATAACTGAGTTGCTGTCCAAAAGAGAGCTTTCAGTTTGAGACAAGTCAAATTACCCACTAAGACAATAAAAAATCAGTAATCTTTGCAAGAACATAACATAGTCCAGATTCTCTACAACAGCACTCATAATATCCAGAATACAATCCAAATTTCAAAAATCTGGAAAATTTGATCTATTCTCAAGGGAAAAGACAATCAGCGGAAACTATGATAACTAATAACTCAGATGTTGGAATTCATAGACAAGGATTTTAAAGCAGTTATTGTAATTATTCTCAATAACATAAAGGAATATATGCTTATAAAGAATGAAGAAATATAAAATAGAGGTATTCATTCACTTCCTCAGACAGATTGTAACTATTCAATGCCTTCTATGAAGAGACAGTTCTTGCCTTCTTAGAGTTTGTAGTCTAATAATAGCATAGTTGGTGGGGTATAATGTCACTTTAGCTGTACTGTTTGTTCTATAAATCTATGATTCTGAGAATAGGGAATGGAGGAGGGTCCTTAATAAATACACAGATATCCAGACACCGCTGACTTGTACAGTAGGGATCTAACTGAATTAAGGCCAGAGATATTAATTTGACTTCATAATTTCTATAGGCAGTGGCCCCAAAACAACTGACTAAATCAGGTCCTGACATATATTGACATATGACTAATAATAACAGCAGCAGCAATTATAAGAGTAATAGCTCATGTTTGTATATATCTTAAAAGCTTACAAAATAACTTGTACTTTTATTATGAAATTTGAGCCTCCCAACCACCCTGTAAAATAGGGGGGCAAATATTCACATTCTGAAGGTCCATTTGGAAGTAAAAATTGGGGGAGTATATCCATATAGAAATTTTCTTTTCAGAAACATGAATGGACTATAAAAATTACAGGCGTTCACCCATATCTTTATTTCTAGTAAGCTCTCAGTGGCAATCTAAATTTTACTGAAGGAAAACAAGTTTTATCTGACATGAAAGCAGCAATGAATATCTGGGATTATCAAAGAATTGTGGCAACTGTCTTTTCCAGAAACCTATCCTAAGAATGAGTTGTTCAGTGATAATTAGAGAGTGAAACGCACACAGCTTCACATTTCAATGCTCCTTTCCAATTAGAATGGCATTAGAGTGAGAGTATAGCCATATAATTGTAAAGAATAGATCTAATTTTCTCAATGTCACTGAAATATCACCTTTGGGGACTAACAGCACTGAATGATTATACATATCATTCGGTAATTGTATTTTTACCCATTCCAGACTGGGATCTGATTTTTTTAAAGTGGACATGCAATTAGACTATAAATGAACACACATCAACTGGCCCTCAGAAGATAGCAATATGTCAGCATTAACCCAGCTGCATTTTTAACTACTGTCAGTGGCAGTGTTTGCGGCTTGTCAACACTCAGCAGTGATGAACAGAGGGATTCTGAGCTTGGCCTTTAATAATAAAAAAGAAAGAAAGTGACTGAGAAACTCTGAACTCAGGGAGAGTGGCCTTCACATACTGGCTGGCTATTGGATGTAATTTTTAAACAAGCTGTGATAGAAGATCAAGATTAAATTTCCACCATTGCTGCTAGATGCTAGTCTTTGAGAGCTGCAGAGAGAATGTATATTAACAGAGAGGATCCTATCATTTTATCTCATAGGCTGCAAAACAGATAATCCCTGGGGGGAAAAGAGGAGGTCTGAAGTGCCAATTAATCGTGGCATACATTGCTGGATATATTTCAGGTCAGGAGTGGAAATTTATATAGCCATCTGCATTTAAACAGCAGTTTCTAAAAGTAAAATGTATAGAAGAAGGTGAGGTTGAGGCTATAAGTTATGGCTTCAAGACCTCCTGAATACTCCTGAGCTCTCTAATGCACAATCATAAATTTAAATAAATATAATTATTTGGTGTGTAGTTGAAGTCTCATTATCATACTAACCAGAAGCAAATTTGTGGACCAGTCTGATCCTTGGACTTGATAGGGAGCAATCCCAGGACATTTAAATGAGGGCATTTTTCACACGGGACAAAGGATGAACAATCATTCTCATTCTCCTGTCCTAACAACACAGCAGTTAACAACCACACTCCCCCTCATTATGATGGAGTGTTCACACCATGAAATGAAAATGTCAATAACTCCATTCTCATTACCAGAGTTGTTAATGCAAGCCGATGAAATGCACTATTTCTGCATGAGACATCGGCCAGAAATCAAAGCCTGTGGCATTTCTTATAGATTTCTGTGAAGGCCTTCCATACTTTAACACGTGGACGGGCTGCAGCTGTATCTGCACATGCAAAATGAATGTTTTGAGTCATTGTCTAAGAGTGCTTCCCCTCCCCAAGGAACATGACCTGTTGTCCTGGATGCAGTCCTAGGGTGTATAGGAGGGGATCTCTTACTGCCCTGGCTGCAGTGGGTGAGGTCAAGAGAAGCCAACAAAAAGGCAGTATCTGTGGAGAATGACAAATTAACTCCAGAGAGATCATATACCCTAATCACTAGCCTATAAGGTCGCTGACAGAGAAGACATGTGGAAATACGAAATAATCGTATACAGATGGGGAAACCGAATGACTATTGGAGAAATATGAAGCAGAAGGTAGGAGAGAGAGCCTGAGAAATTCCCCAGCTGGAAAGAATAAGTTAAGGCTTTCCTTTCCTTTTCAACTTCTCTTCCTCACTGTACACCCTACTTTAGCACTCATCCTCTGTATTACAGATAGGTAAGACCATCCTTGAGGTTACCGATAGACAATGTATGTCTTGAAAAAAGGATTATGGTTAATGTTTCTGTATCCCTGGGTTAGGCAAAAAATATTTGAAAAGGCTTTTTTATGAATTAGACAATAGTTTTCTATTGCATTTAGAATAGAACCCAGACTTCTTACAGTGGACCATGATATGAGTCATTCCTTCATCTCTAATTTTATCTCAACCTGCCATCTACCTTGTTTAATATGCCCTAGTTAAAAATAGATTTTTACAGTTTCCTGAATGCCCCAAGCTCTTTGTAAACAAATGATTTCTTTTGCCTAGACTTCCCTTTCCTTCCTCTCTTCATGTGGCTGAGCTTCTTTCATGAATGTCTTTTTTCTTATCTTTCAGTTCTCAGCGTAAATGTTACTGCCTCAGAAAGATTTCCAGACTATACATACAGTATAAAGTATATCCTTTTTGTTATTCTCTTTTATAGCACCAGCTTTTACCCCTGTAGGGTGATCAGCCACCCTGATCACCAGGAATCAGAGGATTCCCGGGATGCAGTTCCTTCTGTACTAAAACTAAGAAAGTTTTAGGCAAACCAGGATGGCTGGTTACACTCCTTGTAGAACTTACTTAATTTGAACTATATTTTGTTCATTTACTTGTGGAATGTCCTGTATCCCCAATTAAACATTAAGGTCCAAGGAAGTGGGAACCATGTCCTTTTTGTTCACCATTGTATACACTACACCTCTCACAGACCCAGACAATTAGTAGGCATTCAATAAATATTGAATGAATAAATAAAAAATGAATCAGAAAACCAGATACTGGGAGTTCAGAACAAGAAATGTACATAGAAGCATCAAGGAGCCAGTCAGTTAGACCAGAGGATGGCACACTACAGCTTGTAAGACAAATACAGTCCACCATATATTTTTCATACAGTCCCTAAGATTGGTTTTTACATTTAAAAAAAAAGAAGAAAGTTTTGTACATGTTATATATTGTGTATGGCTACTTTTGCACTACAATGACAGTACTGAGCAGTGGCCGTGTTGAGTCATTACAACAGTCTGAAAGGTCTGCAAAGCCTATAATGTTTTCTATCTTGCCCTTTACAGAAAAAGCTTGCTGATCTCCTCATGTAGAGAGTCCCAGAAACAAACTTTATGGATTGGTGACTTAGGATAAGATGGGCCACCCATATCCTCTGCCTATGGAGATTCCGGGAACCAAGATCCCCAGCACAACTGAAGAGAAGATTCTCAGCAGTTTGGCAGGATGGGATCTAGAAAGTATAGTTATTTTATTGTACACTAGGGTTTATGACTGAGATTCATAACCGTTAAACATGTTAAGATGATAAAGAATCTGTGAAGTCCTGCTGTCAATAAGCATATATAACTAATGTTTTCCAGAGTTATTTAATCCTGTATTTTTTGTTAGATTTATTAATGTCCTATGAAAGAAAGTTTTCTTTTCTAAAGAACACAGTTTGGAAAATGCTGCTGTAGTCCAACCTCTTTTTTTATAGGGGGAAGCCTGAGAATCAAAGGTGGTAACATGGACAAGATCACATAATTGGTAAATAGCAGAACTGGAACTCAAGATTTCTAACACCTCTAGTATAATTTTAAGTCTCTACAAATCTTTTTTATTTTTTGTTTTGCAGTACTTGGTCCTCTCACCGTTGTGGCCTCTCCCGTTGCGGAGCACAGGCTCCGGACACGCAGGCCAGCGGCCATGGGTCAAGTGCTCAGCCGTTCTGCGTCATGTGGGATCTTCCCAGACCGGGGCACGAACCCGTGTCCCCTGCATCGGCAGGCGGACTCAACCACTGCGCCACCAGGGAAGCCCTCTACAAATCATTTTGATTTAATCATGCAAAATTATGAAAACCAGATAGTTGACAGATGCAATAGAGTTTCTGAACTGATTTGAGTTTTTGACTGCATATCAGTTAAAGCTAAGTTGTTTTCATGGGAAGCATCAAAACTCACAAGCGGCAGGGTTTAGAGTGATTCCACGTTTTACTTTTTTTAGCCATTTAAAATAAATTGGTCAATCCAATGTAAAACAACATTCTGTTAAACAATACACCAAATTGGATTTTGATGGAATTGACCGTTCGCTTAAACTGTCAGGCCAATTCAGGCTGTATCTAGAGGACAGTCCAGAATAATATCTGAGAGTAAACACAAAACTTTTTAAAGTTAGGGGAAAATTAAATTTTCTGATCAGGCAGGAAAGGGATAGACTAGTCAATCTCTGCCTTCAAAGCCCTCCTTTTGCTGAAATTGACAAATTGGTTACTTTCATCAGTTTCCGCTTCTGTCAATTTCAGCAGCCTGGAATAGTCACACAAACACATCAATTTCAGCCCTAGAAGCTTGTCTCTTTTGAAATTGACAGGAACTAAAATGAAGGAAAGCCAAAATGTCAGGTTCTCTGGAGGCCTTGGGAAGCAGCTGATATTGACTGATCTCTTCAGCAGGCCTGGTGTTCCAGGACCTTGATCCTGCTGGCTTGGTGCACTGGCTCCACACCAAGTTGCTGTCCCTAGGATCCTGCAGTGGGTGTTCCAAAGGGGCCACACATCCTCAAACTTAGGTCTTAAAGTCAACTGCAGCTCAGAATAAAATTGGCATAGTACAGAGTGTGATGATTTCAGAATTAGAAATAGGAGTTCTGGGGCCATCACTTAACAAGCAATGAAATAATTTAAATGTTTGAGGTTCTTTTACGATCTGTAAATTGTAGTTAGTGATATCTGTGCTACTAAATAATAATAACACTAATAATAGTTAGCATTTATTGAGCAAAGTATTTTCCATTCATTATCCTATTTAATTTTAATCAACCTTTTTGGATTGTTTTAGAAGAGAAAACTAAGGAATACAGAAGTTAAGTTACTTTATGAATGTTGCACGATTAGTAAATCCTCACTTCCAGATTAATTATCCTGTTAAGGGTTAAATAATAGTATAAACTAATTGTGTTAAGGATTAAATAATGTAATATTACATCATTAAATAGTGTAATATTAAATCATTCTGGAAACTCTTAGGTGCTGTGCACTTAAGGTGTTATTATAACTGGTCGTCATAATTTCCAAAGGATTCACTGTATTCACTGTTTTACTTTCACATTTAAAAATATGTAGTCATTGCCTTGTATAATCCTGCATAATCAGTATGCTCATACTTGATTTAAGGAGGGATGTGAATAAAAGAATGATCTGATCCAAGTTAAATGTCCTGTACTACCAAATACAGATCCTTATTCCAAACACTTGGGAAAGGAACCACAAGACCTACAAGGGTAATTTTAATCTCTCTGGGTATGGCCTCTGAATAGGCTAAAACTCTCTCTATTCTGAGATATTTCCATTTTCATTGTCTCTTTTATGAAATTAATTTCAAGACCAAGGATATGCATACTTGTTTATTCAAATGTCCTTGGACATTGTTCAATGATATCCATCCCATTGCTGTCAACACAGACGTACACTCTTCCTCCTCATTTTTATTTAGTATATAATTTATTTAGGCATCTCAATAAATTTAAAGCTTTCATGGAGGCTTCTAAAGAAGACATACAGATATAGAAAGGTGCTGAAGATTACTTCTCATCTTCTGGATCCTCTCCTGACCTCTTCCTTCTTTTCTTCCTGCATTATTTATCTTCTTCCTTCCATCTCTTTTTCTTTCTACAGATACTTACTGAGCTACCATGTGGCTGGTATCTTGCTAAGTGCTGAGGCAAGGTGCATCGTTTTTTTCCCTCATGTCACTTAGAATTTAGTGAGGTTTGACAGACATTAAATGAAAATTATTTATAAATGCCAATGTGATAAGTGTGCAGAAAAAATACAAGACGGTTTGAAATAGAATGACATGTCCCTTACTTAGACTAGGGGATGAGGAAGGCTTGAATTGAATCCTTAGATTAATGCCCCTTTGATATGCACATAATTTCTAAGGTTTTAACATAAATGCAGCCCACACTCATTTCCTGCCTTTGATGACTATACATAATGAGTGACAGCCAGCTTTGGTTTTCCAATGCAGTCGTGAAAATGTACAGAAAAAAAAAAATAAGGTTTACTATTTCTTAATCTAATAGTTGTCGTAACAGCCAAGGCCAATAAACAATTGTACAATTCAATTAGTTTATCGGACAAAGATCTGGAAAAAGCTAATCTTATCAATTGCACAAATTTAATTTAAAACTCTGTTTCTGTTTTTGAGGTTTCACAGGTAAGATTTGGAACATAAACTCAGGCTTGGGAAGGGAAGGGAAGGGAAGGGAAAGAAACCAGCCTGACACATGACACAGCCCCAGAGCATCAGTGTTTACCATGCCTAATGTGCTATGTCTGTCTACACTGACCTGCCAGTTCAGGTTGCCCCTTCATAATTTGGCATTTTTTCTCTGAAAGCAGAGAGGTGCATGTACTCTCAGAGCCTTCCTGAGACTCATTTGTTTGAGAGCTAATTTGTTACGTTGAGAATTCTCTTCATCAGTGTCCCCTTCCATTCCCTGCACTGAGAGCCTGTAGCCCTTTGTCACTTTGATGTATGCACAGCATCTATATTCAAGTAATTTATTCACAGACTGAAATCACTAATCCCAGTTTGGGCTGGAGCGTGTTTACTTGGTCACTCACACTCTGTTAAGCTGAGGCACTGAAAGAGGGTCACTCATAGCTGTCCTTCCCTTTACAACTTTTGGAGCCACGTATTGCAAACCATTTTATCAAAGAGCCATGGGTAGCAGTCTGTGAAGATGTATTGGGAATCAGCTAATGGACAGAAAGTACCTGCTCTGACACGTTAATTCCCTTCCCTGTCAGCCTGCATCACTGTAGAGCATGCATGATGGGAAGCAAGGTCCCATCACACCACAGCACCTGCTGCTTTTCCATCTGCCGAGCGCAGTAGCTCCTTTGATTGCCCATTTTTCAGCCTAATGGCTTATTCCTTTTCTCTTTGTAAAGTTTTTACATTTTATTGTGATTTTAATAGTCAGTTAAAATTTTTTCTCATCTGTTTGGCACACCAAGGATGCTGATAAAAGAATAACATAATATTCTAAACCGTACCCAAATTGAGATTGCTCCAAGAGCTGCATTTCAGTGTTTAGTCTGATAAAGTTGTCATGGCAATAATGTCCCCTGAGAATAAAAGTGCCACGTGCATGGTTGATTAAAGGAAATAGCTCAGATGGTACACAAACTGGTAAATATTGAACCTACGAACTATTATACTAGCCACAGTTTTATTTTGCTTTTTTTCTGCTTGGATTTTTTTTTTTTTTTTTGGTGTGTGGGGGGAATAGTCCAATGATTCACATCTCTATCTTTTTTTTACTTGAGGATTTACGTTGTTAAAATCTCTTGGAATAGATATTGGCAGTGCTCCCAAACCGGCCTTTGGATTCTGTGTAAAGCTGTTGATTTGGCTGGATTAGTCAAAGCAGCAGATCATTATTACATATTGAACATCTGTCAAAAATAGCACTAACAATTATCAGATACATTCTCTATCGTGAAGATTTGGTCTTGAGTAGTTAAGAAGAACTTTCTGTAAATCTAAATCAATAGGACTATTTACTCAACACGAGAAAAAAAATAGAACTGTCTTTAATTGATGTGAGGATAAAATAATATGTATACTGTATTTGGGTATTTAAAATTAGGGTAGGTTGAAGCTACTATTTTCTGAGGGGCCAGAGCCAACCCATCTTCCTAAGTTTCAAGTAAATGAGAGAGAAAAATGGGTGCTTTAGGGGGGAAATGTGAGCCCTGATGTTACCTGGAATCTAGAATTTTTCTTTACTATCTGTAGGAAGAAATGCTTTATGATTTATATGTTTACAAATATCACATTCATTGGTGGAGTGAAACATCAGGATGCTGTAATATATGGTAAGAAGATCTCATAGGCTGTGGGAGTGAGAGGATAAATAGCATACAAACTTCTGGGAAAACAAGAGTGGGAAGGCACTTCAGAAAATACTTATTTGTGTAGTCATACATTATAGTTCAAAAAGCTCTCATCTACTAACCACACCCCAGGGAGCTAATCATGTAACTATGAACCTAACTAAACCTATAAAGACCAGTAAGATGCCAGACATTTTCAGTAGGATTTGAAAGGAAGTTGGAATATAGCACCCATACTGATGGACAAAATAAAAACAATCTTCAGCTAAAGGGTACCGTAAAGTTCTAGACCCTGAAACTGGAGAATGAAAAAGGGAGATTAAAATGGTGAAAGAAATGGAGGAATCTCAGTACAAGCAAGGGGAGAATTCTTCATTTTAAAAATGTTTACCCTTTAGCAGCTCAGGTTTAGACATTGAGCTAGGTACTGTAAGGAGAAGCAGAAAGAAATACAACTTTATCTTTATCCATCAGGAGATTATAATTAAACAGAGAAAGGAGACTATATCTATATCAAGAGAATACATGAGGGAGGAGGCAAGTAGAAGTGCTCTGTGTGTTTGAGCGTGGGCGAGCTAACTCCGAGCTTCCTGCAGTGGAGAGGCCAATGTTAATGAACTATCTTGCAGGTGTTGTCAATCTAAGCAAAGTCTGCCCTGGACTAGATGTGGGAGGGCAGGATCTATGATTAAGTAAAAACCTTAACAGTGTGGAAAGCCAGAGCCCAAGAAAGGATGTGACCAAAATTCATAATGACAAGTGGAACAGGTTGAACACAAATTTGTTTCCCAAAGGGAGAAATAGAGAAGTGCTAGAAACAGGGAAGGTCTCCTTTGAGCAATTCATTAGCATCCTTTCCAGATGAAAAGGGAAGAATGAAAGGAGGGAAGGAAAGAGTAGGGAGGGGGCCAGGGAGGAGAAAAGTTCTGCTTTCCACAGTGAAAAGTAATCTTATGGAACTGGTTGCTCTAAGTTGGTATGGATTGATTATGCTGTATGTTCCAACAGTATAAAAGTGTTTGCATAAATTCACGGGTGGCAGATTCACGTTCATATTTGAGAGAATCCAAAGTACAGAGAGGCAGGATGCTCTAGTTGAAAAGCACTGGGTCGAGAGTCAGAAAATTTAGGATGGAATCTGCCTGCATCACGAGCTATTTTGTATGATTTGGGGCAAGTTATTATTACCTTAGTTTTCTCATTTGAAAAAAGAACATATAATACCTGTTTCACAGGATGGTTACAGTAAAGGAGACAATGGATGTGAAAGACTTTTAATAAACTTCTTATTAGCAAACACACACATTCCTTGACACTGATGTTAGAAAGGACAACTTTATCTTCCCATTAAATTATTCTTCCTGACTGGTAAATTCTGCTCAAATTTATAAACAGTGCTTTTGGTGAGAAGTAGAAGCAAGCAAAATGGACAAAAAGGTTGTTATTATATCTAATCCTAGCGTGGTACTGTCCTGCCTCCTTTTGAGCCTGTTATGCTTCAGTGAAAATTCACGCCTTATGCAGTGACTCAGGCACAATGCCTGGCAGAAGTCAGAGCACTCAGGCCCAATCCTTTACATGCAGAAGGCAGGCATGCTTTGTGTGCTACAAGGAGACTTGTATAGATTAGCAAGGCCATGCAAAGTATTTTCCTTCTAGTCAGTCAATCATCATTTTTAAAAGCAACTTGGTTTGTGTATAACAATTTGATAAAGTTATATATTATATCAAAAATAGAAATAAAATAAAATCCTGAACTACAGACAGGGACTAGAATTAACTCTACCAAACAAAGACAGCTGTGACCCTACTGCAGTACTGTGATGGAGAGCTACTGGCTTGACAGCTCCAGGCTGTTTCAGATACAATGACATGAGAGACAGCAAATGACTCTCAGCTCTGCCTCTCTCAGGTGGCAGAACAGTGAAAGGAGGAGGCTGAGGTGCTTTTTAGTGGGTACAGGGTTATCCAAGAATAGCAGATACATTTATGTCATTAATTATTTAAAAGAGAATGGCAAAGGGTTCCCCCTCTCCTTATGTCTAACATGCTCTTTGACTAAAGGGTGGGAAGCAGGAATGTATAATTTTCCCCTAAAGATCTATGCATGCTCTGGTGTGCAGCTGTATATGAGGGTGGTGTTGAATTGATCAGGGTGCAGTATCCTGACAACCGCTGTTTTTTTTTTTTATCAGAACAGGTTATTCTACCACCAAATATTTTATTAAGTCATCAATTCAAACATTTTATCTGACTGCCTGAAGAGATTTTATACCAGTTCATTTATTTCCCTTGTTTCAGATGATAGGCACTTTGAATTTTCTTAGCTGGCTATCACTCAAGTCCATTTCCTGGTAAGAGTTAGCTATCAGTAGTTTAAGGTATGACCCAGCCATGGCCAAACCCCTTCAGTTTTCTTGGCTGTAACTGAACTCCAAAGTGAGCTATTAGTATATTTGGGGGAAGTATTTTGTTCCTCTTTAACAACCTAGACAACAATTAATTCAGGCTATTGCCCTTAATCTGTTCTTCCAAGGTCACATGAGCCAATTCCTGCTATCCACAGGACAAAAGGGGCAGCTGCTCAGGGCTAACTCTGATAAGGGAAACTACTGCTTTCTGCCTTCTGCTGAGGAGTGGCAGGTAGCTCAGTGAATAGGCACTTTTGCAAGAGCCCAAATAAGGGACCGTTTAGGCATCCTGAAATCTAGTCGTTTTTATACCACATTTTTTTCTGTCATGCTATCCTTTGGGCTGGTCTCCTATGGTCCTCACTCCCTCGATAAGTCAAGGCTATGTCCTCTATACTTGTCTTCATTCTGTTCCCAGTAATAGAACAAATAGTATGTAAGTGATTCTTAAAGGCTAACCTGGAACTGAACTACATCTTACAGAAAACCTCAGAATCTCAAAAATTCTCCTGATGGTTGTAGAAATGCCATTCTAAAACATGAAAGGCAAAAACCTATAGGTTAGCTGGGCTGAGAATTGTGTATAGACAGATGGAATTGAATGCTTAGAGGCTGATAGCCAAAATTTGGTACAAAAAATTAGGTACTTTAAAAATAGCGTGGAAGACATACAGATGGCAAATAAGCTTGCAAAAAAAAGATGTTCCATATCCTATGTCACAAGGGGAATGCAATTTAAAACAACAATGAGATACAACTACACACCTATTAGAATGGCTCAAATCCAGAATTATGACAACACCAAATGCTGGTCAGGATGTGGAGCAACAGGACTCTCATGCATTGCTGGTGGGAATGCAAAAATGGTATGGTCACTTTGGAAGATAGTTTGGCAACTTCTTACAAAATTAAGCATACTCCTACCATATGATCCAGCAATCACCCTCCTTGGTGTTTACCCAAAGGAGTTGAAAACTATGTCCACACAAAAACTTGCACATGAATGTTTATAGCAGCTTTATTCATAATTGCCAAAACTTGGAAGCAACCACAATGTCCTTGAGCAGGTGAACAATTAAAGAAACTGTGGCATATCTAGATAATGAAATATTATTTAGTGCTAAAAAGAAATGAGTTATCAAGCCATAAAAAGACATGGAGGAAACTTAAATGCATGGGAAGTGGAAGAAGCCAATCTGAGAAGGCTAAATACTGTATAACTCCAACTATATGACATTCTGGAACAGGCAAAACTATGGAGGCAGCAAAATGATCAGTGGTTGCCAGGGATCACAGGGAGGAAAGGGTGACTAGGTGGAGCACAGAGAATTTTTAGGGCAATGAAATTATTCTATACGATGCTATAACGGTAGATATATATTATTAGACCTTTATTCATACCCATAGAATGTACAAGACCAAGAATTAACTGTAATGTAAACTATGGTCTTTGAATGATAATTATGTGTCAATATAATCCCATTAATTGTAATAAATGTACCACTATGGTGGATGTTATTGATGATGGGAGAAGCTATACATGTGTGGGGGAATGGAGTATATGGAAATCTCTGTACCTTCTGCTCAATTTTGCTGTGAATCTAAAATTGCTATAAAAAGTGAAGTCCAATTTAAATAATAGCTTAGAATAAATATTGGTGCTTTTAATACAAAGCAGCAAAGGATGAAGGCCAAAAATGAAAGTTCTAGGAGAGAGAAACTAGTTGAGTTTGGGTTGGTGTAAGAAGAATTTACAGAAAAGGTGGAGTTTAAACTGGTTCTGGAAGAATAGATATGTGGAGAAGAGCTAGTAGGAAATGCACGGCACACGGATTGGGGTGGAGAGGCACCATGCATGCTTTTGGAATCATTGAATAACTCAAACTATTTTCACAGTTGGGAAGAATTTGTATAAGGGAACGTAGCATACTTTCAAGGAGGTGAATGGAAAGACTAACCTGGTCACTCTGAGTAGGATTATTAAGAATCGAGAGGAAGGATGGATGCAGGAGGTATTATGAAAGATGGACTGTCAGACTTCTCACATGAATTGGTTGTGGGGCAGGAGTAGCATGGACTCTTAAGGTCAACATTTTGTGGAAAACTAGTAGAGTCATTTACCCTTCAATGGGGAAGGGGTATGCCTCCACCACTGTTGATGTTCAGAAAGGCTACTCAGAGATGCAGCTCATTAGGTAATCTCTTATTCTTGCAAACCTTTTTTCATAGTTTGAAAATAAATACATTTTTATAAATGTTAGATTTAGTGACATCATGGCTATAGAATGAAAAAACAATCTTTTACTTGTTAATCATAAAATTAGTGGATTCTTATTGAATAAAATTCATTAAAAAATATATTAAGGAAAAACCTCCTACTCAGCCTTATCCCTTAAATGCATTTTTAAAGAATTTTGTCATATTTAATCTTTTCTCTTTACACATTTTTGGTTATATAATTCTAATCAGATTGCATGTGGAATTCTCTATACAATTATATGCCAACAAACTGGACAACCTAGAAGAAATGGACAAATTTCTACAAACATACAACCTGCCAAGACTAAATCAGAAAGAAACATAATCTGAATGGACTGATCATTAGTAGCGAAATTGAATTTGTAAAAAACAAAACAAAAAACTCCCAGCAAACAAACGTACAGGAGGAATGGATGGCTTCACAGGGGGAATTCTACCAAACGTATTAAGAAGAGCTAATACCTATTCTTCTCAACAATTCCAAAAAATTAAAGAGGACTGAACACTTCCAAAGTCATTCTGTAAGGCCTCCATTACCCTGACACTAAAACAAGAGAAAGACACTACAAAAAAAGAAAATTACAGGCCAATATTTTTGTTGAACATAGACACAAAAATCCTCAACAAAATATTTGCAAACTGAATCCAGTAGTAAATAAAAAGGATTATACATCAGGATCAAGTGGGATTTATTCCAGGGATGAACAGATGATTCAGTATTCACAAATCAATTGACGTGATACACCACATTAAGAAAGGAAGAATAAAAACCACACGATCATCTCAATAGATGCAGAAAAAGCATTTGATAAAATTCAACATCCACTCATCAAAAAACTCTCTTCAAAGTGGGTATAGAGGGAACGTATCTCAACATAATAAAGGCTGTTTATGATAAACCCACAGTTAACATCATATTCAATGGTGAAAAGCTGAAAGCCTTTCCATGAAAATCAGGAAAAAGACAAGGATGCCCACTCTCACCACTTCTATGTAACATAGTATTGGAAGTCCTAGCCACAGCAATCACACAAGAAAAATAAATAAAAGGCATCCAAATTGGAAGGGAAGAAATAAAACTGTCACTATTTGCAGATGATAAAATACTATATATGCAAAACCCTAAAGTCTTCACCAAAAAGCTACTAGAATAAATGAATTCAGTAACACTGCAGGATACATGACCAATATAAAGAAATCTGTTGCTTTTCTATACACTAATAGTGAAATACCAGAAAGACAAAACAACAAGACAATCCTATTTACAATTGCATCATAAAGAATAAAATGCCTAGGAATAAACTTAACCAAGGAGGTGAAAGACCCGTACTCTGAAAACTATATGACATTGATGAAGGAAACTGAAGATGATACAAAGAAATGGAAAGATATCTTGTGTTCTTGGATTGAAAGAATATTGTTGAAATGTTCATATTACCCAAAGCAATCTATAGATTTAATACAATCCTTATCAAAATACCCATGACATTTTTCACAGAATTAGAACAAATAATTCTAAAATCATATGGAAGCATAAAAAACTCCAAATTGCCAATGCAATCTTGAGAAAAAAGAACAAAGCTGAAGTTGTCACCCTCCCAGACTTCAGACTATACTACAAAGCTATGGTAATCAAAATAGCATGGTACCGGCACAAAAACAGACACAAAGACCAATAGAACAGAATAGAGAGCTCAGTAATAAACCCACACACCTAACAGTCAATTAATCTATGACAAAATAGGCAAGACTATATAATGGAGAAAAGACAGTCTCTTCAGTAAGTGGTGCTGAGAAAATTGAGCAGTTACATGTAGAACAATGAGATTAGAACATTTCCTCACAACATATGTGAAAATAAACTCAAAATGGATTAAAAACCTAAATTTAAGACTAGAAACCATAAAACTCCTAGAAGAAAACATAGGCAGAACACTCTTTGGCATAAATCATAGCAAATATTTTTGGATCTGTATCTTAAGGCAAAGGAAACAAAAGAAAAAATATACAAATGGGACCTAGTTAAACTTAAAATCTTTTGCACAGTAAAGGGAACCATTGACAAAACAAAAAGACAATCTACCGAAAGGGAGAAAATATTTGTAAATGATATGACCGATACGGGTTAATATCCAAAACATACAAACAGCCCATACAACTCAATATTTAAAAATATCCTATTAAAGAATAGGCAGAAGACCTGAAAAGATATTTTTCCAAAGAATACATACAGATGGCTAAACAGGCATATGACAAGGTGCTCAATATCACTAATTATTAGAGACTTGTAAATCAAAACCACGATAAGATATCACCTCCCATCTGTCAAAATCATCAAAAAGACCACAAATAACAAATGTTGGAGAGGATGTGGAGAAAAAGGAACCCTTGTACACTGTTGGTGGGAATGTAAATTGGTGCAGCCACTATGGAAAATAGTATGAGCTTCCTTAGAAAATAGGATGCATGTATTTTTTCAAATTAGAGTTTTCGTCTTTTCAGATATATGCCCAGGAGTGGGATTGCTGGATCATATGGTAACTCTATTTTTATTTTTTAAGGAACCTCCATACTGTTCTCCATAGATACATACATCCCAATGTTCATAGCAGCACTATTTACAATAGCCAAGACATGGAAGCAACCTAAATGTCTATCCACAGATGAATGCATAAATAAGTGTATACATACATACACATACACACACACACACAATGGAATATTACTTGGCCATAAAAATGAAATTTTGCCATTTGCAACAATATGGATGAATCTAGAGAGTATTATGGTTTGTGAAATAAGTCAGACAAAAACAAATAAGGTATGTTATCACTTATGTGTGATATCTAAAAAATAAAACAAACAAATATTTATATAAAATAGAAACAGACTCACAGATATAGAAAACAAACTAGTGGATACCAGTGGGGAAAGGGAAGGGGGGTGGAGCAAGATTGGTGTATGGGATTAAGAGATACAACTACTATGTATAAAATAAATAAGCATAAGGATATATTATACAGCACAGGGAAATACAGCCATTATTTTGTAATAATCTTAAATGGAATCTATAAAATTTTTGAATCACTATGCTGTACACCTCAAACTAATAGGATATTGGGAATCAACTATACTTCAATAAAAAATAAAATAAATAAAAATATATATTTCAGAAGCCAAAATAAAAGAAGATATGGTGTGTGTGTGTGTGTGTGTGTGTGTGTGTGTAATACAATGGAATACTATTCAGCCATGAGAAAAGTGCAAATACTGCAATTTGTGAGAACATGAACCTTGAGGACAATACGCTAAGTGAGATATGTCAGACAGAAAATGACAAATACTGTATCCCATACGTGATAACTAAAAAACAAACTCAAAAAACAGAGTGGAATGGTGGTTCCCAAGGGCTGGGAATGAGGGAATAAGAGAAATGTTGCTTAAGGATACATACTTGCATTTAGTAGATAAATATATCCCGGAGATCTAATACACAGTTTAGTGATTATAGAGAATACAACTGTATTATAAATATTAAACTTGCCAAGAGACTAGTTCTGAATTGTTCCCACTACTACAAGAAATGATAATTATGTGATGTATTAGAGGTGTTAGCTACTGCTACAATGGCAACCGCACTGCAATAGTAAATATATAAAATCAATATGTTGATTTACTTAAACTCACACTATTGTTATATGTCAACTATATCTCCATAAAATACCCTAAAATAGTTTTATCTCACTCACACACACACACACACACACACACACACAGTCCTCCCTTGGTATCTGCCAGGGATTGTTTCCAGGACTCCTGCAAGGATACCAAAATCTGAGGATGCTCAAGTCCCTTATGCAAAGTAGTGCATTTGCATATAACCTACGCATATCTTCCCATATACTTTGAACCACCTTTAGATTATTTATGTTACCTACTATAATGTAAATGCTATGTAAATAGTTGACAGCACATGGCAAAATCAAGTTTTGATCTTTGGAACTTTCTGAAACGTTTTCCAAATATTTTTGAGCCATGATTGATTGAACCCATGCATGTGGAACCTATGGATATGAAGGACCGACTGTACATGTATACATATATTGTGTATAAATGTATGTATATTCCTAATTGTAATAGGTTAAGTTTTGCATGGTGATTAGATTCATTTTCTTTTCATTTTGCCTTCTATGAGTTTGGAGGTTGTATTTTCCATATCCATTCTTTTAGTAATTACCATAGATACTTTAACATGGATACTTCAAAAGTCTGATGTTAATCACTATTTTTACCCTCTTCTCAAATGAAAAGACATCAGAATGCTTCAGATCAAATCAATCTCCTCTCAGAGTATATGATTTCTTTTCATTTGACAAAATATACATTATTATTTTATATAGCCAATATTTGTTTAGATTTGCCTACATAAGTCTTTGCTCACCATTTCCTTCTGCATCTGTGCCTTTCCATTTGGTATTACTGCTACTTGAAGCTCGCTGTTGAGAATCACCTTTAGTAAGAATCTGTTGGTGGTAAATTCTGGTATCTTTTAGCCTGGATGTGTTATTTTTTTCCCCTCCTATTGTTGAAAGGTAATTTCGCCACGTATTCCATGTAAGTTGATAGTTATTTTTTCTTAGCATTTTAAAATATCATTGTCTTCTGGCTTTCATTATTGTTGTGGGGAAAAAAAAAATCAATCAAGCTATTTACAATGCCCTTGTAGAAACATCTTTACCTTCTAGATGCTTTACAGATCTTTCTGCCTTTATTGTTTTACAGTTTCACTGTAGTTTACATCTAGATGAGAATTTCCTTTTATTGATATTGCCTGGAATTTTATTGACTTCTCAAATCTGAGGATCAGTTGTTTTTTAAACTTTAGTGTATCTCTTGAACTATTGCTTCTGATACATTCTCTTTATTATTTCCTTATGAAACATTCTCCTTATTATTTCCCTATGAAACTCTAATTAGACATCTTTTAGAACTTCTCATTCTATCTTTAGTGTCTCTTAATCCTGCTTCATATTCTGTCCTTTAAACACTGTACTGCATTATGCATAATTCATTCAGATCTGTATTCCATTTTACTGATTTTTTTTTCCTCAGTCATGTTCAATCAGTTAAGCCATCCATTGAATTTTTTATTTCAATGATTATATTTTTATTTCAGGAAATTCTATTTGGTCTTTTCATATCTGTTTTGTTGCTTTTTATTATTTTGTTTTCCTTTTTCATATTTTTAAGCCTCTCTTATTTCTTTAGATATGTTAAACATGCCTTTTGTATACTCTTTGATAATATCTGAATTCTCGGCAACACTGATTCTGCTGTTGTTTCTGGTTGGCAATTCCTCATGATACATTGTGATACTTGACTGTAAGTACATGTTCCTTGGAACTTTATTTGTAGGAATTATCTGAAAAGTGGTTTAAAGTTGGGTCTCTTCAGATAAGAGTTGTCTTTGCTTCTGATGTTGGCTGGGATACTACCAACCTGCAAATTACTTCTATTTCTCACCTTGAGTTTTTCTGACCATAAACCTGTGTGAAAACTGGCTTGTGGTTATATATTCTCAAGGGAGACTGATTTACCCTCTATCTTGCTATGCTTTTTTCTGCATAGTAAGTTTGTTTCTCATGTACCCTTACAATGAGAATGTCAACCTTTGGGCTCCCAGCTTAATTCTGGAATCTTCCATTAGATTTTCCTCCTTAGGTGTGTCTTAGGCTTTATTTCCTGTATCTCATGCAGGGTGACCCTGAGCAGCTATTAAATCAGAAGCTCAAAGTTACCAGGATTTGGCAAATGCTGTTAGAGCAAATTCTGGGCTACCCATAGGCTTACTTAAGAATGATTGTCTCTTTTACTTGTTTTGGGTATCTGAAGATTCATCAAAACAATACATAGCCTTTTTATTGTTTTCAGTGGGAGGGTTATGGAGAAAATCTCAGTACACCATATTGCCAGAATCAGAAGTCAAATCAGAAGTCAGGTTTTTAAAAAATCACTCAATATTATATCAAAAGTATTCCACATAATATTTGTAATCATTATTGTAATAGCAAATGGAGTTTCTTTGCCGTTCCCTAATATTTTTTACTATTATTTTTTAAAGAGCAATGCTATAAATACATTGAAAAATAACATTTTCTGTATATTTGAAGCTATTTTCGTAGGCTATATTACCAGTGTAGTATTGCTGGACTAAAGGGATGCATATTTTAAGGTTGTTGATATACTTCACAAAAGCGCTTTTCAAAAGCACTGTAACAATTTACATTTTCATTAATTAAAATGAGAGGGCTCTATATCCTCATCATTATCTGGTGTTATTGTTAAGACTTTATATTTTCCAATTTGATAAGGGACTTTTCTCTAAAAGCAAAAGCATGTTTGTCTTAAAATCTATTTGTGATTAAAAATTTTAAAGTTTAAGAAGTTCCATTTGTTCTGTGTTTACATATTTATACATATGTTTATTATTGGAAGTAAATACAGAACGGCTAACCTCTGAGGTGGGTGGTAAAAATAAACATTTGTCAGGTCTAGAATATTTTGGTTCTTATCTCTCTCTTTACTCTTCCTCCACTCCCTTCCTTCTGACATTTAGGGAAATGTTTTTTAAACATATAATATACGCTATCTCTAGAATGCCTTCTTCTGGAGGTGCCCAGAGGCCACCCAGTGTCCTCATATGAATCCTGGTAAACTCCTCCCTTTAATCCACTCTATCCTCAGAATAAACCAGTTCATTTATGGTCACTAGTTTTCCAGCTTAACAACGACAACGAACAGTAAGAAAACACAAACCTTAGAAACACAAAAACTACATTTTTCCCTTGGGACTTCTTTTTTATATATAAGGTCAAATAGTTTGTGAATACACAAAATACTTTGTACATGTGGAGGACAGTCAGGGAAGACAGAGCAATCAATATTCCAGATTTTTTTTTTCCAGAAAATAAACATATTTTTTCCTACTTAGAATAATTTTTATGTGCAGACAGTGCAAAACATCCCCCTTGAAGGCAAGTCTTCTGTAGCAGTAGCCAAAGGAGGGGGTTGCCTCTGTGCCACCAGCATTTATAGGCTCAGCTTCCTGAGGACCTGCTCCCTCTCAGCATCACCTGAACCTGTCTCCCCACAGCCTCAAAGCTTTGTTTCCAATATGGTGCCTCTTGCCTCCCAACCCCCCCAGGTGACTGGTCACCTCTTTCAAGCAAAACCCCTGGAGTCCTGATGGGTGCTTCTCTCTGAGAGCTCTCCAGGAAACCTGGCTGCTGATAGTTTTTCAGCTTTCTTTGTTTCCCTGGCGAAACTTGTTTCAAATCAGCAGCTGCCTGCCTGGGCTTGCATTCTTTGTGCCCTAATTGGGACAACCAGGATCTTGCATGATTCTCACGCAAGGTTGCAACACATGCAGAAAGGGTCACCAATTCTCCTAGTGTTGCTCTTTGAAGTAATTATTTTCTATTTAAATTCTTTTTTTTTTTTTTTTTTACAATATCCTAAAGGTTGTTCAGATTCTGTCTGACAGATTGACTTTAAATAATGGAGAACAATTAGCCAATCATTCTGTTTTTAAAGGTCAGGTTTGACTGATTTTACCCAGAAGGATATCTGCACATCTGCAGAGGGAAATGGTTTGTAGTTTGAGTTGTTTGTAAATGTTCGATTTATTTTCTGACGGCCTGTAGCTCCCTATCCACAGCAGTTGGCTGTCTTTTGGTTTTCCTAATTTGTTTCACTTCAGGAGGAAGGAGGTTATTTCAATTCACTCCTTCTGAGACTATGTGAATCATTTAACAGCTCCCACGCATCAGTCATAGGCTTCCCAGTTTAATTCCCAATCCCATACGCTTTAGCTTTTCTATTCCCAACTCCTTTCCCCATGGTTACAGCCAACCAAACATCCTATTTTTTCTTTTTTCTAAGAGAGGAATAAAAGTTTGTTTTCTAAGAAAGTATAGAGCATGGAAGAAGGTAATTCAGATTTCTGACATGTTTTAAAACAGGCTTCCTATGGGATATGCCACAGAATACTCAGTGTAGTCAGAAAACATTAGTAAAGGGCTTTTACCTGGACAGAGCAGAGTTGAAGTTCGAACTCGGCTACCTCTTAGCTTTGTGACTTTGGGCCTGTTTCTCCATCTGTAAAATGAGATGTGCCTACTGGGTTCTCTGTCACTTTCACATCCACAAATGTACGGCCACTACTATATGTGTTAGACGATTAAGGTCTTTGGAATGTCTAATGGCAAGAACACTTTAAGATACTTTGTCTTGTAAAGGTAGTTAGAATATTAACTAGCATTCTCAAAGTGCTTCTTAGGCATTCGGAGAAACTTTTAGTTAAAACAATTTTTTTGCATTAAAAAAAAGCCTTGAAGTTATGAGCGCGTTCCATTTTTTAAGAGCAATAAAAAGTCCCAACTAGAATATTCTGATAAAAAGTGACCTAGGGACTTCCCTGGTGGCGCAGTGGTTAAGAATCCACCTGCCAATGCAGGGCACATGGGTTCGATCCCTGGTTCGAGAAGGTCCCACATGCTGCGCAACAACTAAACCTGTGCGCCACAGCTACTGAGCTTGTGCTTTAGTGAGCCCACCAGGGAAGCCCCCAAATCCTGTTTTTATCTCTATCTCCCTTGAGTCTAGTCTCAACATTAGAGCTAGCATCTTTCAAAATACTGTCAGTTCATGTCACACCCTTGATTACAATCCTCCAAGAATTTCTAACCCACTCCAAATAAAAGTCAATGTCTTTACAATGACCTTCAAAACCCTATGTGACCTGGCCCCCTGTTAAAAAATAAAAGACAATTATCTTTTACTGTTCCCAATGTTTAGATCTCTTCCCAGCCTCCCAGCCCCCAGGGACCTGCATAGCGCCCTCCTCCTCTTCCTTCCTTTGTTACTTTTTTTTTTTTTTTAATTTTTCTTTGCAGTACGCGGGCCTTCCCGTTGCGGAGCACAGGCTCCGGACGCGCAGGCTCAGCGGCCATGGCTCACGGGCCCAGCCGCTCCGCGGCATGTGGGATCTTCCCGGACCGGGGCACAAACCCGCGTCCCCGGCATCGGCAGGCGGACTCTCAACCACTGCGCCACCAGGGAAGCCCTCCTTTGGTTACCTTTATAGTGAGGCTGTCTTTTATCATACCAGTTGAAGTGAAGCCTATCCCCCTCCTTCCAGGTTTCATTTGTCCATGTAACTGTGATCACCTTCTGATACACTGCGTAATTTAATAATTTATCTGTTTTGTTATTTGCCCTTGCCTAGAGGCTTCCTGAAGGCAGAGATTTGGTTAATTTTGTTAATGGATGACTCCACAGCTCCTTGAATCATGCCTGGAGTGTAGTAGGCGCTTAATAAATATTTGTTGAATTAATAAAGGAGAAAATTTAAAAGCATACGATGGACTTTTGAAGGTGAACTTTTTTCAAACTTTTCAGATAAAATAATTCCTTTGGTAAAACTTCAAAGGGGATTTTACTTAAACTCAAAGGAAAAAGGAAAAGATGCGGATTAACAGAGAAAACATAAGCAACGCACGAACGGATGAATTAGTAAGTAAAAGGTTTCTGAAATGATGGAGGCCTAAGATTAGGCATGCTTTTCAATTCAGTTTTCACCATATTTGGAAATATGGTGCCTTCTCAGATTGTAAGTAATGCTCCCTTTGGCTTTTGCCCTCTCTTTTATAGTGAGGGGTTGGGGCAGAAATTGCCGGTAGAAATACTGGTTCCTTTAAAAATACAACAAAGCCTTCCACATCCTGTGAGTACTATACAATTTCCAACAACCTGAGTTTACAGCTAATATCACATAGAAAATAAGGACCACACACTCTAGGCTTTGCCAACCCCGAGTTTCTGGTTTGAAAGCAGTTCAGTCTGCGTGTTTTCTCTTTCTCTCTTTCAACTGCCACTTATAAGACCCACATTTCCTACCTCACAACGTCCCAGTTCCCAGGAGAGAACAGGTGCTCAACTTGCGGAGGCTGCTTCCAAGTCTATGTCACTGTTTTCTAGGAAATGCTGTAAAAGACGCTGCTACTCCTGATCCTGGGAGACTGTTTCTCCTCTTTAAAAAAGTGATCTCAGCTCACAAAATAATTAGCTCCTTAGTGCTAAGCCATGTGCATTTGCAAAAGTGCTTTCAGGTTAGGAGAAATAAAGACTTGATTAGGTCTTCATCACTGAGATTAACACCAGGGAGCTCTTACCTGCTAGTTGCATTGGCATAAGGAGACCCAAGGCTCCTCAGGTTTTTTCACTAACCTGCTCTCCTTCCCTGCTTTTTAAAAACATGAAAAACATGTGGAGCTTGCAGAAAACTCTGGAGCCATGGGTTGATTTCATCTAGAATGTTATTTACATTACTTTGATTGGGCTTTTGGCATTTCTCCCTTTGTTCTTAGCAGTCCTTTGGGGTACAATCTAACAGCCTCAGAATCCCTGTGTACACATTGTGACCAAGACATTTTACTTTGTAATCTAGGCTGCTTCTTTCCAACTCTTCAAATCAAAGAGACTTGGTATGATTCCCAGGCTCTAAGATATTAAAAGAGGAACTGAGAAAGCAGAAATGAAGACAAGAGAGGACAAATTTATGTCAATGAAATCCCGTGACAACTTACTTGCATTTAGAGATCACGCACATTTTTTTCCTTGATGAAAGGTTTCTTTTTTTATAAAAAAAAAAAACTGTTCTGAAAACGCTAATGAGACAAGTTTCAAGAAATTGACAGTAATGGAAAACTTGAATGTTACAATGATATCTTAAAAGAAAGAAATTATTTCACTCATCTTAATCTTGCTGGAGAGGAGAAAAAAATGTGAGCAGAGAAATGAGACAGCTGGCAACTGAAGCCTTGGGATTCCTAAACCTTCTCTTTTGTGCTCCCAAATGAACAAGTTTTAAGCAGCCTTCAAGAGAAAGTCAATCGAAAGTCCATGATGACTTTTCAAAATGAAACCTTGGGGGGCTTTTAAAACTACAAGCTTCAGCTCACCAAGGTCACTTTCTAAAGTGAAAATTCTTTTTAGGATAATGATTGTGGGGTTAGAAAAGGAAGGGGATGGGGTGGCCTGGCGAAGTTTGAGTTACAAGCCATGTCAGGAATCTTCACCTGTAGAAAGAAACACTGTACTGTCTCCCTCAACAGATCATAGGAAGGGATACTGCCCAGCTGGGTGCTAAGCCCCCTGTGGGCTTCTTTTGCATACCACCTGCTAAGAGCATACACACCTGTTCATTGGTAGTTAATTGGTTGATCTCTATTAGAAGTTAAAACTCTGGTCATTGGGGAGACTGCATTGCTCTGGGACACCAGCAGCCAGAGGAAGGCTCAGCTGTCATCAGAATTCCTAGAAAATAACCCAGATTTATGTTTTTTGTTTTTTTTGTGTTTGTTTTTTTACATCTTTATTGGAGTATAATTGCTTTACAATGGTGTGTTACTTTCTGCTTTATAACAAAGTGAATCAGTTATACATATACATATGTTCCCATATCTCCTCCCTCTTGCGTCTCCCTCCCTCCCACCCTCCCTATCTCACCCCTCTAGATGGTCACAAAGCACGGAGCTGATCTCCCTGTGCTATGCGGCTGCTTCCCACTAGCTACTTATTTTACGTTTGGTAGTGTATACATATATGTTGAATTCCTTTACACTCTCTGCTTCTTTTCTTTTTCATTCTTTACACCCACTCTGCTTACAGGCTGTCTTGCTGTTGTTATCTATTGTTTCACAAATGTGTGTTTTGAATTCCTGGTTACACTGTGGCATTCTTAGGGCAAGGGAACAACTTTCAGACCCCACATTCTCTGCCCTGCCCTGGAATAGGGAAGGGAGTGTGAGGGAGGAGCAGTGGCCCAGGGCTGGACTGGAGCCTGAGTGAGTGGGCAGCATCAGCATGGCTATCTGGAACCCAGAAAAGTGAGTGGAGGCCACAAACTGAGCTAGCCCTTCTGAGGACTGGGTTGGCAGGGAAGGTGGGGGGAAGCTAGGCAGCCCAAGCAAGTCCAAGTTCATAATCAAAGTTAAACTTACAATAAGAACAAGAGAATGCAACAGAGGACTGTATGGAATCCTGCCAGATGTTTGCCACAGCTGCCTGTACCTCAGCCCTCTCCCAGGAGGATGTCCACCTGCTATTCAAAAAAAAAAAAAAAAGAGGGAGCCATCAAGAGGCTCCTTCTCTGGTGTTTCTGTTGGTATCAATATCCCAGATGGTCCCTAGATGCTGACTCCATTACTTCCTAACAGAGTCATCTTGGGCACATCCCTTAATTTCTGCCTTTCTGTTTCTACAAATAAAACAATGAAACAGGAATCAAAATAAGGATAAACTATGTCATTAAATTTAAGTTAATATTGTAGGTATGCAAAAAGGATTTGTTTCTTTTCTCTTCCATTTCACATGCCCAGAGTAAGTAATGAATACATATTTGTCAAGAAACCGTAAGGTGATCTTGAGAGTAGTGTATAGTAGTAGCTGTGGAACCAGAATATCTGGGCTCAAACTCTTTAAAACTAGTGACGTGACTTTGGACGAGCTATTTAGACTCTGTGATTCAGTTTTCTCAGGATGCAACACTAATAGTGACAATTTGATAAGGTTATGGTGAGAATGAAATGATATAATGTACACAAGATGTTAAAAAGATGATGATGTTGGTGATGATGGTAGCTTTCCCCACCCTCAGGCTTGCTGAGTACAGCTACCATCTCTCCCTCACCTGCCTCACATACTTGTATTGCTCAAGGCCAGATATGACACATCCCTCCCCCAAACAATTAAATGTACTCTATTTTTCATGGAAAAAAGTGAGAACAGGAAAGAACATTTAAAACAAATGTCATTCGATTTTATAAATGACATAGTTTTAACGTTACCTGGGGAGATGTTGTCAAGGTAAAAAGCTGACACTCTATGGAGTGTGGAATTTCTTCCATAATAGCTTTATGGGGAATAGAAAGAGAAGTGTTGAGTTGTGTGCTGCTGAAACCCTCCTTTTTTGCATCCATAAAATCTACATAAGAACGAGCCACATGCAACCCAAAAACTTCTGGAAGGAAAGTTAAGATCTCAGACTCCCTACTCTGGCTAGGACCCCATCTGGCACCTTCCAGCAGCCTCATGCCTCCTCCAGGGCACTGACCTCAGGCACACGGTCACATCCTTGCAGATGTGCCTTCTAAAGCATCCTTTCTGTGGAGGGAACATTCCAAGGAGTGCTCACTGACTGAAAATTGCTGTCTAGGATGGCCGTTTTGAGCAACGCTTTACATTTACCCCATGTGTAGCTCTTTCAGCAGCAGGTTTCCCTGTGGGTTATGGAAGCGGTTTAAATTTCCTTTCTAAGAGCTCTGAGCTGCCAGCTCTGGAGGAGGCTCTTTGATTTCTGAAGTTGGATGACATTCACCAAACCAGACTCACTTTTAAGAATGAAGCAGCAGTACATTCTGAACGTACATGCTGTTCTCAGCAAGGAGTAACCTGGCCAGGGTGATGGAAGGGAAGCCTCACGGGTTGGTGGGAGAGTGGAGAGTGCCGATCTCCAGCCTTAACGTTTTCAAACACAGCCGGTCACAGGTCACATAGAAATAGGGTAAAAAGGAGGGTGTGTAAAAGCGAGGAATAGGAAATTCCATTTGGGGTTTCTGTATGTGTGCCTCTAGAAATATAGCTACAGTGTTAGGAAAAAAATGTATAATTAAGTCATACATTCTAAAGAATGCTAAACGTGGACTATTGTTTTTTCCAAAGTGGGAGTTTTAAATTTGTAATCCACAGACCTTTAGGGACAATATGAAATTTTGTGTTTACTTAGGGAAGAAGGTGTGGTTTAGAGCGTGGACTTTAGAATCAGACTGCCTGGGTTGGAATCCCAGCTCTTCTTCTTATTGGACAAATTGCCCAACTTCTCTGAGCCTCATTTTTCCCATCGGTAAAGGGGATAATAACAGTACTTGCCTCATAGAGTTGTGAGGATTAATGATATAACACATGTGAAACCTATATAACAGTGCCTTTCATACAGTTAGCACTGACAAGCGGTCATTATCCTTATTGTTGTTTTCCTTATTATTATTTTCACTTATATCTGTGGGTTGGCCAAAAAGTTCGTTCGGGTTTTTCCTCATGATGTCGCTGAAAATCGCGAACGGAATTTTTGGCCAACCCGAAATAACCAAATAAAGTCCAGATTCACTGCTCTAGAGTGTGATGAAAGAAAATGTCAACGACGAATTTCTGTAACATCACCAATTAGCAGTTGAACAAACTAGCCTGGCAGTGACGAGGCAAAAAACTGTCGTACCCGACACTTACACAGTGGTTTAGCGTTTACAAAATGTTTCTGTCTGTATTTTATAGATGAGATTGTCTGGCTCAGGGAGAGTACGTGACTTGCCCAAGTTTGTGCGGATAGTTAGCTGCACAATCCAAGTCTGGTCCATCTCTACACTGATGTGCTTCCCTTCACAGTATACAAGAGGTAAACATCCTCATAATCAGACTATGGGCTGCATACTATGTATAGTGTAACAGCTCATCAAGGAAAAGATGAAGGATTTAAGAACACCACTGCAGGTCCCGGAAGCAGCATCAGCAAACCTGTACGTGACTAACAGTCAATCACTGTTCAGCTTTGCTCTCCAGTCACTCATTAGCTGTAGATTCCACAGAATGCTCCACGCTGAGCCAGACGAACACGAATTGCTGTCTGGAGAGCTTTTAGAAATATATGCTCAGAGACCGCATTCGAAAAATTCATCAAAAATGGGGGGTGAGATGACAAACTGCAAATTCAAAGGATTTATTTATGTCTTTATAACCTAAGTATATGGCAATATTGGGCCTTGAACAAATTGCTTTGGCCCAGCTCCCAACTTGACCTTCAGGGTAGTTTTGGAACCCTGCTTGTCTGGAATAAATCCTGTCTAAAGGATTTATTCACTGCTCCCTTAAACCCCACCAATTACCCTTTTTGCCACTTTGCCTATGTTTAGTTGTCCAGCATATATTCTCTAGGCCATTGACTAAATGCTACTCATCTTTCAGACCCATCTCAAAATTTTACATCCCCAGATAGCACCCATGTTTGTAATATAGTACTTGCTTTTGAACTCCTGGGGAAATGTTTTTCTAAATTACTTAATTTGCCTTTAGCGTTAACTGCTGCACATTTTCTTTTCATATACATGTACCTTGTCTTTCCCACAGAACCATCTTTTCTTGAGGGCCAGGAACACATCCTTTATTTCTTCATATGCCACATAGAACCTCAAATTATGCCCTGTAACTACTAGAAGCACAGCAGACACTCAATTATCAATTGATTACTTTAAAAGATCAATTTATACATATCAGCTATGTACCTGATTAAACTTGGACAAAAACAAGAAGATGCATATATCAGCCAAAAAAAAAACAATCTTTTTTTTAAATTTAAAACCTCCTATAATGGATAGCATTTTTTCTCCCAAAGTTTCACTGCTTCTGCTGTCACCCAAAATCTGAATCTTGGCTCTTTTCTGAGGACCTGTAGGTACCCAGGATATGAAAGGGGTATGTGAGATATCAGTTAGTTGATGCTGTTATCTAATGGAATACCAAAAAGAATGACAAATTTATCTGTAACCCCCACCTCCAAGGGCTATCATTCAAAAAGAAAGCTAAAGGAAAGAGCCAAAAAGGAAATATGATTGTCACTCTTACAACTTTTTCAAATGCCCCTCCTGGAAAGTAAGTTCTGAGGGGCGGGTTAAGGTGAGAAAGGAGACTAGGAAAGTTACTAACTAGAAGGAGTGAGAGTACCATCAGAGGTTCATGTAGTTGGTAGGGGAAGGAGGCATCCCGTGGAGACCCCGTTGTCCTCATAAAGAGGAATTGATAGAGGAGGAGCTAGGGTGGAAGGGAAGAGAGGTGGATTCTCAATAATGAAGGAAAAGTGGGCCTGAGCAATGACTGTCCTTTGTGCTGGGTGGAGGGAAGATTTGCCAACCTGGGGCACTAGAACCCTGACAGGAAGCCTTTGACATCAGCACAAAACACATCCCCAGAACTGTATCTGGGGTTTCAGCCTATCTGAAATTGGTTTATCCTTTTTCTTCCATTAGATGGTACCCACTTCATAGATAGGAATCCTATTTCCTAAGCCTCTGTTTCTGCTTAGCCTGGACCATTGTGTGTGTGTGTGTGTGTGTGTGTGTGTGTGTGTGTGTGTGTGTGTGTAAATACAATGCCATAATTTTAACTGGCATATGTGTATACCCCTCAAAAGTTCATTGCTAAAAGACATTTTTGTCAATGAGAATGTATGTGTAGGTGGTTGTGCAGTGGTAGTGGAGAGAGCAGAGACTGGTATTTAAAATACAAAATCTCCGGCAGGAAGGAGAAAATACTACTTCAGAGTTGTCTGCTTACAGCAAAGTTGGAAAGCCAAAAAATGTTGGCAGCAGGACTTGCACACCTCACCAGTCCTCCCGGTACTCTACATGAGTGTTTTACACACTGTGGGTAGCAAGCCGTTAGTGACTCATGAAATCAATTAGAGGGCTACATCTAGATTTAAAGAAATAAATTTAATAGTATATTCATTTACAATATACATTTAAAATGAAATAGAACAGAAAATGTCAGAATATGTTACACACTGTAAGAGTATTATTTAGTGAACTTTTTGTTATATAAAAGTATGTTCTGATTCATGATTTTAAAAAATGTACTACTTAATGAGGGTCATGGTCAAAAAAGTTTAAAACTCACTGCCCTAAAGTATTGCAAGGCTTTCCTTGATTTAATTGGGCAATCTAGGATGAAGGATATGCTTTAATGGGTTGTGAATGCCACTTTTATCTAGTAGGAAAATACTTTTAAAAGACATAAAAACTACTAAGCAAATGAGAAAGAGCTTCCCTCACGGAAAAAAGAAGTGTGCGCAAAGGCAACGTCCTGGAGAAGCCATAGGCCATTGGGGGAGACAGTCAAATAATAAGCAATTGCCCTATGAGGTCTATCAATTATAACGTTGCTTATAATAGAAAGCTAATGGAAACAGCTTCAATGGCCCACAAATAAAAGCTTGATTAATATATGAGTACATATTTACAATCAAACATATCCAACCATTACACATGAAGGTAAGGATCTACATTTACTGGCTTAGAAAGATGGGTGTGAAATATTGTTGAGTAAACAATAAAAGCAGGTTATAAAAATAGTACAGTAGGCTCATTAGGAAGGACCTTCAAGATGGCGGAGGAGGAGTAAGACATAGAGATCACCTTCCTCCCCACAGATACATCAGAAATACATCTACATGTGGAACAACTCCTACAGAGCACCTACTGAATGATGGCAGAAGACCTCAGACCTCCCAAAGGGCAAGAAACTCCCCACGTACCTGGGTAGGGCAAAAGAAAGAAAAAACAGAGACAAAGAATAGGAACGGGACCTGTACCAGTGGGAGGGAGCTGTGAAGGAGGAAAGGTTTCCACACACTAAGAAGCCCCTTCACAGACGGAGACTGTGGGTGGCGGAAGGGGGAGCTTCGCAGCCATGGAGGAGAGCGCAGCCACAGGGGTGCGGAGGGTAAAGCGGAGAGATTCCCAAACAGAGGATCGGTGCCGACCAGCACTCACCAGCCCGAGAGGCTTGTCTGCTCACCTGCCAGGGCAGGCGGGGGCTGGGAGCTGAGGCTTGGGCTTTGGTCGGAGCGCAGGGAGAGGACTGGGGTTGGCTGAACACAGCCTGAAGGGGGCTAGTGCACCACAGCTAACCAGGAGGGAGTCCAGGAAAAAGCCTGGACCTGCTGAAGAGGCAAGAGACCATTGTTTCAGGGTGTGTGAGAAGAGGGGATTCCTTGCCTGTCTGCCCACAGAAGGCAGAGAACCGACTGAACGAGCTCCAGAGACGGGCACGAGCCACAGCTATCACCTCGGACACCAGACACGGGCATGAAATGCTAATGCTGCTGCTGCAGCCACCAAGAAGCCTGTGTGCAAGCACAGGTCACTATCCACACCACCCTCCCGGGAGCCTGTGCAGCCCGCCACTGCCAGGGTCCTGTGATCCAGGGCCAACTTCCCCAGGAGAAAACACAGCACACCTAAGGCTGGTGCAACGTCACGCCGGCCTGTGCCACCATAGGCTTGCTCCGCATTCTGTACCTATCCCTCCCCACGGTCTGAGTGAGCCAAGCCCCCTAATCAGCTGCTACTTAAACCCCGTCCACTCTGAGCAAAGAACAGATGCTCTCAGACGACCTACATGCAGAGGCAGGGCCAAATCCAAAGCTGAACCCCAGGAGCTGTTCAGACAAAGAAGAGAAAGGGAAATCTCTCCCAGCAGCCTCAGGAGCAGCGGATTAAATCTCCACAATCAACCTGATGTACCCTGCATCTCTAGAATACCTGAACAGACAGTGAATCATCCCAAAATTGAGGCGGTGGACTTCGGGAGCAACTGTAGACTTGGGGTTTGCTTTCTGCATCTAATTTGTTTCTGGTTTTACATTTATTTTAGTTTAGTATTTAGAGCTTATTATCACTGGTAGATTTGTTTATTGAATTCGTTGCTCTCTTCCTTTTTGTTATATATATATATATTTTTCCTTATTCTTTTTTGTGAGTGTGTATGTGTACGCTTCTTTGTGTGATTTTGTCTGTATAGCTTTGCTTTTATCATTTGTCCTAGGGTTCTGTCTGTCCAGTCTTTTTTTTTTTTAAGTATAGTTTTTAGCACTTGATATCATTGGTGGATTTGTTTTTTCGTTTGGTTGCTCTCTTCTTTCTTTCTTTTTCTTATTACCTTTCAATTTTTCTATTTTTATTTTTAATAATTTTTTATTTTAATACCTTTATTTTGTTTGTTTGTTTGTTTCTTTCTTTCTCCCTTCCTTCCTTCCTTCCTTTCTTCCTTCCTTCCTTCCTTTCTTTCTTTCTTTCTTTCCATTTTTCTCCCACTTCTTCTGAGCCGTGTGGCTGACAGGGACTTGGTGCTCTGGCCGGGCATCAGGCCTGTGACGCTGAGGTGGAAAGCCAAGTTAAGGACATTGGTCCCTAAGACACTTCCTGGGCCCATGTAATATGAAATGGTGAAAGCACTTCAAGAGATCGCAACTCAATGCTAAGATCCACACCCACTCAACCAGCAGCAAGCTACAGTGCTAGACACCCTATGCCAAACAACTAACAAGACAGGAACACAACCCCACCCATTAGCAGTGAGGCTGCCTAAAATCATAACAAGGTCACAAACACCCCAAAACACAACATCAGACGTGGTTCTGCCAACCAGAAAGACATGATCCAGCTTCATCCACCAGAGCACAGGCACCACTCCCCTCCACCAGGAGGCCTACATAACCCACTGAACCAACTTTAGCCACTGGGGGAAGACACTAAAAATAATGGGAACTACAAACCTGCAGCCTGTGAAAAGGAGACCCCAAACACAGTAAGTTAAGCAAAATGAGAAGACAGAAACACACAGCAGATAAAGGACCAAGGTAAAAACACACAAGACCAAACAAATGAAGAGGAAATAGGCAGTCTACATGAAAAAGAACCCACAGTAATGATAGTAAAGATGATCCAAACCCTTGGAAATAGAATGGAGAAAATACAGGAAACATTTAACAAGGACCTAGAACTAAAGAGCAAACAAACAATGATGAACAACACAATAAATGAAATTAAAAATTCTCTAGAAGGAATCAATAGCAGAATAACTGAGGCAGAAGAAAGGATGAGTGACCTGGAAGATAAAATAGTGGAAATAACTACCAGAGAGCAGAATAAAGAAAAAAGAATGAAAAGAATAGAGGACAGTCCTAGAGACCTCTGGGACAACATTAAATGCACCAACATTCGAATTATAGGGGTCCTAGAGGAAGAAGAGAAAAAGAAAGGGACTGAGAAAATATTTGAAGAGATTATAGTTGAACACTTCCCTAATACGGGAAAGGAAATAGTCAGTCAGGTCAAGGAAGCCCAGAGAGACCCATACAGGATAAATCCAAGGAAAAACATGCCAAGACACATATTAATCAAACCATCAAAAATTAAATTAAAACAAAAAATATTAAAAGCAGCAAGGGAAAAACAACAAATAACATACAAGGGAATCCCCATGAGGTCAACAGCTGGTCTTTCAGCAGAATCTCTGCAAGCCAGAAGGGAGTGACAGGACATATGTAAAGTGATGAAAGGGAAAAACACACAACCAAGATTATTCTACCCAGCAAAGATCTCATTCAGATTTGATGGAGAAATTAAAACCTTTACAGACAAGCAAAAGATAAGAGAATTCAACACCACAAAACCAGCTTTACAACAAATGCTAAAGGAACTTCTCTGGGCAGGTAACACAAGAGAAGGAAAAGACGTACAATAACAAACCCAAAACAATTAAGAAAATGGTAATAGGAACATACATATCTACAATTACCTTAAATGTAAATGGATTAAATGCTCCAACCAAAAGACAAAGACTGGCTGAATGGATACAAAAACAAGACCTGTATATATGCTGTCTACAAGAGACCCACTTCAGACCTAGGGACACATACAGACTGAAAGTGAGGGGATGGAAAAAGATATTCCATGCAAATGGAAATCAAAAGAAAGCTGGAGTAGCAATTCTCATATCAGACAAAATAGACATTAAAATAAAGACTATTACAAGAGACAAAGAAGGACACTACATAATGAACAAGGGATCAATGCAAGAAGAAGATAAAACAATTGTAAATATTTATGCACCCAACATAGGAGCACCTCAATATATAAGGGAAATGCTCACAGCCATAAAAGGGGAAATCAACAGTAACACAATCATAATACGGGACTTTAACACTCCACTTTCACCAATGGACAGATCATCCAAAATGAAAATATATGAGGAAACACAAGCTTTAAGTGATACACTGAACAAGATGGACTTAATTGATAATTATAGCACATTCCGTCCAAAAACAACAGAACACACTTTCCCCTCAAGGGCTCATGGAACATTCTCCAGCATAGACCATATCTTGGATCACAAAACAAGCCTTAGTAAATTTATGAAAATTGAAATCATATCAAGTACTTTTTCGACCACAAAACTAGGAGACTAAATATCAATTACAGGAAAGAATCTGTAAAAAATACAAACACATGGAGGCTAAACAATACACTACTAAATAACCAAGAGATCACTGAAAAAATTAAAGAGGAAATCAAAAAATATATACAAACAAATGACAATGAAACACGATGACACAAAACCTATGGGATGCAGCAAAAGCAATTCTAAGAGAGAAGGTTAAAGCAATACAATCCTCCTTCAGGAAACAAGAAACATCTCAAATAAAAAAAGTAGCCTTAAACCTAAAGCAATTAGAAAAAGAAGAACAAAAAAACCCCAAACTTAGCAGAAGGAAAGAAATAAAAAAGATCACATCAGAAATGAATGAAGAAGAAATGAAAGAAACGATAGCAAAGATCAATAAAACTTAAAGCTAATTCTTTGAGAAGGTAACCAGTATTGACAAACCATTAGCCAGACTCATCAAGAAAAAATGGGAGAAAACTCCAATCAACAGAATTAGAAATGAAAAGGGGAAGTAACAACTGACACTGCAGAAATACAAAGGATCATGAGAGATTATTACAAGCAACTCTATGCCAATAAAATGAACAACCTGGAAGAAATGGACGAATTCTTAGAAAAGCACAACCTTCTGAGACTGAACCAGGAAGAAATAGAAAATATAAACAGACCAATCACAAGCACTGAAATTGAAAGTCTGATTAAAAATCTTCCAACCAACCAAAGACCGGGACCAGATGGCTTCACAGGCGAATTCTATCAAACACTTAGAGAAGAGCTAACACCTATCCTTCTCAAACTCTTCCAAGATATAGTAGAGGGAGGAACACTCCCACACTCATTCTACGAGGCCACCATCACCCTGATACCAAAATCAGACAAAGATGTCACACAAAAAAGAAAACTACAGGCCAATATCACTGATGAACATAGATGCAAAAATCCTCAACAATATACTAGCAAACAGAATCCAATAGCACATTAAAAGGATCATACACCATGATCAAGTGGGGTTTATCCCAGGAATGCAAGGATTCTTCAATATACGGAAATCAGTCAATGTGATAAAGTATATTAACAAAATGAAAGAGAAAAACCATATGATCATCTCAATAGATGCAGAGAAAGCTTTTGACAAAATTCAACACCCATTTATGATAAAATCCCTCCATACAGTAGGCACAGAGGGAACTTACCTCAACATAATAAAGGCCATATATGATGAACCCACAGCCAGCATTGTTCCCAATGGTGAAAAACTGAAACCATTTCCCCTAAGATCATGAACAAGACATGGCCGCCCACTCTCACCACTACTATTCAACATAGTTTTGGAAGTTTTAGTCACAGCAAGCAGAGAAAAAACAAGAAATGAAAGGAATCCAAATCAGAAAAGAAGAAAAAATATAGTCACTGTTTGCAGATGACATGATACTATACATACAGTATCCTAAAGATGCTACCAGACAACTGCTAGAGCTAATCAATGAATTTGGTAAAGTAGCAGGATGCAAAATTAATGCACAGGAACCTCTTGCATTCCTATACACTAATGATGAAAAATCTGAGAGAACAACTAAGGAAACACTTCCATTTACAATAAAATTTACCCTTCCATTGCAACAAAAAGAATAAAATACCTAGGAATAAACCTACCTAAGGAGACAAAAGACCTGTATGCAGAAAACTATAAGGCACTGATGAAAGAAATTAAAGATGATACCAACAGATGGAGAGATATACCATGTTCTTGGACTGGAAGAATCAACATTGTGAAAATGACTATACTACCCAAAGTAATCTACAGATTCAATGCAATCCCTATCAAACTACCACTGGCATTTTTCACAGAAGCAGAACAAAAAATGTCACAATTTGTATGGAAACATGAAAGACCCTGATTAGCCAAAGCAATATTGAGAAAGAAAAATGGAGCTGGAGGAATCAGGCTCCCTGATTTCAGACTATACTACAAAGCTACAGTAATCAGGAAAGTATGAAAAAACAAAAAAAAGACAGTATGATACTGGCACAAAAACAGAAATATAGATCAATGGAACAGGATAGAAAGCCCAGAGATAAACCCATGCACATATGGTCACCTTATCTTTGATAAAAGAGGCAAGAATATACAAAGGAGAAAAGACAGTCTCTTCAATAAGTGGTGCTGGGAAAACTGGACAGCTACATGTAAAACAATGACATTAGAACACTCCCAAACACCATACACAAAACTAAACTCAAAATGCATTAAAGACCTAAATGTAAGGCCAGACACTATAAAACTCTTAGAGGGAAATATAGGCAGAACACTCTATGACACACATCACAGCAAGATCCTTTTTGACCCACCACCTAGAGAAATGGAAATAAAATAAATAAATAAATGGGACCTAATGAAATTTAAAAGCTTTTGCACAGCAAAGGAAACCATGAACAAGATGAAAAAGAACCCTCAGAATGGGAGAAAGTATTTACAAACGAAGCAACTGACAAAGGATTAACCTCCAAAATATACAAGCAGCTCATGCAGCTCAATACCGAAAAAACAAACAACCCAATCCAAAAATGGGCAGCAGACCTAAATAGACATTTCTCCAAAGAAGATACACAGATTGCCGACAAACTCATGAAAGAATGCTCAACATCACTAATCATTAGAGAAATGCAAATCAAAACTACAATGAGGTATCACCTCACACTGGTCAGACTGGCCATCATCCAAAACTCTACAAACAGTAAATGCTGGAGAAGGTGTGGAGAAAAGGGAACCCTCTTGCACTGTTGGTGGAATGTAAACTGATACAGCCACTATGGAGAACAGTATGGAGCTTCCTTAGAAAAGTAAAAACAGAACTACCATACGACCCAGCAATCCCACTACTGGGCATATACCCGGAGGAAACCATAATTCAAAAAGAGTCATGTGCCACAATGTTCATTGCAGCTCTATTTACAATAGCCAAGACGTAGAAGCACCCTAAGTGTCCGTCGAGTGATGAATGGATAAAGAAGATGTGGCACATATATACAATGGAATATTGTATCAGCCATAAAGAAAAACTCAGTTGAGTTATTTGTAGTGAGGTGGATGGAACTAGAGAATATCATACAGAGTGAAATAAATCAGAAAGGCAAAACCAAATACCGCATGCTAACACATATATATGGAATCTAAAAAAATTAAAAGTTTCTGAAGGACCTAGGGGCAGGAGAGGGATAAAAAGGCAAACGTAGAGAAGGGACCTGAGGACACGGGGAGGGGGAAGTGTAAACTGGAAAGAAGTGAGAGGGTAGCATGGACATATATACACTACCAAATGTAAAATAGATAGCTAGTGGGAAGCAGCCACATAGCACAGGGAGATCAGCTCGGTGCTTTGCGTCCCCCAGAGGGGTGGGAGCGGGAGGGTGTGATGAAGACGCAAGATGGAGGGCATATGGAGATATATGTATATTTATAACTGATTTACGTTGTTATACAGCAGAAACTAACACACTATTGTAAAGCAATTATACTCCAATAAAGATGGTAAAAAAAATAAAGATGATATGAAGTTCAAAGATACTTTTTATGACTATTTTTCAGAAATAAGAAAAAAATTCATTTTAAAATGGTGGCCTGGAAGTTCTATTAAAATGCTTTGTTTTGCTCTTGGAATTACCCACCTAATGTGAACCAAGAGAGACCAAGCCTGTGTTCAAATAGATCAAGCAAGTGATGATGAGGAGGAGAAAACAAGAAGAGAACACCTCTGTTTTTGTCTTTCTGTCATCTTTTTCTGGCTTTGGTATCAGGGTGATGGTGGCCTCGTAGAATGAGTGTCAGAGTGTTCCCCCACTTCGGTTTTTGTGCCAGTACCATACTGTCCTGATTACTGTACTTTGTAGTGTAGTCTGAAGTCCAGGAGCCTGAGTCCACCAGCTCAGCTTTTCTTTCTCAAGATTGCGTTGGCTAATCGGGATCTTTCATGTTTCCATACAAATTGTGAAATATTTTGTTCTAGTTCTGTGAAAAATGCCAGTGGTAGTTTGACAGGGATTGCATTGAATCTGTAGATTGCTTTGGGTAGTAGAGTCATTTTCGCAATGTTGATTCTTCCAGTCCAAGAACATGGTATATCTCTCCATCTGTTTGTATCATCTTTAATTTCTTTCATCAGTGCCTTATAGTTTTCTGCATACAGGTCTTTTGTCTCCTTAGGTAGGTTTATTCCTAGGTATTTTATTCTTTTTGTTGCAATGGAAGGGTAAATTTTATTGTAAATGGAAGTGTTTCCTTAGTTGTTCTCTCAGATTTTTCATAATTAGTGTATAGGAATGCAAGAGGTTCCTGTGCATTAATTTTGCATCCTGCTACTTTACCAAATTCATTGATTAGCTCTAGTAGTTTTCTGGTAGCATCTTTAGGATACTGTATGTATAGTATCATGTCATCTGCAAACAGTGACAGTTTTCTTTTTTTCTGATTTGGATTCCTTTTATTCCTTTTTCTCTGATTGCTGTGGATAAAACTTCCAAAACTATGCTGAATAATAGTGGTGAGAGTGGGCAGCCTTGTCTTGTTCCTGATCTTAGTGGCAGTGGTTTCAATTTTTCACCATTGAGAACAATGCTGGCTGTGGGTTCATCATATATGGCCTTTATTATGTTGAGGTAAGTTCCCTCTATGCCTACTCTATGGAGGGATTTTATCATAAATGGGTGTTGAATTTTGTCAAAAGCTTTTTCTGCATCTGTTGGGATTATCATGTTTTTTCTCCAATTTGTTAATATGCTTTATCACATTGACTGATCTGAATATATTGAAGAATCCTTGCACTCCTGGGATAAACTCCACTTGATCATGGTGTATGATCCTTTTAATGTGCTATTGGATTCTGTTTGCTAGTATATTGTTGAGGATTTTTGCATCTATGTTCATCAGTGATATTGGCCTGTAGTTTTCTTTTTTGTGTGACATCTTTGTCTGATTTTGGTATCAGGGTGATGGTGGCCTCGTAGAATGAGTGTGGGAGTGTTCCTCCCTCTACTATGTCTTGGAAGAGTTTGAAAAGGATAAGTGTTAGCTCTTCTCTAAGTGTTTGATAGAATTTGCCTGTGAAGCCATCTGGTCCTGGTCTTTTGTTGGTTGGAAGATTTTTAATCAGTTTCAATTTCAGTGCTTGCGATTGGTCTGTTCATATTTTCTATTTCTTCCTGGTTCAGTCTCAGAAGGTTGTGCTTTTCTAAGAATTCGTCCATTTCTTCCAGGTTGTTCATTTTATTGGCATAGCGTTGCTTGTAGTAATCTCTCATGATTCTTTGTATTTCTGCAGAGTCAGTTGTTACTTCTCCTTTTTCATTTCTAATTCTATTGTTTTTTTATTTTTTAGGGAGTAATATGTATAATTTATTGAGTAGCAGATATGCCTTAATAAAGATGTTTCTGAAACAGCAAATAATTTTGGCCCTTAGGAGCTTTAACATTCACGGACAGAACATTTTATTTGTATATTATATTTTTTCATTAATTCATTTATTTATTTATTTTAACACCTTTATTAGAGTATATTTCCTTTACAATGGTGTGTTAGTTTCTGCCTTGTAACAAAGTGAATCAGCTATACATGTACATATATCCCCATATCTCCTGCCTCTTGCATCCCCCTCCCACCCTCCCAATCCCACCCCTCTAGGTGACCACAAAGCACTGAGCTGATCTCCCTGTGCTATGCGGCTGTTTCCCACTAGCTATCTATATTTTTTTCTTATTAGTTATCCGTTTTATACACAGCAGTGTATACATGTCAATCCCAATCTCCCAATTAATCACACCACAATCCCCACCCCTTTCCGCTTTCCCCACTTTGTGCCCATACGTTTTTTTCCCTACTTCTGTGTCTCAATTTCTGCTCGGCAAACTGGTTCATCTGTACCATTTTCTAGGTTCCACATATATACGTTAATATACAATATTTTATTTTCTCTTTCTGACTTACTTCACTCTGTATGACACGCTCTAGATGCATCCATGTCTCCACAAATGACCCAATTTCATTCCTTTTTATGGCCGAGTAATATTCCATTGTATATATGTATCACATCTTCTTTATCCATTTGTCTGTCAATAGGCATTTAGGTTTCTTTCATGTGCCAGCTATTGTAAATAGTGCTGCAATGAACATTGGGGTGCATGTGTCTTTCTGAATTATGGTTTTCCCAGGGTATATGACTAGTAGTGGGATTGCTGGGTCATATGGTAATTCTATTTTTAGTTCTTTAAGGAACATCCATACTGTTCTCCATAGTGGCTGTATCAATTTACATTCCCACCAGCAGTGCAAGAGTGTTCCCTTTTCTCCACACCCTCTCCAGCATTTATTTTTTGTAGATTTATGATGATGGCCATTCTGACTGGTGTTAGGTGATACCTCATTGTAGTTTTGATTTGCATTTCTCCAATAATTAGTGATGTTGAGCAGCTTTTCATGTGTTTCATGGCCATCTGTATGTCTTCTTTGTAGAAATGTCTATTTAGGTCTTCTACCCATTTTTGGATTGGGTTGTTTACTTTTTTAATATTGAGCTGCATAAGCTGTTTATATATTTTGGATATTAATTCTTTGTTCAATAGTTTTTTGCAAATATTTTCTCCCATTCTGAGGGTTGTCTTCTCATCGTGTTTATGGTTTCCTTTGCTGTACAAAAGATTTGAAGATTCATTAGGTCCCATTTGTTTGTTTTTGTTTTTATTTCCATTATTCTAGGAGGTGGATCAAAAAAGATCTTGCTGTGATTTATGTCAAAGCGTGTTCTTCCTATGTTTTCTTCTAAGAGTTTTATAGTGTCTGGTCTTACATTTAGGTCTCTAGTCCATTTTGAGTTTAATTTTGAGTTTAATGGTGTTAGTGAGTGTTCTAATTTCATTAGGTTACATGTAGCTGTCCAGTTTTCCCAGCACCACTAATTGAAGAGACTGTCTTTTCTCCATTGTATATCCTTGCCTCCTTTGTCATAGATTAGTTTACCATTGGTGTGTGGGTTTATCTCTGGGCTGTGTATCCTGTTCCATTGATCTATATTTCTGTTTTTGTGCCAGTACCATATTGTCCTGATTATTGTAGCTTAGTAGCATAGTCTGAAGTCAGGGAGTCTGATTCCTCCAGCTCCGTTTTTTTCCCTCAAGACTGGTTTGGATATTCAGGGTTTTATTTGTCTCCTACAAACGTTAAGATTTTTTTGTCCTAGATCTTTAAAAAATGCCATTGGTAATTTGATAGGGATTGCATTGGATCTGTAGATTGCTTTGGGTAGTACAGTCATTTTCACAATATTGATTCTTCCAATCCAAGAACATGGTATGTCTCTCCATCTGTTGGTATCATCTTTAATTTCTTTCATCAGTGTCTTATAGTTTTCTGCATACAGGTCTTTAGTCTCCCTAGGTAGGTTTATTCCTAGGTATGTTATTCTTTTTGTGGCAATGGTAGATGGGAGTGTTTCCTTAATTTCTCTTTCAGATTTTTCATCATTATTGTATAGGAATGCAAGTGATTTCTGTGCATTAATTTTGTATCCTCCAACCTTACCACATTCATTGATTAGCTCTAGTAATTTTCTGGTGGCATCTTTAGGATTCTGTATCTATACTATTATGTCATCTGCAAACCGTGACAGTTTTACTTCTTCTTTTCCAATTTGTATTCCTTTTATTTCTTTTTCTTCTCTGATTGCCGTGGCTAGGACTTCCAAAACTATGTTGAATAATAGTGGTGCCAGTGGACATCCTTGTCTTGTTCCTGATTTTAGAGGAAATGCTTTCAGTTTTTCACCATTGAGAATGATGTTTGCTGTGGGTTTCTCGTATATGGCCTTTATTATGTTGAAGTAGGCTCCCTCTATGCCCGCTTTCTGTAGAGTTTTTATCATAAATGGGTGTGGAATTTTGTCAAAAGCATTTTCTGCATCTACTGATATGATCATATGTTTTTTATTCTTTAATTTGTTAATATGGTGTATCACATTGATTGATTTGCATATATTGAAGAATCCTTACATCCCTGGGATAAATCCCACTTGCTCATGGTGTATGAACCTTTTAATGTGTTGTTGGATTCTGTTTGCTAGTATTTTGTTGAGGTTTTTGCATCCATATTCATCAGTGATATTGGTCTGTAATTTTCTTTTTTTGTAGTATCTTTGTCTGGTTTTGGTATCAGGGTGATGGTGGCCTCATAGAATTTGTTTGGGAGTTTTCCTTCCTCTGCAATTTTTTGGAAGAGTTTGAGAGGATGGGCATTAGCTCTTCCCTAAATGTTTGAGAGAATTCACCTGTGAAGCCACCTGGTCCTGGACTTTTGTTGGAAGATTTTTATCACAGTTTCAATTTCATTACTTGTTACTGGTGTGTTCATATTTTCTGTTTCTTCCTGGTTCAGTCTTAGAAGGTCATACATTTCTAAGAATTTGTTCATTTCTTCCAGGTTGTCTATTTTATTGGCATAGAGTTGCTTGTAGTAGTCTCTCAGGATGATTTGTATTTCTGCGGTGTCTGTTGTAACTTCTCCTTTTTCATTTCTAATTTTATTGATTTGAGTCCTCTCCCTCCTTTTTTTATGAGTCTGGCTAAAAAACCGCGGTGCGGTGGGGATGGTGGTGTGCTGAATTGGGCGATTGGGATTGACATGTATACGCTGATGTGTATAAAGCTGATGATTAGTAAGAACCTGCAGTATAAAACACACAAACAAACAAACAACTAATACTAAACTTTCTTTGGGTTATTTGTATGTAAATATGTTAATATAAATGTTTCAGACATTACATGAAATTTCTAAAAATCTTATATGTTCTTGGTATAATGCTATAAGTCATAATTCTAGTTATTACTTTAAAATGTATATCTCAGAAATAACTAAATTTCCTTGTCAATTGCATTATTATGAACATTCATCAAATCTTTATCCGTGGTCATTTTTAAGTCTTTTTTCATTTACAGACAGTTCTAGATGTACTCTGATGCTTTTGCAAATATGTTCCTATAAAAGGGTTTCATCTTCAAGGAATTCATGGAAGAGACTCTGACAAGTACAGGTTTCTGGTAACTGACTATACTGCTGAACTGAATGAATAAGCATTTTCAGAACTGTAATGGAAAACTGATGAACTCATAAATGTGGTAACAAAAGATCAAGATAAAAAAAAATAATTATATGGGACTGAGTGAACTGATGAGGATGATTATAATTCTTGTGATTTTCTGTTTGAATAAAAAAAAAAATCCCACAAGGACTCAGAGGCAAAAAATATGCAAATCAATTTTCACTGCAAAGTAAAGGAGCTGTTACAGTGGAGGATTCCTGGACTGAATGTCAATATTATGACATAGTATGAGTGTGTTTCGTGTTTGGTAATTGCAATCATTGTTGCTTTTGCTGTGGTCATCCATTTACAATGCTTGGTGTCAGTTTATTTATCTCTTGTAAAAATAAAATACAGTGTTTGTGTGTGGGAAAAAAAAAAAAAGAATAAAGGCAGTCTCTGGGCCTCTGGGAGGAAAGTCAGAGAGGCAAAAGATCTGGCTCAGGGCTCTCCCCGTACATGAAGTAGACAATTGCTCTTAATATTTAAGACATTACTATTCCTGGAGATATATGTTTAGTCCAACATAGTTTAAAAACTACAAAGCCAGAGGAAACAGTTTTGAATTAACATAACTTGAGTGACTTTACAAAATGATTTTTGTAAAGAACACTCAGAAAAATCAATCATTTGAAAAATTGTAAGGGATTGGGGTTTTCTAAATTTGAAGTTACTGCTAATGATTTAACTTAGCTGGAGGGAAAATGAAGTCTTTCTGTCAACTACAGGTTGTTCAGCCAGGGAAGATCAAAAAAGAGCACACACACACACAGAAAGAACAAACTCTGATATTCATGAGAAGTGATGGTCTTTTCTAAAATGAAGTTCCAACTGAAATGTAAGAAGTCAGCTAGAGGCAATGATTCCAAGGGTTTTTGAAGAAGGCATCAGAGAAGAGTGATAGAGATGCAAATTTCAAGCTTTCTGTACAGCTTCAGCCCAGCAGAGATCTGGAGTGAAGAGAAACGATTTCCTCAAGACTTCAGTGCCTGTCCATCTGGAAGTTGAAAAACAAAAGTAGGCAGGAAAAATAGAGACAGCCCAATCTGGTGTATGGTTTGGTTTATGGCCACAGAAAGTTCAGCTAACTCCATCTTCCCTGTTCACATACAGAGAAGTTTCTCCCTTGTCCCTTACACCCACCTTTGCTTTCTTCCTCAGGTAAGTTAAGTCCTCAGACAGGGCCACCAACACTCTCTGGTTCGTGACACTAGATGTTTTCTAAGGAATTCTGTTTTGGAGCAGTGTGTAAAGTAGATTTAAAAATGTACCACTCTCCTCGCTCTTCCTTTATATGTTTGCAATAAACATACTATTCCTTTTCTTTTTAAGGAGTTTTTTGTGAAACACTACGAAAAACAGCTAGGGAGTAACAAAAATAACCAAAGTTAATCTTCAAGAAATCTTCAAATCATTATAGTGTCTGTCCCTGTTCTGAAGTAAAAAGCAGGGGGAGGGCTTCCCTGGTGGCGCAGTGGTTGAGAATCTGCCTGCTAATGCAGGGGACATGGGTTCGAGCCCTGGTCTGGGAAGATCCCACATGCCGCGGAGCAACTAGGCCCGTGAGCCACAACTACTGAGCCTGCGTGTCTGGAGCCTGTGCTCCACGACAAGAGAGGCCGCGATAGTGAGAGGCCTGCGCACCGCGATGAAGAGTGGCCCCCGCTTGCCACAACTAGAGAAAGCCCTCACACAGAAACGAAGATCCAACACAGCCAAAAATAAATTAAAAAAAAAAAAAAAAAAGCAGGGGAAGCTAGCCAGCTCTGGGCCATCAGATGCATGCTAAATTTTGCTTTAAGAATCAGTCCCGGGCTTCCCTGGTGGCGCAGTGGTTGAGAGTCCGCCTGCCGATGCAGGGGGCGCGGGTTCGTGCCCCGGTCCGGGAAGATCCCACGTGCCGCGGAGCGGCTGGGCCCGTGAGCCATGGCCGCTGAGCCTGCGCGTCCGGAGCCTGTGCTCCGCAGCGGGAGAGGCCACAACAGTGAGAGGCCCGCGTACCGCAAAAAAACAAAAAAAAACAAAAAAAAAAAAAAAAAAAAAAAAAAAGAATCAGTCCCATTAAACCCTACCTGCTAGACAGATGGTTCCCATCCAGTGCTATGCACTGTTGCAACTGCTGATTCACTCTCGTGTTCACCAGTAAGGTGGCCTTACCTGTTGTGTATTAGCTGTTTGATACCTTAGGCAGGTTCTGAGGTACAGTCAAAGGTTAGAGCACTGTCTAGCATGTGAAGACAGCCCAAAGGAGGAGGTGGGAAGCAAATCTGTTCAGTTGTAGGAGAAAGTCTATGCCATCGTGTGTGTGTGTGTGTGTGTGTGTGTGAAAAGGACAGAAAAGAAAGGAAACTGCAGTTTTCCCCTTTTCTTTCCTTTGGACTTTCCTTTTGTCCAAGGTCACCCGTGGGGCCACCTGCAAGTGTCTATGAATATGTCATCCTACACCCCCGGAACTCTGACCTGCGCTTCTCTCGGACTGCTATTTCCTTTGGTTTCTTAAAAATGTCATCCCAGTGTTATCTACATGTTAAATGATTTGCTGGTGCTGTGACATTTGATCTTCCCTGCTGAGAGAAAACCTGTGTAGATTCACAAGTGGTTAAGTCATTAATATAGCTAGCACATATTGAGCACTGACTGTATACCAGGCATTCTGCTAAGTGTTTTATCTATAACAATCCATCAAGGTAGGCTTTGTTACTGTCTTCATTTTATAAAGGTTGTGCCTGAGGCAGCTCATAATTGGCCAAAATCAGACCGAAATATAGGAAGCCTGAGCCTACAGCTGTGTCTTCAGCACTACATCCGTGCCCTTCCCTGCAAGACTCCCACAGCTTCCTCTCCTGAGCTTCAGTTTGCCCCAACTGTCCAGCACTTTCCTCCCCACACCCCTCAGGACCTTCTGGCTCCAGTCCTGGCCCTGTTTGCCGCATTCTTTTTATTTTTCCTGTAACATATTCAACACGTGGTTATTTTTCTTGGCTTCAGTTTCTATTATTCTAAGTCAATATCTCAGTCAAGTACAGCACACTGCAGTATTTTAAAAAGTGCTTCCGTAGCCATCATATCAATTTTTCCATCTGTAAACCTGGGCTAGGATAGTGTCTATCTCCTGTGGGTATTAAGAGGATTAAAAGGTGAAATATATGTGACATTCAGCAGTGTCTGGCACAATATGAGTGCTAATTATTTTTGTTACTTGCTTACTAAAATAGTCTAGAGGTATAATTATGCTTACTTTGTGGATGTGAACAATGGAGACTTGGTGTCTAAATAACCTGGCATAAGGAAATAACACGAGTTGCTGGCAGAGCTGGTGAAGCCTGTGCCTTAGAAGTCATCTCCCCGCCCAGCTGCCCTGCAGAGGCACTTCCTGCAGACCTTCATCCACTTCTCACATTGTTGGGTATCCCATTGCCTTTATGTTTATGGTTTGGGGTCACTTTACATTTTCAGTTAATTTGAGGAGAAGAGATAATTTGTATTCCATTTCAGATGATCAAATTCTCAGGTTCATTTTAAGATTACTCAGGGGCTGTCAGACTTGGGAGTGGGAAAGCAGAGAGGGGAGAGATGAAGGCTCACTTCTAGTGTTCCTGGTGTGGTGTGTCAGTGTCAGAGAACATCGGAAGAGGGCAACAAAGAGCCTAAATCAGGGGACGGTTAAGGATGTTCACTTTGTTGTGCGGTTCACTTGGATGATAGCGGAAGCCTGACACTTGGGATGGGGGAACCCTGATGTATAGGAAGTGTAAGGCCAACTGGCCCAAGGCAGGGGAACGCAATCAGACCCACAGGTTGCATCAGACCGAAACTTTCCAGACCACCCAGTTCCAGAAACTGACCTGGAGACTTTCCGGACTACCTAGTTCCAGGAACTGACCTGGGGACTTTCCACCCGGCCCAGCCTTCCCGCCTTTCGAGGGGTGGGACTAACGGTCCCAAGACTGATGCGACCAGCACCAGATACTGCCACGATACCCGAACAGACCACCAAATAAGGAATACCCTGCGCCCTCCCGGATTCGCCACACCCCTTTCCCCTCTTCCCCTATAAATTCTGCCCAAACCCTTGCCCAGGCACGACTTCTCTGGCCCCTTTCTCTCGGACCAATGAACCTCACCCCAGAGCGTTCCCAAATAAAGCTTGTTTAAGCTCTCCTCCGTTTCTTGGTGCCGTTCCTTACTGGAAGTAAGATTGTAACAGAAAGCTGGAAGGTATATCAGCTCAATGTAACCATCACAGAGCTCGGGTCTTCCCAGAGTTGGGCAGCTTAGCCAAGACCAGATTTATCCACGTAGAGAGAAAGTAGACACCCTATTCCAGGGTCAAGGACATATTATGATGGACAAGAATTACAGGGGAAGAGCATCACGGAGCTGAGAGGAACAGAGCAAATTAAGTGCACAGCTTCCCTTCCCTCTGGAAGTGTACACTGGGCAAAAGTTGTAACTGAATTTAAATGATGCTTGTTTCTAGAAGGGGTTTAGAATAAGGAGGGTTTTACCCTAGGAGAGCCTTTGTTTTCACCTTAAAAATAAATGGTAACGTTTCCATGTAAGGAAGAAAAAGCAATATTGCTTTGTATAAGATTCTCTAAGGCTTAGGGTTGTTTTTTGTATTTTTTTTTTTTTTGCAGTACGCGGGCCTCTCACTGTTGTGGCCTCTCCCGTTGCGGAGCACAGGCTCCGGACGTGCAGGCTCAGTGGCCATGGCTCACGGGCCCAGTCGCTCTGCGGCATGTGGGATCTTCCTGGACCGGGGCACAAACCCGCGTCCCCCGAATCGGCAGGTGGACTCTCAACCACTGCGCCACCAGGGAAGCCCAGGGATGTTTTTTTAAAGATGAAGAAAAGCAAATTACCTTCTTATTTACATTTACGCTGTCACCATACACCAAGTAGTAGCTTAAATGTAAGAGGAACTCTAATAATAGAGTAAAAATCCAATGCAATGCTGATTAAAAATGCAAATTTGAATTTGCCAGTGATCTTCTAGCTAAGCAGAGTAAATACAGGGAAGGAGAAAAGGTAGACTGAGGTTGGTCAGATAATTGAAATGATTGTGTGTGCTGAAGGAGGTAAGAAACGTGGAGTCTGGCTTCTGAAGAGTAAAGGGAGACTGAATAAGCCCTGGTAAATCAGGGGGGGAAATCAAGTCCCCCAGAATGATGCTTAGCAGGGTTTAGATTTTATGTCCATGGACTGAGCCAGTGATGCTTGGAGGAAATCCAATCAGCAAATTCCAACTGAACATCCACTATGTGCAAGGCAGCCTGCTATGCATTCCCAGTGTAATAAAGAAGTGTAAAGATGAGATAACCTGGGCTTCCCTGGTGGCACAGTGGTTGCGAGTCCGCCTGCTGATGCAGGGGACACGGGTTTGTGCCCCGGTCTGGGAAGATCCCACATGCCGCGGAGCGGCTAGGCCCGTGAGCCATGGCCGCTGAGCCCGCGCGTCCGGAGGCTGTGCTCCGCAGCGGGAGAGGCCACAGCAGTGAGAGGCTTGCGTACAGCAAAAAAAAAAAAAAAAAAAAAAAGAGATAACCTTGCAATATAACAGCTAAACATACAAAATGTTAAGTAAGATAGAGAACGTACGCACCTTAAAGAAAAGAAAATTAGAGCATGTTAAATGCAAAATAATGGTACATGATAGCAGCACTAGGGGACTTTGAGCAAGAGGTGGGGTGGTCAGGAAAGTCTTTTGGGAAAGTGTGATGATTATATTACGTGAGATAGAAAGGAAAGATGGGAAAGATCATGGCTGAGGTGAGAGACAATCGCTTTTATGGAATCAGAACATTACGGGGACAACATTAGTGGTGACGATAGTTCACAGAGCCCCGTTGTGTTGCTCGTTAGTTTAACTCCACTTGTCTCTCTCACCCCAACCTTTCACCATCTGAGTCTGCCCACAGAGCAGGGCACACTGGCTGAGGGGAGAGGCGTGCTACTTGTACAGCATGAAGCTGGAGAGGTCTGAGACCGAGTTGGTCTGAGACTGCACTGCTGAGATGGAGGGGCAGCCCCAAAAGGGACGTTTATCCTCCTTGTGGGTCACATAATGTGGTGGAAGGTTGAGCAAGTACAGAGATACAGGGTCAGGCTTGAGAACAAGGTCCAGTTGGAAGGTTCAGGAACTAGTCTGGAAACTGAAGGTATATACTTCTACATGGACTCTGCTGGGGACAGCTCCTTAAAAGAGATTCAATAATTCTCTACAAATTACAAATATCTCATTTAATATTTTCCACAGTAAGACCCTGATTTTAGTCCACAACTCTCTTACACTTTACAGTCTAACCAAGGCACTTTTAATATTCATTGAAATCACCAGGGAAGGAAGTATAAGTAATCAGAACCACCTTCAGAGATTCTTATTTAGTTGGATTGCAGTGGCACCCAGACAACAATATGTCTTGATATCCTTCCAGCTAGGATTGGGAGCCACAGGTATAGCCAAACTGGGGTTGTCTTTCTTCTTTAAATATACTCCAAAGTTTCCCACCCCCATTTTTTTTTCCTCTTCAACTTTATTTTTTTTAACATTTTTATTGGAGCATAATTGCTTTTACAACGGTGTGTTAGTTTCTGCAGTATAAGAAAGTGAATCAGCTATACATAAACATATACCCCCATATCTCGTCCCTCTTGTATCTTCCTCCCAACCTCCCTATCCCACCCCTCTAGGTGGACACAAAGCACTGAGCTGATCTCCCTGTGCTATGCGGCTGCTTCCCACTAGCTATCTATTTTACATTTGGTAGTGTATATATGTCCATGCCACTCTCTCACTTCATCCCAGCTTACCCTTCCCCTCCCTATGTCCTCAAGTCCATTCTCTATGTCTGCATCTGAATCCCTAGGTTCTTCAGAACCATTTTTTTTTCGATTCCATATATATGTATTAGCATATGGTATTTGATTTTTTTTCTTTCTGACTTACTTCACTCTGTATGACAGTCTCTAGGTCCATCCACCTCACTACAAATAACTCAATTTTGTTCTTTTTATGGCTGAGTAATATTCCATTGTATATAAGTGCCATATCTGCTTTATGCATTCATGTGTCGATGGACATGTAGGTTGCTTCCATGTCCTGGCTATTGTAATTAGAGCTGCAATGAACATTTTGGTACATGAATCGTTTTGAATTATGGTTTTCTCCAGGTATATGCCCAGTAGCGGGATTGCTGGGTCGTACGGTAGTTCTATTTTTAGTTTTCTAAGGAACCTCCATACTGTTCTCCATAGTGGCTGTATTAATTTACATTCCCACCAACAGTGCAAGAGGGTTCCCTTTCCTCTACACCCTCTCCAGCATTTACGGTTTGTAGATTTTTTGATGACGGCCATTCTGACTGGTGTGAGGTGATACCTCATTGTAGTTTTGATTTGCATTTCTCTAATGATTAGTGATGTTGAGCATTCTTTCATGTGTTTGTTGGCAATCTATATATCTTCTTTGGAGAAATGACTAGTTCTTCTGCCCATTTTTGGATTGGGTTGTCAGTTTTTAAGATATTGAGCTGCATGTGCTGCCTGTATACTTTGGAGATTAATCATTTGTCAGTTGCTTCATTTGCAAATATTTTCTCCCATTCTGAGGGCTGTCTTTTCATCTTGTTTATGGTTTCCTTTGCTGTGCAAAAGCTTTTAAGTTTCATTATGTCCCACTTGTTTATTTTTGTTTTTATTTCCATTTCTCTAGGAGGTGTCTCAAAAAGGATCTTGCTGTGATGTATGTCATAGAGTGTTTTGCCTATGTTTTCCTCTAAGAGTTTTATAGTGTCTGGCCTTACATTTAGGTCTTTAATCCATTTTGAGTTTATTTTTGTGTATGGTGTTAAAGAATGTTCTAATTTCATTCTTCTCCATGTAGCTGTCCAGTTTTCCCAGCGCCACTTATTGAAGAGGCTGTCTTTTCTCCATTGTATATTCTTGCCTCCTTTATCAAAGATAAGGTGACCATATGTGTGTGGGTTTATCTCTGTGATTTCTATCCTGTTACATTGATCTATATTTCTGTTTTTGTGCCAGTACCATACTGTCTTGATTACTGAAGCTTTGTAGTATAGTCTGAAGTCAGGGAGCCTGATTCCTCCAGCTCTGTTTTTCTTTCTCAAGATTGCTTTGGCTATTCAGGGTCTTTTGTGTTTCCATAAAATTGCGAAATTTTTTGTTCTAGTTCTGTGAAAAATGCCAGTGGTAGTTTGATAGGGATTTCATTGAATCTGTAGATTGCTTTGGGTAGTATAGTCATTTTCACAATGTTGATTCTCCCAATCCAAGAACATGGTATATCTCTCCATCTGTTTGTATCATCTTTTTTTTTTGCGGTATGCGGGCCTCTCACTGTTGTGGCCTCTCCCGTTGCGGAGGTTCCAGACATGCAGGCTCAGCAACCATGGCTCACGGGCCTAGCCGCTCCACAGCATGTGGGATCTTTCTGGACCGGGGCACGAACCCGTGTCCCCTGCATCGGCAGGCGGACTCTCAACCACTGCACCACCAGGGAAGCCCCTGTAACATCTTTAATTTCTTTCATCAGTGTCTTATAGTTTTCTGCATACAGGTCTTTTGTCTCCTTAGGGAGGTTTATTCCTAGGTATTTTATTCTTTTTGTTGCAATGGTAAATGGGTGTGTTTCCTTAATTTCTCTTTCAGATTTTTCATCATTAGTGCATAGGAATGCAAGAGATTTCTGTGCATTAATTTTATATCCTGCTACTTTACCAAATTCATTGATTAGCTCTAGTAGTTTTCTGGTAGCATCTTTAGGATACTGTATGTATAGTATCATGTCATCTGCAAACAGTGACAGCTTTATTTCTTCTTTTCCGATTTGGATTCCCTTTATTTCTTTTTCTTCTCTGATTGCTGTGGCTAAAACTTCCAAAACTATGTTGAATAGTAGTGGAGAGAGTGGGCAGCCTTATCTTGTTCCTGATCTTAGTGGAAATGGTTTCAGTTTTTCACCATTGACAATGATGTTGGCTGTGGGTTTGTCATATATGGCTTTTATTATGTTGAGGTAAGTTCCCTCTTTGCCTACTTTCTGCAGGGTTTTTATCATAAATGGGTGTTGAATTTTGACGAAAGCTTTTTCTGCATCTATTGAGATGATCATATGGTTTTTCTTCTTCAATTTGTTAATATGATGTATCACGTTGATTGATTTGCGTATATCGAAGAATCCTTGCATTCCTGGGATAAACCCCATTTGATCATGGTGCATGATCCTTTTAATGTGCTGTTGGATTCTGTTTGCTAGTATTTGTGGAGGCAAAGTTTCCCCCTTCTATGCTTCTTGTTCTTTTGATTTTCATTCTGTTAGCAATGAATATTAGGGATGTTCTCTTTCCATATCTCTGTTGAAATCCTTATTTAAAAAAATACTGATAAAGGTAGTAGATGTCCAGTTCATCTTACTAGTTTGATCCACTTTCTAGAGCTCTTAGATCATTCAGGGTCTGTGTGTAACGCTGTGGAATTATTTTTGGTGCTCAACTGATGTCAGCATAGTGCCATAGGAGACCAGGAGAGGGCAGCAGAGAGCTGAGAAGCCCTCTGATAGAGGACGGAGGAAGCAGGAGGAGCGGAAGAACCTGTAGCAGGTGGAGGAGGAAATATTGGATCCTTCATGAAGCACAGGGTATGCCAGTGTCTGCGCTCCTTAAATCAACCAAAGCCAGAGTCATTACTCAGACGAGAAACTGGAATCAATAGGCGATGCCATAGGGAGTAGCAATTTTAAAACAGGAAGAGATGAAAATAGGCTCTGAGATATTGCGGGGAGCCTGCAAAGGAGAGCCAGCTTGTGGGGTGATGGTGGACTCATGACTGCTTGTGAGAGCCATGACCCTAGTGAGTCTAGGCCTAGATATAAACCCAAATCAAGAGAAACATGCTTTATCTAAGAGCTGAGCAAGTCTTAACTTAGGGATGCATGTGAACAGGATAGAGCAGAACATTTTAGGTAAGATTCCAGGGAACTGGAGAAGTCCTGACTTTTAGGAAGGGCAGAAGAGATTCCTGCAAGGTTAGTGCCTACTCCACAAGGAAAGACTCTTTAGAAGGCCAGGACGGGGCCAAGGGGTGTTATGCAGATGGAGGGCATACAGGAAGTACCAAAGGCATAGGCCAGGACCAGGAGAGTGTGCTAGGGCACCCCATCTAGAGAAGGTATTTCAAAACAAATTCTGCAAGGTTTTGAAAATTCCACAAGACTTTGTTATTGACAGTGCCAGTTTGAATCTACCTTAGGCCCAAACTTCCAGAATGTGGTTTAGCACCTCACTACTTAAAGTGTGGTCTGCAGACCAGCAACACTTGCATCACTTGGGAGCTTATTAGAATTTTGAATTTTGGGTCCTACCTCAGACCTACTGAATCAGAATTTGTATTTTAACAAGCTCCCCAGGTGATTCCTATGCATATTATGCATATTAAAGTTTGAGAAATACCAGTCTAGCAGCCAGTCCAGGCAGGGCTGGGTGGCACCGATGCCTATAGAAGATTTAAGAGCATCGGTAATGAGGAAGTGAGGGAGAACAGCTGCATCTGAATGAAAGTAGGTGCACCTCTTACCAATATGTAAACTTGGTACTTTCTTTTGGCTTATTTTTATTAAGCCCTATTAGATTCCTTATAGTTACATGCAAAATCAACCAACCAATGTCTATTTCAGAGGCCCCATAGTGAGGAAAACCATATCCTTTTGCAGTCTGAATGGTGGTGGGAATCAAAGTGGAAGGTGCTACCTGAGGTGAACAGGGTTTCTTAGAAGGTTTCTGCTATGTGTGGTCCAGGATCTGCATATCCAGAAACTAGATTTTTGGGTTTTATTTTTTAGGCTAGCTAAAAGCAATTAGATTATAAGACCAGGGACCATTAGTACTAACATTACAAGGTGGTGTATATTAGTTTCTTATTGCTGCTGTAACAAATTACCACAAATGTAGTGGCTTAAAACAACACAAATGTATTCTCTTACAGTTCTAGAAGCCCTAAGTCAGTTTCACTGGGTCAAAGTCAAGGTTTAATCAGGACTGGTCCTGTCTGGAGGATCCAGGGGGAGAATCCATTCACTGATGCTGATGCTGGCATTCATGGTCCTCTAGGGCTCATGGTCCTTTTCCTCTGTCTTCAAAGCCAGCAGCATAGCGTCTTGTTTCTGTCATCACATTGCCTTATTCTTTTGTGTCAAATCTCTCCCCATTTCCCTCTTGTAACTACATTTGTAATTACATTTAGGTTCCACCTGGATAATGAAGGATAATATCCCCATCTCACTATCCTTAGCTTAATCACATCTTCAAGCTACTTCTTCCATATAAGGTAACATTCATAGGTTCCGGGGATCAGGGCCTGGATATCCTTGGGGGCCATAATTCAGCCTACCACAGGGTTTAAATCAGAATGCTAATTAATTAACAGATAACATAAAATATGCTTTTCCATTGATTAGAGCAACCTACCCTGTTTCTTGGTATTGGGAAGTCACATAAATGTCATAAGAACTGGACACTGGAAAAATAGAGAATGAGTGCCCAAGGAAGTGGCTATTTTGTGTAAGCCAGAGAGAGCCTTGAGAAAGCACCCTGACCCACAGCAATCCCTCATGACTGCATTGCTCCCGTGAACCAGAGCTTCTCTCCTCCACTCTGGCCTAGTTCATAGTGTCATAATTGCTCTCACGCTTCCTTGTCCTGCACTGCTCCCCTCCTTCAGTTGGCAAATGCTTTCTTTGGACGCATAATATTATAGTTGAAGTCCCAGGTTTGGGGGTTCATGAACCCTCCTAGGTACCTAAGGGTACCCTCCTAGCTGGTCCAGGAAAGAGCAGCTCAGACAGAAAACCAGGCCATTCAGGTAAAATGCTGCTGGCATAACCTTAGGAGATTTTGGAGCTTGAAGGCAACTTAAAAATTATCTAGTCCAACCCCTCATTTACTGATGGGGAAAAAAGTCTCAGAGAGGCAGCTGCGTGTTCAGGGCCACACTTTGATTTATTATGTAGTCAATGCAAATTCATAAAGCAGCTGCCACATACAAGGGTTACAAAGAAATGGAATGTGAAAGAAGGAAATAAATGATGGTGACAATGGATCTAACTGGCAGGAGGCCCCAACATGTGCACCAGAAACCAGGCTTTGAGCATTTCTGAGTTCAGACTCTAACGCTCTGTATGGGCAAGTTGGAAAACCTGATGCTATTACTCCATCATTGATAAAATAGAAAGAGTAGTATTTATTTCCAGGTACATATCAAAAAAATAAAATCTGGTTCTCGCTTTTTCAAACTAGAGCATAAGTGTGTTTACCTCCCCAGAGGCAAGCTCTCTCATGCTTAGGTAGCAACCCGTTGCCAGCCCGGCCCTCTGGGAAGCAGCAAAGTAGCAATATGACAGTCCCCTCCACTCCCATGGGCATCCTGCAGGGACACATATTGGAGATGACGGATGTGACTGCCACAGCAATGTGGATGAGGATGGAGGAAGCTCTTTTTTCCTCACATGGAGCACCAATATGCCTGAGCTTGAAGGAGAACTGACTGCTCCCAAGAGGTTTGGAGCTGAACAAATGATGCCATTGATTCTCTCCATATGCACCCATACATATCTTTTACTATATGCCTGCCAGCCCAGTGTTCGTTATTATATGTCAAACATGTTTCAAATTCTTTTTGCAGCTCTCAGAATAATATGCTGAGCAGAATATGATCATGGTGGCAAAAAAGCTGTGAAATTCTGAGTCATCTTTCTCGTGTTAATTAAAGTCATATCCAGTGAATCTTAGGTTTAAATAAGGAATATACATACATTTCAAAATACCTCAGCTAGAAAGAGACTACTTAGGATTTATTTTCCTTAGGAACTCAAAGGAGATTAAAGTCTTTTCACAGGAACAACAAAGACATCTAGGTAGCCTAACAAAATCCACAACCAAATATGAAAATGAAAGTTATGCACCCTTGTCTCGGGGTTGACAATGCAGGCTTTCCATTTACTTTGGGGGATACTGTTGGCTAGCTAGTCTGCTCTCTAGTATGATTGAAAGACCCGCTCTCTCAATAATTTCAAAACTGGCTAACGGGTCTCATCAGCACAGAGGTCAAAAACAATGACTTGATGGCTCAGGAGGTCTGCAGACATTGGCTCAGCTTCTCAGAGGTGCTGGGACAGGATGGTTCCCAGTAGTCCCTTGATCCTCATATGACTGCCCTGCACACGGTCCCTCCAATCCAGTCATCTGCTCACCATCCCATCCCACCCATGACTTGTCCCAATTCATGTCTGCCCCACTCCCGAGTGACCGAGTCTCCCAAGGGGTGGGTAACTCAGACCTATTCTCTCCTCAGTCTATCATCTTGTCATAAACTCTATGCCTGGCTCCCCTCAGGTCTTCTGCTTTCATTCTAACTGCATGTTTTATAGGTCAAGCAGACTAAAGTTTGCTAGTTGACCGTGTCTTTCCCTTCCTGCTGTAAGAACCCCAATTCTAATGGAGGCTATGTGGATTTCTCTAATTAAGGGAAGGCTGAAAAATAAGAAAGCACAGGAAAGGAAAGCTCAAATTATTATCTATCTACATTAAAGGGCCAAGAAAAAAGAAGGCCAGATATCAAGTAATTAACAGTAGTTTTGCTGAGTGTTGTTTTTTCTATTGTTCAAGCTTATTTTTATCACAGTGAATCAGAAAAGAAAATGATACATGTTTGTCAGTCAGAATAATTGTGCTTCTCTTGTAACTATAAGGTAGAGTGCAGAAAGGCAAACCACAGGGACCTCTTTGGTCATTGCAATGGGCCAGGATCAGGTTAGGTAAGTAAAGGAAAGACATTGCTCATATGCCTTTTTGAACTAAGCATAAGATCAACTAAATTTGACTTGGTAAATAAGATGCCCCAAGGTCAACCCTACTTAGGCTTACTTTATATTACTTCACATAGGCATGGCTAAATGGGTCCTCCATCACCCTCCAGGACTAATTACATTTGATTAAAGGGCTTCCTAAAAGCTCTTCTTTCACATTGAATTAAAAATGACTACTAACCTTCATTGACGGAATGCCAGGGGCATCACCTATGAATTGATTAGGTAGTGCTGCATTATGCCTTTGGGATACTAGTTCTATTGGGCCCCTGGAACCCTGACTCCATAAATCAATGTATGGGATGGTAATTACAATATTCTGTTGCTATTTCTGTGCTACAGTCCATCTGTGTGATGTAGTCACCATTATCTAATTCCAAATGGGCATATTCTCTGCTTATCCAGTTTTTCTTTACATTTCTTAAAGGTATCTTGCTGATAGCTCTTTGCTCAACCTTAAGCCATTATCCTCCCCTGTGTTTTTGTACCAGAGGGTTTTTACTTTATAGTTTTATGCCTACAGAATGGGATGGCAGGAGAGGCTAAGGATGACTGAAAAGCAAATGGGTTCAACTATTCAAAATGTCAAAAAAGAGAAAGAGAGAAATCTCAAGTTCAGTCTGTGGCTGACCACTAACAATTTGTTTTGAACAATATTGTAACATAATATTGTATTCTAAATGGAATGGTGTTGATTTCTGGGAATAGTAATTTTCTGGGAATAGTAAATCCCTATCATCTATCTATCATCTATCTATCCATTACATGCAATTACATTTCAAATATAAATACATTTCAAAGGTAAACGAAAGCTTCAATCTAACAGGCTTTGAAATAAAGATGGTCACTTTTTTTGGTATGTAGATCTTAATCCAGGTTTAGCCTTCTCTCTCCCTTAGGTACTCACTGGAACTGTGACTGGCATGCAGCCCAAGAAGAGAGAGTGAAAGAATGGGAGAGGAGGAAAGAAACCAAGGGTCCCATCAGTAAAGCTCACGGAAACAAGAGTTTCAACTAATGAAGCCCAAAGGAAACAGGTTATAGGAAAGACTATCTCCCAATAAGTGTGGTTCTTCTGGGATGAGGAGAAATTTACATTTTACTTCATTAGAAGACCATAATTCTCTAAGAGGGTTTAGTTTTTAAACCAGCAGCCTCTGCCACTTCATGCCTGTGTTTTTGATCCTGGCTCCTCTACAAATTAGCTGTATAAGCAAGTGACTTAACCACTCTACTTTTCATCAGAAAACTGGGTTGGTTATAGTAGTACCTACCTCATAATATTATTATTAGGAGTCAATAATCTCATAAATGTAAAATGCTTAGAACACTTTGTCTGGCTCAGAGTAAGTATGCGATAAATGCTGAGCTCATTATTTTTGTGCCCTTCATCTTTAACTGAAATTTTGTTAAAACTTTCTTAAGATTGGTTATGTGTTGGTATTAGAAATGTCCATCTTAAGATTGAGATTTTTTAATAATGTGTCCTAGGTTCACAGCTGTTACCCAGATGCTGTGCTGCATTTCAAAGTTTCTTTTAAGAATTCAAGATACTCTGCCTATCATCTTTTCCAAACATCAAGCCATTGCTATTGGAATATTAGTAAAAGCAAATATTTACTGAGCACATTTTATGTGCTAGGTAGGGTGCTAAGTTTTTTACATGGATTAATGCATTTGTTCTTCATAATAATCCTATGGCATTATCCCCATATGACAGATAAAGAACTTGAGGTACATGAAGGCTGAAGTATCTTGCGGAGATTGTCCAGCTAGGAAATGGCAGAGCAGCAGCAAGTCCAGCTGGTTGCTCAAAAGGCACACCTCACATTCTTGGCTATAACCAAAACTAGCTACCATATCATTGACTGCCTTTGGTTTTCCTTTGGCCCATATAAAAGGTACAGACTTATTGGAAGATTGATAACTAACCAGAATTTTTGAGTCATTGGCTCATCAATGACTCTAAGAGATGTATTAGTAATATTGGTCGAAAGTATGATTCTTTCCAATAATCAAATTAACTAGAGACACAAATGTTTCTCTAATAGTGGGTCTTGCTCATTTGTCTCCGCCTGATTTATCTGTGAGCTGCTCTCTTACAGTATTGATGGCTTCACAAATAAGAAGCCATTAATATCTCACATTTTAAAATGACTTTTGGTGCCTACTAGAGCCTTGGATGAAAAGTTGTAACACTGGAACCTTCTTTGTTTCTCTCATTCCTTTGTTTCCCCACATTCAATTAGCTGCTGAATATTCTGAATTCATCTCCTTATTTTGTGTAGGAGAGACTTTGCTAACCTGTAGAACCTAGGTAGAAAAATTGGCTGGAATTTTGCCATTGGAACTGTTTGTCAAATATGTAAAGAAGCCCAGGTGTTGGAAATGAAAGCCTTCTTCCTAAAGGACAAATCTCTCAGGGTTTCCTCATCGGAGTACATTAGCCTGGGGCCATGTACTCACTGGTGACCCTCCCGAGTGAAGCTCAGCCTCAGGAAGGAAGATGTGTAGCAGGTGACTGCTGGAAATCGATACAGCTCCATTTGCCCCAAGGGTTAACTGAGTTCTGCAGGACTTTTTCATTTTTCTACCCTTTTGAAAAGGGTGTTCTTTTAGTTGAATTCTTCAACTTGAAAGTCTACCTTCTTAGTATACCCTTTTAGTCAATATTTACCTATTTACTTTAAACTTCTTTAATCTTTTTGCTTTATTGTCCTATCTTTTTACTGTATCTAGTCTGAATTTTTAGCTTGCTGTTTCATCTTCTTTATTTTTTACTATGCTATCTCCTTTTATCTAAATTGTATGTATTTGCTTTATGTGTTGTTTCAATTTTATTTACACCTCATTTTATCTTTAATGGCATGAGGTGACCAGCTGGCAGACAGCCCCTAAACTAACCAAGAGCAATTGGATTCCTTGTCCTTCTAAATAGCTCACTAAACAGCTTTTTAAGTTTTCCACTCTATGTTCTTCTTTCTTCCAATAATGAAATTTCAACATAACATATATCAAATTAATTATGTAGATTCACCTGTTAACTTCATTTTCTCACCTCATCTTTCCAGGACAATAACAATTATTTTTAGCGCCAGTGGTTTTGAGTTAGAATGGTGCCATCTCTTCACAGTATTGGCCCAAACTTTCCAAATGCTTCCTGACCCAAATTTATAGTTTCTATTTTTTCCAACTGCTGTATATTGACTAGGCCTTACACACAAATCATGAGCTATTGAAGAAAACACAGGTGAGAAGACCTTCAGAATAACCTCCCGGTCCATGTTTAATCTTCCTCCAGCCTTACTGCTGTTTCCTCCCTTCTTTCCCATTGTTTCAGCCCCATTAAAAGCCTTCGTTACCACTCCTGGATGATTGGTCTCCCTATCTCAAGTCTCCTTCCCTCTGTTTCCTCCTTGTGACCACTTCCACATTGCTTTTCTTGAAATACATCTCTCTTTTCAAATGCCTCCTCTAGTTCCCCATAGCCCACACATGAAGTCCAAACTCCTCAACCCACATTTGAGTCCTCCAGGTTATCCCTAGCCTCCTTTTCCAAACATATTTCTACTTCCCTCCCTCACATTAGACAAAATAACCAAACTTAATGGTTTGCTACTCTTCATTTATGGCTCAAACATTTCCACAGCTGTTTCTTCACCCATACTCTGTTTTTTCATGTATTTTTCTCCATCTGTGAATGTCAATATTATCCCCTCTTTAAAGCCCCTTTCCTTTTTTTGACTTCTCTAGATGAAAATAATCAACCTTTGTATGACATTCCCTGGAGAAATAGTATTTTAGGGAATTAGTGTGGGTTTTGGCTCTAGATAGCCCTCAGTTCAAATGCTCACTGTGCTAGATATTACTTGACCTGAGATAAGTTATTTAACTTTCTGAGCCTTGTTTCCACACCTCTAAAAATGAAGCTAATAGAATCCATCTCACAGTGTTGTTAAAAAGAATAAATGAGATGAAGCATGAAGTTCTGAGGTCTTTTTGTATTAAAAAGCTTGAGACTCTGATTTGGTATTTGAGGAGAAGGGGAAAGAGAGGGAACCTCTGTTATGTTAAGAGTTATAGAGTCATGGATTATGGGGGTGTGAGAGATGTGTGCACACACACACACACACACACACACACTCTCAAGAAGTTTCAACTCCTGAAGCTGAAATTCTCATTTTGATATAGTCAGGTTTTCTAGTTTTTCTCATTCTATCTGGATTTAAAAAATATTATTTATTTGTTTTTATTTTTGGCTGTGTTGGGTCTTTGTTGCTGTGCATGGGCTTTCTCTAGTTGTGGTGAGCGGGGCTACTCTTTGTTGCAGTGCGTGGGCTTCTCATTGTCGTGGCTTCTCTTGTGGCTCACGGGATCTAGAGCACAGGCTCAGTAGTTGTGGCACACAGGCTTAGTTGCTCCATGGCATGTGGGGTCTTCCCGGACCAGGGCTCGAACCGGTGTCCCCTGAATTGGCAGGCGGATTTTTAACCACTGAGCCACCAGGGAAGCCCTTTTATTTACTTATTTTTAAAATTTATTTATTTATCTGTTTTTATTTTTGGCTGTGTTGGGTCTTAAGGGGCTTTATGTGTATGGAAATACAACTCCTTTTGTCAAAGAAATGCCAAAGTGATCCTAGATAGATCATCTTGAAAATAAGTCACTTTGTATAAACACTTTATCATTGTGGTCTATTTGTATCTGCGGTAATTTCAAACTGTGCAAATATACTGATACCCAGTACATTAAGTATCTAAAATGAGTTAAAAATATTAAAGTATTCAACTAAAAAAGACTTGGAAGTGATGTTAGTTGAGCAGGAAATTCCAACATGCGCAGGGAAATTGAGGGGACAAGGGTCCTCTCATGGAAGATGTAGAGAGGATAACAGTTAATAGGCTTGTGAAATAAACATATCCATCAGTGCAAGGAAAGCAAGGATAACTTTTACCTGATTTTTCCAATTTTATAATGGGGTTATGTCCTTCAAGGAATTCAGATGATGGGCACGAACTGATACGAGCACAGTTGTCCCTGGGGCAGCACAATCTGCCTAAAGCTATAAAGACAGAGTAAAGTTTGAAACACTGCTAGAAAGGAAGAGACAGTAGTATTTCAAGTGAGGGTTAGTCAGGGGTGAAAGATGGTTTTAAGTGAAAAGATACCTCTCTCTGGTCTTTCTAAGTTAATATCACTTTAGGTTCAATAAAAACAGCCTGGAAGGAACATGACATATTCTGAAACATAATTATTCTTCACATACACACACACACACACCTAACAGGATGTATTAAAGAGGGTGGAGATTTCCTGATTTCCCTCTCTTCCTTCACAGGAATTGAGGAACCAGATAGGCTTTCAGCTTCCTTAACAAAGGGAACATAGAGGAACTTATTATGAGCTGAGAGGAGAAGGAGGACATAAAGCAAAGTGCCAGAATGTCAGACATTGTGTCTTTGTGGGGGGAAGTCCATTGTTTTATTTGAAACCTTACTTTAATACCACCAATTATAGTACTTGTATACTGTATAAGTACTATATACTTATATATACACATATATACTATTTATAAATATATTTATATATATACTATATATACACATATACAGTATGTATATACACATATATAGATATAATCAGAGTGATTATAAGAATGTTACATACATGAATACTTACATATATAGTATGCTGCAGTAATTTTAGATTTATCATAGTATATATATTACTAAGTGCCTAGGGTATACTAGTGTATTAATGTTATTTTAAATACTTCAAGTGACTCTGCAGCATAGATATTATTTCAGTTTCAGTGATGTGGAAATTGAAGCTCAGGGTGTTTAAGTGACTTAATCAAGAAGGCTCTCAGTGGCAGAGTCCTAAGGCAGATTCATTATTCTGCCGTCTCTCTGATTTAAACAAACAAATCAACCAAGCTAAACAACAAAACCATGCACTTTGCACAATACCAAATTATCCAGAAAAGTTTAAATAGTGTAAACTTTATAAATATTCTGTGTGCCTGGCAATTTTGTGATTCTTCTTACTCAAAATTTTAGGTTTAATTGTCATCATGTGCATCAGAATATTATTGGTTTGTAAATTGTCTAACTTGTTTGTTGACTAAGACTATTATCTCTGTAACTTGTGTTTTCCTTGTGAATCTAGTTCATGCAAATGCTGAAGTCACCAGGCTGCTCTATTTCTGCTACTGAAGCACCTGGCTCCTGCTAGCACTTGGTGATGGCAACACCCAAGTGGTCAGGAATTGTTTTCAGTCTGGCTTCTGAAACTTTAGATAGCAATAAGCACAAAAATGTACAAAATAATAATAAATGATGCAGTAGTTGGCCCTTGCAGCAAGCAGTGCTGAATCTTAACGAGTGAGATTAAAGGTCAGAGAGTCTTGCTAGCTCAGCAGTTTCAAGCTGGCACTGGAAGTAAACATCCATAAATCTGGAGCCAGATAGGTGGTGAAAAGGGCCAAAAAGGAGAGAACCAGCATCAGGGAAAGAAATCTGAGCGAAGTGAAGAAGCTAAAGGAAAGCAAAGACTCAGGAGAATAACAAACTGTGTGCAGGTCCCAAGAGGATAAAATTGCTATGTCTGCAGACTGTCATGGACATACCACAGCTTCTTTGTGATCTCAAATTGTCAGGGCAGTGACATGCAACTCTGAATGCTTTCCTGGCTTGATTTTCCTCATCTTAGTCAAATTATTCTATGAGTAGAGACACACCTTTTGTGTACATCCCTGTGACATGAATATATGCTATATACTCTAAAATTGTCTAACTCATCCCTTTTAGGATTGGTGTCATTTATTTTAAGTTTGTCTTTGATAGAACCGACATCCTTCATCTTCATTACACTGAAATGCAGTTCTCCCAACCTCTCTCAAAAACATGTATCCATTTATGTTTTCAATTTACTTTGTGCTATTTTTCAAAAAGTCAGGTCACGACCTAATTTCTAAAGCAATCTTAACAGTGCTTTATTGTTCACCAGTGACTTATACGATTAAAGAATCCATCAGGATTTTGTGGTTGTTTTTGTTCTTTCTATAGCATCTCCTTTGCCAATATCTCATTCTTTGTGGTTTGCAGTTCAGCATCTTGAATACAAATTCACACAAGGAATGGGTGTTAGACTTTAGAAAATCGCAGCTCCATTTCAACAGCCACATCGTTTCTTAGAATTTGTGCTCTCTTATTGTGAACTTCAACCATATAAAAAGGCATTCAAATACTTAAATACAGCATCTACCTGAGATTAATAAGGCACCATGGTTTTCTTTCAGCCATGACAATGGTATCATCATTCCTAAAAAAAAAAAAAAAAAAAAAAATTCAAATAATTCATTAAAAAGCAAATGGACCGAAAGGTTGATACTCAAATTATTAGATTAATGAATAAGCCACTTTTCTGGGAACATTATGGACATTACTAAGATGTGAGGAAAGAAGCCTAAGAGTGTGACACAGCCATAGATCCCATCTACATCTGGAATCCTAATAAAGAGCAATTCAGTTCCAGAAATATGAAGTAAAAATCTTTTAAAATCCTCAATTTACTTGTTGCCCACATGCCTTGCAGCAGGTTTAGGAAGGAAAATAGGCACTGAAAGGGGCAGTAAAGGGACAGAGAAAATGAACTTCTTATTAAGTTAAATGGCATTCATTTAGCGTGAATGTTAATGGCACCAGGACGTGGGGGATCAGAAATGGCTGTGCTAGGTCTCTTGTTAGATCTTAAGTGCTGAAGTAACACTGATGTGGAAAATGAGAATATTTTCACACTGGAACAGATAACTACCTTGATATGTGAATTGAAATGAACTGACTATAAGACCAAACTATATATTAATATTTTTCTCAATTTCAGACATTGTCTTAAACCATATCATGTTATATTCCAAAGCTGAGTAATACCTAAAAATTAAAATATATTAAATTTGCTGTAAATGAGGTAAAGGCTATGGTGTCATAAATTGTCAGTGCCTAGAATTGACCTTCATGTAGATAATCTATTAGTTGAAATAATTCTTTTATGATTCTATGGGAAAGAAACATAGACTGTTGATATAGGAAAAGGTTGAGTGTTAAATATATATTTACTATCAAATATAATTTTATCATGCCTTTTAGAATACTTTGTTCTAAGTGGAAAAGATTAGATAAGATGGTCTCAAGGGATTAAGATTCTTTACTGATTATACATTTAGTGAGCAGATATATATATTTAGTAACAGTATAAATCAAGTCATTTATATTGGAATACTCATTGGGAAAATGTCTATTAAATTTGCTTGCTTTTCATTCATTCATTTATTCATATATCAATTTCTTTCTTTTTCAATTTTTAAAATAAATATTTCTGGTAGCTTATATCATAGTTTGGAAAAATATAATTCATTGCTATAAAAAGACCAGGAAAATATAAAACAGGGAGAAAAATGTTTTCTAAAATTAATTTTAAAAAGTGACTTAGTGCTTCAAAGTGGCCAGAGCAAAAGAAACGGAGATATGTTTCATTACATAATTTTTGTTTTTAAGGAAAAAACTGATATAAGTTTCTGAAAATAAACATTTTTCCCCTTGGACTTTGGTCTGAATTCTATTTCTTGAGTGCATCTTCTCAAATAGTCATAGACTCATGTATTGGTAAATACCATTAGCTATATAAACATGACAAATGCAATACCAATTTTTATAGCATGTAGTGATTTGATTTCTAGATGTTTCAACATAGTCGTGGCCCTGTGGCCACTCTTCCCTAGTGACACTTATCACTTGTCCTATGTCTCCCATCTTCAGAGCAGAATATCAAGTATTCTCCCACATTTGCTCTCTCCTTTTCTAACTATTTTTAAACTATCTTTTATCCAAAGATTATATTGCAACACATTAAATGCTTGCTAATTTTTCAAATGATGAAATGACACCAGAGAGTTGTGAAATCTCTTCCTGGCTGTAAAAAAGTGCTTTTACTATATAATTAAATTAATAAAATTGTTACATTATTAACAGCAGGTTCCTAGATTAAAAAATATATATATTGATGGTAGAGGGACGTTTTAGGTCAGCTGGGTTGGCAGTTAGGAGGGAAAGCTGGATGTGAAGTGAAGGGAGTGAAGAGAAGCAGGAAACCACGAGGGCAAACTGGAACCCACATCTGTCTCTTCACCTCCAGCCTCATGATGCTGCTGACCTATGGGAGAAGCTAGTGTCTTATGATACAATGTTACATGTGCATCTGGACAAGGGCTTGCAGAAGCTAAGGAAAAAGATCTGGGGGGAGATTGAGGAGTTGTAGGTTTGGGTACTACCCATAAAGTAAGCCAGTAGATAATGAAAATGTGCATGAGTGGCCTTAGTGCCTAGAGTTCTGCACGAGCCTTCAGAACATAACAATTACTGCTTCTTCACATCTGCTTTCCTAATCCTGTATAGATTATTTATATAAGGTAAATGGCTAAGCCTTATGCAAGTTTTTACGCAAGATTTTTACACGAGGTAAGTGTCCAATCCTGACCCAGAATTATACAAGGAAGAAAATTCTGGGGCATTTGATTCTAGTTTATCTACACTGACACAGAATAAGGCCATCAGAGTCGACTCCTCGTCAATTTGGTATCCATGTGCCCCTCTTTTATTCATACTTAACTTCTTCACTAGCCTTCTCCCAAAAAATAAGATATAACTATCAATATTTGGGGGATGTTTTTTCCTCTTCTAACTGAGCATACTTGTATTTAACTACTGAGATATAAGGTTAACTACTTTTAATCTATCTTAAGGGACATGGAAAAAAAGAAGAAAAATGATGAATATATCCACACATTTGTTCATATCAAAATAAGGCCAACATTAATAAAGATTACAGTTCTTGTTTCTATCACTGGTCATATGGTCTTAGCTGGTGTTTGAAACTATCTTCTACTATGCATTCTGTTCTCAGAAAGCACCTCAGCTGATAGTGGTCCCTTGCCTTGTGGGGTGACCCAATTCAATTCATTGGAATCAACATGAAGAGCCCAAACTGGCCTGGTGGCAGTATCAACTTCCCGTTTTAATAGAACCATGGCTGTGTCCTCTGGTGGAAGCATCCTTCTCTTGGGAACTAAGCCCTCTGGACCAGCAGACACAAAGTTGTGGGTTTGGGGTGAAAACACTTTGCCAGTTCATCACTAGAAATGAGAGAAACTACTTCATTTTTATCCTCAATTCTCAGGTATATAATATGATATAATTCAATCTATCTCTAAGATGTATTTTTATTTATTTAACTTTATAGAGGTACAATTTGTGTATAAAAATGCATAGATTTTAATTGTATATTTTGATGAGTTTTCACAAGTTTATGCAGTGTGTATCGACTCCTAAAATCAAGAAATAGAACATTTTCCATTACTTTTCATTTCCTAAAAGTTCCCTTATGTCCTTTCGCTGCCAATTCCCCTGTTCCCTAGTCCTAGGCAACCACTTATCTATTTTATATAAATATAGATTATTTTTGTATTTTCTATACTTTCATAAACATGGATCATAGGGTAGTTACTCTTTGGCATCAGGATTTCTCAACTCAGGAAATTTTGTTTTTTCTTTTTCAGGGTTCATCCATCTTGTTTTATGTATCAGAAGTTCATTCTTCTTTTGAGTATTATTCTGCTGTATATCACAACTTGTTTATCCATCTCTCTATTTATTGACATTTATGTAATTTCCAGGTTTTGGTTATTATAAAAATGTTGCTAAGAATATTCTTGTACTTGTCTTTGTATAGACATGCTTTCATTTTTCTTCGGTAAATACCTAGGAGTAGACTTTCTAGGTCATATAGTAAGTATACATTTAGCTTTATAAGAAATTGCCAAACTTTAAAAAAAAGCGATTTATTATTTTACATTCCTACCAAAATTGTATGAGCATCTTAGTTGCTCTATATCTTTAGAAGCGCTTGGTATTATTGCCTTTTTAGTATTATCCATTTTAATAGGTTGACGGTAGTCCTTCATTGTGGTTTTAATTTGCATTTCCTTAACACTAATGATGTTGAGCATTTTCTTGCACTGATTGGCCACTTGAATATCTTGTGCAGTGTCTGTCCAAACATTTTTACCCATTAAATTTTTTTCCTTATTATTGAGTTGAAAGAATTCTTTATATATTCTGGATATCAGTCCATTATCATATATAAGTTTCCAGGTTTATATATATATATATATATATATATATATATATATATATATAAAACCTATACACACATATATGTATGATATACACATATATTCCATTCTTTGGCTTGCCTTTTGATTTCTTAACCATAATATTTATAAAGCAAAAGTTTTTAATTTTGATGAAGTTGAATTTATCAAATTTATGGCTCATGATTTTTTGGGTTTTACCTAAATAATCTGTCTATTCTGAACTCACAAATTTTCCTCTATAATTTCTTCTAGAAGTGGTAGAGTTTTAGTTCCACATTTAGTTCTATTTTTAGATAATTTTGTTTATAATGTGAGTTAAGGATTGATGTTCATTTTTTCCCATAAAGAACATTAAGATTCTCCTTTTCTTATTATGTGAAATACCAATATTGCCACCTCAATATTATTATCTGGACTGTACACATTTGTTTTATTTTATTTTCAACTAGTGTCTGTATTTAAAGTGTATTTCTTATAGACAGAATATACTTGATCTTGCTTTTTGATATAGTCTGACAAAATCTGCCTTTTGATTGGAATACTTAGTCTAACAATCGAAAATTTAAAATAACATATACAATCACATTAAAAATAGAAAATATTTGGGAATAAATTTAATACAATATGTGTAAAATCTGTGCAATAAGAACTATAATATTATGCTAAGAAAAAATGGAAATACTGAAATAAATGGAAAGATGTACCACATACATGTACATATTCAACTAAAATCATGCATTTTTTGTGTATGTGCATGTGTGTGTAAAGGAAACAATTCCCAAAAAGAAAAATTCTTATCTCATATAAGAAATTTTTCCACTGTGCCACACAGCAGTTAAGTGGTAGATTTGAAACCCGAATCCAGGTTCATCAGAATCACAAACCTGTATTATTTCCAATACATGAAATTACCTTTCTGTGTCTACTTATAACGCTGAAATATTGCCTAATTGCCAATAACTTCTGTCTTCTTGAGCTGAAAGGGAATGATGCATTGGTCATATTACCTGGATCAGGGTTGGTGCCCAGTGCATTGAACTTTGCTTGGTTTCTTCCTAATACCATGTGCTCCTAGCTAGGTAGGAAATGAGTAAGGATCATCTCAAATCTACCTTGCATTTATTTCTGGCCTTTCTATCCTGTTCCATTGATCTATATTTCTGTTTTTGTGCCGGTACCATACTGTTTTGATTATTGTAGCTTTGTGGTATATCTGAAGTCATGGAGCCTAATTCCTCCAGCCCCACTCTTCTTTCTCAAGATTTCTTTAGCTATTCAGGGTCTTTCATGTTTCCATACAAATTAAAATTTTTTTTGTTCAAATTCTGTGAAAAGTGCCATTGGTAATTTGATAGGGATTGTACTGAATACGTACATTGCTTTGGGTAGTATAGTCATTTTGACAATATTGATTTTTCAAATCCAAGAACACAGTATATCTTTCCATTTGTTTGTGCCACCTCCAATTTTCATCAGCATCTTATAGAACCACGAATCTATAGTCAATTAGTCTATGACAAAGGAGGCAAGAATAGACAATGGAGAAAAGATCGTTTCTTCAGTAAGTGTTGCTGGGAAAACTGGACAGCCACATGTAAAAGAATGAGATTAGAACATTCTCTAACACCATACCCAATAACTTAAAATGGATTAAAGACCTAAATGTAAAACCAGATACTATAAAAACTCCTAGAGGAAAACATAGGCAAAACACTCTTTGACATAAATCGCAGCAATATCTTTTTGGAGCCACCTCCTAGAGTAATGGAAATAAAAACAAAAATAAACAAATGGGACCTAATTAAACTTAAAAGCTTTTGCACAGCAAAGGAAACCATAAACAGAACAAAAAGACAACTTACAGAATGGGAGAAAATATCTGCAAATGATGTGACTGACAAAGGATTCATCTCCAAGATAATAAACAGCTCATATAGCTCCATATCAAAAAACAAACAACTCAATCAAAAAATGGGCAGAAGCCCTAAATAGACATTTCTCCAAAGAAGACATACAGTTGGCTAAAAGGCACATGAAAAGATGCTCAACATGGCTAATTATTAGAGAAATGAAAATCATAACTACAATGAGGTATCACCTCACACCAGTCAAAATGGCCATGATGAAAAAGTCTACAAATAATAAATGCTGGAGAGGGTGTGGAGAAAAAGGAACCCTCCTACACTGGGAATGTAAACTGGTTTAGCCACTATGGAGAACAGTATGGAGGTTCCTTAAAAATCTAAAAACAGAGCTAGCATATGATACTACAATCCCACTCCTGGGCAAATGTCTGGAGAAAAACATAATTGGAAAAGATACATGCACCCCAATGTTCATAGCAGCACTATTTACAATAGCCAGACATGGAAGCAACCTAAATTTCCATCAACAAATGAATGGATAAAGAAAAAAAAAAAAAAAAAAAATATATATATATATATATATGATGGAACATTACTCAGCCATAAAAAATAATGCCATTTGCAGCAACTTGGATGGACCTAGAGATTATCATACTAAGTGAAGTAGCCAGCCAGAGAAAGACAAATATCATATGATATTGCTTACATGTGGAATGTAAAAAAAAAAAAAAAAAAAGATACAAATGAATTTATATACAGAACAGAAATAAACCTGCAGACATAGAAAACAAACTTATGGTCACCAAAGGGGAAAGGTCAGGATGGATAACTTAGGAGGTTGGGATTAACATATACACACTACTATATAAAAATAGATAACTAACAAAGACCTAATTTATAGCACAGGGCACTATACTCAATATTTTGTAATAACCTATAAGGGAAAAGAATCTGAAAAAGAATATATATATATATACACACAAATCACTTTATTATACATCTGAAACTAACACAACATTGTAAATCAACTATACTTTAATTCAAAAATATGTAAATAAGTAGATAAATAAAAGAACTTGGATGGGGGAAGAAAATCTACCTTGGATTACACTTTAAACTGCTTTTATCAGATTTCAGAAGGATCCCAGGAAGTCTTCCTTGAATCACTTAATAAGAAAAATAAGAATTATAAACTAGGAGACCTGAGAGCTTTGGAAACTTCAAGGATATCTGTAGCTTCACCACAGTAGTTACATCTGTCACTCCCAGTCTATTTCCATAAGAGTTAGTGGGAAGCATTTCCCATGAGATAGCCCAGAAGGCTTTTTTAATGGATTAAGGCAGCAGAGGAACTGAGAAAATGGTCTCCTACTGTGGTGGTAGACGTGGAGGGAAATAACCTAAACAATAGCACAAACAATAACTTTAAAAAGCAGAAGAAAAAATAGCTTCAGAAAAAGAAGAAAGGGGTCCAAAGTAAGCCAAGACGGGACTGCACAGACTTTAGGTTTGAGGAGAATTCTTACCCAGGGCCAATTTATGATTACTTAGCAGCTGGAAGAAACTTCAGACTGACAAAATTGTAATAGGACTGAATATTTCTCAGGCTAAACTTAATTCTAAAAGATAGGAGTAAAAAAATTGGTCAAGTGAAGAATATTATCATACTTTTAATGGAAATTAAGATTATTTACTTTTTATTTATTTATTCTATAAATACTATTTGACAGCCTACTAAAAACTGTCTTGGCAAGATACTATAGGTAAATAAATGATTCAGATATGGCCTCTGCCCTTAAGGAATGTACTGTTTAAGGAAAGAAATACATAATAAGATGTTTATAAAGTAAGTACTATATCAGGTTATGCTAAGTTATGTAGTAGTAAAATAACAACCCTCAAACCTATGAGGCTGTGCACAACACATTTTTATTTGTTTCTCATGCATTGCCTGCTGTGGGGCGGAGTGCCTCTAGAAGGTAGGCATCCTCCACATGTTGGTTCACTGTTCTAGCTACTTTAATCTTATGACAATCCCACAACAACAGGTGATTTCAAGATCAATCATAACAGAGGAAGAGGGAGCTAGAGAGTACAGCATCAGAGTTAAATATCACACCAGGAAGTGATAATTGTCACTTCCACTCATTTCATTATTCAAATAAGTTGTATGGCCTTGCTTCATTTCCCGACAGGGATATACAAATGCCCCATGTGCCTGTACGTAGGGGAGAACCGGGTATTGGTGAAAAGTACTCACTCCTACAGTGTTTTATATGATAGAGGTTTAGTTAAAGGATTATGGTCACTAGTCAGTTAATAACAGAGGGTAAATTGGCCACTGTTTGCCTTTTCTTCTAGTTGTGGGAGTAGGTAAGACCTGAACAATATAGGAAAGGGAAAAGATAGGAAACCATTCAAACGAAAGTCTCCCTGTGCACTCTAATCTCTAATCTAACGATAACAAATATGAATTTTACACCCATTTGTGTAAAGTCTGTGTGAAATGCAAAATAAATAGAAGGTACGATTTTGGCTCTTAAAGATCTTAGAACATAATGGGGAGGTAAGGCAAACCTAAAGAAATGCAGTAAAAGCTGATCAATCTGATAACATATGAACTGGAAATCTTTCTTATTTCCCTACATATATAGGATGATGATAATGATAACCTTGAGACTCTGCAAAACCCTAAAGTGCTTTCAGAATCATTAAAGGAAGATTAAAATATTTTCAGTATAGTTTAGGTTTGAGGCTATTACTGAATTTTAATACCACACAATGGGCCATTCATGCAGTGTATATTACATATCTCTATTAACTTGAACCTGTGATGAACTAGAGTAGCCCATTCTCTGATCATTTATAAACAAAATTAGAGAAACAGATAACATTTGCTTCTAGCAACATCTGCACAGAATTGCCTATGCATATTGAGCAATCATGGTGATTTATAATGGGAGTGAGATGGAAGTGGGTTAAGTAGGAGTTTATATAAAAAGGCTATCTGAAGAAGAGGAGTACGTTTTTACTGGAGAGGTGGGAGATATTTTGGAGCACAATGAGCTAAAGGTGGGTAGAAGCATTTTAGAAAAAAATGAGATTTGGAAACAGATGTCACATTAATTTTGTTTGTGTGGCTAGAGAAGAGTATATAATGGAAAGTAGCAGGGGCAAGAAAGGTCTAATAATGGGTAGAATCTTCACGCTTATGACCAGGAGTTTTTATGTGGTCAAAGTGCAAATTAAAGTCCATTCATGTTCTCAGAAGGCAGGCTTGGAACTTCAGTTCCTGGATTTGTTTTAAGATAGGTTGGATAAGGAGAAGCTGCTAAAATGGTTGATGCTGGAATACAGACATGGATTCCCAGGAACTGCCAGAATAGAAGGTGAATCCTAAAGACTACAGGGAAGAATCAGTATATTTGGTATTCCTTAGGTTTCTGTCTTAGGTACTCTTCTTCCACTATTTAGGAGATCATATCCATTAGAATGATGTCATTTACCATCAATAGGCTTATAACTCTTATCCAGAAACAGGAAAAGCATCATATAGTAGTAAAGTGTGTACTCAACAAATGTTAGCTATTAGTATATGTCTATCAAAATCTATTTATTTGAACCAAAATTTGTATATCCATCTGCAGTTTGGTTATCTCCACTTGAATACCTAAAAGAAAACTCAAGATCAACCGGTCTAAAAGTATCCTCTCCCCATCCTGACCCACTCTTGTGCTGTGTTCCCTTTTCATTCAGCCAACTGAATATATCTCCAACGTGTATATTATTGTATCTTCACATTGTTTACCTCATAGTACATGTCCAAATATATGAGTATGTGAATATTTCATATGAAAAAAGACTAGATAAGAGTAATGAAGAGGCTTAAGTTTTTAATGTGACTCCAAGTTTGTAAACTTAGGAAGAAATGAGACTGGGAATTGTAGGGGAAAGAGTATGGGCATGAGAATCAGGTTTCAATTGTTGACATTACTTGAAAGTTGCTTAACTTAGCAGATACCTTGTATTAACAAAGCACAAGTCATCAATAAGGCCTCAGAAAAGGCAATTTTTTCTACAAGCAGTCCTTCACGGCTTTCAGACATTTCCACACCTCACCAATTTTGTCCACCTCTCCCTCTAAAAGACAGCACATCATTGTGGCAAAGAAAGATGATAAAACTCTCTGCCATCATAGAAACCCAGGGTCTTCTTGGCTTAAAAATAAGAGGTGACATCCTCTAGAGAGGCTCCTGAAGGACACAAGTTGGCATAATTTTATAGAAGAAAAAAGGGCATGCTTTGATAGATGGATAATAAAAGCATGGGGGAAGAAGATATTTCAGATGAAAGAAATAACCGACAAAGAGGGTTAGTGAAGGGTCAAAACAATATATGAAGATATCAACATTTCTTGCACATTCAATAAAAGTGTCAACAAACAAAAGCCTGGCTGGCAATAATACAGCCAAAATGGGTAATTAAGTGAAGAAAGTAGTCTAACGGAGCTCAACATGGCTCTTAACACTTATTTACTGGTCTCAGAAAAATAAAATACTGAAAGACAAGAGTCTGAAGTGAATCAAACGTATCCAATTTACAATCAAATGAAAAAATAGTGGGCTCAGAGCCAAAAAATATTCCTCAATTAAGCTTCTTTCAATGGCTTTAATTTAACCAGCTGGATTTTTATTTAAAGCTGTAAAAAACTACTATTTTATTCAACCTTTTGAAAAGCAGGATTTTCCTTTTAAAGGGTAATCTATTTCTTTCTATAAAATGAAAGTCAGCAATAACTGGTTTTCTGCACACACGGAAACATAATAAAATTGACACAGAGAAATAGAAGGCACAGTCCCTATTCTCAGAGTGAAGACATTCTATGAAGAAGAAATACATGGCAAATGGGATATATAGCTCATGGGAATGCAGCTTACTGGACTTGCCTCAGTTTTCAATTCAGAGATGCTAGTCAACTTAGGTGTAAGGTGATAATTGAGGTTCTTTGTTTAATATAACATTATAATTTTGAGGATGACTCCTCAATAAACTGTAGTCCTCTTGTCATATACTAATATATGCAGTATAATTTAGTAAAATTTTCATTCCTAAATATATAAAAATTATTTAAAATTCTGGAACTTGAAAAGGTAAGCATTTATCATCTGGAAAATTCTCTTTCATAAGAATAAAATTGGATGTTACTATATCAGGAAACATATTTCATCTTTCATCTTGCTTTTAAATTTTAAGATAAAATCACAGTATAAATATATATATATGATGTTCCTTTTTTTGGCGGGGCATGAGTTTGTTTTTTTTAACATCTGTATTGTAGTATAATTGCTTTACAATGGTGTGTTAGTTTCTGCTGTATAACAAAGTGAATCAGCTATACATATACATATATCCCCATATCTCCTCCCTCTTGCATCTGCCTCCCACCCTCCCTATCCCACCCCTCTAGGTGGTTACAAAGCACCAAGCTGATCTCCCCGTGCTATGCGGCTGCTTCCCATGTCAGAACATTCAACATGAAGGGATAGTTTAATAGGTTAAAGTTCTGATTTTTTAAATGTTGAGTAATAATGTAATGTTTTATCTCTATACATGCATATGAAGTTGAAAAACTGTGCACTTGACAGATAATTCAATCCAATCAGCAAATATTTGAATCCCTACCACTGGCAAGTTTGAATGCTGTAAATGTCATAGAGTGGAGTGATGTACAGTCTCTTCTGTCACTCACTCAGTGGATGGCCACTGCGATGGCCCTAGAAGGAAAGAAGACAATATAAACTTATAGATAACTAATACAAAGCAGAGTCAACTGCAAAGCAAAGCAGGGGGTGGGGGGAAGTACATTTAATTGGAGAAAATCAGCAATGGCTCCACAGAGAAGACCGCATTTTATAAGAGCCTTGAAAGATAGGTAGAATCAACCTATAAAGAGATAAGGTAGTAGGGCATTTTAGGGACTGTAAAAGGACAAGAAGGAGGTAAAGAATCAGATGGATTTGGGTGAAATGCTGAGTAATACAATTCTAAACAAAGGATATTAAATAGAGAAACTGGTAGATAAACTTGGGTTAGCTTGAAGGCACAAGAACAGGGAGTACCAATGTCCAAAGGCAGAAGATAGATGTCCAGCTCAAGAAGAGAGGGAATTCGCCCTTCCTTCACCTTTTGGTTCCATTAGAACCCCCAATGTATTGGATCATGTCCACCCACATGGGTGAGGGTGGATCTCTTCACTCAGTCTACTGCATTAAATGCTAATCTCTTCCAGAAACACCCCACAGATATACCCAGAAAGTGTTTTACCAGCTGTTGGGGTATCCCTTAGGCCAATAAAGTTGACACAGAAAATTAACCATCACAGTGGCCTTTTGTGTCTGCCTTCTTTCACTTAACATACTGTTGTCAAGGTTTACCAGTACTTCATTTCTTTTCGTGATCAAATAATATTTCACTGACTGGATACACCACATTTTGCTTATCCATTCATCAGCTGATGGACATTGGGTTGCTTTCACTTTTTGCCTATTATGAATAATGCTGTTGAGAATATTCATGAACACATTTTTTTTTGGCCATATGTTTTATTCCTCTTGGGTGTAGAACTAGGAGTGGAATTGTTGGGTCGTGTTAACTCTTTAATATTTTGAGGAACTTTCCACCGTTTTCCAAAGTGGCTGTACTATTATAAAATCCCACCAACAATGTACGATATTTGAGGGTTTGATTTTCTTCATATCTGTACCGAAACTTGTAACTGTTGGTTGCTTTTTATTTTAGCCATGATAGTGTGTTAGAGTGGTACATTGTAGTTTTGATTTGCATTTCTCTCGTGACTAATGATGCCGAGTATCTTCATGTGCTTATTTTTGCCATTGGTATATTCTTTCAATAAATGTCTTCAAATTACTTGCTTATTTTAAAAGTTGGGTTATTTGTCTTATTTTTGAATTGTATGAGTTCTTTATAGGTTCTGGATATAAGTCCCTTATCAGATATATAATTTGCAAATATTTTCCCCAATTCTGTGGATTATATTTTCACTTTCTCTATAGTGTCCTTTGAAACACAAGTTTTACATTTTGATGAAGTCCAATTTATCCACTTCTAAAAAATCATTTGTGCACTTGGTATCATATCTAAGAAGCCATTACCTAACTGAAGGTAACAAAGATTTACTCTTATATTTTCTTTTGAGAGTTTTATAGTTTTAGCTTTTATGTTTAGACCTATGATCCATTTTCACTTAATTTTTGTACGTGGGATGAGGTAGGGGTCCAGCTTCACACTTTTACATGTTGACATCTAGTTTTCCCAGCACCGTTTGTTGAATAGATTATTCTTTTCCCATTGAATTGTCTTGGCCCCACAGACACAAATGTGTTTTAATGGTCACCATACAGGTTTGAGCACATACTTACCCTTTACTAAATTCTTCCAAAAAGCTTTAAATATACTATTTAATTTCTAGGTGAATGTTTATGGGAACATGGATGGATTAATTTCTTGTTTGTAAGTTTGGTGGTCTTAGAAATTGACATAAAAATTTGGCCTTGTTTCCAAATTAGGAAAGAGAACCCCATTCAAATCTAGAAGGCAAATCTCTATTTCAGAGTCTGCTTCTTGGAGAATTATTTAAGACATCTCCAATAAGGGGACAGGGTCTCTCAGTAGAGAGGCTTATGCATGGTAAAACATAATTAGGAGCCCATGATCTCCATAGACAGACTGACTCAAAAAACAGAGAAGAGGAAGGCTCCAACTATACCTGCCAGTTTCTCCTTCCAAAGTCACTAGTGAGGGTAGAGTGAATGAGGGGATGTAGGAAGACCAGGATTGCACTGCTAACACATTACATTGTCATAGTCATCCATATGAAAAGAAACAGAAGAGGTGGAAAATAAGCATTTCCCCCCAAAATTTGTACCACATACCTCCGGTAAGGTGCCAGGCTCTGGTGTAGGTCTTCAGTTCTTTCCTACTCACCTTCCTACCCCACCTTCCCAAGGTATTCTGTGAGGAGAATCTGATACTTAACTTGTTTACTTATAGCTTTAAGATGAGGGCTTACCACATAAATAGTATAATTGCTTCTTTACTTTGAGGTCTTCTATATGAATAGTTGGTCATCACAGGTGATGAATGTTTCATTTCCTTTCACCCAAAGACCAACTGACTTATGAACCAGCTCAAAGCAAAGGACAGACTTGTTGAGAAACTTTTTTCTTTTCTTTTTTAACCACTGTGGACAAAATGGCCATTATTGCTGGATTTTTTGTCTAAATACACTCTAAATTTTGGATGAAAATTGATGGCAACCCTATTTTGGGCCAAGAACTCATTTCTGGGTCCTACAAAGTGACATTTTGTCTCTACTTTATACGGAGCCAAAGGAAAATTGTTCATTAACATTTACAAGCTGTTTCTTTATATCTGTGGTCTGATGAAAATGAGCTGGGAGGCAGAAAGTGCAAATTGAATTTCCATTTCTATCACTGGCTCCATGTGTGACCTTGGACAGAACTCTTAATTTCCCTGAATCTATTTTCTCCATCTGTAAAATGGGGACAACAACAATAGTGGATATTTGCTTCATGGCTTAGTTTCCTATACATAATTCTTAAAAAGTCTCATTAAAGAGGATACATTTAAATAGTTCATATGAATAAAAGTTGGAAAATACAAAGTTTCATATAAATGTGAGTTCCAAAGGCGTGATTCACTTTAAGGAACACACACATTTCTGAAAATCTGGCATAAGGTACAACACATTATATTCTTTTCCACTTTCAAAATGATGGTGTATCCACATTAAGAACTGTTGACTTTAGCATGTAAGAGTAATCATTAAACTATGTTTTTAGTCATGTGTTTTTTTCATAAAGCAGATATGTCCTTTTTTCCCCAAATTTTGGTACAACCAGTTTCCTAGTAATTTCTAGCTAGGTTACAGCAGACTTTTGTCATATGTGGTTTTGTGTTTCAGAGTTTAGCATAATACCCAAGCCTACGTAATAATAAGTTAGTTATTATACAGTTCTACAGTATAAAACAAACACATTCAGGGGCTGTTTTTAAAACTCTAAATACTTTGTAATACAAAAAAAAATTCATTTCACGTTTTCTTTAAATAGGGAGCTCATAATTTCAACTACTTAAAAAATTTCAAGTTTGCACAACTTATAAGGAACACATCTATCTCAAGAACAGGCAAATTCTGCTCTCACATCAGGAAAATGAAAACAGTATTTCAGATTACTGTTGGGTCTTTGCGAGCAGAAGGGTCTCTTTAGATGCAGCATGTGGCTTTACTTCTCCCGCATAAACTTTCATTATAAAAATGTCCAGTAAAAGAAAAGCTCTTGTCTATTTCCTAGATCATACTGTATCATTCACCTGTTGAATCCAAAGAGGTTTATTTTAGCTTCACTTTCATTTTGCGATATTCAGGGATTGAGTATATGATCTAGTTCTATTGTTCCGCATATTACTTCAGTTGTCTTAGTAGGTAATGTTTAGGTTAACCGTGGTTTTGTTGAAATAATGGCTACTTCAAGCACCTTCATTCCTCTCACAGAGTGGCTCACAGAATAGATGAAAGTCAAGGGGAGGCTAAGCTGCCCATTCAGTAGCTGTTATCAAAAATAAAGACTGGTTCATGGGTGCTCTTCCCAGATAATTTTATTTTTCTGTTTTGGGAGGTGACCTGGGAATTTGGACTGAAAAGGAAAACAAACAAACACAACTTTCCAGGTGATTCTAACATCCAGCCATGCATGAGAATTCTGTCTGAATTCTGTCTTACAGTTTTTTGAAGCGCTCCATGAATTCACAGTAAATGTTACTTATGTGATTGTCACCCTGAAGTTCCAGCACCAACATTTTGAATCTCCAGTCCAGACTTTTTTTGGCCCTTTCCTACTCATTGTATTTGAATGAAGCTGGTGCTTGGCCTCTTGACTTTCATGTGTACTATAAACACCATGTTTATTTCCCGTATGTGTGTCTTAACCTGGAATAATTTGAGAATTAGGCCTGTATCCAAGTTCTTAGGCCATTTATTAATTTATTCTTTCAAAATGTATATAAACATTTTGAATATATAAGATGTACCAAACAGGTACATTTTATTACAGACATTTGAGCACAAAGGATGGGGACCCCCAACTACAATAAATCTCTCTGAAGAAGAAAGCATTAAATGGAGACATAAAAGCAGGTGAGGTGGAAAGGGCAAAAAGAAAACAAAAAATGCAGGATATAAAAAAGGTGAAGTTTTATTGACTATCCCCTTAACCTGTCACATGCTTTTGCACTTTAGGTAGTGCAAATTTAGTAGTTAGTATTGTTTCTTTTTTTTTTAATTAAAGACTATTACCCTGATTATTGGAGATTAATTCAAATTCCTAATTCAAAGCTCTTAGGAAATACTAATATCAAGCAGAAATTTGAAAGGCAATCCTTGAAAACCCTACCAGATTGAATAGCTCTGACTCTGTTTTGCTCTGCTGCAGCCTGTGTATAATAATAATATAGGACATTAACTGAAGATTATTTTCAATCGGGAACATCCTGTTATGTCTTCAAAATGGCATGCTCATATAATAATCTTATTCTATAATGTTGTTTCTGCCATAATAGGCCACTCTTCCTATTAACCATGTCACAGACTATAATATCAATGGCAGTGATTGAGATCCAAGTGAAATGTGAATCGGGTGACCTCTGAATTGGAACTGGATCCTTGTTAGGTGAAATTAGCTAATACATTGACAAAGCTACCCACAATCCAGACTTCTTGGTAGCTTTTTCAACATCAGCCTGAGAGCTGAAGGTGCTCTGGTCAGCAGGTGGATCTGAGGAAGGTCTTAGATTCTTGCTTTACTAGCTGTGCCCTTGCTGAATTGAATGGCATTTCTGTTATTCCATAGATAATGAGGCGAGATGTGCTTATTATAGCAATGTATTAAAAATAAAAAAGCCACATTTTAGCAAACTAAAATTATAATTAAAAGAAAAAAGAAGGAAAGCTTCTGCATAAATAGTACCCACATTTCAAGGGGCCAATCCTTAGAGGACAGAGACATCAGGATTCAAATTTGTTGAGTAATTTTCCTAGGCCACACGGCACCAAACATATCATCTGAGACAGATTTTCCTTTGATTTCCACTTAGGTTTAATGGTTGAATAATCATGGCTCATAAGTTTATCTTTAATAACAGTCACAGCAGACAGTTTATTAGCAGATTCTGCAGGCTGCGGGGTTGTCATTTGCTGTTATAGTGATTGTCTGTTTTAAATATCACAGCTGCTGGTGTTTTTATTTATTTATTCATGATTTGATTCCTGCCTCTCCCACATCTCTGATGCTCAAAGGCAAGCTATTTTCCCTTTCTCTTTGAATTGTGAAAGGCTGCTGTGACAGCCCCTAGCCCAGGCCGTGGAGTGTCACACAGGGTCCTATGGTGCTGAACAAAAAGCCACGTCTTCCTGAATCTGGCAGAGCTCTTTATGAGATCCCAGCCTTCTTGTGGGGGGCTTTCTCTGTCAGTGAGTGGCGGGCATGAACGGAATCCTATCAGGGGCTCTGGGCCAGTGAAGACCCTTCTTCATGTGTTTCTTGGCCAGGAGAGTGGAACCACTGGGAGAAATGCAAATGCCCGGGCCTCCACTTCCCTGTGCAAAATGAGATACCACTGTGAATAAACACAGGAAACACTGTCAGCTGCAGTTTCTAAGTTCAGCTGAAGAGAACGCTTGGTCATAATACATAGCATCTTTCATTGAGTTGTGAGGGGACAGGCTTGCATTGAACAGATGACATTATTTCATTCGTCTTCAGAAAAGCCCTGTGAGGCAAAGTGCATACAGAGTGATAGAATTTTGTAAAGAGAAAGATTGGGGCCTCACATTCTCAGCATGACCTGGAATTAAGCATGGAATTAAACGGGCTGCTGCTGGGTAGCTGATTTAGGGAGCTGAACATGCCTCAAATACCAATATCTTTCCTCTCTACCCTGAGGAAATATGCCATGCTCCCTATACCACCTGCATAAATAGAACAATGTCCCCACCTTATGGATAGGAGGTGGGCAAACTCTGATATTCTACAACTTAATGTGTATCCCCTGGACAGAGGGCAAATGAGACGTACATAACTAATTTCAGTTAATTTCCTATAAGCAGGCTTGGATCCCTGGGGGGCCAGTGAAAGCAGAGAGAAGAAAGACCTAAGAAAGGAACAGTGAGGAAGGAAAACAGGAGACACATCCCACCCACCTATTGATCTTTGGAGGGACATGTTCTGCCCCCGCCCACACACACTCTAGAAGGTTATCTACCAGTTTCTTGCCTAGTTCAGCAAAAAGGAGCCTCAGATCGCTGTGCCCCTTGCTGCTTTGGGAAAGGGGAAGGTGCAATCTGCAAAGAGACAATCATCCTCCCCTTTACTGCCAGCGGCAGATTTTTTTTTTTTTCTCTTTTTGGCTTCTCTGCCTTTCAGTAAGTGCTTTTGTAAAGTAACAGTAAAAGCTAACGTGCAATAATATTTCCGAAGTTAATGGTGGGTGCTGAGGATTATGGAGCACTTTAATTTTTACTGTTGCTTTGCTAATATCTTTATCAAAACAATGAGCACCAGGAAGTAGTATCGATTGGTAAGCAGAGCCAGAACTAGGACTCAGTACTGTGAGCCTTTCTACCTGCCTGGCTTCAGATGCACTCCCCAATGTCAGGCTGAAATCAGAAAATGATGTTCCTTTTAACAGGTGAGGTGCCCCTCGTAATGCCTGGGAAAAAGCAGTTGCAGTGTCAGCAACATCATTCCTCAAATTTGGACAGCTTAGTGGTTCTCAAACTCTGTCCCTAAAAAACCCTGGGAGCCTGCAAGCTGGGTGCCAGTGTTCTAAGGCTGAAGTCCAACAATTAGTCATTCTTGACAAGATAGAAATGTAAAAGACATAACATTAATGTAGCAGATATGGTCTTTGTTTTATTTTAAGTTTCTTTGCCCATAAATGTTTATAAAGCCTTTGGCATTTGATGACGTTTACTAAGGAATGTTGGCCAATCTTTAATTATTTAAATTATTTGTTGACTCTACGATAAACTGTTGATTCTACTTTAAGATATTCAGCATTCAACTCGTTTTCATCATGGACACACTGCTTTGGTCTGAACCACCAAAGATTATGGCAATCACCTCCTAACAGATCTTTTTGCTTCTGCCTTTGCTACTACACAGTCTATTCTCCACACAGCAGCCAGAGTGAGCCTTTGAAAATGTAGGTCCAATGATAACACTTGCTCAGAACTCGGCAATCATTCCCCATCTCATTGCAGAGGAAAGCACAAGTCTTTATAACATGCTACAAGGCCTTACATGGCCTGGCCATCCTGACTTTGCCTGCCCCTCTCCCTTTCCTTCAACCTGCTCCAGGCACTTTGGCCTCCCGGCTGCTCTCTGAACATGCCAGGTAAACTCACACCTTAGAGCCAGTGCCCTATTTTTCTGCCTGAAATGCTTTGCCCCTAAGATATCTGCTTGCCTGAAATCATTATTTCTTTCAAGCTTTCGCTCAAATGCCACCTTCTCAATGCAACCACCCTGCTTAATAGTGCAACTTGTTTACCCTTCCAACTCCCATTCCCTCTTAACCTGTTCTACCTTTCTTCCATTACACCTATTGCCTTCCAGCATTTTAACCCATTAGAATTAGAATGTCAATAACATGAGAACAGAAATCTTGGACTTTTTCTGTATTTCACATCTTCTAGTAAATGTTCCAGAAATATTTGTTGAATAAATAACTTCTATTATGTGCTAAACTCTAATATTCAGAGGATACAAGCATTAACAAGTTATACATGCTTACTTACATTTCAGTGAAAACATAATTTACAAGTAGATGCAGGAAATAGAACAGTGCAAAGTAACATATGAATAATAATGGAAGAAATCATCAAGAAACACTGAGCTGAGTTTAATAGTTTTGTGTGTGTTGCGTGAACTTACAGTTGTAATCTTATTCTACACTACACTGTAGTTTTCTACTATTAAAACAGTTCCTCTGGGCTTCCCTGGTGGCACAGTGGTTGAGAGTCCGCCTGCCGATGCAGGGGACACGGGTTCGTGCCCCGGTCCGGGAAGATCCCACATGCCGCGGAGCAGCTAGACCCGTGAGCCATGGCTGCTGAGCCTGCACGTCCGGAGCCTGTGCTCCGCAGTGGGAGAGGCCACAGCAATGAGAGGCCTGCGAACCGCAAAAAAAAAAAAAAAAAAAGAAAAAAAACGGTTCCCCTGATGAAATTCAACACATCAATATTCACTGTGATCTCCAAGGAACACTGACTTTCAGATGCTCCACACCTGAGGAAATTTAAGCACTGCTATTTGATTGTGTGGTGATTTTAAAAGGCATTCACATATATTTTTCTTATCTAATCCTCAGAACAACCTTCAAAATGCAGGTCTTATGTGTTATCTTCTTTAATGTGTTCTCCCTGTTTTGACTTTCAAGCTTTAAGCAATGAAATTTTAGGTAATTTTCTAAATTAACATGCCTACAGGTTCTATGAGATTCATATGTGTGGACGTGAGTGTGATGGCTGCTACCTGTGTTCATTTTTTTTTTCTTTTTTTCAACTTCAGTCCACCATTATAGGTCCTTCTCTCAAAGTAAGAATAAATTCTACAATAATTGCTGGGAATGGGAAAAGTACATCTTAACAGAAACTTCGTGGAGTCAGCTGGGACCCAGGCTTTGGATTCTCTTCTCTTTCAGTTCCAAGGACATTTATCCCGTAATGATTGTGTAAAAGGCATGGTTTAAGTAGTTATAGAAAATAAAGGATCAATAAAACAGTATCCTTGTTTCAAGAGCTTGTACTCAAGGAGGGGTGTCAATGGTGTCAGCAGTGGTGAAAAACACTGTTTTTGCAAGGTGTGTGTATAATTTTTAAATCAACTTTTCATTTTAGGGTAGATTTAGATTTGCATAAAAGTTATGAAAGATGGTATAGAGACTTCTGATATATTCCACACCTAGTTCTCCCTATTATTAGCGTCTTACTTTATTATGGTAAATATTATAGCTAATGAACCAATATTGATACATTAATTATATTTTTAACTAAGATCTATACTATATTCAAATTTCCTTTTTTTTTTAACTTAATATCCTTTCTCTGTTCCAGGATCCCATCCAGGATACCATGTTGCATTTAGCCATCATGTGTCCTCAGGCTCCTCTTATCTTGTTATGACAGTTTCTGAGGCTTTACTTGTTTTCAATGATTTTAACAGTTTTGAGGAGTACTAGTCAGGTATTTTGAAGAATGTCCCTCAACTGGGATTTGTATGATGTGTTCCTCACGATTAATGCCTGAGGCTATTGGTTTTGGGAAGAAGACAAAGAGTGAAGTGCCACTTTCATCACATTATATAAAGAGTAGATGCTATCTACATGACTTATCCCTGTTGATGTTTATCTTGATCACCTGACTGAGGCAGTGTTTTTCAGGTTTCTTCACTGTAATCCCTGTGATTTTTATGTACCCTTTACCTTGACCAAATCAGGATTATGTAGAAGCTTCCTTGGACTTTCTAAGTTTAGCCTCTCCAAACCCTGAATCAGCTCACTTTCCTCACATTTCCAAGATTTCCTATGTATCTTTTTGTCTTTTTGCATGCCAGATATTTGTCTGATGTCATCCATGAAGAAACTGCAATTTTAAGAGTAGAGGGTGTTTTGTTTTGTTTATTGCTTTTTTTTTTTTCCGGTACGCGGGCCTCTCACCGCTGTGGCCTCTCCCGTTGCGGAGCCGGACGCGCAGGCTCAGCGGCCACGGCCCACGGGCCCAGCCGCTCCGCGGCACGGGGGATCCTCCCGGACCGGGGCATAAACCCACGCCCCCTGCACCGGCGGGCGGACTCTCAACCACTGCGCCACCAGGGAAGCCCTGTTTATTGCTTTTAACTAGTGACTCGGCTTATCTATGAAATCAAATACTTTATTTTGAAAGCAATCAGGCTAAGAAATCCAAAAATAAGACTAATGATTAATTTCACAGATTCACAAAATTCTAAAAAGTAGCTTAATTTCAAGTTAGAGATGTAAGGCACATGCATTGTTTAAAAAGTTGGATAACAGAGAATTCAGTCTTTTTTTTTTTTTTTTTTTTTTGGCTGTACGCGGGCCTCTCACTGTTGTGGCCTCTCCCGTTGCGGAGCACAGGCTCCGGATGCGCAGGCTCAGCGGCCATGGCTCACGGGCCCAGCCGCTCCGCGGCATGTGGGATCCTCCCAGACCGGGGCACGAACCCGTGTCCCCTGCATCGGCAGGTGGACTCTCAACCACTGTGCCACCAGGGAAGCCCTTCAGTCATTTTTCTACATTTCTAAATGTATATCTATTTATCCATGTATCTACATATCTTCATTTTCTTTTGATTTTGGGAGATGATCTTATAGGTATAGTTTTGTATTTTGTTTTTTACCCTGAATTTTCTCATTAAACTTTGTTTTAAAGGGTCTCAAAATTCAAGATTTTTGGTCAAGTTTTTTCCATTAAAAAGTACGGATTTTAAAAACTAACAACTTAAAATTGCCACAGAAAAAAGCCAAATGATCCACAAAACATCCTCTTTTCCCTCTGAAGGTTTTGAATTGCATTGTTATCATTAACCAAATTTTGCTATTCAGTGGCCAGTTGAGAGAAACAGTTCTGAGACCTTCTACCACGAGTCTGATTAAGACTAGGATGGCAGGTATTAGGGATAATATTATTGTAGCCTACTAAGTTTTATGAGCAGACTTAGTGAACTTACCCGCTCCAGCAGCTTTCTTGTCCACTGATTCGATGACACGCACGGCAATGGTGTATCTCACGTCACAAACAGCCAAATGACCCAATAGAGGATAGCCAGAGTTCAACACATGGGCTTCCAAGAAGCACATCAACCATGTCAGCAACCAGATTTCAAGAGTTCGAGGCCATCTTTTAGCTTCTTGCCGGAGTAGTGATCAATCTTCCCCTTCAGCTCAGCAAATCTGCAGGCAATGTGAGCTGCCTGGTAATTCAGCACAGGTTCATAGCCAGCACTGATTTGGCCTGGGTGGTTTAGGGTAATCACCTGAGCACTGAAGCCAGCTGCTTCCAATAGTGGGTCATTTTTTTCTATCACCAGCCACAATGCCAGGATGAATATTTTTGACAGGCAAATTCTTGACACGCCTACACTGTCCCCCAGAAGAGCTTCACTCAGAGCTTCATGGTGCATTTCAACAGACTTTACTTCAGTTGTAATGTTGACTAGAGCAAAGGTGGCCACCATGCCAGGTTTAAGAATACCAGTTTCCGCCTGCCGCAACGAAGATCTGGCACAACCTAATTAATTAATATTAATTTAAAAAAGAGACTCTTTCCAATATGGTAACAATTCACAAGTACTGGGGTTTAGAACTTAAACATATCTTTAAAAAGAAAAAGAGACCACCAGTCTCCACTAAACCCACAGGGACAGTACCAGTACCACCAATTTTGTAGATGTCCTGGAAGAACAAACCTAAAGGCCTGCCAATTAGAAGAATTGGTGCACAGGCCACAATCTGGAGATTTGAGCACTGTGGTTCCACTGGCACTGCCATCTTTATGGGTGACTTTTGTTCCCTTGAACCAAGGCATATTTGTACCTGGCTCCAGCATGTTTTCTCCATTCCAACCAGAAACCAGCACAAAAGCTACTGTGTCTGGATTACAGCCAATTTTCTTAATGTAGGTGTTGACTTCCTTAACGATTTCCTCATTATCCCTCTGGCTGAGGAGTAGCTCAGTAGAATCCATTTTATTAACGCCAATTAGTTGTTTCACAACCAGTTTGTAAGCCAGAAGGGCATGTTCATGGGTCTGCCCATTCTTGGAGATACCTGCTTCCAATTCACCAATACTAGCAGCAATGATCAGTATAGGAGAGTTAGTATGAGATGTGCCTATAATCATGTTTTTGTTAAAGTCCCTGAGTCCTAGGGCATCAATGACTGTCATGTACTACTGGTCTCATATTTTCACATGGAATTATCAATGGTGATAGCAAGCTCATTAAGCATTCCGTTTACCCAAGACCCAGGCATACTTGAAGGAGGTCTCTCCCATCTCAGCAGCCTCCTTTTCAAACTTTTCATTGGTTCTTTTGTCAATCCTACCACATTTGTAGGTCACATGGATAGTAGTGGTGGACTTGCCTGAATCTATGTGTGCAATGATGTTGATGTTAATATGAGTCTTTTCTTTCCCCATCTTGGCTTAGATTTAGTGGTGGTTTCCATGGCACCTGTGTTCTGGAAGCAAACATGTTGCAAAAAAGCTGTACTAAAATTATATATGGAGGATTTCCCTCAATTAAGTTTAAAAAAAAAGGCCAACTCCAGTATAAGCATTTAATCATACGTTTAGTGTTTGGAATTTTAGTTAGGGAATTTATAATTATTTCCTCTCTCATCAATTCCGTGATGAATATATTTGATGTATCTTTTGAATAATCTTTGAATGCATTTTTTATTATTTCCTTATTATAGTATCTATGTCACTAGAATTCACATTCCTGGAGGTGAGCTGGATTGTAAATTCAAAGATTACCATCTTCCTTTTGTTGACCTAGAAATAGGACCATTGCTGTAAGACAAGGAAAAACACCTCACTTATTTGGGGGTGTTAGGAATAGCAATTCAGAAGACACAGATTTGGGTGGAAACCCAAATGTGCTTCAAGAAGAGTTAAAAACCAAAGAGTTTTAACAGGAAAAAGGAGGAAGCTTACATAAATTGTTTTGCAAGAATTATGATTGATGTTGGCAGACTGGAGACATTCTTATCTGTACATGGTTGGTTGCTAAGGCTGTCACTCTGAGAGAGTTCGATGTGCAAACATTCTTTAAAGACGTTGTGGCTCAGTTCAAATTCATGTTCCATCTGGGTGGAGATGTGCATAGGCCCTGCTTTCCCAGTGGCCTCCTGGCTTCATTTTACTGTCCTGTTGGCATTACAGACTCCATTTTATTCATTTCTTCACACTTTTTTTGAAAATCAAGGTAACTAAGCTGGTGCCTCTGAAGGAATAGAATCTGACATAATGCGCTTTCACCTCTAAGATTCCATGGTACTATGATCGTTGGCTATTTTTTCAAGTTTTTTTAATGGATTATAATATTTTATACATATATGTGTACCTATAAAATAAGGAATATATATAAAGTGTATATATACTTTAATGTGGATATTACAACTTAGACTATGATCCTACAGAAATTAAAATACAGATTTCCCCAGAAACTGCATAAATTATTGAGTTAGATATTTCAAATTACATGTTCCATATAATTCACTCAGGAAGAAATAAGAAAAAACCTGAACACTGTTTTGGGGAAAGAAGGTAGAACTTGAATATTAGCTGATGTGATTCTTTCAGTCAGATTCTATACACAGCCTAGATTACAAGGTAACAAGTCAATAACACATGCTCACCACTTCAAATCAAGCTCTCAAATGCAGGCATTGTAAATATGAAGTGATTTTCCCAGTATAGTTCATGCGGTTCTAGTCTTAATTGCTACTGTAGTGAGATTCATTTTAATCCTATTATTGATCTAAGAAATAGAGAGTCTGGATAGAGTCCAGAGGAGATGAGAATAAAAAACCAAAACCGATTAATGTGTTGACTAGGAAACATTGAACTCATTGGGGTTATTGAGTTTGGAGCAGGCTAATGAGAGACTTAATATCAGTTTCTGACTATATAGGTGAGACTATGGTATGATTAATTGTGTGTAAGTGATCTCATTTTCCACCGAGGAAAAGGCACATTTACATGAGCATGGATTTGCCTTGGTCTTTGAGAAGATATGATAGGCTAGGAGACAGCTACAATTTGTCATCAACCCTAGGATGCACTGTAGCCAGGAGAAAGAAGGCTCATAGCTTATCAGGAGAGGCCCCATGAAATGAATGGCATTGCAGTACAGAACAGCATGCAGACAGGAAGTGATATCTGCTTCCCAATCACACAAGTTTTATATGGTATCACAAATAATGATGAGGAAAACCTCATCCATGAAGAGCAAACCTCCCAACACCAAGCCCCACTCCATCCTGTTCAGTCTTTTATAATTGGTTTGGGGGCTGTTGAATATGGGCCATTGTCTTTTCTGTTATTCTGTGCTTATTGTACATTAGCAGGAATGGACTGGTATCGATTCCCTTTGTTTATGTAGACAGCACCTGTGAACTGCAGCAGGATCTTTCAGCTCATGTAATATACATGCAAAATATGTATGTCTGTGAGTCACACCGATTTAGAAAAAAGTTCTTCTACTTTCCTCCAGTATAACAAGTTACTCTTTTGGAGTATATTAAGCACTTTTGGGAACTTCTTTTGGTCATTGAATGAATAACTCATTATTTGGAAAATTAATGCCTTAAATTATATTATGTAATAAGTTCAAGTTGGTGGGTTACACAAATCTGAAACTTGAGGTAGCAGTATTATACATTCTTCCTGAAGAGTCAAGAATAGAGTGTTATATGGATAAAAGAATGGTGATGAAAATGCTGATTTTAATAGTCAGGGGACCACTTTGTCAGATATTTAACTCAGGTTAGGTGCAGTCCCTTGTGTGATCTCTTTGTTTTCTTGTTGCTCTTTGACTCCATAACCATAACCCCTCCACTTAGACCCTGTTCTTGGACACTGCTTCTTTTCCTTTCCTCCTTCAAATTTTCACTGTCTACTAAATTCGTCTTTTGAAACAACATAGTGTAGTGCAAAGGCCTTCTGCTTAGACCTTGTGCTTTTGAGTTACCTAAGTATGGGTTTGAAAGCAGCTCCATCTCTTTCCTAGTTCAGAATTTTCATCAAGTTTTTCGAGACTCAGTTTCCTCACCTGTGAAATTAACATAATACTATCTATAATGTAGGGGTATAGGGAGGATTAAATGCAGTAGTATTTGTAACAGATCTACCCCAACTGGAACATATTAAAAGTAAACATTTCTAGGAAAAAAAATAGTTGTTTTTTAAAATATGATCACTTACTTCAATTCTAAGATACTACTGATCATTCAATAAATACTGAGCACTTATAATGTCACAGCTTTGTGCACAACAGTGCACAATAGGTTGTGCTGGATAGTTACTAAAAATCATAATAATGATAAAATATAGATATGTTTCTCTTACATTCATGGAGCTTACAGTAGGTTATGATTCACCGTTGGTTTAATAATAGCTTTTCAGGGAAAATAAGAAATGATACACATTAAACTATATATTAATTTTAAGGTACATCATGATTTCAGAAATATGTTGTGTGAAAAATGCATACCTTATAATAAAAAATATTGTATAATTATTGTCCCACTCCAATTTAAAACGGATTCATTTCTGAATACTGGTCATCATCATCTTGACTTTTTCTTGCTTATATTTGTTCTATTCTCCAGCCAACCTATGTCTCTTCAGTTGTCCTCATAAGCTCCTCCCAAACCTGAAGTTCAGGCCTTGCTCCTGCCTTTGTTGCCCATTGTTCTGCTAACGCTGTGGGCTATGCCTGAGAACTCCAGTCTTGGTGAGGTGTCACATTCAAAAAGAAGCACAGTCAAGTGACCAAAAGTATTTAATACAACTCCAATAATCACTTTTTGCTGCTTCTCTTGTAGAACATGAAAGAACGTTTAATCTCCAATGCAGCACATCTCTGCACCCCATTCCTTCCCTCCCTCTACATCTCTCAATTTGCTCAGCCTCTCCAAAGCCTCTCTTTCTATCTCTCACATTCTTAATATTCTTCTCAATATTTTTTCACCTCTGATTAAAATCAGAAAAGAATGAAATGCCAATTAGGCATTAAGAAGGAAGCAGAGGCTGTGAATGTTTATTCAGACATAAATAATTTTGTTTCTGTCATGCAGTTGTTGCCTTTTGCTACACTCGCCTAAGGATTGGGCACAATGAGACAAATCAGGATAAGGAGTGAGGATGGGACCAGCTGAAATTTTGGGGAGAACTGGCAGAGTTGGTCCTTGCAAATGCCAAACTCCAAGTGAGCACATCTCTGTACCCTTGGCAATTGGGTCTCTGTTACTATCCCAAGCAGACCTTAAGGACAATCCTAGGCTTGGGCAGGAGCAACCAACATCTGTGGAAGCTGCTCATCGGTTCAACATGAACTTAGTTTTACCGCTGGTTCCCCTGACACTTAAGCTCCATTTCTGTGGTGACACTATGTTTGTCTGATACCCTAGTATCAACTCTGATTGAGTTCTAAGTACCAATTATTTAAGAATCTTCAGGACATTTAGGGTTAACATAATAGCCGTGTAACAATCATTCACTAATGTACAAGGCTAGCAAAACACAAGAGTGAGTACTGATATTAGAAATACTCATAATTTATTATAATAATTTGGCCTTGGCATTATTAATACTTTGCTATCTTGTAATTTATCATGTGCTTATTGATGTTTTGTTACACAATTTTTAAAATGGAGGATGTTAGCATATTGGATTCACTTTATTAAAATAAGTACTGAATTTTGGGGGAATTTGGCTTCTAGGTCTGGGACAATATGCTTTAGAGAAAACTGCTTCTTCAGATTTGTCTCATGTACCTTAGATCTTCCATATAGACAGGAAAACTGCACAATCTATAGTAAATTAGGACAGTGATATTATTGGGTTAAACCATAGCTTAATTATTCAGTTACTTGAGGCTACATAATCATCCGGCCATATCTTTTGATAATGTTCCTTTAAACTCATTGGGAGTAACCAAATTTAGAATAATGTGCTGTCATGTCACTTCTAAGAAACATTTTGTGTGCTGTCCTTGGTGACTGGTTAGCGATGCCTGAGAGAATATTGTTTGTGTAAATTTCATTAATTATTTTACTTCAAAATGATGAAAGTGTTTTTTAAAAATTCAGATGAGATCTAAAACAAAACCAGACATAATTTGGGATTCAGAGCCACTAAGGATTTGTTTCAGGAGCAAAACTGTTTCCATGGAGTTACAAAGTGTATCTGAAGCTCATAATTTAGTTAAAATTATCAAGTATTTGTAAAGTTACTATGTTCAAAATATGTTAACCATTTTCATAGAGACTCTCAGACATTTGAGATCAGAAAAAGTTGGTTTTAAGACAGCCAAATGTTGAAAATGGAAGTGATTGTTATTCCATAGCTGCCACTCCAAGTCTCACTGCATAATTAAGCTAGAGTTGTTAAATGTTCCCTAAGGATCCAATTCAGCAACATATATCTCACCTCTAGATTTATCTCTCATAGTCCTATGAGTCATAGGGGCCTTGGGTGATCACCTATTTACTTATATTATTATGCTGGACATCCAGCCATAGCATTTGTGTTTTATTAAGGACAACTGATATTTCCTCAGAGTTTGGGGTTTTCCAAGTAAATAAATATAATTACTTTTCCCTCTTTCCATGAACTATCTGCAACATAGATAAATTATCACTATGTACATAGTGATATCTGTATAGTAACTTCACAGGCCAAAGCATGGAAACAGGTATAGCCATGGTTAACTGACACTGGTGTTAGAACTCACACTTTCATTTACAATTTTTATAAATACAACAAAAAATTGTACTTTAAAACAACAAAATATTACTGTGAACCAATCTATAATGAAGAGTGATAGTATTTTAAGTACAAGGCTAGAAAAAATAAAGACACCTAAGTACAATTGTATACTTTTTTATTAATTGTTAACATTAATAATCACTGCTTAAAATAATTATAGTTTGACCTCTGAGGTTGGGTAAGATAATTAACCCTCAAAACTTTATTAGAGTAAAAAGCCATTTTATGGAGACATAGCTCTGATACTTTAGGGCTTCTGCATGGATATTTTGACTCTTTTAATCATTTCACTATGCAGATTGGTACTCAGTCCTCTTATCTTCTTGCTCTCAGATTTCCCAACTTGCATCCTCTACTTGTGGCAAAGTATAAAGTGAGAGGAAACTTTAAGAAGGTCTGTTTTCCAAATGGGATATCTTCAGTTCCATGTCATTCATCTTATCCCAGGTCCTCATTCATAGAAACTAATATTGTTGTGAGATAAGTGTCCAAATTCAGATCTTGATTATTAGTGTTACATGTCATTTTCCACTTCTAGCCAAAGATTATATGAAGGTGTATTTCCTTCTTTTCTTCATAGTATATTTTCATCAAAAAATGAAACATGTATTCCAGTCATATTTCAGTACCTAGTTTAGATTCCACCTATCTCTTAAAGATTTCCCTGATAATTCTAACATAAAACTTCCCTTTTCTGAAGTTTTATAATTTTTTATTATTTTCATTATGCACTCTGTATCCTGACTACTAGCAGTACTCTGTTTTCTTTATGAATCTTTGAATATGCACATAGAAGTTGAGTGACTTTTATGCTGAAAAGATGACATGTGTTCTTTTTCCCCAGGGTGCTAAATACATTATAAAGTCTCATTATAAACCTTATGTTTTAGAGATAATTTCCAATAATATATACCAAGACTTTCTTGTCTTTTAAAATTTTATTCTTTTTGGGTCCAATTGACCAGTTGATAAGCTGAGGCCCAATAAGCATCTGATTGGGCATTTATGCCTATTGCCTTTCATATTTTCTCAATTGTATTAAAATTAGGAAATGGCTGGTAACAGCATTTTCACTTCTGTTGACTAATTTTATGTCATTTTAGCAGAGAGCCAAGATGCCAAGATGTAATAATTCATTCTTGACTTACTAAAATCTAATACAAATTATTACTTTTATCCCAAACATGATTCTGCTTGAACCTCAGGACCTTGAAGCTCTATTTATCCCCTCTTGCCTTTTGAGTAATTTTTGTTTAGTATTTTAGTACTACATGTATTTTAACTGCAAAAGACATTATAATTATAATTTTGTATAGTAAATATTCCTTAAAAATGACCCAAAATATTTTTCTTTCTCTTTTTCCTTGTCAAGGTTTCAACTGGGATGAATTTCCATTTGTTTGAAGAACTCCCTTTAGATGTTCTTTTAGTATAGATCTAGCAAAAAAAATTCTCTTAGACTTTCACCTGAAAATGGCTTTATTTTACCTTCATTTTTGAAAGAAATTTTTATTGCATGTAGAATTTTTAAGTTGGAGTTATTTTCTTTCAGTGATTAGAGATGTTACTCTATTGTTTCTGGCTTGTGACAGTTCTGTTGAGAATTCAGCTGCCAGTCTTACAGTTACTACTTTAAAAGTAATACATATTTTTTAAATTCCTGTCACTTTTTAGATTTCCTTTTTGTCCTTGATATTCTGCAGTGTTACTATGATATGCCTAGATGTTGTTGTCTTTGTGTTTTTCCTCCTGTGAATTGAGTTTTTCTTCACTGGAATTTTTTGGGTTGATGTCCTTTATCAGTTTTCGAAAATATTCAGTCACTGTCTCTTCAAATATTGTTCCTGCTTCATTCTTTCCCTTCTCTCCTTCTGGAACTCCAACTGTAAGTGCCTTTGAGATGTTCCCATTTGTCCCATGTTTTTATTTCACTTGCACAATGTTTTCCATTTTACTAATCCTGCTGTCTTCAATCTCTGATAAACCCATCTAATATGGTTCTTACTTTTGTATGTATATATTTTTAATTTTTAAGTTCCAGAATATCCACCTGATTATTTTGTAGGTGTCAATTTTATGTTGAAACTCTCAACCTTTTTATTTTGTGCATCTTGTCTCTTTTTTTGAATATATAAATCATAGCTATTTTAGAGTTCTTGTGTGTTAACACCATTATCTTGATCGTTTGTGAGTCTGTTTATATTGTTGTTGTTGTTTTTCTTCTTTTTCTATGATATTTTCTTGTCTCTTCTTATTTCTAATTTTTAAAAATTATACACTGGACATTGTATACTAGAGAGCCTTAGGGAATCCCAGTGATGTTATAACCAGTGAGAGTTTCCCCTTTCTATGTTAAGAAGATAGGATGAGGGGCAGATCATCTGAACTCAACAAGAAAGTGAGCTGAGTCAATGCAAGGTTGAAGATTTAGAAAGACTCAGTCTAACCCTTGTCCACCCTCATCTTTAGTTATGTCTCTCACGGAATATATATTAAGAGATTTCACATATTTCTTCTCAGTCCTGAAGGCTGTCAAGAATGTCGGTCTGCTCTTCAGAGATTCTCAGCCAAGCTTTTTAGCTTCCTGCCCAGCGAGCCTTCAAATACGGCAAATGTTTTTAAAGATGGACTTAAACACAGGTTTTTCAGGAAGGCAAAGCACAAAGCAATTGCAGCAGATTTTACTCTCCCTTTTTTTAGAAAATTTGGCCCAGCTAACCAGAGTCTCACCCAGCACTGGAACTCAGCAAATATCTTTGTCATCAAACTAGATGCCTTTCGAGATTCTAGTTTGTTCTTCAACTCACAGAAACATTTGGAATAATGCTTGACCAAATATCTGGTCACCTTGTGGCCTAGTCAAGCTGACATATACAATTAACCGTTACACTATTATTAAATTTATAACACTATAGATTATGATTAATGATGTTTTATAATATATAAATGTGTATGTGACATAATTTATTAAACATTGTATCATATATTATTATGAGAACTATTTAAACTGGCATCCAAGGCCACCCAATATATGTGCTCAATTCATATTTGTTAATTATTAAAAATGTCTAATTGAAATACCAACTATTTTATGTAGAAACGTAGTTAAGCACTCACATTTTGGAACTCTTCTGCCTGTGTTAAAATCCTAGCCCTATCACTACTAGCTGTGTTTGGGTATCTATTGCCTTATGTATAAAATAATGAAAATAATAATTATGTCAGTAGGTTGCTGTGAAGGTTAAATAAGATAACGATGAACCAGTGACTGGAACCTGATAGACACTCAATAGTTTGCGTAAAACATTGTCATCATCATCATCATCGTTGTTTAAATTAGTTTTAATTCTGAGCCCTATTTCCTTTTCCAATCCATGTGCTCTGCTACTTTCAAACTTTCTTAACCCTATACATGCACTGCTCTAATGACTTTAACATAGCCTAAAACTGTAATTCTTTGGATATATTCATTGCTGAATATTTACTTTTAGATTTTTAATTTCCTTGACTAGGAATTGTGTGGTTTTAATCCTCATCCTCATTATCATCATCGTTTTCATCATTCATCATCATCGTCATTTGCAGTAAATACATAGCAAACAGTATTTGTTGAATGAGTGAATGCATAAATGAATGAGGAGTGAAACTATTTCCTATATCTGCTGAGAGCACAAAATAATAAAACATACTACACAGCATATTCAGCACCTATGTTTATGTTTGTTTTAGTTTTTTTCAGATCTATATTACTACATTAATTATCCAGAACCAATAAGAGAGAAAAAAAGGTTGACTTAATACTTAAATGATGTAGTAATGCAAATGCAAGCCAAATCTCTTCATGGCGTATAATATAGGAAGGTCAGTGTTGCTTTAATTCAAATAAAGAGGAGTGACAGAGAATTGAACGACCACAAGGCACTCAGTAGTTTAGGCATGGCAAACTCAATAGAATCTGGGTCATAGTAGTAATAGCATATCTGGGTCTGGAGTGCAGATTCATTTTCGGCAAAACAGTATCATCCATCACATTAAATTTTGTTAATTTGAATTTTATTGATTCATTGTTCATATTTATTTTATAAACTACTTTGGTTTTTAAATTATATAAGAACTGATAAGCATAAGAATATATATTTAAGTTCATAGATTTCACATGTATTAACATTGAAGTAACATAATAACAAAGTAATTTTGGACTTGGAGTTCATGAGACATTTTCCTTTGAAAGGAGACCATGCCTTACTCACATTTGTGTAAGCACCATATGACTCAAGTACTTATTCAGTAGCACTTCATCTGAGCACAGCTTGTTAGCCTTTAGATTTGGATATATGTGCCCTCAGAAACAACACAGAAACATACCAAAGCCCAATATATCAGAGTTAATCTGTGATGCAGGCATCAGTCCAGCTGGTACGTTCTACTGCTGTGAGTACTTCACTCTATTTTCAGTGGTAATTTATTTGGCATTCAGATGGAGATCTTGTGTGGGAGTAACAAAATAGACTCAAGTCCTGAGCTGCCCAGTTCTCTTCCTAAGAGCCACCATGTGAAGATGCACAGTTTTGCACCTGAGATGATTGGTAATTGCCTGTTCCTCTCCCCTCTTCTACATTTGTATGAACTCTCTTGAATAAACGATAAATAACTTCCTTTTTCCCCCTACTCCAACAACTAAGTCTCATAATTAGAATTTGCTACTTCTTTTAATACATTCAATTATCTGCTGATTCAAGCATCTTCAGGTCAAATGCGTTAGAAAACAGCTAATTATGCTCTTTCCCATGGGTAAGAAAATATTTAAATTCAATTAAAAGACCTTAACTCAATTCCTTCACATAAGGGTCTACTTCCCAATGGATTTTCTACAGGGTGACTTAAAGAACCAAGCTCAGTATTCAAATTAGCAGCAATTACTTGTTATTTCTTCCTCTTTATTTTTTTATTTTTAATTTTTTAATTTAGTTTTTTTTTTGCGGTACGCGGGCCTCTCACTGTTGTGGCCTCTCCCATTGCGGAGCACAGGCTCCGGACGCGCAGGCTCAGCGGCTATGGCTCATGGGTACAGCCGCTCCGCGGCATGTGGGATCTTCCCGGACCGGGGCCCGAACCCCTGTCCCCTGCGTCGGCAGGCGGACTCTCAACCACCGCGCCACCAGGGAAGCCCTGTTTCTTCCTCTTTAAAACAAAATTGTTTTTGGTCAAAGGATACTTCGATCGTTAATATCATTCTCTCAGTTATGCCTCTGCATTCACTCTTAAAAGCATAGATTAATTGAGAAAGCTTACCTACTGGTTTTAAAATTGTTTACTTTCTATATCTTGTGCCAATAGAGCATCTTAAACACAGACTACCATTTCTCAATGTCAATATACTCTTTGACATACTAATCAACACATAAGCAAAGGTGGTAGAAAAAAATCTTAAAAGGATAGAAAAAAAAATATCAAGCACCACATCTGAGCCATGTAGGGTTCAAATATACAGGATGTTCTGACTTTTATGAGAGAAAGCCACAAAAATACTTTTCCACTTCCCCCGTCTAAATTGGAAAATTGGAATAGAGAGAGCTATCTCAGATTAATATCTCCCAGAAAAGCATAAAAATCAAGGCAAATCATGTGTTTTTTCTTTAGTCTCATGAGTTTTACTTTTTTTTTTTTTGACTTAGAACAAACTTGTTTTTCATTAAAAATTGGCCATACACAGAAAGCGAAATCCAGATGTTGAAAGGAAGAAAGCAGTCTGGAAAAAAGCAATTATGTATTATCTGTAGGTGAGTTTCTCCCTCTCATCCAAATTCTGTCCCTCCTTTCTTATTCCCATCCCCCTTCTGTCCCTTTTCTTCTCTTCCCTCCTTCTCTTCTTTCTCCCTTCCATATACCTTTCTCCTTTTTCTTCTTGTTTGACCAAGTACTTCTAGAAGACAGTTAGTATGTGAGCAACATATGATACCTCCAGGTTCCTGTAATGGGCCAAACCCACTTCTAACTCCCATTCCTTTGTTTGAATCAGAGTCACTGGAGAGTAATTAATGATGCTAACTGTTCTTACTAATGTAACAAGTAGGCACTGGGGAGCCATTGGAGATTTTTGAACAGAGAAATGACATCAAGAAAGTGATCTTTTCAGAAGATTCATCTGTCAGCAATGGGCAGGAAGAACTGGAACTGGAGGGTGGTAGACATGTTAGTAGGGTTTATAATTCTCAGGTAGAAGGTGTTGAGGGTTTTAAATAGCCCAGTATACTGAAAATGGAAAGGATTTCATATTGAGAGACATTTAGGAAGAATTAACCTGTGATAGATTGGGTATAGAAAATAAAAAATAGAGATGAGCCGAAGATTGTTTTCCGCTTCCAAGCTTGAATGACCAAGGAAAACGGAAATGTTGTAAATGGGAACTGATTAGCAGAGCAAATTGGGTGAAGAGGGTAAATTCAGTTTCAGGCAATTTGACATTCAATGTTATAAAGCTAATTCTAGATGGAAATGACCAAATCAATTGGGGAAATTTGGAGAAAGTTGGAGAAATTGGGGAAAAAAACCCACCTCAGTCACTTGTTGGCAACTCCCTGAACCTCTGGATACTTTACTCATTAGTTTATCTGCATGTGTACTAAAATCTCAGTCATCTGCCTTTGTGTGACAGGAAAAAAATAATTTCAATACAAAAAATGTACCATTTATAGTTTCTTATCTGTTTTCTAAGGCAGGTGCATCCTAGTAACTGGAGGATCTTTTGCAAACTTAAAAATTTTATTAAAAGAGGGCTTGGGAATGCATGTTTGGAGGAGGGAAATACATGAGGAAGAAATGGTAAGTGCTGTAGCGAGGCCAGGAAGGAAGAAAGGTGCAAAGGAGTGTGGTCAGGGGAGCTTTGGAAGCTCTCATAAGGAGACAGATTAAGTAGTGGTAGTGAGTGGCAGGTGAGGGAACTTGTGGATAAATATAGAAATACCTAATGATTAATTTGTGGCTGAAATGTTGCAAATGTGTTATAATACAACTATTCCATATATATCCCATAAACCCTATGGATTTTAAATTTGCGTTTCTCATCAATCCAAGTATAGAGTCTTTGTGTGTGTAAATAAAAAAACATTGTGAATCTTGCTCTATGGTCGTGACAGAATGGGAAAAACATGCTCTCGGTGGAGGGATCATTCTCACGTGTTTGATATTTGTGTTTATATGCGTGTGTGTGGGGAGGCGGTGGGAAGAGAGAGAGGTGGGGGGGAGGGAGAGAGGGAGAGGGAGAGGGAGAGAGAGAGAGAGAGAGAAAATATTAGGAAATGAGTATCCAGAGGAGTGATTTACTGAGGAGGGCGGGTCACTGTCCATGTTGCTCAAGGAGAAGTTGGAAATCCCAGATGGGGAGTCTAGGAGGTAGAGCTGGCCTTTGCAGCAATGATGAGTGCAGGCCCTGTGGTGCAGGATGGGCTTGCTGAAGAAGAGGTGAAGCAATTGAGGATTTGGAGCTCCATGGTCACAGGTGAATTCTATGACCAGAAGTAGGTGAAAACACTCTAGTGTGTGGCTGGGCCTTAACAGAAAACAATTTTTACATAAAATAAAGGAGAGCCTTGGGAACCAGAATAATACTTTTTGTTTTCTCAACAGCCAAGAGCCTTGGCCTTAAATTGATGGAAAGTACATGAAAAGAAGAAGAGAGGAACATAAAAGTTTAGGCTGTGCTAAAGCTTCTTTCCTAATGTGAGAGACTCTGAGAAATAGATAAGCCTTCTGGGAAAACCTGGGGCCCCTGTTAGTCACTTGATCAGAATGGTTGAATCAAGAGATTTCCTCACATTTAAAAATTCCTGGCTATGCTGTGTAATATTCATCTCTGTAGATAATAAAAATTAAAAATAGAAGAGATGAGATTCCATGTCCTAAGAGTACAGTCTTTTGAAAAGAAATACATATGATCCTATGGTGATTACAAATGCCTAGATGTTACATAGGTCACAAAAGGACCCGGTATGTTGTTGCTGCCTAGGGCAATCAGAACTTACCGCCAGGTCTCTGCAGCTGAGTAGAGGAGGAGTTGAAAACCAGTCAGTGATTTGAGGCTATTCTGATAGCTAAGTCAGGCCCAGAAAGCCCATAATATTTCCAGGAGACATTGAGGGCTGAGGCATTCAGACGTAGGTTAGCTACTGCTTCAGTCTATGTGAAGGGATGTAAGGGTAGGAGCAGAAAAGTGAGTCATGAGACTCACTGTGTGAACATACCACGTGCTTTTATGCCTCCATATGGCTGGTCCCTCAATCTGGAATTCCCATCTCCTAGAGGAATAACAATGCTAGTACGTTTTCAATGGGGCATCCTGGGAAAATCCTTCCTGAAAAAAAGGAGAAATAATTGTTAGAGAAAGCCTCAATAATACTGACATTATCTAACAGTACTATTCTTTACAACTGTATGAGGTCAGTGCTTTATCCTTATTTCACTAATGAAAAATAACTTGCCCAAAGTGTTATACAGTTGTAACTGCCGATGTCAGTATTTCCATCTAAATCTCTCAGATTTAAACTCCTTGTTCTTAACCACCATACTTTTAGGAAGCCTCTTATATTCTCAATTCTGTTGTTGAATATATGAAATAAGAAACGCTTAAACTAGTCACAATTGTGTTGACCAGTTTGGGTATCCTCTCTTCCTGGCTGCTGGAAACACACAGCAGGATCTAGAGGCTGCAGGCATGGAGCAAATAGTGATGGTTTTATTATCTCACACATTTTTTCATTAAACCAAAAAATGTAATCAAATAATTTCTTAATCAAAGAATTCTAAATGTTCCACCCTATATTTAGGCTACAATTCAAGTTAGGTTACCATCCAAGAGGTCTTACAATTTGGTTCTACCTTATCCACTCAAATTTATTCAATTCATTTCAAAGTCTGCAGACAATTATGGAGAGCTAGGAGTGTGCCAGTCACTACAATGGGAAGAAGAAACAAAAACGGAATAAACACATTTCTCCAGGATCCTATAGACTTGTTTGCATTTAAAGGTAATATTCTAAGTGCTATAGTGAAGGTATATTCCAAGTATGGTCAACACAGACACAAAAATGATAAACTGCCTGAAAAGGCAGGATAAGGTAACAGAGAATGTGAAATTTGAGCTAGGTATTGAAATATGAACAATAGTTTATCAGGCAGAGAAGAGGTAGAAGGGCATCTCAAGGAGCAGCAGAGCAAAGCATGAGAATGTGAAATAGTATAGTGTGTTCAAATAATGGCAAGGAGCTCAGTGAAGGGCCAAGCAATTACATGAATGAAGGAAAACAGCAGAAGAGAAGGCTTGAAATGCAGCATGGGGCCAGACTGTGAAAGCCCTTGCATGCCATGCTAAGGATTAAACAACAATTATGGGTTTTAATTTTTAAAAAATTAACATTGATTTTCTTTTTAGCATTCAGTATCAGGTATGTGCATAACAAAAATCTAGAGAGTTTTAATTTGCTTATGTCCCCTTGTCTGTAGAACAATCTCTTGTCCACACTACAGTAAGGGCCAGGGAGAAATTCTTTCCTCTCAGTCTCCTAATATAATTAATTTTGCACATATTTAAACCTGAGATGAGTACTTGTGATTTTATCTCCCAGGTTTTCTGGGAAGAAAAAAACAAATCAAATCATGAGTATTAGGAAGGGAAATTTTGTTTTTAAAAAGTGTATTCTTGCAGGTAGTGAAAAATGAATTGAGGTGAAGGAACATTTCTCCATCTTCCCTTATATAACTTTTTAATCCAGCCATAATTTTCTCTTCATTGCACTCCAATATATCATGCCAATTCCAAACTCCACCCTGGTCTTTTTCTTGTGTTCATTCTGCATTCTTAGGGATAGAATGCTTCTCCCTCTTCACTTCCAAATCCAATACTATCTCCCCTTCAGGCAAAAGCAAGTCCTGACTCCTCAATAAGGTGTATTAGGTCAGATTCTTCAGAAGCAAGCCCTGTGACAAGGATTCCTGAGCAAGTAATTTATCAAGAAGTATACTCAGGAAAAACTAGCAAGAGAGTGGGAGAAGAAGGACAGGGGAGAGGAAAAGCCAAACAAGGGTTCAAGCCCTAGCTCAATCCTATGGGGAGCTCTGGAGTGCTAATTTTACCTCAAGTTTGTGCTGCCTCCATGCAAGGGAGGTGGACTTTCATTCTCCCACACCAATCAATCATTGGCTGTTGGCTCTTCCCAGGAGGGAGGTGTGGATGGTGCAAAACTACTAGGCACTTTTGATTTTCTGCACCAGCAGGCAAAGCCACTCCAGTGGCCCATGGCCAATCCTCTGAAGACAGTTTCAGGTAGAAACCATTAAATGCAAAGCACACAGAACCTGGGGTTTGGATGCACAGAACGATGGGTATTCTAGGGGATCTGGATGGAACAATGACAGGTTCTAGTAGAACCTGCTCCAGCCAGACTGGTGTGTTTTCTAAAATTCTCTGTGAGTTATTTTGTCTGCCATTCACAGTGAACCTGTGCTTCTTTTAAGTGTTCCTTGGTGCTTAGCCTACTTCCTGGCACACAGAAAGGAAACACTTTTTCCCCCAAGTAATGTTGTATCTCTAGGAAGAATTTCAAACCAATTTACCTCCTTGAGATTCCTTTATATCTGAGGAACCTACCAAAGTCCAGGGAAGATCCTTACCATATGAGTATCTGCTTAAGTGCAGCCTGGGGCCCAATTCACTCCCAATATGAACCCTATGCTATTTCTCAGAGTCTACAACAACTCCTGTATTTCAAGAGTATGAGGTAGTGCATCTGTCAATCCAAGTGTAAAACCATAGGAATGGAGACTAATTTAGTCAGCCGATGGTAAAGCGTCAAGGGATCCTTGGTGACTCCAAAATGCAGTTTGCCAGCATGGAACCTGTTCAAATGTAATAGGTCTCCCAAGTTAATGCACTAGAAACTGGCTCAATAAAACCTTTTTAAAATGAAAAGTGCAGTAGAAAATTGACTGTCGGCCATGTGAGGAGACTCCTTTTACTTCTTTTATTTTTCTATTTTTTCATAGATGGATAGCAATCTAAGACATTTACATGTAGAGGGAGCCCTGGGAAATTGCTTAACTAAAGCACCTTTCAGCCTAGGCTGGTAGGAACAAAGTGACGTCCGTTGATTTTTTTGAATCCAAATTCAAAATGAATGCATTGTATTTATACATGTATCTCCTCCTTTATATCACTGTACCATTTCTGAGGGAAAAGAAGAAATCTTGGAGAAAAGTATGTTGCTAATATATATGATCTCCCCTTTTGTCTGCTGTCAAGATTAAAACAGTAACAACAACTTCCTTTTTGTGAAACAAAGAGCTAATCAAGGAGCATCTGGGCATCTGCTGTTGGCTAATGCAAAAGAGCAGGTCAGCATATATCTTTATAGCCAGACTCCATTCACAGTTCTTTCTAACTCTGTCTTCTTACCTTGACCTTTTCTGGTCTAGAGATCTGAAAGGCTGGCTTTTTAAAGCTTGTCCAAACTCTTCTGGTTGGAATACTGAGGAAGGGCTGCTGGAGCCATTAGATATCTTGAATTAAATTTGCTTAATCAGGGCTTCCCTGGTGGTGCAGTGGTTGAGAGTCCGCCTGCCGATGCAGGGGTCACGGGTTCGTGTCCCGGTCTGGGAAGATCCCACATGCCGCTGAGCGGCTGGGCCTGTGAGCCATGGCCGCTGAGCCTGCGTGTCCGGAGCCTGTGCTCCACAACGGGAGAGGCCACAACAGTGAGAGGCCTGCGTACCAAAAAATAATAATAATAATAATTTGCTTAATCAGGCATTAAACTTAAAAGACAAGGAAATCTTGCATGTAAATATCAACTCTCAATAACCTATAATTTCTTTACTTCCTTCTTCTTCTGTAATTATTATGAATTCCCTTACTTTTTAAAGTTGTTTTACCTTTCTGAAAATATCAGATGTAAGGCTGAAGTATTAAGGATATTTAGATTTTAGTTTGCACAGAACACTGTACAATTCAGAGTGAATCACTGTTCTTTATTTGATGGGGTTTATAGTCTGAATAGTTAGAAAAATTCCCAAGGGAATGCTGGGAAGCTGAGAGCATAGTGAAGGTAACTATGATAAACATCTTAGCATCAGGCAGGAAAAACAAAAAGATACCAAGTTTTCTTTTCTTACTACAGAGCTAATATGAAATGTTATCTAAGATAAAATGGCAGTAATCCCTGTCATTTGTGCAAGGGATTACTATTATGTAGAAATATTAGAAAAAGCGTTTATTGTAATAATTAAGATCATATTAGTATCTTAATGCTATTCCAGTTTTAATATATTAGTTATTTTAATTACTTGGATCTCATTGCTTTTAGGGCAAATCTATTTCTCACACTCACATCATCTCTTCATTTATTCATACACCAAGCATTTATTGAGCACTTCCTGCCTTCCAGGCCCAAAGTTACACACTCTGGATTCAGTGATAAGAGGCACAGTCCTTCCTCTCAAGCTGTTCACAGTCTAGTCGGCTGTGACAGTCAGGGCTCCTCTCAGTTGCAAGCTACAAAAGCTTTGCTCTCTGAGTTAAGCAGGGAAATAATTTCATTAAAGGACACAAAGTAGTTCAAAGAATCATCCAGAAAGAAAGAGAATCCGATTCAAGTCAATAGACGCCAGAAACAATGTCCAAAATGACACCACTATAGAAGCAGCAAGGGCGTCTGTGCTGCAGGCACAAACACTAGACCCTGCAGCTTGCCCTGGAAACACATCTGGTACCAGGCACTACAGGCTGTCACTTTCACCTCTACTCCTGCTGCCTGCCCTAGGTGACCTGACATTGCTTCAACTGCTGTCATAATCACCTGAAAGAGTTCCTCTCAGTCTCTGCTTCTTTCTTTGCATTATTAGTCTTGGTTTAAAAGGTCCTGTGGGTCTGTTAACTGGTGAGCGTAGGTTGTGTGCCTGGGCCTATGAAAAAGAGAAGTCAGCAAAGTGAGTATCTGACATGTTCAGCTTCTGTAGTGGAATTTTCCAAATTTAAGAATGATATTGGCACGCAGGACAACCACAGTGATGTCCATTACAGCCCCCGATTTTGGTTACTCAAAATCAACTTGTGCTTTTCTTTCCTTATTTACACAGCCTGCTCTGGAATGTTTATAAAGAAATGAGCTTACAGGATTTACTGAGAAGAGAATGATGTCAACGTAACACAGAAGTTGCTTATGATTTTTCTCAGAGAACAAATGTTTTGTGTCATCAGCTGATAACTAGCGACTGTTTACACAGCTGAACACAGTAGGCTGTGGAGGAGCACCGAACTGTACATGGTGCCCATTCACATGCTCCCTCCTGTTTATTCTGGGCATGCACTCTGTTCAACAAGTGCTCATTGTGTGATTTCTGCCCAATCTTTGTACATTTGCTCTTGTCTCCAGATATTAGCAGCCTCAACCCTCTTCTTACATACAATCCATTAAAAAAAATAAAGTCCAAGATATTCTGTGGTATTTACTAGGAATTACAACATCTTAAAAAAAACTGGGGCTAGAATAGCTGTTGTACTTGTTATTGCTCTGGTTACAAAATTGCACAGATTTTACATGCTTGCTCCAATCTATTTTTTCTGATAAGCCCTGTAACTATTTGTAAAAGATTTTTCAGAACGTGAGGTTTCTAGGAACATACAGATATGCTATAGTAGAAACACAAACTTTAGAAAGTGCTTTCATTAACATGATGCAAAAAATCTCATACAGCCATACACACTCTTACCCTCTTCCCAAGAGGAGTAAAATTCACAATTTTTGGTGCCAGCAACAAGTCATGTGTGACTGTGTGATGTCCCATTCTCCCTTAGTTCTGTCACGAGTCTATCTATAATGTATGGACTAGACTGGAAGGTTCACCGCTGACTAGCACATCTATACAAGATAGTGGGGAGAGGAAGAGGAAAGAAGAAAATAAGTTCAAATTTATAGTTACATACAACACAGAACAAATAAAGAAATATGGGTAAGAGCCATAGTTGTCATCTCTGAAGTTGGTTTGGAGGCAATAATTTGTGTGATTTCCCTCTTTATTAATATTTCTGCGTGGCGTTTGCTATCAGCCACCACCTCTCTTGGGTAGGGTTCTCTGACTAAGCTGTTATCACTGAAGGATCTGAGTGCTTTGTGGTACTCTTGTACAGAACTGCATTAAATTTTGCCACTGGAAAAATAATTATGTGGAATTCTACAGTTCCTGTCCATTCTCCCCCCTTTCCCATTTTGCAGCAGCAAACCTACTGATAGCCAAGATAAGCGCTCCATGTGCTGATGGAAACATTCCTTCATTAGGGATTGAGAACTCTAAACCAAAGCTTCAGGGCAAGGAAAGCAAAAATTTTCAAGTGGATCATTAGATGACTAGGTCTAACACTAACAGAAGACTCTCCCACTTTTAACCTTTGTTTCCAAGACCCATATATTCTGGTGATGGAAGAAATAGCGTTATATATTGAGATACAATTCAGAGAATTTGCTTCCGCAGCAGTGCCTGAGTCTTTAATAGGCCATACCATAATTTTACATGTCCAACTGCTTTTAGTGAATGCAGTCCTAAGTCCATCGCCTTTGCCTCTTTTCTATAAAGTGACTATTCATTAGTTGGGAGCACTGTAATGTTTAATAAAGTATTCTTTGATTCCTCAGATCGTAATTCTGATATGAGCAGGGAAAGCAAACCTATCACCAATATCCAACTGACATTCCTTCCATGATGGTAAGGATCCAGCATAATTGGACTTCATCTGGTTGGCTGGCTCCCCTGAGATATTATCGCATAGTAGGATGGGGAAGAGTTGGTCACCCAACATTGGTTCCTGCTGCTAACATATTGCTCACTCCTCATTGGAAGTAAATAGGCCAGCCTTGGGGAGGTGTGGTCCATAATGAGCTCCTGAATGACTTTATTCTTGACACCAAGGACACTTTGTTTTTCAGCCTATTGAGCAGAGGCTGGAGTGACTGTGGGAAGAGGCTGACCAACATTCACAAAGAGAGTCATTTTGTCCACCCGATTATTGAAAGCCTTCCCCATCAACGAGGCCTTTTTATTAACATTTGCATTGGAACCAAAGTTCTTCCATTTTGAGCCAATCCCCAAATGTCCACCCATGCTTCATCAAAGCTCCTTGACAACAATCTTCCAATTTTGTTATCCCAGTATGAAGAGTCTTCTTTACAAGGTCATATTTCCTTCAAGGAAAAGTGAACAATCAGATATACCACTTAAAGTTCAGCCTTACAAGGAGGATTATTTTAATCTTGTAAGGAAAGACTAGTTGCCTCATCCATCACCAGATAGGCCCCAGATGTTGGCTCCTTGAGGGTTCGCCTCAGTTGCAAAAGCCACCCTCCCTGAGGGCATAACTTTCCCAGGGCAGCACATACCCAGTGACTGATTGAGATGGAAGTATAGAGTCCTGGCCATTAGCCTAATGCAGTGCAATGCTGTTCACTATGCTGTAGAGTTCCCCATGGGGCTGACCAAGTTTTGTTATTCCTCCATCACCATTTGACTTCTTCCTCTGCTCAATCCTGCTTTTCCTCCCTTTCTTAGGTGTTGATTCTTAATAAATGGTCTGCATTACAAACTCCATCTAGTTATTTCTGGAGAACCTAAGCTGTGAGACCATCTGTAAATGAAGCTCAAGTGTTTTCCTTCTCAATCAACTAGTCTAGGAACTGACTCATAGGTAGGGGTTGAAGGAAGTTTGGCTCTGTTGTAGGATTAGCTGCACTGGAGTGAAAGTTTCATGTTCATGTAAAATAGCTGTGCTTTCAGGACTTGCTTAAAGCTAGAACTTTTATGTGCACTTCCACCTGATGATAGAGTGATTAAGGGTCTGCCTAATTTTATGGGCTAGTGTATTAGATAAAACCCAGTTTACAATGAATTGCTCAGCTCATATGGTCACCAATTAATCCATGGTCAGATTTTTAGTTACAAAAATAAAAGCTGACTATACAAGAGTCTAACCACTTTCCCAAATATGTGTGGCTTCATTCCCCTAACCTGCAGAACTTCCCTGAGATTCTCTTTTGAGGGAGAATTGATCCAGGCATATCCAAATCTTCCAAAGACACTGCGGGCACAGCTGGTCTACTGCATGACAGAGAAATGAGCTCTTATTCCACCAAGTCTTATAAGATGAAGCATTTCCTAAACACTGAAAGAGAGCTTAGATGCAGGTGACAAATGACCACTACTAGACCTTCTTACTATTACATTTCAGAAAAGTATGATAAGCTTTGTAATAGAGCAAAACATATCAGGTTAAAGTAAAACTTTAATCCGCTTGACTGCTGATGCATGGTGCTGGGTTCCCTCCCTGTTTGTTTGGCCTGAGGCAAGCCAACACTGGAGACTACTGGGCTCTTCGGTGGGGCTAATGACAGACTCTGGGAGGGCTCACGCCAAGGAGTACTTCCCAGAACTTCTGCTGCCAGTGTCCTTGTCCCCATGGTGAGCCACAGCCACCACCCAACTCTGCAGGAGACCCTCCAACACTAGCAGGTAGGTCTGGTTCAGTCTCCCCTGGGGTCGCTGCTCCTTCCCCTGGGTCCTGATGCACACACTACTTTGTGTGTGCCCTCCAAGAGTGGAGTCTCTGTTTCCCCCACTCCTGTCAAAGTCCTGCAATCAAATCCCACTAGCCTTCAAAGTCTGCTTCTCTAGGAATTCCTCCTCCCGTTTCCAGACCCCCAGGTTGGGAAGCCTGACGTTGGGCTCAGAACCTTCACTCCAGTGGGTGGACTTCTGTGGTATAAGTGTTCTCCAGTCTGTGAGTCACCCACCCAGCAGTTATGGGATTTGATTTTGCTGTGCCTGCACCCCTCCTACCGTCTCATTGTGGCTTCTCCTTTGTCTTTGGATGTGGGGTATCTTTTTTGGTTAGTTCCAGTGTCTTCCTGTCGATGATTGTCCAGCAGCTAGTTGTGATTCTGGTGTTCTCACATGAGGGAGTGAGAGCACGTCCTTCTACTCCGCCATCTTGGTTCCAGTCAAGGGGTTAATTTCAAATGTAGAAGTAAAGCTGCTGCCTGCTGACCTCTCTTCTGGCTCTGTAACTCCTGATTCCCTTTAAATTTAGTCATTTTTTTCCAATCAAAAGGAATCCTAGGAAAAAAAGTACTCACCTCTTAGAATTCCTTATATATTCTAAGTCACTCCCAGACATTTTAGGTGAAATCCAATAGATGAGAGTTGCTGGAAAGAGATGCTGAGTTTTTCATCCCAAATAAGGTTTGGCTTGAAGCCATAAGGATTTCTTTTTTTCATCTTGAAGGATCATAGCCCCAGTTGTTTCCCCCTACCCTATAGTACCTCAGTGACTGCCTTGGCATTAAATTGTATTTTCTGGCCTAAATGAGTTCATTGTTTACCTTCCCAAACACCTAGATTACTCACAGGCTTTTTAGGGCCAAAGAGGATGTATGCTCAAAGACTGTAATAGGTTTAAGCACTGTATACATTTCCATCCGAAACAGGGATTACAAGATTACCTTATTCAGGGACCAGACTAGAGTGTTTCTCTGTTGAAAGAGGCTGATTTGGCGAGGCAAAAGAAAACAAAATCCTTTTCACAACTTTGCTCAGGGGGACTTGAATTTAAAACCTAAGGAAGAGAGGAAGGAGGGGCAAGGTGAGGAAAGATGTAATTTGTATAACTGAAGTTCTATTGATGGGAACACCAATACCACCAGATTTAATTATTCCTTTCATCTTGCCTTATTTCACTCTTGAAGACCAATACACTTGTCCTCTTCTGAAGAAGCAATGATTTCCACAATCTAAACATAAATTTAATCATGTGCTGCCATTTCAGTGATTATAGACTCTGTCAGAGACACAGCCCATTATAATTATTTTCTCTGTCATTCGCCATAAGAGAAACACTTCAGGCAACACTAAAACTTAATCACTAAACACAATATCAGTTCCACAAATCGGTCTTATTAGATGGCCATTTTACAAAAGGAGTAAAGCTCATTTCTTAATACTTTAATTTTCTGCTAAATTTCAAACTGTGTTTACATACAGAAATTGAACTACTGCCATATTTTGTATGAAACATAAATGGAATGTTATCATGAGAATATTATTATTAAAACCGATTCTTAATGCAGCATATGCAAATTTCTAAGGTCATTAATCATTGTGGGTAGTTTATTTACTTCCTCTCTAAAAAAAGGAACTGTTTGTTAATGCTAAAAATGAGTAGTAAGTATAGATTATAGAAATGTTTAAAAAGAAATAAATTGAACTGTAATATCAGAAGACAAAACACTTATCAGAAAAATGGCAGTCCAGATGACCTCCAAAACTCATTCAAATCCAAGAGATTTCAGATTAAATATGAATTACACGAACAAAGGTAAAATTGTGAAAGATGCCAATGGTGTTTTACCTGTAAGCAGATGTTCCAGTAATGCCAGAGACATACCTTATGGTACTTATGTCTTACAACATGATTCTATAGCATAAATATGAAGAAACTCAAATATGTATATATCAATTAAAAAATAAAATCATGACAGTTATTCAATCTTATTACAATCAAATACAGTAATACCACATACTATGGGAAATTAGAAGTATGTGTGTATATGTGAATGAACATGTGTATGAGCATGTGTATGTACATATGTGTGTATGTATGTCTGTTTTGTTTACATAGATGTAAGACTGTTATGTATATGTGTTTTCAAGTGTGCTCTTGATCTGTACAAATAAAATTGATAAATATATTTCTTTGGAGGAAAAGGCAACTTGCTTAAAGTCCTTTTAAGGACAAAAGTAGGATCTGTTATAACATCAAACATTTTGTTTTAAAAACAGGAATTTAACAATACGTAGAAATTCATGACAAAGTCAACTAAAGTTATCCCAATTTTTTTCAAAGTAGTAAGGAGTAATTGCTGATTAAAATGATTTTAGGAGATGCTCTAAAGAGTGCATTTTATTATTCTGTCAAATTTTTTTATTATGACCTATTTAAAACTCACAAAATGTCCACAGAAAAAATAAAACAAATGTCCTGCAGCTATTATCAGATTTAGTTAAATCTACCATTTAACCATATTAACTTAAAAAAATGTTATATTTTTAGTAGAAGGTCCTGTATGCTCTTTCAGAAACTCATTTCTGTCCTTATCTCCCCACAAGTAGTCACAGTCCTGAAGTCTTGTATCCTTTCTGTTCATGATTTTGCACTTTTTAATCATGTTAAACATATAATGCTTTATCTGCATGTTTTTATACTTTATGGAAATAACAATCCTATTGTAAATGTCATTCCATACTTACTTAATGACCATACATACTTACTTTGCTTAAAATTATGTCTTTGAGATTTACTTACATTGATACATATTTATATTGATAGCTCTAGTGAATTAATTAATTGCTATATAAGATTTACTGTAAAAGTTTAACACTTTATCTTTGTCCATTCTCAAACTGAAAGACACTTATTTCCACACCTGTTGTTCTTTTAATCAATCAAACAAGGATTATTCTTGTACATGTCCCCTTGTGCACATATGCAAAAAAATGCTATGGAACTTGACTAGAGGAAGAATTGTTGAGTAGCTGAGAAGGGCATCTTTGACTTTATTAGATCAAAAACTTGCTTCCATTGTGTTTGTACAATTCATATAGTGGTATATGAACTTTTATATTATCCCACATCCTTACCCAAACGTGTTATTATCAGGATTTTAAAATTTTGTCAACGTGAAAGATATAAAATGGTAACTCAACATTTTGTTTCAATTTGCACTTTGCTAATTGCAAATAAGCCCATCATGACATGAGTTCCAAGTATTTTTCCAGTTTTCATTTGCTTTTATAGTTTAGTGATGGTATCTTTCCAACTTTCTTTCCATTAATTTTTCTTTTTCTATTTGTATTTTCTTGTTACTGTTTTCTTTGTGTTTATCTTTTGTCCTTTTTCCTCCAGATTCTTAAGGTGAATTCTTATTTTCTCCAGTCTTCATTTTTTCTTTATTTAAATATGCATTTAAAGCTTTCCTTTGGTTCTTAAGACTTTCCTCTGGAGACAATGGTTCATCCAATGCAGTAATTTAAACAGTGGGAATTTTTTTTTTTTTTTTGCGGTACGCGGGCCTCTCACTGTTGTGGCCTCTCCTGTTGCGGAGCACAGGGTCCGGACGCGCAGGCTCGGCGGCCATGGCTCGCAGGCCCAGCCACTCTGCGGCATGTGGGATCCTCCCAGACTGGGGCATGAACCCGTGTCCCCTGCATCGGCAGGCAGACTCTCAATCACTGCACCACCAGGGAAGCCCCCAACAGTGCGAATTTTAAGAACAACAGGCTGAAGTATGTAACAATTGTTTGAAGGAATTATTTTGTGTTCCTTGCTATCACATAATGCAGGTGACTACCAAGCTGCCTAGCTGGTTGGGGCTGGTTTTGCATACATAATACAAATTTAATTGTGCTTAAGCTGGCATGCCCGGTAATCATGAACAAGTGCTTTTTCCAATTGAGAAGCTTCAGCTCTGCTCCCTTTAGGTCGTCTTACAAAGAAAGAAGTTAGAATTCTGTTTAATAAGATCAGTGAACCCTAGTCAGCGGAACAACTTCTAGAAACATAACTGAGTGACTAGGGAGTTATCCTTAGATACTATCAGCTTAATCCAGTGTCTTCTAACTATGCCTCTCAATACATATTATTGTTCTCAGAGAGCAATCAAATACTTTAACTGGAAACTTCCTTTTTGTGTGGGCAAAAGGCCAAGATGGTTTAAAATATATATAAGTATATGTAACAGTGCCCTCTTAAAACAAATGACTTATGGGCAGGGAGTTGCAAGCTGATTCTATGGAGGAGAAACCAGGTCCCTGCATTGGTCAAACTTAGTTTTTTCTCTAAAAATAATGTGGAAACCTGAGGTGTATCAATAAAACCATTTACTTTATGTACTTATGACTTACTGATTTTTCTAGCAAGTTTATAGAAAACAAATTTACGGTTACCGGGGGAAACAGGAAGGGGAGGGATAAATTGGGAGATTGGGATTGACATATACATACTACTATATATAAAATAGATAACTAATAAGTACTTACTGTATAGCACAGGGAACTGTACTCAATACTCTGTAATGACCTATATGGGAAAAATAAAAAAATAAAAAAGAGTGGATATATATATATCAATAGCTGATTCACTTTGCTGTACACCTGAAACTAACACAACATTGTAAATCAACTATACTCCAATAAAAAATATTTAAAAATTTTAATATCCAAAATCTTTAACAAATAGATGATTAGAAATCATCCCCACATACCTTGCAGATATGATAGCCATGCATTACAACATCTTATAGATCACTGTCTTTGAAGATTCATCATTCAATTTAAATTGGCTTCCATTATTATTGTTTCCTGGGTTTCAAAATCATTTCAATTATTGGTGTCTTTGTCTATCATTGTATTTCAGAAAATATGAAAAGAAATTACCTTTATGAGTAGAAAAACATTTTCTTTTTTTAAGATCTATAAACATGTATAAGATAGAGAATAGATCCATTTATAATAGGCCCTCAATTCTATGGACCCATACACAATTTCTAAAGAAGAGATTATGAATCTAGAACCACAATTCCTACTGAAAGAAGGAAATATTTTGACTTTTACTTTTTTCTTTTTGATTTCTTTTCTTTTAAAGGAACTTAGATGGGTACATTTGATAAATGATAGTTGGTAATAGTTTCTAGGATCAACCATGAGAATGACTGGCCAAATCTCATCACTAGATGTTTTAATAGTCATCTTTTACTGCAAAAGTCATGAGGTTTTTTTTTCCTCCTAAAAGGCTATAAATAGCAAACTTTATACATTTATGCCAATAATGGGAGTGGAATTTAGTGATGTGTTCATAATTGTTTAAAAATTGATTTTATGTAAAAGAAGAAGCCCCAATTGTTAGCCTTTGCTAAGCTATAGTGTAAATACTCCCACCAAGGTTGATTTCAAACTACCAATGTGACGTCATGAAACATGGGGTTGGGACGAGAGTCGTAGCGGCACACCATAATATATATTTCCATCATATAGATGAGTAACCTCAATATTTTTATAGGAAATATTAAATTAAGTAGGAATTAATGAATTTTGAATGTATATTACCTTTATTTCCTTTATAGTTTATATACTTAATTTAAAATTAACAGCTGTCTTTAATAATTGATTATCAAAGTTCCTAAAACTTTAGCTCTTGTAAGACTGTATCAGTGTCTACAGCATATCACTGGTTGGGTCTCTCTGTGCCGCTTTGGTTTTATGACTTGCCTTTATAAAAAGTTTCTAAGTGAGACATAAGAGTGGTTTTCAGGGAAATTATTCTTTTACCCAGTAAATAAATTTCCTATCTCTTTTGGGGAAAAAAAGATAAAGAAATATATATATATAGCTATCATTCCATTTATTTCCCATATTTTCTAGTCAATTTATGTTATATTTTCATTAGAAATTAATTAATTATAATTTTACTAGTACTTAAAGGGAAACGTTTTCCTGTGACTGAATTTGTATTTATACTAAATTTTGTTTGAAGCAAGTAGATTTTATCATAATTAAATTAAAAAGTTACAGTGGCATTTCTCTGTTGTTAAAACTTAGCTCATTTTTGTAAGGTTACTGAATAGTTTCATTAGTCTATTTTGGATTTTGAAAGCAAAATGATATAGAGTAAAAAAATAAGGGTTTAGAAATCAAACTATCTTTGAAATCCTGGCTCTGCTATTCACTAGCTGTGTGCACTTGAGCAATTTAGTTAATTCTCAGTCTCAGTTCCTTATCCTTAAAATGGAAATACTAACACTCCCGCTTCTAAGTAAATCTTATTTACTTCTGGGTAAATATCATTAATATGATATTTAAGTATGTATTTGAAATATCTGATCTCTAAACAAGTTTTGAGAGAGCTTATCAGCTTCTCTCACTCCTTCTCTGTCTGAATTCTGCACTTAATTTTGTATTTATTTATTTTCAAATTGAAACAATTATAAGCACCCAGTTAAACAAGAGTGTAAAAAAAAAATAAGTCTACCTCCTACCCCAGACCTCCAACCCCACCTCCAAAGGTATATCTTCCCATTAAATTCTTCCAATTTCTTATTCTCTTTATAGAAATAATCAGCACACACTCATAATCTATGTATGTATGTCTGTTCAGCATCTTGTTTTTTTACCTAACAATACATCCCATTAAGTGCACATACAGCTGCCTCATTCTTTTGCCTGGTTGCATAGGACTCTGTTCTAGGGATGCGCCAACATTTATTTGACTGGTCCCTTGTTGATGAAAATTTAGGTTGTCAGTGTTTTTTTTTTAAAAAAATTATTACAGTGAACAACTTTGTACGTACATCATAGTACACATGTACAATAATACTAGAATAGCAATTTTATGGAAAGGAAACTATTGAGTCAATAATTTCTTCCTTTATATCATACAGAGTTACTGTGAGAATTTAATGGAATAATTCAGATAAACTGCTTAATGTAAGGTCCCGCATATAGTAAACAATCAGTAAACATTCTGTATTATTAGTAGGGCACCTATGGGTCTCAACGCCTGCAGGCAAAGCAGTATCCAGGAGCATCAAGGAAGCTCTCCAACAGAGAGGCAGGTGCTGGCTGTTGGGCGCGTGAGCACTCTGGTAGCAGGCGTATATGAGAATAGCAGAGGGATCGGAGGGGATGTGGGCAGAACACTGAAGGTGCCTGCTCCAAAAGCACTCATTGCATTATTTTATTTTTCTTAAAGAGTGACATAGATGTCATTGGAAATGGTCTTAATTACTGGACCCAATGGGCTTAAATGATAGATCACTGAGTAAAATGATCATTTTTGCTCTGCGTGATATAAAACAACCAGTATGACAATTTTTCATGTTTTAGTTGAACGCTGTGGCAAGTTTTAGTCATTTTATGTAGGCATTTGAGGCAAAAGAAGTTTAAGCTTTATTTCTTAAGTTTATTCCGTAATATTTAGCACTGATATCAGAACATTCAACCACCTTCTACGATGAGAAAGCCAATAAACTGGAAACTGGTTTATAATCTCCAGTAACAGGCATTCGTGTCTTTGGCATTAGAGCTGATGTATCGACTCTGCTCTGTGGTTCATGCCAAAGCAGGGGCCTCACAAATCCCACTTTTTAATTGGATTTTTTTCCCTTTTTGTAACAAACAACTCTCGATTTCTATATCAGGAAATATTCTTCTTCCCTGCTGAGTGCTTAAAGGTTAAGCATTCAAGAAAGGAGGCAGATTTATTCTGGTTTTTTATTTTCACATATTGGATTGCTTTCTTAGTATTTACTGAGAATTCAAAATGTGAGAGCTTCTGAAAACTAAGATGCCTTGCTTCTTGTCCCTGAAGCTAATAATGAGAAGAAAGAAACCATCAGAACTAATAAGATATTTATTTATATTTAAATGAAGGACAACTGTATGCATTTTCTTTTTTCAGCAAAAAAGTCTCTGTATTTAACCTCCTTACCAACCACCATACTATCCATAAGGAAGTTCTGTATCCTGTGAGCCTGTGAGCCCAACTTGGAACTATGCATCTCTATGGTTGCTCTGCCACGACGTGCATAAAGCATGTCTACTTTATGTCCTGTCTACTTTCAGGGAGGTTATCTAAATCTCAGAACCCAGAGTCTATTTATGGTCCTGGATGCCAAGCTACTTCTGCTACTAGGCTATTTAAAACACTTTGTGAACAGTTATTATTTCTAATGACCGAGGTGCTTATCAGTAAATGACGATGAAAATCAACACCAGAAGGCGGTAGGAGCTTTGAGGAGGCTGGTGGGTGCTGGTTGGCAGGACTGGCCCCTGGAACAACTGCAGGGCTCATCTGCGGTGGCTGCCACCTGCTGGTGGAAGGGGTTATTGCCCAGGTGGCTGTGAGGTCTAGAGGAGATGTCTGGGTGGGTGGGGGCCTAAGCTGCCCACTTGCACTAACGGGTTAGATGGAGATTTCCAAAATGGTGCCTGCCAAAGCTGATATTAGCAAGGTGGCCTGAAATTGCACAAATGGCTCTCCCCAGTGTCTCAAACTCCAGGGAGAATTCCAGCTGGTTCCTGCTTCTTGGGCAGATGCTTCAAGATTAGTAAGTAGGTCCCCTTCACCGCATAGGACCATGGACCCATGGACCATATCTGCGCACTTTTCAATCTGGTGTTTTTGCAGTATTTTGGGTTGAGTGAGTCTGTGCACAAGTCCTTTAATAGCATGTTTTCCATTCCCTGTAGTTCTATCATTTTCCTGGACATATTCCCCATTGGTTTTCAAAGATAGATGTTTTGGAATTTGGTTTCTCCTGTGCAGATCTAAGGGTTTGGGTGCCTGATGTGAAGCTCAAATCCCTCGCTCCTCAGGGAAAATAACTGTATCTTTGTGAATCTTCCTGACTGTGGATGACTGCAGCTAGGGTGTGGTGTTTTTCCTTGGTGTAATCGTGTATCTGTTTCTCCTACCCTCTAACACTGTCCTTTTACCCTTTGCTGTAGAGACTGTGTTCATCCAGTTCTCAGGTCCCTTGAAGAGAAAATTATTATATATATAGTTGTAGATGTGTTGTGTCCTTGGGAGGAGGTGAGTTCAGGGTCTTCCTATGCCACTATCTTTAACCCTCCTCTCTTTTATTCGAATACACAGATCTCTTTTGCTTTTCCTCCTGCTTCTTTGGCAACAGTTTCTAAGCAGGACTTTCATACTTCATGGAAATGTTCATCCTAATTCCCTGCCCCCAGTCTTGTGCCTGTTATAAGTCACATTCTTCTAGGATCCTTTTCTGACCCCCAAAGTCTAGGTGAGGTATTTTGGAACTTTTCCTGTTGCATCACACCCTGTGCTTCCCTCCTTTCCCTCAAAGAAGTTATCACTTTTCAGGGGACTGTGGATTTACCTGTCTTTATTCCTGACTGGACTATAAACTCTGTGACACCAGAAGTCATTGGCCTTATTTATCTCAGTAACCCCAGTACCCTAACACAGTGCCTGGCACAGAGTAGGTTCTCCCCAACAATTTGCTAAATCAATGACTCCTAATTCTATGTCTTAGCCCTGACCTGTTTGCTATAATATAGCTGCCTGCTAAGCATTTCTGTTTCTAGCTAGTACCTTTGCTTCGATATACCCCAAACTGAAATCCACTTCCTCCAAAACTCCAGATTATCTTTTCTCTCCATGGCAACACTGTTATTCCAATCCCTTGGACTCCAAACCCTGGCATCATCTCTGGCTCTTCTCTCTCCCTTGCCAGCCACATCAATGGGTTGACAAGCCTGTAGAATCTACTTTTTCAAAGTCTCTCCAAATCTCTCTCTTTCACTATTCCTGCTTCCACAGTTCTAATATAAAAGATTTGGTACATTTTGACTAGATTACTAAAATAGACGGTCTTGTGGGTTTCAAACTCCAATCTTCTTCTAATATATCCCATTATTAGATTAATTTCTGAATAGTTCCAATTATATCACTTCCTTGTTCAAAATCTTCAAATAGTCCCTATTCTTTATCTAGTTAAACAAACAAATAGCCTAACATTTTAAGGCCTTCAATAATATGACACTGATCTGGCTGTTTATTTTTATTTCTTACTATTTCTTGCTCACAATAAGAATGTGATGTTTCAGTCAAACCACACCATTCTACCAGCAAGTCCTGTACTTTCTTACCTGGGCACTCTTGATCACTTTCTCCCCATTAGTGAAATACCCTCCTTTCTACCCACCATATGTTGGAGGCCTCCTCGTGCATCAAGTTTCATGTTGGAGGCTGCGTCCTGCAAAGCCTTCCCTGATTTCACTTGATGAAATATGATATCTCTCATTTTTAAACCCCCAGAGTTCTTTGTTTCTCTCATATGGTACGCATCAGTACCATATTGTACCTGCCCTTTATTTTAATCATAATAAGACTCTAATACTCTTTTTTTTTCTTCCTGTAAATTCAGTGAAGATAAGGATGATGGCTTATCTTTATTATCAACCTACACAAGCACCTTATACATGGATATATACACACACACACACACACACACACACACACACACAACATAATGTGCAAGGTCTCATGAACTCACTGCTGAAACATCCATCCCTCTGCTCTCTTCTTTGCATATATTCATTAGGAAACATACACTAATACACTAATCATGGCTATATTTTTATATTCCTATGGTATCTAAGATGTCTCACTCCTTCAGCTCATAACCCTTTTGTAAACTAAGACTAGAGACACTGTAGGATCAGCTCTGTGCTCTCCTGCGTATCAGGGAAACTCCCTTTATGGACCTGTACACCAACTAAAGGGGGACTCTCCCTGAAATCACCCGCATTTCTGTATCTCCTGGGGCTTCAGACAGACACCAACTCCTAGACAACTTCAGAGAGCGCAGCCCTTTCCCTTTCCAGGTAGTATTCATGTTCATATTTCCAGATTAAGTCACCAGCCCCTCTGAGACTTGGAAATAAGAGAAGGTTGTTCTTAGCGTGAACAAAAGGGACTTCATGCCTGACTTGTTCCCCAGGGAGAACAAACATGGCCATGTTTGCCCTCACCAAAGCACATTTGCAAGCTGAAAAGGACAGGGCATATTCATCCCTTTCCTGTTTAGAGTAATGGGGAGCCCAGCTGGGGCAGTTACTGGGTTTACATAGAAAGAGGCAAAATTTTGGCAAGTCTTAGGGAGACCTAGCAACAAAACCCATTTCTCCCACCCCCTTTCCCATCCATTTGAAATGCAGGTTGTTTCAAAGCAGCATGAAATCCCTGGGAATTTCTTGTGCCCTTTCAACAAATCAGCTCTATGAAGGAAGATGACTCAGTCTCCTTTGCCCCCAAAAGCCAGAGCCAACTCTGGCTACCAGCAGTCTTCGCTTCACAATAGAACATTTTACCCCAGGTCTCCTCCCCCACCCCACCCCGACTCCAATCAGTCTCCTTGCTGCTTCAAATGGCATCAAAGAGGGCATGTGTACTCTAATTATTACTGCTCTTCTGGAAATACCTTTTTGATGGCCTGTATGTGCAAATGTACCCATGTACAAATGGACACCTCTACTTATCAAATAGAAGAGGCCAATGCAAATGAAGGAACTCTTCTTTCTTTACACTGAGTTAACTTTTTTTGCAAAGGGGGCAGATCAGCTCTGGCCAATTATGAACTGGTTCTGCTGACTCTCAGCAATTTAAATGTGTTAATTAAACTGGGAACTGCTTGCCTTCTGTGGTTCAGTAGAAAGGATTTATAAGTGGAATATATATTTTAAGTAAAATGTGTCTGCTGATTCTTTGTATTGGTCTGTAAACCTGAGTTGGCCTGAAGCAAGAGTGCTGATGGAAAATTGAGACCCAGACACATTTCATTGCCTGATGGATGGGGAGAAGCCACCCAGCCATGTTGCCTCATTTTTCTCGGAAGGAAGAGGGGTTGCATCTCTGCTCAGAGAAAATAAATCACAGGGTCAGAGGTCAGAGGTCATGAGTCCATAAAGCTTTATGATCTGTAGCCGACAGTTATTTCTCTCGGATAGAGAAGCAGGAGAGAGAAAACTAAGCTTACTCTCTTTTTTCATGTCCTATCTCTCTGAATTTAATTTCCTTGTTGTTATGTTCAATCCCAAAACATTGCTTTCTCAGTGTTTCTATTATTTATTCTTCCCTAACTCATTCCTTTTTACTACTGTTTGCTCCAGCATCCTATTTACCTTTTCTCAGTAGTGTTATTACTGTTTTATTTGTTTCAGCCAACTCTTCAACCTTCCCCAGGAACTTACTGTTAGTGACAACTTGCTTATTGACAAATTCCTGCCTCCTTGAAGAAATGCTGAATTAAATTATAAACTCTTTGTGCTCTTGTAATTTTTTCTACTATTAAGTTTATTTCCTTAATTCAATAGTTTTTTAATTTCTACATTTTAATTTGGCTTGGTATAGACAGGAGAACAATACTTACACTATCTTTCTTACATTTATTTCTAATTCTTGCTTTCTAGTTTATTTAAAAATATAAAAGGTTTAGATAAAAATTAGGCTTAAAATCCATTATAGATGTCTCAGCAAATTTAACAATAAAATGAACCTGAGTACATGCAATCTATGTGATTTATTTGGAAGGATATATTTCTGAATATTAATGGAGATGTCCATTTTGGTCATTTAAACAACAAAAGGAGTAAGAACAAAATAAAGAGTACAGCAGGAGAACTTAACAAATCTCACAAAAAAAAAATAAATAAAAATTAAAAAAAATGAGTCTGGAAGAGAAGAAAAGGAGATCAGAGGCAGAAAGAATGTTACAGAATGAATCTGGAATGAGTCACGTGCTCCTCTGCAGCCATCACAACCCTCATAAACTGCCAGTCCAGTGCTATAACATCTCAGCTAGATCGAAAGCTCCTTTGAGGCAGGTCTGGGTCTTGTGCGGAATTCTGTGTCTAGTCTCTAGCACAACTCCTGACACACAATGAGTACTCATTGTGTGCCCAGTGAGTCAATGATTAAATGAAATTATCAAAGACTTATGATAATGGGGCTCCTATTGCAGGGTTGTTCTGTCACTAATCTGTTCTCTATCAAGCTGTAGCTCATGTCATATTTTTTGTGGTCCTCCAAGTGTGCTGTGTTTTCTCACTTCAAGTTTCACATACTGTTCTTTCTGACTGAAGCAGACCCCATTCTCCACCCACCTTTACCTACTTGTTCTGTTTAGTGTTCAGTTTAGATGAACTTCCTCAGAGAGCTGGGTGAGGTTTTGCAACCAAGAGCATGCATCAAACTCTACTGGAGTCGCATATTTGACTTATCTGTACCTCTCTCTAGACTAAAAGTTTCTTAAGTGTAAAAAGAGTCTTACATATGTCTGTATTTCCAGTGTCTGGCCCAGAGCGTGAGGGTGAGTAGAAGCTCAGTAACATGCTTGTTGAATTAATAATGAACAAATGAGCACCAAGAACAAGAAAAAGAAATGGAAAGGAGAAGTAAATAATGATGAGAAGGGATGTACTATTGCAAAGAGCTCGTCTGCACTTACCTTGAGAATACAAGGTAAGATAAAGCACATCTTATCAGAAAACTACATTGATTTTGATGCTAGTGTCATCCTACGTGGACCATGTGATTGGATATGTGTGCTGTTCTGGGAGAATACAGGTTAGTAATGAGGTTGATGAGAACAGAATGTTCAGTTGGACTACAAATGACTAGAAGGCACATGACAAATAGGGTGTGTGGGCATTATCCTGGCCATGAATGGAAGACAGTTTGTTGGGTTGTCCCACTCTACATGCTGGAACTTTCTCCCCACTACCTTCTAACACATTCCTTTTCCTCTTATTAGGTATATAGTTTTATTCACTCCATGAAAATACCTTATTAATTTCTACTTCACTGTCTTTTCTTTTTTGTTTGTTTTTTCTTTTCCCTTTTCTTGTTCACCTATAAAATATGATTCTTCAGAAATCAGCTCAGTTGGGTATGGGGTCTGGGTTTTTCCAAACTTGTGTTGGCCTGCTAGTGGATGGAGCAAGGGCCCAGCTTGTCCCTAGATAGGGTCTGGGAGGCTGGAATTGCAGGCCGCAGGATCATGGTTTTCTTGCATCTGGTATCTGCCCCGTGGTGGGTGAAGCTAGTTCAGAGGCTAGGGCTGGCTTTCTGGAGAGCAGGGCTGGAGCCTGCCTACTGGTGCGTGGAGCTGGGTCTTGGTCTTCTGATGGGCAGGGCTGTGTCTAGAGGTGGCTGTGGGCTCAGAAAGCCTTTAGGCAGCCTGGCTGCTGATGGGTGAGGCTGTGTCACTGTCCAGTTAGTTGTTTGACCTGAGGTGTCCAGCACTGGCACCTACAGGCTGTTGGGTAGGGCCAGGTCTTGGCACTAATGAACTAGAGTGTGGATCCCAAGATGGCAACTGCCACCAGCAGTGTTCATGAAGTAGAATGTTCCAAAATATAGCTGCCACCAGTGTCCCCAGAGTGAGCTGCAGCCACACCCTGCCTCTCCATGAGACTCTCTAAGACTACTAGGTAGGCTTGCCCCAGCTCCTATCAAGTTACTCCTTTTGCCTTGCATCCTGGTGCACATGAGATTTTGTGTGTGCCCATTAAGAGCGAAGTCTTTATTTCCTCCAGTCTTGTGGGTTTCCCAAAATAAAGGCATGCAGGACTTCAAAGCCAAATGCTCTGGGAGGTCATCTTCCCAGGGTAGGACCCCAGCCTGAGAGCCTGATGTGGGGCTCAGAACTCTTACTCCTGTGGGAGAGCCTCTTCAATATTATTCTCCAGTTTGTGGTTCACCCACTCAGGGGAATGGGACATAATTAGACTGTGAGTCCGCCCTTCCTACCTCTCTCGTTGTTGTTCCTTCTTTATGTCTTTAGTTGTAGAAGATCTTTTCTGATAGGTTCTAGTCTTTTTCATCAATGGTTGTTCCGCAGACAGCTGTGATTTTGATGTGCTCGTGAGAGGAGGTGAGCTCAGGGTTTTTCTACTCCACCATCTTGGCCAATCTGTGGGCATAGAGGGAACATAATTCAACATAATAAAGGCCACATATGACAAACCCACAGCTAACATCATTCTCAATGGTGAAAAGCTGAAAACATTTCCTCTGAGATCAGGAACAAGACAAGGATGACCACTCTCACCACTTTTACCAACATAGTTGTGGAAGTCCTAGCCATAGCAATCAGAGAAGAAAAAGAAATACAAATTGGAAAGGGAGAAGTAAAACTGTCAGTGTTTGCAGATGGCAGGATACCACACATAGAAAATCCTAAAGATGCCACCAGAAAACTACTAGAGCTTATAGAGGAATTTGGTAAAGTTGCAGGATACAAAATTAATATACAGAAATCTGTTGCATTTCTATATACTAAAAATGAAATATCAGAAAGAGAAATTAAGGAAACAATCTCATTTACCATTGCATTAAAAAGAATAAAATACCTATGAATAAACCTACCTAAGGAGGCAAAAGACCTGTACTCTGAAGACTGTAATATACTGATGAAAGAAACTGAAGATGATACAAACAGATGGAAAGATACTGTGTTCTTGGATTGGAAGAATCAGTATTGCTAAAATGACCATACTACCCAAGGCAACCTAAAGAATCAATGCAATCCCTATCAAGCTACTGATGGCATTTTTCACAGAACCAGAACAAAAAAGTTTTAATTTGTATGGAAACACAAAAGACCCCAAGTAGCCAAAACAATCTTGAGAAAGAACAGAGCTGGAGGAATCATGCTTCCTGGCTTCAGGCTATAATACAAAGCCACAGTAATCAAAAGAGTATGGTACAGGCACAAAAATAGACATATAGATCAATGGAACAGGACAGAGAGTCCAGAAGTAAACCCATGCACTTAAGGTCAGTTAATCTATGACAAAAGAGGCAAGAATACACGATGGAGAAAAGACAGTCTCTTCAATAAATGGTGCTGGGAAAACTGGACAGCTACATGTAAAAGAATGAAATTAGAACACTCTCTAACACAATACACAAAAATAAACTCAAAATAGATTAAAGACCTAAATGTAAGACCAGACACTATAAACTCATAGAGGAAAACACAGGCAGACACTCTGACATAAACTGCAGCATTATGTTTTTGGATCCATCTCCTTGAGTAAAGGAAATAAAAGCAAAAATATGCAAATAGGACCTAATTAAATTTAAAAGCTTTTGCACAGCAAAGGAAACCATAAACAAGACGAAAAGATAGCCCTCAGAATGGGAGAAAGTATTTGCAAATGCTATGACTGATAAGGGGTTAATATCTCACATATATAAACAGCTCATACAACTCAATATCAAAAAAACAAACAACCCAGTTAAAAATGGGCAAAGAAACTGAATAGATATTTTTCTAAAGAGGACATGCAGATGACCAACAGGCACATGAAAAGATACTCAACATCCCTAATCATCAGGGAAACGCAAATCAAAACCACAATGAGATATCACCTCACACTTGTCAGAATGGATATCATCAAAATGAAGACAAGGACGAGGGGAAGATGGCAGAAGAGTAAGTCGTGGAGATCATCTTCCTCCCCACAGATACACCAGAAATACATCTACACGTGGAACAACTCCTACAGAACACCTACTGAACTCTGGCAGAAGACCTCAGACCTCCCAAAAGGCAAGAAAGTCCCCACGTACCTGGGTAGGAAAGAAAAAAAGAATAAACAGAGACAAAGGGATAGGGATGGGAGCTGCACCAGTGGGAGGGAGCTGTGGAGGAAAGGTTTCCACACATTAGGAAGCCCCTTCGTGGGCGGAGACTGTGGGTGGCAGAGGGGGAAGCTACGGAGCCCCGGAGGAGAGCACAGCAACAGGGGTGCGGAGGGCAAAGCGGAGAGATTCCCGCACAGAGGATCGGGGCCGACCGGCACTCAACAGCCCGAGAGGCCTGTCTGCTCACCCACCACGGTGGGCAGGGCTGGGAGCTGAGGCTCGGGCTTCGGTAGGAGCGCAGGGAGAGGACAGGCTGGCGGCGGAAACACAGCCTGCAGGGGGTTAGTGCACCATGGCTAGCTGGGAAGGAGTCCGGGAAAAAGTCTGGACCTGCCGAAGAGGCAAGAGACTTTTTCTTCCCTCTTTGTTTCCTGGTGCGCGAGGAGAAGGGATTAAGAGCGCTGCTTAAAGGAGCTCCAGAGACGGGCACGAGCCGCAGCTAACAGCGCGGACCCCAGAGACGGGCAGGAGACGCTAAGGCTGCTGCTGCTGCCACCAAGAAGCCTGTGTGCGAGCACAGGTCACTATCCACACCTCCCTTCTGGGAATCCTGTGCAGCCCACCACTGCCAGGGTCCCGGGATCCGGGGACAACTTCCCTGGGAGAACGCACGGCGCGCCTCAGCCTCGTGCAACGTCATGCCGGCCTCTGCCGCTGCAGGATCGCCCTGCACTCCGTACCCCTCCCTCCCCCAGGCTTGAGTGAGCCAGAGTCCCCGAAGCAGCTGCTCCTTTAACCCTGTCCTGTCTGAGCAAAGAACAGACGCCCTCCAGCGACCTACACGCAGAGGCAGGTCCAAATCCAAAGCTGAGCCCCAGGAGCTGTGCAAACAAAGAAGAGAAAGGGAAATCTCTCCCAGCAGCCTCAGAAGCAGTGGATTAAAGCTCCACAATCAACTTGATGTACCCTGCATCTGTGGAATACATGAATAGACAACGAATCATCCCAAATTGAGGAGGTGGACTTTGAGAGCAAGATTTATTATTTTTTCCCCTTCTCCTCTTTTTCTGAGTATGTGTATGCTTCTGTGTGATATTTTGTCTGTATACCTTTGCTTTCACCATTTGTCCTAGGGTTCTATCTGTCGATTTTTTTTTTTCTTTAAAAAAATTTTTTTTCTTAATAATTATTTTTTATTTTAATAACTTTATTTTATCTTACTGTATTTTATCTTCTTTCTTTCTTTTTTCTTTCTTTCTTTCTTTCCTTCTTTCCTTCCCTTCCTTCCTTCCTTCTTCCTTCCTTCCTTCCCTCTTTCCTTCCTTCCTTCCTTTCTTTTCTTTCTTCTACCTTTTATTCTGAGCCATGTGGATGAAAGGCTCTTGGTGCTGCAGCCAGGAGTCAGTGCTGTGCCTCTGAGGTGGGGGACCCAACTTCAGGACACTGGTCCACAAGAGACCTCCCAGCTCCACGTAATATAAAATGGCAAAAATCTCCCAGAGATCTCCATCTCAACACCAGCACCCAGCTTCACTCAACGACCAGCAAGCTACAGTGCTGGACACCCTATGCCAAAGAACTAACAAGACAGGAACACAACCTCACCCATTAGCAGAGAGGCTGCTTAAAATCGTAAGTCCACAGACACCCCAAAACACACCACCAGACGTGGACCTGCCCACCAGAAAGACAAGATCCAGCCTCATCCACCAGAACACAGGCACTAGTCCCCTCCACCAGGAAGCCTACACAACCCACTGAACCAACTTTAGCCACTGGGGACTGACAGCAAACACACTGGGAACTACGAACCTGCAACCTGCAAAAAGGAGACCCCAAACACAGTAAGATAAGCAAAATGAGAAGACATAAAAACACACAGCAGATGAAGGAGCAAGATAAAAACCCACCAGACCTAACAAATGAAGAGGAAATAGGCAGTCCACCTGAAAAAGAATTCAGAATAATGATAGTAATGATGATCCAAAATCTCAGAAAGAGAATAGACAAAATGCAAGAAACATTTAACAAGGACCTAGAAGAACTAAAGATGAAACAAGCAATGATGAAGAACACAATAAATGAAATTTAAAATAATCTAGATGGGATCAATAGCAGAATAACTGAGGCAGAAGAATGGATAAGTGACCTGGAAGATAAAATAGTGGAAATAACTACTGCAGAGCAGAATAAAGAAAAAAGAATGAAAAGAACTGAGGACAGTCTCACACACCTCTGGGACAACAATAAACACACCAACATTTGAATTATAGGGGTTCCAGAAGAAGAAGAGAAAAAGAAAGGGACTGAGAAAATATTTGAAGAGATTATAGTTGAAAACTTCCCTAATATGGGAAAGGAAATAGTTACTCAAGTCCAGGAAGCACAGAGAGTCACATACAGGATAAATCCAAAGAGAAATATGCCAAGACATATATTAATCAAACTGTCAAAAATTAAACACAAAGAAAACATATTAAAAGCAGCAAGGGAAAAACAACAAATAACACACAAGGTTAACAGCTGATCTATCAGCAGAAACTCTGCAAGCCAGAAGGGACGGGCAGGACATATTTAAAGTGATGAAGGAGAAAAACCTACAACTGAGATTACTCTACCCAGCAAACATCTCATTCAGATTTGATTAAAAACTTCACAGACAAGCAAAAGGTGAGAGAGTTCAGCACCACCAAACCAGCTCTACAACAACTGCTAAAGGAACCTCTCTAGGCAAGAAACACAAGAGAAGGAAAAGACCTACAATAACGAACCCATAATAATTAAGAAAATGGGAATAGGAATATACATATCGATAATTACCTTAAATGTAAATGGACTAAATGCTCCCACCAAAAGACACAGATTGGCTGAATGGACACAAAAACAAGACCCATATATATGCTATCTACAAGAGACCCACTTCACACCTACAGACACATACAGACTGAAAGTAAGGGGATGGAAAAAGATATTCCATGCAAATGGAAACAAAAAGAAAGCTGGAGTAGCAATTCTCATATCAGACAAAATAGACTTTAAAATAAAGACTATTAGAAGAGACAAAGAAGGACACTACATAATGATAAAGGGATCGATCCAAGAAGAAGATATAACAATTGTAAATATTTATGCACCCAACATAGGAGCACCTGAATACATAAGGCAAATACTAACAGCCATAAAAGGGGAAATTGACAGTAACACATTCATAGTAGGGGACTTTAACACCCCACTTTCACCAAAGGACAGATCATCCAAAATGAAAATAAATAAGGAAACACAAGCTTTAAATGATACATTAAACAAGATGGACTTAATTGATATTTATAGGACATTCCATCCAAAAACAACAGAATACACATTTTTCTCAAGTGCTCATGGAACATTCTCCAGGATAGATCATATCTTGGGTCACAAATCAAGCCTTTGTAAATTTAAGAAAATTGAAATTGTATCAAGTATCTTTTCCAACCACAACGCTATGAGACTAGATATCAATTACAGGAAAAGATCTGTAAAAAATACAAACACATGGAGGCTAAACAATACACTACTTAATAACGAAGTGATCACTGAAGAAATCAAAGAGGAAATCAAAAAATACCTAGAAACAAATGACAATGGAGACACGACGACCCAAAAGCAATGGGATGCAGCAAAAGCAGTTCTAAGAGGGAAGTTTATAGTAATACCATCCTACCTTAAGAAACAGGAAAGATCTCGAATAAACAACCTAACCTTGCACCTAAAGCAATTAGAGAAAGAAGAACAAAACAACCCCAAAGTTAGCAGAAGGAAAGAAATCATAATAATCAGATCAGAAATAAATGAAAAAGAAATGAAGGAAATGATAGCAAAGATCAATAAAACTAAAAGCTGGTTCTTTCAGAAGATAAACAAAATAGATAAACTATTAGCCAGACTCATCAGGAAAAAGAAGGAGAAGACTCAAATCAATAGAATTAGAAATGAAAAAGGAGAAGTAACAACTGACACTGCAAAAATACAAAAGATCATGAGAGATTACTACAAGCAACTCTATGCCAATGAAAGAGACAACCTGGAAGAAATGGACAAATTCTTAGAAATGCACAACTGCCAAGACTAGATCAGGAAGAAATAGAAAATATGAACAGACCAATCACAAGCACTGAAATTGAAACTGTGATTAAAAATCTTCCAAGAAACAAAAGCCTGGGACCAGATGGCTTCACAGGCGAATTCTATCAAACATTTAGAGAAGAGCTAACACCTATCCTTCTCAAACTCTTCCAAAATATAGCAGAGGGAGGAACACTCCCAAACTCATTCTACGAGGCCACCATCACCTTGATACCAAAACCTGACAAGGATGTCACGAAGAAAGAAAACTACAGGCCAATATCACTGATGAACATAGATGCAAAAATCCTCAACAAAATACTAGCAAACAGAATCCAACAGCACATTAAAAGGATCATACACCATGATCAAGTGGGGTTTATTCCAGGAATGCAAGGATTCTTCAATATATGCAGATCAATCAATGTGATACACCATATTAACAAACTGAAGTAGAAAAACCATATGATCATCTCAATAGATGCAGAGAAAGCTTTCGACAAAATTCAACACCCATTTATGATAAAAACCCTCCGGAAAGTAGGCATAGAGGGAATTTTCCTCAACATAATAAAGGCCATATATGACAAACCCACAGCCAACATCATCCTCAATGGTGAAAAACTGAAAGCATTTCCACTGAGATCAGAAACAAGACAAGGTTGCCCACTCTCACCACTCTTATTCAACATGGTTTTGGAAGTTTTAGCCACAGCAATCAGAGAAGAAAAGGAAATAAAAGGAATCCAAATCGGAAAAGAATAAGTAAAGCATGTCACTGTTTGCAGATGACATGATACTATACATAGAGAATCCTAAAGATGCTACCAAAAAACTACTAGAGCTAAGCAATGAATTTGGTAAAGTAGCAGGATACAAAATTAATGTACAGAAATCTCTGGCATTCCTACACACTAACGATGAAAAATCTGAAAGTGAAATCAAGAAAAGAGTCCCATTTATCATTGCAACAAAAAGAATAAAATATCTAGGAATAAATCTACCTAAGGAGACAAAAGACCTGTATGCAGAAAATTATAAGACACTGATGAAAGAAATTAAAGGTGACACAAATAGATGGAGAGATATACCATGTTCTTGGATTGGAAGAATCAACAGTGTGAAAATTACTACCCAAAGCAATCTACAGATTCAATGCAATCCCTATCAAACTACCACTGGCATTTTTCACAGAACTAGAACAAAAAATTTCACAATTTGTATGGAAACACAAAAGACCCCGAATAGCCAAAGCAATCTTGAGAACGAAAAACAGAGCTGGAGGAATCAGGCTCCCTGACTTCAGACTATACTACAAAGCTACAGTAATCAAGACAGTATGGTACTGGGACCAAAACAGAAAGGTAGATCAATGGAATAGGATAGAAAGCCCAGAGATAAACTCATGCCCATATGGTCACCTTATCTTTGACAAAGGAGGCAGGAATGTAAAGTGGAGAAAGGACAGCCTCTTCAATAAGTGGTGCTGGGAAAACGGGACAAGTACATGTAAAAGTATGAGATTAGATCACTTCCTAACACCATATACAAAAATAAGCTCAAAATGGATTAAAGACCGAAATGTAAGGCCAGAAACTATCAAACTTTTCGAAGAAAACATAGGCAGAACACTCTATGATATAAATCACAGCAAGATCCTTTTTGACCCACCTCCTAGAGAAATGGAAATAAAAACAAAAATAAACGAATGGGACCTAATGAAACTTCCAAGCTTTCGCACAGCAAAGGAAACCATAAACAAGACCAAAAGACAACCCTCAGAATAGGAGAAAATATTTGCAAATGAAGCAACTGACAAAGGATTAATCTCCAAAATTTACAAGCAGCTCATGCAGCTCAGTAACAAAAACTAAACAACCCAATCCAAAAATGGGCAGAAGACCTAAACAGACATTTCTCCAAAGAATATATAGAGACTGCCAACAGACACATGAAAGAATGCTCAACATCATTAATCATTAGAGAAATGCAAATCAAAACTACAATGAGATATCATCTCACACCAGTCAGAATGGCCATCATCAAAAAATCTACAAACAATAAATGCTGGAGAGGGTGTGGAGAAAAGGGAACACTCTTGCACTGCTGTTGGGAATGTGAATTGGTACAGCCACTATGGAGAACAGTATGGAGGTTCCTTAAAAAACTACAAATAGAACTACCATATGACCCAGCAATCCCACTACTGGGCATATACCCTGAGAAAACCATAATTCAAAAAGAGTCATGTACCAAAATGTTCATTGAAGCTCTATTTACAATAGCCAGGAGATGGAAACAACCAAAGTGTCCATCATTGGATGAATGGATAAAGAAGATGTGGCACATATATACAATGGAATATTACTCAGCCATAAAAAGAAACGAAATTGAGCTATTTGTAATGAGGTGGATGGACTTGGTGTCTGTCATACAGAGTGAAGTAAGTCAGAAAGAGAGAGACAGGTACCGTATGCTAACACATATATATGGAATTTAAGAAAAAAAAATGTCATGAAGAACCTAGGGTTAAGACAGGAATAAAGACACAGACCTAGTAGAGAATGGACTTGAGGATATGGAGAGGGGGAAGGTAAGCTGTGACGAGGCGAGAGAGTGGCATGGACATATATACACTACCAAGCGTAAGATAGATAGCTAGTGGGAGGCAGCCACATAGCACAGGGAGGTCAGCTCGGTGCTTTGTGACTACCTGGAGGTGTGGGATAGGGAGGGTGGGAGGGAGGGAGATGCAGGAGGGAGGAGATATGGGAACATATGTATATGTATAACTGATTCACTTTCTTATAAAGCAGAAACTAAAACACCATTGTAAAACAATTATACTCCAATAAAGATGTAAAAAAAAAAGAACACAAATAACAGATGCTGGCGAGGATGTGGAGAAAAGGAAACCTTTATACACTGTTGGTGGGAATATAAATTGGTGCAGCCACTGTGGAAGCAGTAAGAAGGTTTCTCAAAACACTACAAATACAACTACCATATGACACAGCAATTCCACTCCTGGGTATATATCGGAAAAAATAACAACACTAACTTGAAAATACACACACCCCAATGTTATTAGCAGCATTCTTTACAATTGCCAAGATATGAAAGCAACCTAAGTGTCCATCAACAGATCAATAAAGAAGAGGTGGTATATGTATGTATACACACACACACAATGCAATACTGGACAGCCAGAAAAAGTAATGAAATTTTCCCATCTGTAGCAACATGAATGGACTTGGAGTGCATTATGCTAAGTGAAATAAGTCAGAGAAAGACAAGTACTGTATGATATCATTTACATGTGGAATCTAAAAAAAAAACAGAAACAAATTAGTGGGACTTCCCTGGTGGCGCAGTGGTTTAGAATCCGCCTGCCAATGCAGGGGACACAGGTTCGATCTCTGACCTGGGAAGATCCCACATGCCACAGAGCAACTAAGCCTGTGCACCACAACTACTGAGCCTGCGCTCTAGAGCCCACGAGCCACATCTACTGAAGCCCACATGCCTAAAGCCCGTGCTCTGCAACAAAAGAAGCCACTGCAATGAGAAGCCCGCGCACCCCAATGAAGACCCAATGCAGCCAAAAATAAATATAAATAAATAAATTTATAAAAACAAAGATGTGCCAAGACTGCCACAATATAATGTTAAAAAAAAAGAAAAATATTTATTAGTAAATATAACAAAAATGAAGCAGACCCACTGATACAGAGAAGAAACTAGTGGTTACCAGTAGGGAGGTGGGGAGGGGTGATATAGGGTTGAGGGAGTGGGAGGTATAAACTATTGGTTGTAAGATAGGCTACAAGGACATATTGTACAACATGAGGAATATAACTAATATTTTATAATAACTATAAATGAAGTGTAACCTTTAAAATTTGTATAAAAAATTTTAAACTTTTAAAAAATATATCAATTCAAGTTTCCCTGCCTCCAGGCTAATATAAGACTTCCAAATCTAAGTCTGTCATCTTCAGAACACCTACAATATTGCCATCTACATTACACAACCAATACACGATATAATCATGAATAACATTATATTTTCTACTGCTTTATCTACTCACTTTGTCTCCCAACCAGACTATAAACTCCTTCAGTGTAGGGATTACAATTTAGACTTTTTGTAATCCTTCAAAATATTTGGTCTGATAACATTTTATTTACTCAATGAGTACTTGCTGACTGAGGAAAACAGGTTTGTAGATAACTTTTAAAAATATATGTTTATGAAGGAACATGGTTCTCAAACAGCTTTCTGGTTGTCCTCCCCCAATTTTTGCCTTTGATATAAAATTTGGGACATCCTGGTTCTATAATTCTATATGTATATAGGTATACATGTATAAATATAATTATAGATAAGTAGAAGTAACTATTTCACTGTTTCATTTTAAACTTCATATTCAAGAAGTTGAATTATACTTGCAAGCTTCTTTTCTCTTATTCATTCCTTAGAGGGTATGATAAATAGTTGTTTACTGCCCTTTGAATAATAGACTGTCACAAATGTTACTTCTGGTTTTCTCCTTTCTCGGCTGAACAACCTTAGCTCCTTTAGACATTTAAATGCCATGAACAGATGCTCAATATTACTTGGTGGCTGGGCATGATTTATAGTGTTTATTTCTGGAAGGAGATCAAAATAGAAGCATTATGTATTTTTAAAGCTTTTCTTTCACATATGGCATGCTTTACAGGGAGTGAGGATTTGGATGAATGGATAGATTAATACAGCTAATATTCTCATTTCAGTCTCACCTAAAAAGAGGAGAAATACAGGAAATATCATAATGGAAGCTAAAATGCACAAGATGCTATTTTACTATTAACTCAGACCTTTCTTATGCCAGATGGTGTTAGAGGAAAGCTTTTGTTTTCTTGATGATGGGCATCTCCTTTGAATTTTGCTAACCAGACATGTTTCCTCTCTTCTCGGCATTCACAGACACTGTGGCCTTCTTTTACGTAACTCTTGCATGCAGTAGTTGGTTTGCGTTTCCAGGCATTGAATATCCTTCTGATTGGTTTCTGGGAGAGGAATTTATACTTCTTGATGTATTGATTTTAATCTTCAAGGATTTGGATAACCATGCATACTACCATAACACCCTGTAATAGCACTCACCACATTAAAATGTCATTTACCTATTTTCCTGCCTCTCTGAAACCCATACTACACACTCCCAGTTATCAGGAACTCTTTCTGATTTATCTTTCTATTCTAGTCTGGCATATGGCAGATTCTCTCTAAACATTTCTCGAGTACATGATCAAATGAAGACCAGAAATTCAAGTCTACTTTGATATTTAAAGGAAGTCTTTATACTTCCTGGAATCACATGGGACAGAGGGAACATTTATTATAAATAGATGTCTATGCTGTGTCTGTGTCACAGCACATGTTACCTCATTTAATCTTTTCAAGAAATTCATGAGCTATTCCCTTATTTGCTGCCATTTGTTAGTTATTTCCCTATTTGATATATACTATGTCCTATCTTTTAAAACACTTTATCGTTTAATATTTTTAATGATCCTTTGAAGCAGGTATTACTGTTCTCATTTTTAAAATAAGGAAGTTGAGGCTCAAAGAAGACATGAAGTGTTTGAATCCAGATCTACCTAACTCTAAAACCCAAATATTTCCTACTTGACCATCATGAGTTGGAGACAAAATGTTTGGGACAAATAGGTTATTTATGTGACTTTTCTGCTTTCTTTATTTTTACTCTAATGCTGGTATCTACCACTTCTCCTTGTGTATCTTGTATTAACTCTCTTCTAGACAGAAGACCTTATTATTCACTATAAAATATAGAGAAACCTTATTGGTCATCTTAAAGGCTGCTAGTCCAATGTTAAGTCAATAAATATATTCCTGTGATGAACAATCCTTGGTTCAGTCAGTTGTGACCAGATTCTTAAAGTCACATTCCAGAAAGCTTAGCTACCTTTGCATAAGGACCTGCCTTGGCAGCTTTTCCCAGAAGAGGCCTGTAGGTCTGCCAGTTGCTCAGAATTTCATGAGTGGTCCAGTCACAGATAGAAGATGCTGCCAAAGGTAAGTATGAGACCTTCATCAGTAGAGTAATTTTAAGCACAGCTTTACTAAAGCAGCACCAAATTCTAATTGGATCTACTAGACTTAATTTAAGGAGCCACAGTGGACTAATTCTAATATACTGTTACATCCAATATATCAGCACAATATTATATGTAAGCAAGGGTGTGTGTGTATAATGTGTAAAATGGGAGAAGGGATGGGAATGTGAGAGCAGGGTGGTGGACTGAAAACATTATTTTAACCTTGTTTATTGTACCATAACAGGTCTTGGTATTGCCCCTCAAGAAAGACATAAGAGTAGAGAAGGAAAGGTAACTAAATAAGCAAAAGAGAAAGAGGTTGCCATGCTGGTAAAACTAGATCCTAAGGTGAAAGGAAACTTAGAGGTCAGCTAATACAACTCCCTAAACCAAGGGGAATGCCATTTCCATTGTCATCTGTGAGTATCAACTATCCTCAAAAGGATAGTTCAGAAGATTATCATTCCTCATTTTGCAAAGATGAAGACAGAGAGGAGAGAAGTCAAAAGTATTAATGTGGGAAGGGTATGGGTAGGCTATATCAGATGCAGTCACCCAACAGCAGAATATCAGACTTAAAAGCACCTCTTGAACCTGGGACATGGGCGTGTATTTGGGGCATTTAGCATGGCACAGATGGAATGTGAAATAGACTTCTCGTCCTGAGACCTAGATTCTAGGCCACTCTCCATCATTATTAACTAGCTATGTATCACTGAGCTGTACACATGATTTCTTATCTGTGAAATGAAAGGGTAGGATTAAAAGATTCCTACATTATTTTCCAGCAATAAATTACTTGATCCTAAAGAAAATATTTACTTCTGACAATGGATGAACTGTAGAACAAATTACTCTAAGGCTGTATTGGTTAAAAATAAAAATACCTTTGGGGGATGTTGATCACTACTTCTGCAAAGAACTAAATTCAAAATCTTCATTATACCATTGGAACCTTAACTTTGATACAATCAACAGGCTTACTCATACATTATTTAGCCCCCTAAGGCCTATCTCTTGCTCATCTCTCTGCCGAAAGTGCTTATTTGTGTGCCTGTGCAGTGACCAACCTAGACTTGGTACATGTGCTGGGTGGAACTGGCTGAGTTGAAAACCATGGCATAGGTGCCAGTGGAGTCTGCAGTGGAAGACCTGATGCCTCAGATGTTGCCAGTGGAGCCCTGCAACTTGACAGAAAATTTAGCTCCCTCTCTATCCCCAAGGATGCCTCAGGAATCCCTGAGGCCAGTCTAGATTGAAGTAGCTCAATGTCCAGATGTGGTAGCTCACATCGACCCAAAGAATTTGAAAAGGAAGCAAAGTGTGAATGTTTCTCTTTCAGAATAAAAACCTGTTCCTAAAGGATATTCCTCCAAACTTCAGAGGCAAGAGCAACAAGTAGCACCGTTTCCAACTGTTCAACAGAGCGTGAACAGACACTGAAGTCACTGGAAATCTCAGCAGTTGGGTAGTAACAGGATCATGCCTTTCAACTATGTAAAATACGTAATTATTTCTCCTTTCCCGGGATAAATATCCTTCATTCTTCCAAAATCTGAAGATGAAGAAAGCTGTAAAAACTTTTGTCTGGGTGAAATGTTATACTCAGAAGGGGCTGTTGGATCAGCTACAAATTGAAGTCCTGGGATGGATTATCCCCAGATTGGTTTTCCTCCCTTGCTTCTTATAGTTAGCAGAATAAATCAATCAACAGTAACTAGTGTCTTGGAATTTATGAGTAACTGGCTTAGAGAAAGAGAATTATTACAGAATTGGGATGATGACTTTATGCATTATTGGCTTGTCTTGGAAAACCTTTATTACCTGAGGATCATTCACTAATTTGGCAGCTTGCAAGAAGGTGCTCTGAAGTGAGGCTCTTAGTGGACAGCAAAGATGAATTTGAATTGATTAATCTGCTTGGTTAGCAGGTATTTTCACCAATGTGATTTAGGTGATAAGCCATCTTGATGTAGCTGATCTCAGGGATAGAAGATACTTGTGATGATGGCAGCCTAAGTCTGAGGCAGTGCAATGACAATTCAAGTGCAAGTTGCATCGTATCTTCAACACTATGCGAAGGGTCCTCAGCTTAGCCTGTGTAACTCAAGCTGATATTCAGAAGACAGATTGTATTGATTTGAATATCTGAGTGTCTTTGGAAAATCCCACCCAGTTTCTGATGGACAGTTTAAAGAGTTTTCTGAAATCAAATGTTTTTAAAACAAATTAAGTGCCATTTATTGATGAAGCATCCTGCACAGAAACTGTATGATGAAATTTTACAGAGGTCCTCGGTGCTGTTATATTGTTTATTTACATATACACATATAAAAATTGAATTGAAAATGTGAAAAAAATAGCTTTCAGGGATGTGGAGCTCAAGCTTTCTATTACACTCTCCTCCACTAAAAATTATGTCGTTATTGTGGCTTCCCCGTAGACCTGTCCCACATCTTCTTCTCTGGGCCCTATATTTTTCTTTATAAGATCAGCTTGCTTGTTCTGGGTCCCCCCCACAGACTCGCTGCTGGGTTAGAGAGGTGCTAACGTTCAGAAGGATATCAAAGCTATTATGTAGCTGTACCTTGTACAGGTTGTGCACTGCACTGGAGCACCCAACTGAAGGAGCAAGTGGGGGCTGCAGTGTGCCTTTGTGCGGGTGCATCTACCTTAAGGCAGGCATGCCTTTTTTCCAATTCACTCTAGGGGGTAGTATGGCCTTGAGGTGTTCTGGGAAGCAGGATTTACCCACTTGCTGCATCATCTGAAAAGGTCTGACCTATACCAACATTGTGAATATCCATTCCTCAATGCCAAACATCACACAACTAATTACAAGGGGCTCTTTCTGGGGGGCTAAAAAATAAATAATACAAAGCAGTTCCACTTAAGGGGTAAAACATTCTAGGCAGCTCAGATTAAACTTCTGGATCAGCCTATTTTGTTGAATAACAGTACATTATCATGGGAGGACACATTTTTTAAACAAAATTTATTGGTCAAAATTTCCTCAGGGCTAACTTGCACTGAATCCCTGCTGAATGATCTCAAAGGAATAAAGCAAATTACATACACTGCATTAGGCCTTAGAATGCATGGTGCAGTAAAAAGCAGATTCAGACACTCTCTGTAGGTGCCATGCTTGACAGAGAATGGAAAATCTCATTGAAACACTTGTTGATATTCTTTGTCTCTCATAAAGAATTCGATACACTTCTCTGCAGATCTACTTGTGGTTTGGAATGAAAATATGTTGTGTAAGGCTGCCCTAGAATTTCATGGAAAATGTAAATTGTCCAAGCTCTCTTCCAAATACAATCAGACTTAAAGTGGTTCCCATAGCTCTCCCCTTCAACCATAAGATGTTCCCATTAGTGCCAATTAATGCTGAGACCCTGGCAGCCTGTGTGCATGATTCATTAATGAGAAGCCTCATTTACAGCTGAGAAAGCAATGCAGTGTAGCAGCTGTAATAATTTCTCACCTCCTCTGCAAACTGCTGACCTCTCACCATGGATAAGCTGCCCTCCCTTTGGCCTATGGCAGTGTGTGCACAGGGGACAGTGGACGATGGCAACAATGATGGTGAAATTCTACTTAACATTCCAGCTTCCATGCTTACTTGAGACCAAATGTGAGACTGAGACTCTAACCTTCCTTTCTCAAACGAAATTTCTAATTCAATTAAAGATGGGACAGAGAAGCCAAAACCTCTATTACTCTACAATACATTGCTTTTCTACAAGATACCCACTTCACCAACAGCCTCTAAATCTGTAGAATATATTGCTAGTCTCATTACTAACATGACTCCAGTAATCAAACTGGCTCAACCAATTTATAACCAGGCTGTGTAAAAGATGCTGGTTTATACAATCTATATATATATATATTTAATTATGCCCAGATATTTCATTGCTATGACTCCAGATACCATAGTTATTTATTAAATGGTAACAACCAAGTTACCATTTTTTTCCTATCCAGATGCTATCTTATTCTGCAACCTAAACAGGGGTACAAACAAGAAGTGATTGGACACTGAGTGCCACCCACAGTCTCCCAGATCTGCCATAGTCAGAAGATTAGGGAGAAGGTACCCCTGAGTCCAACAAGCCCGGTCGCAGTCATGCTATTCAAAATGAGAAAGGGACTCTCTGCTTCTGAGAGAAAAACATTCAAGGCCCAGAAATCCCTTTTATCCATGAACTTGGCGGGCATCTTTCTCCCCATTCCTATCCTTGCTCCTAGAAGTGAGCGTGAGACACTCATCAGTAGAGTTGTTTTAAGTCCTGCTTTACTTGAAGCAGCATCAAATTCTAAACAAAAATCTTTTGGCTTTAGTATTAATTTTCATTTATCTCAAGAGGGAGCTGGGCTGAAATACAATTTTGTACTTTCTACAAACAATAGTGCAAGTAACATCGAAGGGGAAGCATTTATGTTACTTAGGATAATCAATTGCTTTTCAAGCACCATTAAGCCTTTTAGAAATGGTACATTTTATCAATATCCCAGCTGTGCTATTAACAAGTATGTGACCTCAGACAAGTCCCTAACCCTCTTTAGGCCTCAGTCTGTTCATCTGTAAAATGAGAGCACTAGATTGGATTTTCCCTATGGATCCTTGTAGCTCTAAGAGGCTATGATTCTATACATTAGTTGCAAATGACTCTTACCTCGGTGATAAAAATCAGTGGTCTGAAACACTCTTGGAATCAAGGCTGTTTCCAGCTTTTTTTCTCCTGGATGAAGATGGAAATAGCAGTCATTACCTGGGGCCTTGGGGGCTACTTGCTTGTACTCAGGCTTTCTGAAAAGTTGAGATGCATTAATTGGCTATCTTCTGGGTCTAAATCTATTTCTAAATTGATTGGGGATTTTATATTTTTCCCTATGAGATCCAGTGACAGCTAGGTACTCAAAAAAATTAGAGTTAAACAAGGAGACATAGTTCTGCCCCCTGGAGGGCTCCACCTACAACAAACCTCAACCCGGCTCAAGCCTCTGGTAATTTTCTGGAGAATGCAGGGACCAAAAATTACCCAGGAAAGTTATACATTTCTGATATGTTTAAATAAATTGAGGCAGAATTTTATGTATCTCATAGAGTCAAGATGATGGCAAGTAAACTGTATTAGCTAAACTAAGATTTATTATTAACCATCCATACCCAACGTGGCGAAAGTTATCCACGAGGCTATATATCTTTTTATGTTTGTGACTTGTCATTTTTAAAAGCTATATATGTTAATACCTGAAGGATTCAGAGGCTATAATGCTGTTTACTTTTAATAAAGCTATGTAGTCAGATTAAGCACAGGTTAATAATACCAGTTTGTTCTTTTCAGAGCAAAGCAAAAGCCTGTGGACTTATGGACAGAAGTTTCACAGGCTAACTGTCCTTACAAACCTCTACTACAAAGAATGATAGGACTTTGGCTTCGTTTCCTCGATAGCTATATCAGTGGAGTAAGTTCTGTAATTTCATTTCTTGAGCAAACTATTCAGATAATCCTTCACACAGAATTATAGCTTCTATTAAAAATGTGTATTCTTTCCCAAAGCCTTTTTCCTCTCTTGTTTTAATATGAAACAATATCAGAGCATTGGGAAAGAATTATTATCCTTGTCAACATCCTTAGGGGGCCTGACTAATATAAGAACCACTTCTTCCTGACTAATGATACTACAGGCTGCAGGAGCCTTCCCCAAACAACCCTGTAATTCAAGTCCTTTGTATCTAGTGTGTTTTTGACAGACTGGTTAATAGTGTCTGCTAAAGAAAAGTATTCCTCTCAATTTCAATCACAAAGCAACCTCTAAGGAAATTCTCAAGTCTGTTAAGTAGGCTAGACTTAAAACATCATACTCACCTGTGACACTCTTGCCTCAATAGAGATGTTGCTTATGAAAGCGGAGCCTATACAAGGAAATGTGGAGTATGAATGACAGCTAAAGGCCGTGCACTGTAGTACAGAGGAAGACAAACAGATGAACAGTAAAAATCTTAAATTCTTCTTCTACATGATAATACAAGTAATAATAAAAAGCTATAATAAAAGTTATATATTGAATACTTACCTAATGCTAGAAAATCTTCTAAGTGTTTTACATATAACTAATTTAATCCTCATATGAACCTTAGAAGGTTGTTAGTAGGACTATAATATGTAGATAGTTTTGTCTGGTATTTATTTTACTTAATATTGTTTTGTTTGCATTTTTCTATATCATTTTTTAAAATTTGATTTTTAAAAGCTATTGACATTCCATTATTTGGGTAATATATAACTTTATTCATTTCAATATTGCAAACTTGGCTTGGAAATTTCCCCTGTGGCAAGAAAGAGCAGAGAAGATTCAAAAGATATACCAGAGGACAGATAAGCAAAAAGTATATTGTATTGTGTAGTTTCTCAATAGTTTCAATTGTGTAAGTGTCTTTCTTTGATGGGTCTTTTGTTGTTTGTGAATGTGCCAAAATGGCTGCTGATAGATTTGGCATCTATTATGAGCCCTATTGCGAGTCCTCCCCCCTTCAACCCCATTCATATGTTGAAGTCCTAGCCCTCAGTACTTCAGATGTGACTCTATTTGAAGATATAGACTTAAAAGAGGTAATTAAGGTTAAATGAGGTCATTGGGATGGACCCTAACCCATGTGTCTATTTGGAAATAGGACCTTCAAAGACGTGATTAAGCTAAAGTACCTGAGGGTGGGTCATAATCTAATCTGACTGACATCCTTATAAGAAGACGATATTTGAACATGGAGACAGATCCCAGAGGTACACGCACCTGCACAGAGGGACAACCATGTGAAGAGGCAGCAAGTGAGTGGCCATCTTCAAACCAGAAAGAGTGACCTCGGAAGAAACCAACTCTGCTGGCACTTTGATCTTAGATTTCTAGCCTCTACTACTGTGAGAAAATAAGTTTCAGTTGTTTAAACCACCCCATCTGTGGTATTATGCTATGGCAGCCTGAGCAGACTAATACAGCGCCACAGAGCACAAATACAGGTGTTAGCTATCTTTAATTTAGCTGTTTCCCCTTTAATTGGCTCAAACAAATTTGCATTGAGGAAAAACAGGTCTTAATAAGCTCTTAGAATAAGAGCTCTTTCCATATGTCTGGAAAGCAGTCAAAGCCACAGACCCAAGCTCTATTTCCATAAGTAATTTAGCCCTAGTTATTTAGTAACAAGACTGAAAGCCTATGGGGAGTATCTAGCAGAAGAAGGGTGACTTTCACAGAGCTGCCTGAGCAGCATTCAGTGTTCTTCAATCCTAGGAACTACTGGACACTGTGGTACCCATGGCCATGGACACCCTTAAACCCATTCACAGTGAGACTCTCAGATCAGTAACAACACAAAGAATAAACTTTCAATAGCCCTGCCTTTCTTTGGCAGAGCTGGGTCTTGAAACAAGCTCTCCTGATACCACTGTTTACTTTTTCACTGCACTGGCTTAAATATTCTGGCATTTGAGTATGTATTAAATACTAATTATGTGACTAGTAAGTACAGTGCTTGAGGTAGTACGAGAAGGATCTGAAATAATATTGGCACTTAGCTGAATTTATCCTTTTTCTGAAGGAATCCAAAGTCCCAATTGACTGAGATGTCTGACCTTGCCACATTATTATACTGGGTGGTCTTACACATCCTGGAAAATAAGGCCAATTTTTAAATGGTATCTTTCAGATATTTAAAACAACCCTTTTATGACAGAGCTTTGATTACAAACTCATACAAGATAAAGCATATACTATCATTTTTAGATACAGAAGAGATACCGTCAATCACATGTTCACACACACACACACACACATATACACTCACATAAACATCCCCTCAGACACTGTTATTGGTTACCCATTGAAGAGTTTAATCACTTTCAACATTGAGAAATATTTTCTTATATAGTTGATCTTAATCTCTAATGCAGCAGTTTATTTCTTCCTTTTAGGTCCTGGGTACAAAGAGGGGACAGCTGGCCCCAATTGTTTTTCCACACACTGGGGGACTTAACATGGTGAAATAGGTCATGCCTGTCGATTACAATAGCAGACTTGAATTTTATATAACTTTTAACTCCCTGCACCTGGAAAATAGAGGGTAGGGAATAACTGGTGTTTGGCAGGATTTCATACATTGCCCATAAACTTTTCTTTCAACAAAAATTTGTCCTCATCAGATTTGTCGTAATTATTTAGCAAAATGTCTAGGGAAAAACACACAAAATAATCAGTAAAATTTCTTCTGTTTGTGATTGAAGAAAACTAATGAAAAAGAGACAACCAAGTCCCTCAGACTCCTCCTGTGTTCATGTTTTGTTAAAAATGTGGTATACGCTTTTTGTTAAATGCTGTTGACCCTTGTGATTCTTGAATTGTTAGCCTTTAGAGTGACAGTAAAAGCTTTGGGGGTTGGTTTCTGTGCGATAGATTAGTTAGACCAACCCTCCCATTGGTAACAGTTATCAAACTTAAAATTTAAAAAACAAATAACCAACTCTTTGAAGGCATTGAAGAGTGACTAAAAATGGGAGAAACTGGAGCAGAGAATACTTTTGAAAGATGACCTGAAGAGGTGAAACTTGCCATTTTGTGGTTGACTAAAAAATGTCAAGTACAGCAGAAAGACACAACTTTACACACTTGAGGTATGAGATACTACAGTTTGGTATTGTCAGAGTTGGGACATTTGGGAGGAAATCTTGAAAGGGAAGGAACTACAGAGAGGATAAGCCCCAAATTAAATCTGTAATTTGGCTGACCACTAACTGGAGGGGAAACAGAGAGGTCCGGAAAAACAAAAACAAAATGAAACAAAAAAAATGGTGGAACCTGAAATTACTCAGTTGAGAGTTCAGCAACTGCCAATGTAGAGAAGAGAGTCTGACTATCAAATTAAGTGCCTGCTAGAATTAAAAAAAAAAAATCACGCTGCTGGATATGTCTATTAACTGACCGCGGTGACAGTATCACAGGTGTTTGCATATGTGGAGTTACACACAATAAATATGTACAGTTCTTTGTATATCAATTATACCTTAATAAATCTGTTTAAAAAACACTCCACAGATAAACATAACGGAATTTAGGATCTTTACAATGTATCACTCATAATGTCCAGTATCCAAATAAAAATCAGTAGATATGTAAAAATAAAACGAAATGTGACCCTAGCTCATGAAAAATCAATGGAAAACAAAACCCTAAGGTGAGGCAGATGTTGCAATGAGCAGATAAAGACTTTAAAATAACATATAAATATGTTTAACTTCTGAAAGATAAATATGTGCACAATGGAGGAACAGATGGAGAATCTCAGCACAGAAATAGAAACTAGTAAAAAAAAAAAAGAACAAAATGGGAATTATAGACCCAAAAAGTACAATAATGGAAATAAAATTGTCATTGGAGGAGCTTCAAAACAGGTTTGAGATAGTATAAGAGTCAGTGGAATTGAAGAAAGATTAATAGAAGTTATTAAATCTAAGGAACAAAGAGAAGTGAGATAGAAGAAACTTGAACAAAGCCACAGCTGTCTGTGAGATGATAGCAATAAGTCTAACATACATGTAATTTGAGTCCCAGGAGGCAAGATAAGAGAGAATAGGATAGAACAACAAAAACAAAACAAATTGAAAAAATAATGGCTGAAAACTTCTCAAATTTGCTGAAAAACATCAGTTTATAGGTCGAAGAAGCTCATGGACAGAAAGCAGTATAAATACAAAGAAAATCCCACATAGGTACATCTTTGTCAAACTGTTGTAATCCGAAGCTAAAGAGAAAATCTTGAAAGTAGCCAGAGACAAAAAGACACAATACCTATAAGGTAAAGCAAAAGAAATGAAGGTAACTTTTCAAAATGTAGGGAAGACAGACTGATGATATCTTCAAAGTACTAAAGGAAAAGTAAAAAAAAAACCTGCTAAATCAGAATTATATATAAGAAAAGTACACTTTACAAATGAAAGTGAAATAAACATATTTTAGAATTAAAGGGCTTCCCTGGTGGCGCAGTGGTTGAGCAGTTCATAAAAGGGTCAATACATCAGGAAAATATGGCATTTATGAATTACTCTGCACCTGATGACAACAACTTCAAAGTAGAAGAAGGGACCTGAGAGAACTGAGAAACAGCAAAGGAAAGAAATCAATTAAAGTAAAATCATTATTGGATATTTTAGTAGTTTTCTCTCAATAACTGATATAGCAGTTAAGTCAAAAATTATTAAGAACATATAAAAGATACGGAAAATCTAAGTGGCATTATCAACCATCTTGACCTAAGTGACAATAGTAAGAAACTACATCCTACAACTTTAGAATATGTACTCTTTTCAAATGCACATGGACTGTTCGTCAAGAAAGGCATATGTTGGCTATAAAACACGTATAATTAAATTTCAAAGACTGAAATCATAGAACAATTATTCTTTTAGTATAATAGAGTTGAATTATGAATCACTAAATATTTGAAAGTTAAACAGTACACTTTAACCCATGAGGTAAAGAAGGAATTGTAGGGGAAAATATAAAATATTCTGAGCCAAATTGCAATAAACTAAATATAACAAGATATGTTTGATTCAGCTAAGAAAAATATTTAAAGTGATTTTTTTGTTGTTGCTATTTTGCTTCAAATACTTACATTGGAAATATTTAAAGGTTTAAGATAAACTATCAGTTTCCACTTTAAGAAAGCAAGTAAATTGAATTTAAAATAAGTAGCAGGAAAAAATAAAGAAGAGAACAGATATCAATAAAGATAGATAATAAAGAAACAGAAAATTAACAAAACACAAAACTGATTCTTTGAATTTATTAATTGAAATTGATAAACACCTGGCAAAACTGATCGCATAAACCAAGAATAAAACCTGAATTATCTGAGCAAGAATAAAAGAGGAATTATCAGGGCATATATTAAGATATTACAAAGGTAATGAGGGAATATTATGAACAATTTTATGCCAATAGATTTGACAACTTATATGACAGAGAAATTCTTTGCAAAGCACAACTCTCTAGAAAAAGGAAACAAGAATATAAATCTGAGTATACTTATACCTGTGAGAGAAAATAATTTTGCTATTAAAAAAAAATCCTCCAGGTCTTCCCTGGTGGCGCAGTGGTTGAGAGTCCGCCTGCCGATGCAGGGGACACGAGTTCGTGCCCCGGTCCGGGAATATCCCACATGCCGTGGAGCGGCTGGGCCCGTGAGCCATGGCCGCTGAGCCTGCGCGTCCGGAACCTGTGCTCCGCAACGGGAGAGGCCACAACAGTGAGAGGCCCACGTACCGCAAAAAAAAAAAAAAAAAAAAAAATCCTCCAAAGAAAACTCCAGGCTTAAATAATTTCACTAGTGAATTCTATCAAATATTTGGTGAAAAATAATAACAATCTGAAACAAATCATTTCAGATAATGGAAGAGGAGAAAATATTTTCGAACTCATTTGATGAGGCCAACACAATCCCAACAGGTAAACCTTACAAAAACATTACAAGAAAATTATAGAGCAACAGCCCTCATAAACATAGTGCAAAAATCCTTAACAAAACATTAACAAATCAAATACACTAACGTCTAAAAGTGATAACACATTGTGGCTGTATTATTCAGGGTTCTCCAGAAAAATGGAACCAAAAGGATGTACATATATTTATAATAAGGAATTGGCTCATGCTATTATGGAAGCTGGCAAATCCCAAGATCTGCAGGGTGAGCTGTCAAGCTGAAAACAATAGAGCTAATGGTTTAGTTCCAGTCCAAGTCAAAGTCCTGAGAACCAGGAGAGCTGATGTTGTGGTTCCTTTCTGAAGGGAAGCAGCCTCAAGACTCAGGAATAGCTGGGATTTCAGTTAAAGTCCAAAGGCAGGAAAAAAGCTACTGTCCCAGTGTGATGGCAGTCAGCCAGGAGGAATTCTCTCTTACTCGGGGGATGGTTAGCCTTTTTGTTCTATTCAAGCCTTCAATTGACTGGAAGCCCACTCACATTAGGGAGCGCAATCTGCTTTACTCAGTCTAAAGATCTCAATATTAATCTCATCCAAAAACTCTCACAGAAACATCCAGAATAATGTTTAGCCAAATATCTAGGCACCCCATGGCTCAGTCAAATTGGCACATAAAACTGACCATCACAAGTCCACCCTTTGTCAACTTGGCATCCTTATGCATCCACTTAAACCATACTTAATCTCCTAATAAAGATAATAACAAGGTTATAATTCTGCTTAATGTGATAAAAATGCCTTGCATACAACTTAAAACGCATTAGCCATTTCCCCAGAAGAGGAGATAAAAGTCTTTGAGTGATGTTTACCCTCCTCCTTGATATCCTGTAACTTAAATACTAAGATGTAAAGATAATGATACTTAAATACTATGATATGAAGTCAATGCATCTTATATTACTTGATAAGGGGATAAGAGAGCAAAGAAAACAAAGATGCTACACACACACACACACACACAAACACATCCATAACAAAATAAGGAAAAAATACTCATAACAATTACAGGCTTCTATAACTGGTCATGTGGTTGTACTTGGTATTTACTCCATTACCCATTCTGTATTCTCTATGCCTTCAGCAAGTACCTCAGCTGATTGTAGTTCTTTACTTGGTGGAGTACTCAAACCTTCATTCCTCAAGAGCTGTGGCCATTAGTAATCCTACCTGGATTGAGTTGTTATAGTTTCCACTGACCTTAATTCCAGGGTTTGGTAATACTAAGAGACATCCTAAGGATCTCCTGTATTCCAGATATATTCTTCCTTTCCTCCACATGGATCAGTAGTCCAACTTCCTCTTGGAAGTCATCCACTATCATGCTATTACTATGGATGCTAGCTTTGGCAGAAGCACTGCATGCAGGAAAGGAAAATCCATATCCAGAGTGAGTGTTTACTTCAGTAAGAACAAACTGCTGCCCCTTTCGTGACGGATGCTGTCTGATGTAATCAACCTGCCACCAGGGAGCTGGATGATCACCCCGGGGAATGGTGCCACACTGGAGGCTCAGTGTTGGTCTCTGCTGTTGATGGATTGGGTACTCACCAGTGGCCATAGCCAGATCACCCTTGATAAACAGAAATCTATGTTGCTGAACCCATGCATAATCCCCCTCCCTGCCACCATGGCCGTTGTGTTCATGAGCCCATTGGGCAATGACAGTGGGACTGTGGAACGAGGCTGACTGGTATCTACAGAATGAGCTATCCTATCCATTTGCTTATTAAAATTCTCCTTTTATGAAGTCACCCTTTGATAATTATTCACTTGGGACACAAATATCTTCAGGATTTATACTCATTCAGAGAGGTCTATCTCATATCTCGTTCCCAAATTTCCTTGTCACCAGTTTTCCAATCATGTTCCTTCCATGTTCCTGACCATCCAACCAAACAATTGGCCATGGCCCATAAATCAGTGTAAAATTGTTCATCTAGCCATTTCTTCTTCTAATAAAAGTTACCAACCAGGTGCACTGCTCAGAGTTCTGGCCACTGGATTTGCCTTCACCATTGTCCTTCAGAGATATCTCAGAATGGGGCTGTAATGCTGCAGCTGTCCACTTTGGAGCGGTGCCTGCATATGGTGCAGAATCATCTGAAAACCAGGCCCAAGTCTTCTCTTCATCTGCTAATTGATCACAGGGAACCCCCCATAAGCCATAGTTGCAGGCTGAGAGAGAGAAAATAGTGTAGCAGGAGTGGCATGGGCATTTTGGCCACTTCTTCATGTCACTTACTTGTGCTTTCAGAGCTTGCTTGGTCCTGATGATGTATATACCACTTCCATTTGATGATGAAGTGCCCTAAGCATGACCAATTTTATGGCTTGGTGGGTCAAATAATACCCAGTTCATGGTGAGCAGTTCAGGTTGCATGATAAGTTAGGGGCCTATGGGTAAGAGTTCAAGCTTTACTAAGGCCTAGTAGCAGGCCAACAGCTGTTTATCAAAAGGGGAGTAGCTGATGCCAGAGGATTGCAGGGTTTTGCTCTAAAACCCCACGAGCCTGCATTGCAATTCACCTAGAGGGGACTGCCAAAGGCTCCAAACATCATCTGCCAATGACACTTCAAGTCCCATTGGATCTGCTGAATTATATGGCCCAAGTGGCAGAGCAGCTTGCACAGCAGTCTGGACCTGATGCAGAGCCTTCTCTTGATCTGGGTCCCACTTAAAACCTGAAGGTTTCCAGGTCACTCAGTAAATGTGCTGGAGTAACACTACAATGAGAAATATATTGCTTCCAAAATCCAAAGGGGCTCATTAGGCACTGTATTTTTTTTTTTGGTTTTTTTTTTTTAAGTTGTAGGAGGGACCAGAACAACAGCTTCTCCTTCACCTTCGAAGGGGTATCTCAACGTGCCTCACACTAAGAAATTTCACTGAGTAAGGCCCCTGAAACATTGTTGGGTTTATGTCCTACCATCTAACATGCAGATATCTTACCAATAAGTCTAGAGTCATTGCTACGTCTTGCTAAGTCAAATAAACATTATGTAATCCACTGCAGCATGGAAGGGAAAGGCAATCAAGATCCTTGAGAACTAAATTACGACACAGAGCTGGAGAGTTGATAGGTAGGACAGTGCATGTATATTGCTGGCCTTGCCAGCTGAAAGCAAACTGCTTCTGGTCGTTCTAATTAACAGGTACGGGGGAAAACCATTTGCCAGATCATTAGCTGCACATCAGGTACTAGGGGATGCGTTAAATTGTTCAAGAAATAAAAAAAACATCTGGGAATCTAGGAAGAGGGCAGAAGTGTAAGATGTGGAGATCACCTTCCTCCCCACAGATACATCAGAAATATATCTGTGGAAAAGCTCCTACAGAATACCTACTGCATGCTGGCAGAAGACCTCAGACCTCCCAAAAGGCAAGAAACTCCACACGTACATGGGTAGGGCAAAAGAAAAAAGAATAAACAGAGACAAAGGAACAGGGACGGGACCTGTACCAGTGGGAGGGAGCCGTGAAGAAGGAAAGGTTTCCACACACTAGAAGCCCCTTTGCGGGCAGAGACTGTGGGTGGTGGAGGAGAGCGCAGCAACAGGGGTGCAGAGGGCAAAGCGGAGAGATTTCCACACAAAGGATCGGTGCCGACCAGCACTCAAGACCCAAGAGGCTTGTCTGCTCACCCACCGGGGCGGGCGGGGCTGGGAGCTGAGGCTCTGGCTCTGGTAGGAGTGCAGGGAAAGGACTGGCGCTGTGAACATGGCCTGAAGGGGTTAGTGCACCACGGATAGCTGGGAGGGAGTCCGGGAAAAAGTCTGGACCTGTCGAAGAGGCAAGAGACTTTTTCTTCCCTCTTTGTTTCCTGGTGTGCGAGAAGAGGGGCTTTTAGAGCGCTGCTTAAAGGAGCTCCAGAGACGGGTGCGAGCCGCAGCTAACAGCGCGTACCCCAGAGACGGGCATGAGACGCTAAGGCTGCTGCTGCCGCCACCAAGAAGCCTCTGTGCGAGCACAGGTCACTCTCCACACCTCCCTTCCAGGAAGCCTGTGCGGCCCGCCACTGCCAGGGTCCCGGGATCCAGGGACAAATTCCCGGGAGAACGCACGGCGCACTTCAGGCTGGTGCAACGTCATGCAGGCCTCTGCTGCCGCAGGCTCGCCCGGCACTCCGTATCCCTCCCTCCCCCCGGCCTGAGTAAGCCAGAGCCCCCCAGTCAGCGGCTCCTTTAACCCCGTCCTGTCTCAGCGAAGAACAGACGCCCTCCGGCGACCTAAAAGCAGAGGCGGGGCCAAATCCAAAGCTGAACCCCGGGAACTGTGCGAATAAAGAAGATAAAGGGAAATCTCTCCCAGCAGCCTCAGAAGCAGCAGATTAAATCTCCACAATCAACCTGATGTACCCTGCATCTGTGGAATACCTAAATAGACAACGAATCATCCCAAATTGAGGAGGTGGACTTTGACAGCAAGATTTATTATTTTTTCCCCTTTGCCTCTTTTTGTGAGTGTGTATGTGTATGCTTCCATGTCAGATTTTGTCTGTATAGTTTTGCTTTCACCATTTGTCCTAGGGTTCTATCCGTCCGTTTTTTTTTTTTTTTAAATTATTTTCTTAATAATTATTTTTTTATTTTAATAACTTTATTTTATTTTATCCTCTTTCTCCTTTCTTTCTTTCTTTCCCTCCCTTCCTCCCTCCCTCCCTTCCTTCCTTCCTTTTTTCTTTTTCTCCCTTTTATTCTGAGCCGTGTGGATGAAAGGCTCTTGGTGCTGCAGCCAGGAGTCAGTGCTGGTGGGAAAGCCAACTTCAGGACACTGGTCCACAAGAGACCTCCCAGCTCCACGTAATATAAAATGGCAAAAATCTCCCAGAGATCTCCATCTCAACACCAGCACCCAGCTTCACTCAACGACCAGCAAGCTACAGTGCTGGACACCCTATGCCAAAGAACTAGCAAGACAGGAACACAACCCCACCCATTAGCAGAGAGGCGGCCTAAAATCAGAATAAGTCCACAGACACCCCAAAACACACCACCAGACATGGACCTGCCCACTAGGAAGACAAGATCCAGCCTCATCCACCACAACACAGGCACTAGTCCCCTCCACCAGGAAGCCTACACAACCCACTGAACCAACTTTAGCCACTGGGGACAGACACCCAAAACAACGGGAACTACGAACCTGCAGCCTGCAAAAAGGAGACCCCAAACACAGTAAGTTAAGCAAAAAGAGAAGACAGAGGGCTTCCCTGGTGGCGCAGTGGTTGAGAGTCCGCCTGCCGATGCAGGGGACACGGGTTCGTTCCCCGGTCCGGGAAGATCCCACATGCCGCGGAGCGGCTGGGCCCGTGAGCCATGGCCGCTGAGCCTGCGCGTCCAGAGCCTGTGCTCTGCAACGGGAGAGGCCACAACAGTGAGAGGCCCGCGTAAAGAAAAAAAAAAAAAAAAGAGAAGACAGAGAACCACACAGCAGATGAAGGAGCAAGATAAAAACCCACCAGACCTAACAAATGAAGAGGAAATAGGCAGTCTACCTGAAAAAGAATTCAGAATATGATAGTAAAGATGATCCAAAATCTCGGAAATAGAGAAAATGCAAGAAACATTTAACAAGGACCTAGAAGAACTAAAGATGAAACAAGCAATGATGAAGAACACAATAAATGAAACTAAAAATACTCTAGAAGGAATCAATAGCAGAATAACTGAGGCAGAAGAAAGGATGAGTGACCTGGAAGATAAAATAGTGGAAATAACTACTGCAGAGCAGAAAAAAGAAAAAAGAATGAAAAGAACTGAGGACAGTCTCACACACCTCTGGGACAACATTAAATGCACCAACATTCGAATTACAGGGGTTCCAGAAGAAGAAGAGAAAAAGAAAGGCACTGAGAAAATATTTCAAGAGATGATAGTTGAAAACTTCCCTAATATGGGAAAGGAAATAGTTAATCAAGTCCAGGAAGCACAGAGAGCCCCATACAGGATAAATCCAAGGAGAAATATGACAAGACACATACTAATCAAACTGTCAAAAATTAAATACAAAGAAAACATTAAAAGCAGCAACGGAAAAACAACAAATAACACACAAGGGAATCCCCATAAGGTTAACAGCTGATCTTTCAGGAGAAACTCTGCAAGCCAGAAGGGACTGGCAGGACATATTTAAAGGGATGAAAGGGAAAAACCTACAACCAAGATTACTCTACCCAGCAAGGATCTCATTCAGATTTGATGGAGAAATTAAAACCTTTACAGACAAGCAAAAGCTGAGAGAGTTCAGCAACACCAAACCAGCTTTACAACAACTGCTAAAGGAACTTCTCTAGACAAGAAACACAAGAGAAGGAAAAGACCTATAATAACAAACCCAAAACAATTAAGAAAATGGGAATAGGAACATACATATTGATAATTACCTTAAATGTAAATGGATTAAATGCTCCCACCAAAAGATACAGATTGGCTGAATGGATACAAAAACATGACTTATATATATGCTGTCTCCAAGAGGCCTACTTCTGACCTAGGGACACATACCGACTGAAAGTGATGGGATAGAAAAAGATATTCCATGCAAATGGAAACCAAAAGAAAGCTGGAGTAGCAATTCTCATATCAGACAAAATAGACTTTAAAATAAAGACTATTAGGGCTTCCCTGGTGGCGCAGTGGTTGAGAGTCCGCCTGCTGATGCAGGGGACCCGGGTTCGTGCCCCGGTGCGGGAAGATCCCACATGCCGCAGGAGCGGCTGGGCTCGTGAGCCATGGCCGCTGGCGTCCGGAGCCTGTGCTCCACAGCGGGAGGGACCACAGCAGTGAGAGCCCCGCGTACCGCAAAAAAAAAAAAAATAAATAAATAAAGACTATTAGAAGAGACAAAGAAGGACACTACATAATGATAAAGGGATCGATCCAAGAAGAAGATATAACAATTGTAAATATTTATGCACCCTACATAGGAGCACCTGAATACATAAGGCAAATACTAACAGCCATAAAAGGGGAAATTGACAGTAACACATTCATAGTAGGGGACTTTAACACCCCACTTTCACCAAAGGACAGATCATCTAAAATGAAAATAAATAAGGAAACACAAGCTTTAAATGATACATTAAACAAGATGGACTTAATTGATATTTATAGGACATTCCATCCAAAAACAACAGAATACACATTTTTCTCAAGTGCTCATGGAACATTCTCCAGGATAGATCATATCTTGGGTCACAAATCAAGCCTTGGTAAATTTAAGAAAATTGAAATTGTATCAAGTATGTTTTCCAACCACAATGCTATGAGACTAGATATCAGTTACAGGAAAGGATCTGTAAAAAATACAAACACATGGAGGCTAAACAATACACTACTTAATAACGAAGTGATCACTGAAGAAATCAAAGAGGAAATCAAAAAATACCTAGAAACAAATGACAATGGAGACACGACGACCCAAAAGCAATGGGATGCAGCAAAAGCAGTTCTAAGAGGGAAGTTTATAGTAATACAATCCTACCTTAAGAAACAGGAAAGATCGCGAATAAACAACCTAACCTTGCACCTAAAGCAATTAGAGAAAGAAGAACAAAACAACCCCAAAGTTAGCAGAAGGAAAGAAATCATAATAATCAGATCAGAAATAAATGAAAAAGAAATGAAGGAAATGATAGCAAAGATCAATAAAAGTAAAAGCTGTTCTTTGAGAAGATAAACAAAATAGATAAACCATTAGCCAGACTCATCAAGAAAAAAAGGGGGAAGACTCAAATCAAAAGAATTAGAAATGAAAAAGGAGAAGAAACAACTGACACTGCAAAAATACAAAAGATCATGAGAGATTACTACAAGCAACTCTATGCCTATAAAATGGACAACCTGGAAGAAATGGACAAATTCTTAGAAATGCACACCCTGCCAAGACCGAATCAGGAAGAAATAGAAAATATGAACAGTCCAATCACAAACACTGAAATTCAAACTGTGATTAAAAATCTTCCAACAAACAAAAGCCCAGGACTAGATGGCTTCACAGGCGAATTCTATCAAACATTTAAAGAAGAGCTAACACCTTTCCTTCTCAAACTCTTCCAAAATATAGCAGAGGGAGGAACACTCCCAAACTCATTCTATGAGGCCACCATCACCCTGATACCAAAACCAGACAAGGATGTCACAAAGAAAGAAAACTACAGGCCAATATCACTGATGAACATAGATGCAAAAATCCTCAACAAAATACTAGCAAACAGAATCCAACAGCACATTAAAAGGATCATACACCATGATCAAGTGGGGTTTATTCCAGGAATGCAAGGATTCTTCAATATATGCAATTCAATCAATGTGATACAATGTATTAACAAATTGAAGGAGAAAAACCATATGGTCATCTTAATAGATGCAGAGAAAGCTTTCGACAAAATTCAGCACCCATTTATGATAAAAACCCTGCAGAAAGTAGGCATAGAGTGAAATTTCCTCAACATAATAAAGGCCATACGTGACAAATCCACAGCCAACATCGTCCTCAATGGTGAAAAACTGAAAGCATTTCCACTAAGATCAGGAACAAGACAAGGTTGCCCACTCTCACCACTCTTATTCAACATAGTTTTGGAAGTTTTAGCCACAGCAGTCAGAGAAGAAAAGGAAATAAAAGAAATCAAAATTAGAAAGGAAGAAGTAAAGCTGTCACTGTTTGCAGATGACATGATACTACACATAGAGAATCCTAAAGAAGCTACCAGGAAACTACTAGAGCTAATCAATGAATTTGGTAAAGTAGCAGGATACAAAATTAATGTACAGAAATCTCTGACATTCCTATACACTAATGATGAAAAATCTGAAAGTGAAATCAAGAAAAGAGTGCCATTTACCACTGCAACAAAAAGAATAAAATATCTACAAATAAACCTACCTAAGGAGACAAAAGACCTGTATGCAGAAAATTATGATACTGATGAAAGAAATTAAAGATGATACAAACAGATGGAGAGATATACCATGTTCTTGGATTGGAAGAATCAACATTGTGAAAATGAAACTACTAATATCCAAAGCAATCTACAGATTCAATGCAATCTCTATCAAACTACCACTGGCATTTTTCACAGAACTAGAACAAAAAATTTCACAATTTGTATGGAAACACAGAAAGACCCCGAATAGCCAAAGCAATCTTGAGAATGAAAAACGGAGCTGGAGGAATCAGGCTCCCTGACTTCAGACTATACTACAAAGCTACAGTACTCAAGACAGTATGGTACTGGCACAAAAAGAGAAAGATAGATCAATGGAACAGGATAGAAAGCCCAGAGATAAACCCATGCACATATGGTCACCTTATCTATGATAAAGGAGGCAGGAATGTACAGTGGAGAAAGGACAGCCTCTTCAATAAGTGGTGCTGGGAAAACTGGACAGGTACATGTAAAAGTATGAGATTATATCACTCCCTAACACCACACACAAAAATAAGCTCAAAATGGATTAAAGACCGAAATGTAAGGCCAGAAACTATCAAACTTTTAGAGGAAAACATAGGCAGAACACTCTATGACATATATCACAGCAAGATCCTTTTTGACCCACCTCCTAGAGAAATGGAAATAAAAACAAAAATAAACGAATGGTACCTAATGAAACTTATAAGCTTTTACACAGCAAAGTAAAACATAAACAAGACCAAAAGACAACCCTCAGAATGGAGAAAATATTTGCAAATGAAGCAACTGACAACGGATTAATCTCCAAAATTTACAAGCAGCTCATGCAGCTCAATAACAAAAAAACAAACAACCCAATTCAAAAATGGGCAGAAGACCTAAACAGACATTTCTCCAAAGAAGATATACAGACTGCCAACAAACACATGAAAGAATGCTCAACATCATTAATCATTAGAGAAATGCAAATCAAAACTACAATGAGATATCATCTCACACCAGTCAGAATGGCCATCATCAAAAATTCTAGAAACAATAAATGCTGGAGAGGGTGTGGAGAAAAGGGAACACTCTTGCACTGCTGTTGGGAATGTGAATTGGTACAGCCACTATGGAGAACAGTATGGAGGTTCCTTAAAAAACTACAAATATTAGTTACATATGACCCAGCAATCCCACTACTGGGCATATATCCTGAGAAAACCATAATTCAAAAAGGGTCATGTACCAAAATGTCCATTGAAGCTCTATTTACAATAGCCAGGAGATGGAAACAACCTAAGTGTCCATAATCAGATGAATGGATAAAGATGTGGCACATATATACAATGGAATATTACTCATCCATAAACAGAACCAAAATTGAGCTATTTGTAATGAGGTGGATGGACTTGGAGTCTGTCATACAGAGTGAAGTAAGTCAAAAAGAGAAAGATAAATACCGTATGCTAACACATATATATGGAATTTAAGAAAAAAACATGTCATGAAGAACGTAGGGGTAAGACAGGAATAAAGACACAGATCTACTAGAGAATGGACTTGAGGATATGGGGAGGGGGAAGGGTAAGCTGTGACAAAGTGAGTGGTGGCATGGACATATATACACTACCAAACGTAAAATAGATAGCTAGTGTGAAGCAGCCGCATAGCACAGGGAGATAGCTCGGTGCTTTGTGACCGCTTGGAAGGGTGGGATAGGGAGGGTGGGAGGGAGGGAGATGCAAGAGGGAAGAGATATGGGAACATATGTATATGTATTACTGATTCACTTTGTTATAAAGCAGAAACTAACATACCATTGTAGAGCAATTATACTCCAATAAAGGTGTAAAAAGTAAATAAATAAAAACTTAAGGGGGAAATGGCATTTGCTTTATCAAGCGGTAGATATATTCTTTTCTTTGTGTATCATTCAATATTTTTATAGATTATACTCTATTTAAAGTTATTATAGAACAGTGGCTATATTCCCTGTGTTGTAAAAAAAAAAAAAAAGACATCTGGTGCTGCAGCTGCAGTTGCAGTCATGATCTGATTAAGTTTATGATAATCTACAGTTATGCAGCAAAATGTGTCTGTCTTCTGCATCAGCTGAATAGGCAAGTTGAATGAGGATGTGGTAGGAATCGCTACCCGTGTATTAATGGTGGTGCTTATCTCTGCAGTCCTTCCAGCAACAGAGTACTGCTTTTGGCTTACCATTTTCCTAGGTAGAGGCAGTTTCAGTGGTTTCCACTTGGCTTTTCCCACCAGGGTAGTGCTCACTCCACACATGAGCGAACCAATGTGGGGGTGCTGCCATCTGATGAGTATGTCTATTCAAACTATGCAATTTGGAACTGGGAAAATAACTGCAGGGTGGGTTCAGGGTCACGCTACGCCTGCCCACTGTGCAGTAGACCTGACCTCCATAATCCTTACTCTGACTAGTGGACCACAGTGATATTTTGGGTCTCCTGGAATTAATATCAGTTCAGAGCTAGTGTCTGTTTAAGTTAGAAAACTCAAGCAGTTCTGTTGGAGTGTGTTGTACCTCTTCACAGGTCACAATTTGTACCTCATCTTTAGGGGCCTGCTGGGACTTAAGTCTAGTTAGGTCTAGAAGAAAAGAAAGGTGGCAGGGGTGTATCCTGAGGAGAATCAGCATTGTTTTGCATGGTGACTGCCTCAGGGGAGGCCATTATGGTCTCCTCAGGCAATCTGGAGTTAATCCTTTCAAGTTGGGTAGAGAGGCCACTTCCACCATGGCTGGAAAGACTGTTTCCACTGGCAGAGAAGATTCATCAGAATTTAGGGCTCAATGTTTCCACTTCATCAGGGTCTCCCAATATAGCCTATTCCAACTTTCACAATACCATTCCATCCCAATCAAAGTCCTCACTTTAATTGTAGACACCCTTGTATTGTAATTCAGTCAGCTGCAGGATGAGATTTTTGGGTTTGATTTTTCAGAAATTTTAGCCCTCAGCTATAGGAGATAAGGGTCTCCTTTAGGGAACAGGTAGAAGCTTTCAGGTCATCTGTGAACACTTGAGCTGGGAATTTGAATCCCTGGTCTCATCCTTTTTAGGAGTATTCAACAGTGATACCTATACAACCAGATCACACCATGAACTATCAACACTCACTTCAATAGTGGAAATAGAGTTATTAATGTCTTTAAATCTAATCAGAGTAGAGAGCCAATTCCAGGAACTCCAGAACAAATTTAGAAAATTCATCCTTAAAATTTTATTCTGATAGAACCACTCTCTGTATCAATATTTCACTAATGAATTCTGTGAAACATTCAGTGAAAAATAATACTAATCTTAAATTATTCCAGATAATAGAGGAGGAGAAAATATTTCCAAACTAATTTCATGAAGCTATTACAATCCTGATAGGAAAACCTTACAAAGACATTACAAAACAACTATAGAGCATCAGCCCTTATAAACATAGTGCAAAAATCTTTAACAAAATATTAGTAAAGAAAATGCAATATTTTCTGAAAAATGATAATGTATCATGGCCAAGTGGTATTTATCCAAGTAATTCAAGATTGTTTTAACACTTAAAAGCAATCAATGAAATCCACTATAGTGCCAAATAAAAGAAGAAAATCCTGTGATGTGTTGAATATCATTATTTTGATACATAAAGCCAAAACATGTGACCAAATATAAAACCCATTCATGACACAGAAAATGAAAATCTGCTAGGATGCTTGGAATAAACCACAATTTCTTCATTCTGAGAAATGACATCTATGAAAAATCTGCAACTTAAATCATACTTAATATTCTCCCTAAGATTGGAATTTATGCATGATGGCTCTTAGCATTTCTATTCAACATTTTTTGGAGGACCTGGCCATCACAATAAGTGAAGAAAAAAGGGGGAAAAAATGCATATGGATTGGAATGGAAAAAAGTTAAACCATCCTATTCAGAGACAATCTGATAGCTTTTTGTAAAAACAACAACAAAAAAAAATCTAAGGAATTAATAGCAATAAAAAAAGGTTCTCAAACTAGTAACTGAGGTTCACAAGACCTGAGGTTACCACGACAATATACAAACAATTATATTTCTATATACTAGAAGCAAACAACTGGAAAAGAAAAAAAACAATTAAATTCCTTTTACAATTATATAAAACTATTTATAAAGTGCATAGGAATATATTTTTAGAAGTCACACAAAACCTTTATTTTTATTAATTTATTTATTTTGGCTCCGTTGGGTCTTTGTTGCTGTGTGCAGGTTTTCTCTAGTTGCGGCAAGAGGGGGCTACTCTTCTTTGCGGTGCATGAGCTTTTCCTTGCCATGGCTTCTCTTGTTGCGGAGCATGGGCTCTAGGCGTGCGGGCTTCGTTAGTTGTGGCACGTGGGCTCAGTAGTTGTGGCTCATGGGTTCTAGAACACAGGCTCAGTAGTTGTGGCACATGGGCTTAGTTACTCTGCGGCATGTGGGATCTTCCTGGACCAGGGCTCAAACCCGTGTCCCCTGCATTGGCAGGCTGATTCTTAACCACTGCACCACCAGGGAAGCCCCAAAACCTTTATTTTTAAAACCATGGAACATTGCTGAAAGAAATGAAGAGACGTATCTATATCTTGAAAGATGCAATATTTTAAAGATGTCCATTTCTCCAAAATTAATCTATAGATTGCATATAATCTCAGTCAGAATCCCAGCAGACGCTTTTATATAAATTGATAAACTTGTACAAAAATGTATATGAATATGCAAAGAATCTAGAATTTTCAAAACAATCTTGGGAAAAAGAAAAGCAAAAAAGCTAAAAGTCTTGTACTCATGACTTCAAGACTTACTGTAAGTTATATTGATCAAGATAGCATGGCACTGTCATAAAGACAGACAATAGATCAATGGAATAAAATAGAGGGTCCAAGTGAACCCATATTATATAGAAAATTGACTTTCAATATAGGTGCCAACTCAATTCAATGAGGAAAGGACAGTCTTCTCAACAAATGGTGCTGGGACAATTGAATATTCACAAGAAACAAATAAACAAAAATCCACCCCCCCCTTTCTCACACCATACATAAGACTTAATCTGTTATGGATCATAGACCTAAACATAAAAACTGAATCTAGGGGGTTTCCCTGGTGGCGCAGTGATTGAGAATCTGCCTGCCAATGCAGGGGACATGGGTTCGAGCCCTGGTCTGGGAAGATCCCACATGCCGCGGAGCAACTAGGCCCGTGCACCACAACTACTGAGCCTGCGCGTCTGGAGCCTGTGCTCTGCAACGAGAGGCCGCGATAGAGAGAGGCCCGCACGCCACGATGAAGAGTGACTCCTGACCGCTGCAACTAGAGAAAGCCCTCGCACAGAAACAAAGACCCAACACAGCCAAAAATAAATAAATAAACTGAATCTACATAGCTTTTAGAAGACTACATACAAGAATATTATCATTACTGTTAGAAACATGAAGAACATGAATAGACAAGCCACATATAGGAGAAAAGTATTCAAAAACGTATATTCACAAAACATATCTGACAAAGGGCTTGTATCCAGCATATATTCAGAATTCCACGACTCAATAATAAAGCAAAATTAACCCAATAAAAATATGGGCAAAAGATGTGAACAGACACATCAGAAATTAAGTTACCAAATGGTTAATAAAGATATGAAAAAGTATTCGGCATGGAAAATGATCAGGGCAATGTACATTAAAACGATATCACTACATACCCAGCAAAATGGCTAAAATATAAAAGACTAACAACACAGATTGCAAGGACCTGGAGCAACTGGAATTCTCATACATTGCTGGCAGAAATGTAAAATGGTATAACCATTTTGAAAAAAGGTTTGGCCGTTTCTTTTAAACTGCCTGCTCTTTGACCCAGCATTCCACTCCTAGGTATTTACCTAAGAAAAATGAACACATATGTCCACATAAAGACTTAGATGAAAATGTTCACGGCTGCTTTAATCACATTAGCCAAAAACTGTAAGTCCAAACGTACATCTGCAGAAAAATAAACTATTGTAGAGCCATAAAACAGAGCACTACTCAACAATAATGAATGGCTTGTTGATTCACTCAGTAACATGGATGACTCTCCCAAATAATGTGCGGAGAGAAAGAAGGACATATACAAACAGTACAAGCTGAATGATTGCATTTATGTTAAGTTTTAGAACCGGCAAAACTTACGTAAAGTGAGAAGAAAATCAGAATACTATTTGCCTGGGTTGGGATGAAGGGAATGTGACTGGACTGGGACACAACAAAAATTTCTAGGGAGACAGGAATACCCCACATTATGATAGAGCTGTGGGTTGTGGATTACTCAGTTTTATCCATTTTTCAGAATTGTATATCTAATATTTATATATTTTAGTATATGAATTTACCTCAACGAAAAAGAAATTAAAATACTACTACTACTACTGAAAAAGTGGTGGATAATGAATGACAGCATAGAGAAAATAAGAATGGCGGGTGTTGATAATTGTAGCTAATGGGTCCAAGAGATTTCACTATACTATTATACTATTCTGTTTACTTCTTATAAGTTTTAAATTTCCTACAATAAATACTAAAAATAATTTGACATGCAATACAAATAAGTAACATGACAGTGATTGAAAAACGGGGTTATCCAGTAATCATTTAAGACTCAAATTCTTGTATTTTATCTAAAAAAGTAAATCTAATTGCACACGTACATACATGTTTTTAACTTAAAATATCCATTGGGGCCCCGTCGCTCGCCGGCCGGCGGCCTCGCTCGGCCCTCAGCTCCGCGGCGGCGTTGGAAGGCGGCCCGGGCCCTTGCAGGCCCATGGCGGCGGCGGTGGCTGCGGCACTGCCGGGCGCGGGCGGGCCTTCCGCGGGCGGCGGGTCCCCGCCGGGCGGCTGGGCAGTGGCGCGCCTCGAGGGCCGCGAGTTCGAGTACCTGGTGAAGAAGCGCTCGGTGACCATCGGGCGAAACTGGTCGCAGGGCTCGGCGGACGTGAGCATGGGCCACTCGAACTTCATCTCGCGGCGCCACCTCGAGATCTTCACGCCCCCGGGCAGCGGCGGCCATGGCGGGGCGGCCCCGGGGCCGTCGGCGCAGCCCGGGCCCAACGCGGGCGGCGACTTCTACCTGCGCTGCCTCGTCAAGAATGGCGTGTGCGTGGACGGCGTGTTCCAAAGCTGCTGGGCGCCGCCGCTGCAGCTGCGGCGCGTATGAGTGGAGCCGGGGCCGGCGTCGGGGGGCGGGGGTGCAGCCTGGCCGTCGCGACCCGGACCCCGACCACGGCCCCTACCAAGACCCGGACCACCGACTCGCGATCCACTGTGACCCACGACCCCCTACCCCCACCTACGACCAGGAGGACCCAGATCCGGGCCCTGACCAGCCCCTCCACGTACGGCCCGTGGCAAGGACCCGGCCCCCGGCCAACGATCTCCACCTGGTCCTAGCCACGAGCAGGACACAGTCAGGACCCAGACCCGGAGGCCCATTCCGACCCCAAGCACTTGTCCATCCTCCCCACAACCAGGACCTATATCCCCGACATCTGGCCTTGTTCTTCCTCCACGTGGGCTGAGGTTTTCTGGGGTTCTGGGAGTTCGCATATATTTTTCATAGCTAGCATGTAGGTAGTATGGAATAGAAATGTAAAACTCTGGTTGGTGGAACTGCCCAAAACAAAAAGCTGTATCTTCTTAACTGATAATGGGTTATCTGTTACTTTCTTTTTGTTCTACATGTTTTCAGTAGTGTATTATTTCAAGCGTGTGTTTTTTAAGCTGCAAGGACTTCTTTTTCTCATTGTTTTTTGTAGTCTAAAAATTGAAAGCTCTTGAAGCATGATGAATTTTTAAATTTGTTCTCTGAACGTTGAAATTTTGGGAAAACTAGATACTTTCAACATAACTTTTTTTAAAAAAAGTCACTTTATTATTTAGAAATTACTATAAGGTGCTATAGAGTATAATTAAGTGAGCTTCATGAGGAACTGTCAAGCCTGCTACAAAGCAGTTCAGCTTGGTTCTGTGGTTTTGTGAAGTTATCATTTAGTCTGCTTGAAAAACAAACTTGCTCTCTAGGAAATGCAAATTATTCCTTAGGGGCTTTCTAGATTATTCCAAGTAGAACCTTTCTCCACAAACTGGAATTTTTGACTGCTTTCAGTTGTTGAAGATGGTGCTTTTCTTTATTCCTTCACTCTTGTAGGTGGCTGCTGTGTTACTGCTTAGCCTGGAAAGCTGCACCAGCTAGTTCCTTCAACCTTGATGGGAGCATTTCAAGGACAGTTATTTTTCAAACCAGAAAAAAAATCAATTGGAACAAATCAATAAGAAAACAACCCAATTAAACAGTGGCAAAAAATTTGAACAGACACTTCACTAAAATATAGAGATGGCCAACAGGCATATGAAAAGATGCTCAACATTATTAGTCATTAGGGAGATACAAATTAAAACCACAATGAGATGTCACTACATGCCCATTAAAATAACTAAAATGAAAAAGATTAACAATACCAAGTGCTGACAAGGATTTGGAACTAGTGGGAATGCAAAGTTAAACGTACTTTTCAAACTACCTAGCAATTTCACTCCTAGATACTGACACATGGAAAATAAAAATATATGCCCACACAAAGACTTGTAAGGGAATGTTCATGGTTTTTATTCATAATAATAAAAAACTGGAAACAACCCAAATATTTATCAACTCAAGAATGGACACACAATTTTGGAATATCCATAAAATGAAATGCAATTCAGCAATAAAAAGGGAGAAACTACTGATATTTATACCGTGCCTGAACCTCGATAGCATCTTGTTAAGTAAAGGAAGACAAACAATTACACGTCCTATACTTCCATTCATATGAAATTCTAGGAAAGGGAAAAAGTACAGTGATGGAAAGCTGCCAGGGTTCAGTGGGTGGGAGGAGACAATTGACTTCAAAGGTACATATGAGAACTTGTTGGGATGAAGGAAATATTTTGTATCCTGACTGTAGTAGCAATACCATAGCTATATTTTTGACAGAAGTCATGAACTCAGGCACTTTAAAAGGGCAGATTTTGCAAATTTTAAAAACAATGTATTGAGAATGTGTTTTTACACGCTCAGAATCTATTTTCTGGGGGAAGTATAATTTTCTTCCTAGTACTGTTTCTGGCAAAGTGGCAAGTATGATTACAGAAACTGCAGTAGTATAAAATCCATTAAACATGAAGACACAGAATGGAAACTAGGCTTATACTTTGGCACAGGCACTAAAAAGCTCAAGAAACACTAAGATCTGCTTAGACTCAGTCTTACGACTCAATTAGAGTAAAACGTCTTCCCACTGAAATTATTAATGGGCTGTGGGGCTTCAAATAACACAGTTTTCAGATCAGTTCTAAGTAGAGGCCAGCTTCTTATATGATATCCTACTTGCTGAATGTACCTTACATGGTTACAAAGTGCTTCTGCAAGAAGTTGTTTCAGAGTGTTATTTTAGTCTTCTGTCCTTCTGAGTCAGAAAGGGAGAAAGAACTCAGTTGTTGATATTTGAATGGGTGAACATGAGACACAGAAAATAACTTGTCTATATTAAGAGACAAATAGAGCTCAAAAGGCAATCATTTGACTAGTGGTATTATCAACCTATTCTCAAAGCTTTTTTTTTTTTTTTTTGACAATTGTTTTAAGGATGAGAAATTCAAAGTGTATCTTAACAGCATCCCTGGGAATTCAAAGTGTGAATAATCTTCCTGATATCTTCTTTAAACTCCTAGTTGCCATTTTTGGTTCCAGAGGTCCTAGAATGCAAAGGGGACAATGGGCATTCCTTGTTTTCAGTACAGTCTCACCTATGGAAAGCTGGCAATTCCAGGTTGCTGACAGTTTCCTAACAATGTTTACAGCCGATTAGGATGGTTTGGCAGCAGCATAGGGAAGAAATGACAGAGAGGATCTAGGTTACTCCTGCTGCTAAACCCAATGCCAGAAGTCGCTGTTCTTGGGCTCTTTCTCAAAGCTGTGTCCTGGCAACAAGCATTTCTAGAAAGAATATGTGTATGTGTGGGGGGGAGCAGGGTAAGCTGTTGAAGGGAGGGAAAGAGATATCAGGGAGACAGTGTCTTCATGTTTCCTATATGGTACTCGGCTGGGTACATCAATCATATATAAATATTAAGTTGGTCCCTAAACCATATATCAGAATTTTGGTGGCAAATCTTTCACTCTACACTTTTGAATCCCAGTGTTCTCCCCACTGCACCATTCTGCTCCAGCGGAAGCGGGTGCTATGTTGAGAGAGGATTGGCGAGGGAAAGGATAAATGAAGGGCAAGAAGACCTCCTGGCTGCTGCAATAAACCAGGGTAAACCAAGCAAGTAGTGATGATGGAGATGTAAAAAATTTGAAGATACAAAAAAAAAAAAAAGGTCTTGGTGACCTAATCAGGTGTGGGAATTAATCAGAGAATTCTTGCTTGAGCAACTGGGTAGACAGCAGCAGCATCCATAGAGCCAGAGAGACATAAAAAATTGCTAGCTGGGTTGAGGTCAGTTGGGGGAGCATAGCCATATAAGAAATGCATATGAAATTCAATAGGAATCTTAAACTGTGGTGCAAATCTTGTGACCCCATTATTTTTTGTTTGCTTGTTTACTATTATTCTATGTGAGTCTCTCTCCAGCCTCACTTCTTTCTATACATTTTCATGCCCGCTTGCTTTGCTTCCTTAATCCCCTAACAGACTTACACTTAACTTCTTTTAGTTCCTTGAATGTTCCTTTCCCTATCTCACCTCTGCAACTAGACATATGCTTTGCTTTCTGGAGTGCTTTTCTCCTTCCCTCTAGTCCTCTTTCTTTGGGTCACTGCTGTTCACCTTTCAGTCTTCCACTTAGCCATCACTTTCTCCAGAAGCCTTCCTTGCACCATCCGCAACCTTCCCAAGCCCATGTTAGGTAACTCTTTAATGTACTTCTACTTCCTCTATCATAGTGCTTATCACTAGTATTGAAACTGTCTGTCTTCACTTCTACATTATAAGCTCAACTAAAACAGAAGAAATGTTTGCCTTGCCGATAATTAAGCCCAAAGAATCAGAATAAAACTTAAATACACATTAGTAGAATTGAATATTTCTAAAATTATCTAGCAAACATAAAATAAAGACAAATGTACAAAGAGACCCAAATTCTCAAGCTTTGTAGTCATTATGACCTTTCTTCATTTATATCAATTGATATGTCAATTATAATTTATAAGAATAAATAAGAATATATATGTATGACATATATAATATGGGGAGGGAGAGAGAGGTAATAAACTAAGAACTAGAAAATAGAGTTCTATATGACATTCTGTGCTTAAAAAGCAAAGTATGGCTTTATATATGGCATTTAAATACTCTGGGTTTAAATTTTATCATCCGTACAAATAAAAGGTAGGATGAAGAAAGTTTTATGTTTCTTCAGATTTAACATTATGTGAATCTATGAAAATAAACAACAAGGAGGAATCTAAGGCTTATCAATTGTAAACGTTGTAAACAGAGATTTTCAAAAATAAGATAAGAATTGGGGTGATGTACAATAATATGGGAGTAGAAATAAATTTCCAATTTCTGTCAAAAAATAGAAGTACCATGCGTTTTTTGTTTTTTTTTAAAGAAGAACTTTATTCCTGGATTCTTCAAGTTTGACTTTGTATATTATAAATATTTTGTAAAGCCTAGCTGTAGACTTGCTCATCAAGATGGTTAAAGCTCACCATAATACATGATAAATCAAGTGCAGCTAGTAAGCACTGGTAAAAAGACCTTCTACTAACATGTAACATTACTGAGGGGCAAGATGGAGGGAGACTGTAGACACAAACAAAGCACTTGGATACATGCAAAGATAAATTACTGATATAATATTACATCATTTCCAAATAAAGGTAAGATATTAAACCAATACCAGGGAAAGCGGAAATCCTTTCAAGTGTTCCAGAACAAATAAGTACTGGTTGGGAGAGACCCTCAGAGATCATTTGATCCAGCCTCACTAGGATCTTTGATCTTGAAATACCCCCAGTAAGTGCTGTCCCACTTATTCTTGAATGTCTTTGAGGAGACAATCTCGCTGGAAGCAACTCATTCCATCTTTGGGCATCTCTACCTATTCCAGAATGTTTTCTTTTACCATGCTCCCTGAAGCTTCCATTCATTGGTCTTAGTTCTGCCACGGGGATCAAGCAAAACACATCAAATATCTCTTTCACATGAGAGCTTAAAATTGCTATTGCAAATCTGGAATGAATTAGCAATTTTGTATTTCTATGCAACATAAAAATATACTATGACAAGACCTTTTTGAACTAGATGTGATAGTTTAATTTCTTTTTTATTCACCGAATTATAGAAATTACAGTTTTGCCTAAATCTGATTCATGTTGTTTTTAAACTAAAGCTATCCTTTTTTAAAAGTATCGCACCACCTCTTGCCTCTTTTCTGCAGTTTTACATCAGTCATCAGAGTGTAATTGCTCTTGTTCTTGCTTCTTGGTATGTGAGACGTGGGTGGTCAGTTTGTATGACATCTGACATTAAATGCTTGCTGACTTCCCTCTTTTATAGAAATAGCTTATGTATCACACTGTAATATGCTGCCAGCTAAGGTACACTGGGGAGTAGAGTGGCCGTGAGGATGGTGTGAACAGAAGCCACTTCTTCTCTCAGACAAAAGTATGTTGCAAAACGGTTAAGAAAATGACAACTATAAAACAGTGAAGCGCTTCCCTGGTGGCGCAGTGGTTGAGAGTCCACCTGCCGATGCAGGGGACATGGGTTCGTGCCCCGGTCCGGGAAGATCCCACATGCCGCGGAGCGGCTGGGCCCGTGAGCCATGGCCGCTGAGCCTGTGCTCAACGGGAGAGGCCACAACAGTGAGAGGCCCGTGTACCAAAAAAAAAAAAAACAATGAATTCTTTGAAATAAGACCAGAACTAATTTGTAACTTGGCCTAGAAAGTTACCATCTACATAACCTTCATTAAATGAGTTAACTTCACTCAGCCCTAGGGTCTTCGCCTATAAAATGGGAATAATATTGACTTTGCAGGCCTCTTGTGATAATTAAATGAGGCACTTTTGCACACTTCATCTAGTAAAATGCCTGGCTTGCTTCTCCTGTTTCAAAGCTAGTGTACTTAGAAACTTTCTCTCTTAGCTCTTGATAGCTTCTCCAGGCCTCCACACCCTCCCACACAACAGTGCTGCTCAGGACACCCTCCAGCCCTATATTCAGGCCAGGTAGCATTTTCTGCTCTGAGCTCTTACCTCCTGCAACTGGATGATTCCAAAATGAGAGCTCCTCAGCAGTGGTGAAAGCGTCAGGACTGAACTGAGCTGCCTTATTCTCATTCCTCAGATGCCGGCAATGCACAGACTGATGAGGAATTGAATGTCTCCACAACCCAGTTTGGTAGGTCCCTGAGTAACTGAGGCTGCTTGGCCTCTGAAGGTCCTCTTGGTGGTCTTCCTTGGATAGCTTTGGTTGAGAGAAGCCTGCTGCTATTGCCCAGGGAACCAAGGGGAAGGAAACATGTACAGAATACTGATCATGTGTCAAGAACTGTGCCGGGTCTGTGCCTCAGGAACACTCGTTGAGATATCCATGCATTCTTCATTTATTCATCAAAATCTATTGCAAGCCACCTCTGGGCCAAGTTGTGTGTGACAGTCTCAGAGAAGAAGTCCAGTGAAATGTGTAAAACAGAGAAATTATACAGATAAAGGAACTCTTAGTCTCTGGGGTTGTAAGATCCTGGAAGAAATGACATAGGAACTGAGGTTTGAAAGAGAACAGGCTTTAGAGGGAAGAATAGTTCAGGCATGGGAAACACACATATGAAAATACAGGAGGCCTGACCAAACATAGCTTGTTGTGGAAATATCCATATGGTGACATTATAGAAGCTTGACATGCAAAAGAGGATTGTGAAAATACCTTAAGCTAGAAAGAGGGTGTTGTGTAAAATAAGACCAAAGACATAGAATTTAAAGCTATGTTGCTTACCAAGGTAGGAAGGAGGGAAATCTCACCAGCTCATGGCTGGGATGCAATCACTTTTCAATTCCTTTGCACATCAAAATCACAGACTTTCTGGTCAAAAAGTACAAACTTCTAGTTATAAGCTAAATAAGTACTGGGGATGTAATGTACAGCATGGTGACTATAGTTAACACTGTTCTATGGTACATATGAAAGTTGTTAGGAGAGTAAACCCTAAGAGCTCTCATCACAAGGAGAAAAAAACCTTTTTGTTCTTTTTTGTGCTTTTCCTTTTTATTGTATCTATATGAAATGATGGATATTAACTAAATCTAATGTGGTAATCATTTCACAATATATATAAGTCAAAACATTATGCTGTACGCCTTAAACTTATACAGTGCTGTATGTTAATTGTATCTCAATAAGACTGTAGAAAATTAATCACAGAGTTCCTTTTATATAAGGATACAACATAAGATCCTTTGAGAATTGAATTTTGTCAGCAGTGGACTAGAAATTTGAGGATACATTGGTGATGCAAGTATAACATGATGTGGGGGTAGGGAGATTCTTGGGAAAAGTTGTGGAGAGAAATCTTAATGAAAGCCCACCTCAGAAGGTTATCTGTGAAGGGTAGTGACAATTTAGACATGAAAGAGGCACAGGACTTGTGTGGTAAACATTAAGGTATTTTTATTTTGCTGAGACCATATACTCTTCTAACTAACAGGAAGTTATATAAGATGAAGTTCTGTTTAACATAGGAGAGTTGACTTTTTTCATCAGGAACCTGGACTTGTGTGTTCCATATATTTTGCAGGGTTAATGAATAATTTAAGCATGTAGAGTCATGATCAGATTTACACTTCATAAATATTACCTTGATCACAATGCAGAATATAAATTTGTGGGGGATGAGGCTGGAGGCAGATAAATTAGTTAGGAGGCTACTGCAATATACTGCGGGGAGATAATGAGGGATTACACTAAGAAGAGCCACTGGGAATAGAAAGGAGATGAGGTTATCTAATAAAAACCTGCAGAAAATAGCAAATATAATGGAGAAAACTTAGATGCATTCTGTTTAAAGTTGGGGTAAGCCATGGGTACCTGCTATCACTGCTACTTTTCAACATAGCACAGAGATTCTGGTCAATTCAGTGATTTTAGAAAAAGAAGGTGCAGTAGATTGAAAGCATGAGACAGTGTGTGATTATTTACTGATGATGTAATGACACACACACACAAGCACACACACACACACACAAATCCACAAACTATTAAAACAAAAAATAGAGTCCATCCGTATGCTGGATACAAGATCACTTTAAAAATCAACACACATTAAGATCTTTAATCCATTTTGAGTTTATTTTTGTGTATGGTGTTAGGTAGAGTTCTAATTTCATTCTTTTCATGTAGCTGTCCAGTTTTCCCAGCACCATTTATTGAAGAGGCTGTCTTTTCTCCATTGTATATTCTTGCCTCCTTTGTCATAGATTAGGTGACCATAGGTGCATGGGTTTATCTCTGGGCTTTCTATCCTGTACCATTGATCTATATTTCTGTTTTCTTTGACATAAATCACAGCAAGATCTTTTATGACCCACCTCCTAGAGTAATGAAAATAAAAACAAAAATAAGCAAATGGAACCTAATTAAACTTCAAAGCTTTTGCACAGCAAAGGAAACCATAAACAAGATGAAAAGACAACCCACAGAATGGGAGAAAATATTTGCAAATGAAGCAACAGACAAAGGATTGATCTCCAAAATATACAAACAGCTCATGGAGCTCAATATCAAAAAAACAAACAACCCAATCCAAAAATGGGAAGAAGATCTGAATAGACATTTCACCAAAAAGACATACAGATGTCCAAGAGGCACATGAAAAGATGCTCAATATCACTAATTATTAGAGAAATGCAAATCAAAACTACAATGAGGTATCACCTCATACCAGTCAGAATGGCCATCATCAAAAAATCTACAAACACTAAATGCTGGAGAGGGTGCGGAGAAAAGGGAACCCTCTTGCACTGTTGGTGGGAATGTAAATTGATATAGCCACTGTGGAGAACAGTATAGAGGTTCCTTAAAAAGCTAAATAAAGAACTACCATATGACCCAGCAATCCCACTACTGGGCAGATACCCCAAGAAAACCATAATTCAAAAAAACACATGTACCCGAAAGTTCACTGCAGCACTATTTACAATAGCCAGGGCATGGAAACAACCTAGATGTCCACTGACAGATGAATGGATAAAGAAGATGTGGTACACATATATAATGGAATATTACTCAGCCATAAAAAGAAATGAAATTGGGTCACTTGTAGAGATGTAGATGGACCTAGAGTCTGTCATACAGAGTGAAGTAAGTCAGAAAGAGAAAAACAAATATCATATATTAATGCATATATGTGGAATCTAGAAAAATGGTACAGATGAGCCTATTTGCAGGGCAGGAATAGAAACGCAGATGTAGAGAATCGATGTGTGGACATGGCGGGGAAGGGGAGGGTGGGGTGAACTCAGAGATTAGGTTTGACATAAATACACTACCATGTGTAAAATGGATAGCTAGTGGGAACCTGCTGTATAGCACAGGGAGCTCAGCTCGGTGCTCAGTGATGACCTAGATGGGTGGGATGGGGAGGTCCAAGAGGGAGGGGATATATGTATACATATAGCTGATTCACTTCACTGTACAGCAGGAAGTAACACAACATTGTAAAGCAATTATATGCCAATAAAAAAAATCAACACACAAAATATCAACAAATTGCATCAAAAACAATTGTGCCAAAGACTACATATGTATGCAGGGATTCCACCCCACTCCTCCCCAGCTCTCTTCCTTTTTCCCACTCACATCTAAGTGTGGCAAACCTTCCTGCCTCCTTCATGGGAAACCCAGGGAACTATAGTATTTCTTGTGGTTACCCTACATCTTAGCCACATTTAAGCAAAATGTCCTTTATTAATCTCTCCCGCTAGGACCCTGACAAATCATAATACTAATCATCCCTTCTCAAGATGATTAGTATTAGCCACTACAGAAAGTCCATGTTTCTTTTCCGTCATTGATCCAACAAATATTTGTTGACATGTGACCCAATTTTGGCCGATTAAATGGGATAGGAAATCTAATTAGCTTCCAGGGAAAAGTTTATACACTCATTAAAAAGCATCACAGCCTGGTGTATAGCACGGGGAACTCCACTCAATACTCCGTAATGGCCTATATGAGAAAAGAATCTAAAAAAAAAGAGTGTATAGGGACTTCCGTGGTGGCGCAGTGGTTAAGAATCCGCCTGCCAATGCAGGGGACACAGGTTTGAGCCCTGGTCCGGGAAGATCCCACATGCTGTGGAGCAACTAAGCCCATGCACCACAACTACTGAGCCTGCACTCTACAGCCCATGAGCCACAACTACTGAGCCTGCGTGAAGCCCGTGAGCCTAGAGCCTGTGCTCCGCAACAAGAGAAGCCACCGCGATGAGAATCCCATGCACCGCAATGAAGAGCAGCCCCCACTCGCTGCAACTGAGAAAGCCCGCTCGCAGCAACGAAGACTCAACGCCGCCAAAAATAAAAAAACAAATAAATTTATTAATAAAAAAGAGTAGATGTATAACAGACTCACTTTGTTGTACACCTGAAAGTAACACAAAGTTGTAAATCAACTATACTTCAATAAAAATTTTTAAAAAAGCATCGCAGGAAAAGATGGTTCTCTCTTTCCTCTGAATGTTGTCCTGACTGAATGTGGAACTTGAAATTTCTGAATCATCTTTCTATCACAATGTGGATGAAGTTACCCCAAAGAATTTGTTCAGCACTGAGAGAATGAAGTGAGAGAAGAAAGCAAAGAACCAGACTCTAGAGAACTTCAACACTGACAGGTGGTGTGAAAGAGGAGTTCTAGAAGTGACTGAGAAATGTCAATCAAAGAGACAGGACATGAGTCAGAAGAAAGGACAAGTATGGAAAGTAAGAAAGAAAAAGCTTCAAGAAAAAGGGGCATGGCCGATATCATCATGCTGTTGAAGGGGCTGGTCAACTGAGGTCTGCGAAGAGACTATACAATCTGAAGCAAAAGCAGTTGCAGTGGAATGATGGTGCTGAAACCCAATTGTCAAGGCCTGAGAAGTTAAAAAGGAGTTAGAACATGGATGTAGAACATGAGGAGAAACTGGATACATTTTTGGAGAGTTTTCCAGGGAAGCAGTGCATTAAAAGAAGGAAAGGGGGCTTCCCTGGTGGTGCAGTGGTTGGGAGTCCGCCTGCCGATGCAGGGGACACGGGTTCGTGCCCCGGTCCGGGAGGATCCCACGTGCCGTGGAGTGACTGGGCCCGTGAGCCATGGCCGCTGAGCCTGCGCGTCTGGAGCCTGTTCTCCGCAACGGGAGAGGCCACAACTGCGAGAGGCCCAATTACCCCAAAAAATAAAAAAAAAAAAAAGTAAAAAAAAAAAAAAAAAAAAGGAGTAAAGGAAAGTTGTTGGCCCTTTTTTTCCCTTTTTATATAGGAGATAATCCAGGATGGAATAAACCTGTGGGTAGAGAGTGAGAAATTAAAACTGCAGAGGAAGACAGATTGGTCACCATAGAACTTTCATCAGTTTGAACAATTACACTATTTTTAACAGCGGATTGATTTTAATCAAGTCTACCTCATGTATTTGAACACTTATACCTATGATCTGAAGGTGTAGGATCTGAGTTTCTACTCCTGCACCCCCCTCACTCTCTCCCTGCACCTTCCTTTAGGGCTCTAACACTCCAACTTAACCTGATAACTGTCAGTGGCCCTGCCTGCAGCTTGAATTTTAGGTATGTGACCCTCTAGTGAAAGTAAGAACTATGGAAAAAAAGCAGGAGAGCTGACCAGAACCAGAGCACTTGGGCAGATACTCTGACTTCTGATGACATTTCTGGCCACAGAGTCATTTCACTAATGCCTGAAATCTAGATGGTGAGGCAGGGCAAGGGGCCTGGGGCTTGGAGAGAAGCAGGTTAGAAAAGGGATTTCCTTGGGGAGATTGCTCAGAGGTAGGTCTAGAAAATGTACTGTTCAAAGGGAAAACAGTAGCTACTTTTCTTTTCCTCCCTCCCTTTCTCCCTCCCTCCCTTCCTTTTAAAATTCCTAATGCCTTTATAATAGTTACAGTTATTCAGAAAAGAATCTAAGCTTTTCTAATTTATTTTGCACTTCCTGGGATTCATTTCCTCCTCCACACTCTGCCCTCCTGTATTTTCTTCCTATTTAATATTAATGTGATTCCCATCTTGTTTCTCCTCCACTCAGCCTACTTTCTTTTTCAGCTTCAGTGATGAGTCTCTGGCACTCAGGTTAATTTTCCCTTTATTTTAATCATTTCTACTTTCTCACTTTGACCTTTCCTTCATTTCTAATCGACACCCCCAGGCTACTGTGAGAAAATTAAGTCACCTCCATCCATTTCGGAGGACCAAAGTGTGCACTGCTCAGTCACAAATTCTCCATCTCATTTCCTTCCATAACAGAGGCCCATCGAGATTAGTCGAAAGGAGCAAGAAATGAGTGAACTATTTGTCCGTGGCGGCCATGGCTCACGGGCCCAGTTGCTCCGCGGCATGTGGGATCTTCCCGGACCTGGGCACGAACCCGTGTCCCCTGCATCGGCAGGCGGACTCTCAACCACTGTGCCACCAGGGAAGCCCTCAAGCTCCAATATTTAAAAGAAAAAACTTTTTGTTGGAATCTTTATGAAGACTGATTATTCTATAACGCACTTGCTAAATACCAGCCTCAGTGCATGAAGTCACTAGGAAAGAGAAGCAGTGTGGTGAACACACCGGCTATCTGAGTTATTTTCTTAGCTCTGACAACCTCTTTCTTCACCTCTTCATGTGAAGCTGTGCAGCTTTGGGCAGTTACTTAACTTCTCTGACACTAAGTGGTTTCATCTGAAGGAAATTAGGTCTCTGCTCCCATGAAGTCAGCAGTGCTAGAGCGATCTTACTGTTCTTTAATGTTCATAGTGTCATAATGTGATTATTATGAGTGTGGAGGCTTTGTTTTATTCAACTTACCTAGCATCAGAGAAACAGGTTTTAGGGCTTGTGTGTCTTCAGTTTTTGTTCTGGATTTGCCCTTTATTTGAGTGTTACAGTACACAGAGTGTGCTGCTATATGTCCAGATTGCAGGGAATTAGGATTCCCTTCTCATTTACCAGTATCTTTCTCAGCAGACAAATGTTTTATTTTCCTATTAGTCTATCCCACCATTTTACTGCATCTAGAGATTTATACAGGGTGCAAGTTTGGGGGTCTGTAAAGGCTAGAAATGGAGGCCCACTCTTCACTTCTGCAACGCTGCTGCATTCACAGACTTGTACAGTCAGTATTTTTGTGCCCTGGAAAACCAGGTTGGATGACAGCACCCGGAGAACACTAATGTCTTTCATTTTAGTTTCATTTCCTGGTGTCAGGGCAGAGGAGGGCATGCTCCCTTTGCTGCTGGCAGGTGTTGTTAGCCACGTTCAACTGTATTTTCCTTGTAATTTACTTCTGTTCTTCTTGAAGTAAATGTCACTCATGGATTCTTGTAGCTCCCATTGGTCTAAAGTGTATAAAATCCAAGCCTGAGTTTTGAGCTGCTGACCTATCTGGGGTTATTGCAGCAACAGTTCAAGAAGACTAGGACATAGAACTGGGGACAAAACTTGGGAATAACCTTGAACAAGTCCATTAACCTGTTTTGGCCTCAGCTTCTTTATTGGTACAATGCACATGTTAACCAATATCATCCCTTCATCTGTGACATTCGAAGACTCTAGTTCTTGATGTTGCCACTAGTGGTTAGTTTCTGCATTTCTCTGTGAGTTGTTTAGAGATTTTCTTTACATATATACTTAATTATTGGCCTGGGCCATTGATTACCATTTCATGTATATATCTAGATATTGGATTTAAAAATATGAATGGATCATTATAAGCCCATGTAATTCAGTATCAGATGGAGTTACATTAAGGAAAACAGTCTAGCTTCCAAATTTAGAAGTAACTCAAGTATTTTCTTGAAAGCCTCAAGACTGAGAGATTCTCCAAACAAATAGTTCACGAAATATTTCTTAACATCCCTTGTCCTCTCTTCAATTCTTTGTCTTCATAAAACTCTTTGGAGACTCTCCCTCCCCAAAATGCAGAAGACCTTATAATTCCTCACTTTCGTCTTCCTCCCATCAATTCCCCTTACTTATTTCCTGTTTTACACAGGTTTCGCCTGACTTTTTAAAATCCTTGTTCTCATGCTCTGTCCCCATCCAGTTCTTGAGCAAAAGGTAAAAGGCAGGGAGGCCAACAGTGAATGTTCACTTTATTGCCACATTCATCTCTAACTGATGATCTTTTGCAAATAACTGAAAAAGCAGGAAGTCATGGTGAGAAATGTGACAAAAGTACAGCTTAGTTCCTCACCTGTAGTCTGGGAGAGACAAAGGGGAAACAAAAGAATTAACTTCCCAGTAGTAACCCCTTCTTTTCTCCCACATTGAGTTCATCAAAATGCAGGGGGTCATACATCTTTGGAATAACAAGCTAGGCACACTGCTCATTACTCCTCCTCACAAATCCTAGAAAACTATGGGACCTTCGTGGGCTAATTCTAAAATAATGGAATATTTTAAGTGCCTAATTCAGGCAATAATTGCCCTAAAGAGCCCATTCTAAGACAAATTATTTATGAGATAGATAACTCTAGGCAGGCAAACCAATCTTTCCCTTCATTTATTTAAATTCCAACTTTCTTGAGAGGGTCTTGAGTTGCTCTGTTTCTGATCACGTTTATCCCTATCCAGTCTGGGTTTTCACTAATGGGTGAATTATTATTATCTGTTTAATCCTTTAAATAGGAGGCATCCTGTATCATTTAGGAACCATTTGGCTACTAACACTAAATAATGAAGGCTGTTTCTACATGCAAAATGTCTCCAGGGATGCTGCTGATTGCATTGTTTTGGGGACTAGACTTACGACATCAGAGCTAGCTGGCATCTCTGTGATTAATCTAGCCATCTCTTATTGTTTCACATCATGAACACAAGATGGCTCTTGTAGTGTTAGTTTAATGTCCACATTAAAGCAGAAAGAAGGGGAAGGGGAAAAGGGTTTTAAGTCAGGCATTTTGTCCCTTTAGTTAGGAAAGCGTAAGCAAAAGTTTTTCCCAAACACTGCCCCACCTCCAGTTCAGCAGACATGTCACTGAATACAACTGGATCCCATGGCCATCCCTCACTGTAATGGAGGCTCAAAAGGATGAGAAGAGGATTGATTCATGAGCCACTGCCTGAGGCTGTGAATATTATTTCTCTGAACAGATTAGGTTGCTTTTCTCAAGGATAATACGGGAATGGCTCTGGAGAAGCCAATCCCCACTGAATATCCTACACCTTTCAAGGAAGTAGAGAATCATCTTTGAAAGAAATTTTCTTAAACAGATAAGGGCTATTAAGTTTTCGTAGAGATTTACCAGTAAGTGTTGATCAAATAGTCTCTTTGATGTATGGGAACAGGAAGGAAAAAGAGGAAGGGAATAAGAAAGCAAGAGTATCTGTGGAGAAGGCAATGGAACTGAGACTTTTTCTGGTGGATCCAGAGTTCAAATTTATATCTCTCTGTAGAATTTATCATCTACGCTACTTTGTATTTTACTGCTGTGGAATTTTTCATCCATTCTACTTTGCTGCTTCTATTAGTAAGTATTACATTTTAATTTAAATTCCGTAGCATCAACACCACTGAGAGGGTTACAGAGTGACTGCTGGTATATCCCTTTCCTTCACTTTTATAAAGATAAGTGAAAAACTGAATGTATAATTCTCTGAGAACTCAGAGGTCACAGTTGTGAGTATTTTGATGAGGAACAAAAAACTATGGTCACCATTTGGATGTGGGAATTATTTTCTCTCTTGGGGGACGTAGATTTTCTAGAATTCTGAGAAATTAGACGTAGAGGTATATTCAGAAACACTTGGACACTGAATCTGCTTTTGCACCTTAGCTGTCATGTGGCCTCACTGTCTCTGCGTTTATTTGGAGAACTGCAAGAGTCTAATGTTTTAAAACGTTCCTTTAAATTGTAGTGAATAAATTAAGTGTAATTTCTTCTAGATGGAGATGTAAGCCTCAAATATAAAAGACATTGGTGTAGCAAGAATAGAGTGTTTCACCTTTGGTAAGACCCTAACTTTGTGTGGGCAATGCCACTGCAGCTTCATGCCCACACTGGGGACTTTGAAACTGAGGAAAGCTCTGCTAAAATATGTCATTTTTGTTCCATCCCCATGTGTCATTTCACTTCCATTAAAATATTTTACCTGTGAAGAATTAAACGGTGAAGTAAGTCTAATCTTAGGGTTATCTGTGTGTGTGGTTCTTACTCACTTTCCAGTCTCCAAAAATGCAGGTTCCACAAGTAAGTCAATGACATGGAAGACTGTAGTCCTGTTCTCTCTTCCCAGCACTAATTTCCAAGTCACACTATTACAAGGTTGTTTGGGGAAGGACTACTCTAATAACGAGCAAGTCGTACCACTGGAAGGACGCCAGAAAGCCTCCTCATTGACTAAAATGATCTATTATGCCAGTCTCAGTGGGTATATGAAATGAGTCCCAAGGAAAGACAAAAAGTGAGAAAATTTAGGAGGTACCTGCTATAGAACTGATGGCATATTTACTCATAATCACCCACCAAGATCCTAATAAGAATTTATATGCCTGCTTTCCTTGTTGGCATCTGTTTGGAAAACACTGAATCAAGTACTTGTCTGCAAAGATATAGTCCTGAAGCCCAAAAGGCTGGCCTGCGTAGACAAGCTGCAGAAGTGATTTCTGGGATCCTAGACTGCAGCGTGAGTGGGTGATATATGAAGAGAATGGTTACTAAATCCCAGCATAGAAACTCTGTCTATCCAGCGTGGTTTCCTACAGCTAAGCAAAGGAGCAGCCTGTCTCTATATAAATGGCTTTAGCACCAACATAGCTGTGAATTTGGAGCAGAAATAACTAGGAAGAATCTAAAAAATGTGGGCTTTAACCAAGAGATGCCAAAAGCCTGCAGGAATAACACAAGAACAGGAGCCTAACCAAGCAGAAAGCAACAATCTTTATTACAAAGCAAAGAGCAACAGCAAATTGAAAGGCATGAGCTATATCAACCAGTTATAGATACAGCAGGAAGGGAAGCCACACAGAAGGATGCCATGTGGAAAATGTTCTGTGAGCTTCTTAAAGAAACACAGAGCAGAGAGCATGGTGCAGAACTAACATCCCACAGGCTAATTCTTACTGTCACGTTATGATGCCTTGATTTGCTGTGATTGTCAAAGACATGAGAGTTGCTGGAGTTCATCCCCACCCCCACACTTCAAATACAGCCATCCTAGTAACTTCACTGACAGCAAATACAGCTGAGGTGATTACTGCCATGCCCTGAGTTCACCACACTAGGAGAAAGCTCTGCCACTCATCTACTGGGGTCTGAAGCTTTGCCATTGAATACCGTGGCTTCAGATGTCCTTTGATTCTGCTTCTGCAAAAGAATATGCTTAAGCACAAGAAAGGACAGGGGCACCAAATAAAACCTCTATTACCTCATAATTTTGCATGTGGCCAGTGTTATAGTTATGGAGAAGAGCAAAACAGGTTATTTGGGTACAGCTAAACATTTTCTCTCAGTATCAAGAACAAAACAAAAACTTGAGACATCAGGCTAGTGAGTAGCTGTGCTTTCCTAAAAAATGGTGTATGTTATAGACGGAATGTTTGTGTCCCCTTCAAATTCATCTGTTGAAAGCCAATGCCCTCCTCCCCCCACCTCCAGGGATGATATTAGGAGGTGGGGCCTTTGGGAGGTGATTAAAATTAGATGATGTCATGAAGGTGGAGTTCTCATGAACGGAATTAGTGAGTTACCAGAGAGCTTGCTTTCTCTCTCTGCTCTTCATATTACGAGGTTACAAGGAGAAGTCGGCAGTCTGCAACCAAGAAGAGGTTTCTCACCAGAACCTGGCCATGTTGGCACCCTGATCTAGGACTTCTAGCCTCTGGAACTGTGAGAAATACATTTCTGTTGTTTATAAATACCTGGGTGCTTTTATCTTGGGCTTTTACAAAACATTAAAAAAAATTGTTGACAGAAGAGAGAGAGGCTTGCAAAACAGCAGAGCAGGAGGAGGTGGAGCTCATCTCCCTCCCCATGAGCATATCAAAAATACATCTACATGTGCAGCAATTCTCACTGAAAACAGACTTGAGACCGGCAGAAAGACTTATACAACAAGGGTATGAGATAGAGCTACACAAAATCAGGCAGAAAGGGTTGAGAAGTGATTAGGTTGGGGCCAGTGCCCCTGGGAGGTGACACAAAAGTGGAGGAAAATATCACGGCTTTGAGATCCTCCCTGGGTAGTAAGTGGCATGAACCACATATTGGGCACCTGAGCCATGGGGTCCAACACTGTGAGAATGAGTCCCCTTAGCTGGTTGAAAACCAGTGGGACTGAAAGCAGGGCTGTAAGAAATCTAGACTCCACTTGTGAAGAGCACACACATGCTTGCTTACTACTGAAACAAGGCAGAGGAAGCAGACTGAAACTGTCCAGGTCTCAGGCCAGTTTTTCGGACCGCCCCAGTGCATGCCCCAGCCTGAGCAGAGTGCCCCTTCTTCTCCTCTTGCCCTGCCACACAGCTCCACATTGGGGTGAGGGGTGCTGCAGTCAACGGGAGTACATAGATGTGAGGGATGGAGCCAGCATTTGAACATGTCTAGGGCAGCCATTGCTGGCACTGAAGGAGGCAGTGAATCAGAAGCAGTCCAGGACTTTAACTGGTGTGACTTCACCACACTAGGGTGAAGGCTGGTGATGCCAAGGGAGGGCCCAGTTGTGGAGGATGGAGCCATATTGGACCTGGCACAACATCCAAACGGGACAAAAGTGGCCATTACTGGTGTTCACGGAGGTGACAGATGGGGAAAGTTCTGGAGCTCTGACTGGTGTGACAAGACTGCATAGTATGCATCCTGACCCATACAAAGTGCCCACTCCAGCCCATCTTGCTCCAGCACTGCTCCCTTCTAGGACAAAGATGCCATTGCTAGTAGCGGGGGAGAGTGCACATCTAGAGGGAACAGAACCAGTTTGGACCCAACCCTCAGGGATTCTGGTCCAGCAACTTGGGACCTGCCCTTGACCCCAATAAGATAATGCCAGCCACCGAGGATAGGAGAAACCTTAGCTCATACCTGGTTCTGGCTCTTATCCCTTCATCTCCAGCCCTAACTCACACCAAGGAAGAGCCAGCACACCCTGGGGGAAGACATGATCCATGCTCACTTCAGATCCTACTTTCTCACCAAAGACACCAAGCACATGTTGACTGTATAGGGATGCACCCACACAAGGACACAACATTAAGACTGGGATAGGCAACTGTTTCACCTAGTTTCGTAGAGTCAGAGAAAGTTAATAAGCAAAATGAGAAGAGAAAGAAATTTATTTCAAATTAAAAAACTAGAGAAAACACCTGAAAAAAATAACTAATGAAAGAGAAATAAGTGATCTATCAGATAAAGAGCTCAAAGCATTGGTAATGAGAATGCTAACTGAATTAGGGAAAAGAATAGATGAACACAGTGAAATTTTACCAAGAAACTGGAAAATATAAAAAAGAACTAGTCAGAATAACTACAATAAGTGAAATAAAAAACACACTAGATGGAATTAACCACAAACTTGGTGATACAGAAAAATGCATAAGTGATCTGGAAAATAGAAAAACGAAAATCACTCAATCAGAACATCAAAAAGAAAAAAAATATTTGAAAAGAGAATAGTTTAAGGGACCTCTCTGACAACATCAAAACTACCAACATTCACATTATAGGGGACTCAGAAGGAGAAGAGAGAGAAGAGGGTTGAAAATTTATTTGATGAAATTATGGTTGAAAATTCCCCAAACCTGAAGAAGGAAACAGATATCCAGGTACAGGAAGCACAGAAGGTCCCAAACAAGATGAAACTAACAGACTCACACCAAGACATATCATAATTAAAACGGCAAAAGTTAAAGATAAAGAGAATTCTAAAGGCAGCAAGAGACAGAGTCATATACAAGGGAACACCCATAAGGCTATCAGCTGATTTTTCTGCAGAAACTTTGCAGGTCAGAAGGAAATGGCATGATATATTTAAAGTGCTGAAAGGGAAAAATTGCAACTTATGATACTCTACCCAGCAAGATTATCATTTAGAATTGAAAGAGAGAAAAATAACTTCTCAGAGGAGCGAAAACTGAAAGAGTTGATCAATACTAAACCTACCCTAAAAGAAATGGTACGAGGTCTTCTCTAAGTGGAAAAGAAAAGACTACAACAAGAGGTAAGAATCTATAAGAAAGGAAAAATCCCACTATTAAAAGTGAATATAGAGTGAAGGCTATGGATCGACCACTGAAATAGGGTAATACAAAGATAAAGACAAAAAAAATGTGTAAGATCAACTATAACTGAAATAAACAGTGAAGAGATAAACATGAAGATGCAAACTATGACATCAAAAACATGGGGGAGGGGAGTAAAAAAATGTAGCTCTCTTAGAATGTGTTTGAATTTAAATGAGTACCAGTTTAAAACAAGTAGATATAGGTCAACATATATGAATCCCATGGTAACCACTAATCAAAAACCTACAATAGACACACAAAAACTAAAGAGAAAGGAACACAAGCATATCACTAAAATAAAAAAATCATCAAACTGCAAGGGAAGAAACTAACAGAAGAAGAAAAGAACAGAGAACTACAAAACAACCAGAAAACAAGTAACAAAATGGCAATAAATATATAACTATCAATAATCACTTTAAATGTCAGTAAAATAATTGTTCTAATCAAAAGACATAGGGTGGCTGAATGGATTAAAAAAAAAAAGACCCATCTATATGCTATAAGAGACAAGAGACTCATGTCAGAGCTAAAGACACACACAGACTGAAAGTGAGAGGATAGAAAAAGATTATTTCATGCAAATGGAAATGACAAGAAAGCTGGGGTAGCAAAACTCCTATCAGACAAAGTAGACTTTAAAACAAAGTATATAACAAAAGACAATATATCATTATATAATGATAATGGGATCAATACAAGAAGGGGACATAACACTGGTTAATATATATGCACCTAATATAGGAGCACATAAATATATAAGGCAAATATTAACAGACATAAAGGGAGAAATTGACAATAATACAATAATATTAGGGGACTGTAACACTCCAATTACATCATTGAACAGATCATTCAGACAGAAAATCCATAAGGAAATGGTAATCTTAAATGACACAGTACACCAAGTGGACTTAATAGACATCTATAGGACATTCCATCCAGAAGTAACAGAATACACATTCTTTTCAAGGGCACATGGAATTTTCTCCAGGAATAGTTCACATTCTAGGCCCCAAAAGAAGTACCAACAAATTTAAGAGGATGTAAATTATACCAAGCATTTTTTTCTGACTACAACTGTATGAAACTAGAAATCAATTACAGAAAGAAATGTGCAAAATACAAACAACAAACATGTGAAGAATAAACAATATGCTACTAATGAAGAAATCTAATAGGAAATCAGAAAATACCTTAAGAAAAATGAAAAAAAAAACACAGCTTTCTAAAATCTATGGGATGCAACAAAAGCAGTTCTAAGTGTGAAGTTTATAGCAATACAGGCCTACCTCAATAAACCAGAAAAATGTCAAATAAAAAACCTACCACCTAAAGGAATTAGCAATGGAAGAACAAAGTCCAAAGTCAGCAAAAGGAGGGAAATAATAAAAATTAGAGAGAAAATAAACAAAAGAGAGAACAACAACAAAAATAGATAAGCTCAATGAAACCAATAACTGCTTTTTTGAAAAGATAAACAAAATTGATAAGCCCTTAGCTAGGCCCATCAAGCAAAAAAGAGAAAGACCCAAATAAACAAAGTAAGAAATGAAAGAGAAGAAATAACAACCAATATAACAGAAATTTTTTTAAAAAAGGAAATACTATGAACAGTTATATGCCAACAAATTAGGCAACCTAGAAGAAATGGATAAATTTCTAGAAACATGAAATCTTCCAAGCCTGAAACACAAATAAATAGACAATATGAACAGACCAATCACAATAGTGAAATTAAATTCATAATTAAAAAATCTCCCAGGAAACAAAAATCCAGAATTGGACTGAGAATGAGAAATGAGAATACACAATACAATATTGTGTATGTTGTAGGTATACAGAATCATTTTCAGTTATACATATACATATATCTATGCATGTTCAGCTTCTTTTCCCATATTGGTTATTAGAGACTGTTGACAGCCCTTCTTGGTATACATAAATCCTTGTTGAATACCTGTTTTATATGAAATACTTTGTATTTGTTAATCCCATTCTCCTAATTTATCCGTTGACCCCTTCAGTCCTGTTTGGTAACCATATGTTTGTTTTCTAAGTCCCTTAGTCTGTTTATGTGTTCTCCATTTGTTCAATAGTGTGTATTTTTAGATTCCAACTATAAGTGATATCATATCATATTAGTCTTTCTGACTCTGACTTACTTTATTTAGTATGATTATCTCTAGGCTTATCTGTGTTCCTGCAAATGGCATTATTTCCTTCATTTACATGACTGAATCACATTCCATTCCTTACAGGTATCACTTCTTCTTTATCTGTTCATCTGGTCATGGACATTTGGTTGGCCTCTATGTCTTGGCTCTTGTAAATGGTGCTGCAGTGCATACTTGGGTGCATGTGTCTTTTTGAATTCTGGTTTTCTCCACATATACTCTTGGGGTAGTAATGCCAGATCATATGGTAGCTCTATTTTTAGCTTTTAAAGCCACTTCCATAATGTACTCTACAGTGGCTGTTACCATTTATATCCCACCATCACCATAAAAGGGTTTCCATTTTTCCATACCCTCTACACCATTTATTCATTGTCAATTTTTGATGATGGTTATTCACACCAGTGCCAGGTGATCCCTCATTGTAGTTTTGATTTGCATTGCAAAGAAAAAGAAAACAAAACAAAAAAACCCTGTTTAAAATTGCATCAAAAAGAAAAAAAATAACTAGGAATAAACTTAACCAAGGAGGTAAGAGACCTATACTCTGAAAACTATAAAATATTGATGAAAGTATTGAAGTTGATACAAATAAATGGAAAGATATCCTGTGTTCTTACATTGGAAGAATTGATATCATTAAAATGTCCACACTACCCAAAACAATCTACAGATTTAATGCAATCCCTATCAAAATACCCATCACATTTTCACAGAGCAAGAAAACCAGAAAAAATAATGCTAAAATTTATATAGAACCACAAAAACAAACAAACCTCAGAATTGTCAAAGCAAACTTGAAAAAACAAAAACAAAGCTGACTTCAGACTATATGCCAAAGCTACAGTATCAAAACAATATAGTACTTGAACAAAAAACAGATACGAAGATCAATGGAACAGAATAGGGAGCCCAGAAATAAATTCAGGCACCTATGATCAATTAATCTATGACAAAAGAGGCAAGAATATACAATGGAGAAAAGACAGTTTCTTCAGTAAGTGATGCATGGAAAACTGGACAGCTACATATAAAAGAATGAAATTAAAACATTTTCTTACAGCATATACAAAAATAAACTCCAAATGGATTAAAGACCTAAATATAAGACCACAAACCTAGAAAAAACTTAGGCAGAACACTCTTTGACATAAATCGTAGCAATATATTCTGGACCTGTCCCCTACAGCAAAGGAAACAGAAGCAAAAACAAATGGAACCTAATTAAAGTTAAAAACTTTTGCACAGCAAAGGAAACCACTGACAAAACGAAAAGACAACCTACTAAATGGGAGAAGATATTTACAAATGAGATGACCAATAAGTGGTTAATATCCAAAATATATAAATAGCTTATACAACTCAATATCAAAAAAATAAACCACCTAATTAAAAATTGGGCAGATGACCTGAAGAGACAAAGAAGATATACAGATGGTCAACAGACACATGAAAAGATACTCAACATCTCTATTCATCAGAGAAATGTAAATCAAAACCAAAATAAGGTATCACCTCACGTGTCACAATGTCTATCATCAGAAAGTCTACAAATGGGCTTCCCTGGTGGCGCAGTGGTTGAGAGTCCACCTGCCAATGCAGGGGACATGGGTTCGTGCCCCAGTCCGGGAAGATCCCACATGCCACGGAGCGGCTGGGCCCGTGAGCCATGGCCGCTGGGCCTGTGTGTCCGGAGCCTGTGCTCCGCAACGGGAGAGGCCACAACAGTGAGAGGCCTGCGTACCGCAAAAAAAAAAAAAAAAAAAAAAAAAAAGGTCTACAAATAACAAATGCTGGAGAGGATGTTGGGAAAAGGAACCCTAGTATTGGGTTGGCCAAAAGGTTCATTTGGTTTTTTCCATAAGATGGTTCTAGTATCGCTCAGTTGTCTTTAACTTCATTCAAAACAATTTTTGTTAGACTGTATTGTGACAGCTGTAGCTATCAGTGTGCATTAAAAAGAAAAACTTATCAAAACTGGTGAATTTTTGTGTAGCCATTTTAATATTGAAGATGGAAGAAGAAAAGCAACATTTTTGGCATATTATACTTTATTATTTCAAGAAAGGTAAAAATGCAACTGAAATGCAAAAAAAGATTTGTGCAGTGTATGGAGAAGGTGCTGTGACTGATCGAACTTGTCAAAAGTGGTTTGCGAAGTTTCGTGCTGGAGATTTCTCACTGGACGATGCACCACAGTCGTGGTAGAACCGTTGAAGTTGATAGCAATCAAACTGAGACACTAATTGAGAACAATCAATGTTATACCATGTGGGAGATAGCCGACATATCCAAATCAAGTGTTAAAAATCATTTGCACCAGCTTGGTTATGTTAATTGCTTTGATGTTTGAAAATGAAACCTGTATATATATATATATATATATATATATATATATAACCTGAAATGAAATTCTGCCAATTGCAAAAACATGGATAGACCTAGAGTGTAATATGCTCAGTGAAATAGATCTGACAGAGAAAGACAAATACCAAATGTTATCACTTTTATGTGTAATCTAAAAAATAAAACAAACAAAAATATAACAAAACAGAAACAGACTCACATATATAGAGAACAAACTAGTGGCTGCCAGTGGGAAAAGGGAAAGGGGGAGGGGCAAGATAAGGTAGGGTATTAAGAGGCACAATCTACTCTGTATAAAATAAATAAACTACATAGACATATTGTACAGCACGAGGACTATCGCCAATATTTTACAGTATCTTTAAATGGAGTATAATCTATAAAATATTGAATCACTATGTTGTACACTTGAAACTAATGTAGTATTGTAAATCAGTTATACTTCAGTAATAAATGAACAAATAAATAAAATAAAACATTGTTAACATGCATTAACCCTTCACACTAGAGTGTATATTTAGTATACATAATTTTTACATAAAGTCAACTTAAGCATAAATATATTCAGTAAGCTACAGGGACCACACAGATAGCTCTACTGTTTGAAACAGAACCTTAAAATAATAATAATAAACATTCTTTAGATGTTTTCTTTGTGCCACACGTTGTCACATTTAGTCTTTCTAGCCTCCAAGCTTCAAGGTAGGTATTATAAGTTTTCTTTACCAAGTGAGGAAATTGAGGCTTTAAGAGATTATTGTGCTATATCACAAGGCTAATAAATGGAGGATCCAAGATTTGAACTTAAATTTGAATTTTAAAAATCAGTGCTTTTAATTGCTATTTAATGATTCCTCATAGGACATTGGGGAACCCCTTATTCTGGAGGGGCTACACAATCTCCCTGAGGTCCACAAAGCTTCCTGCTTATGAGGGGACATCTGGGTGTACAATCTGTCAAAATAATCTTAAGTTCTTTTTTGCAAAATCTGTTTAAAGTCACACTTTAATTTCAGAGTCTTCTCCTTCAACTATCACTAACTCAGTTACGTTTCTTACTCAGCTTCTAAATGCTACTATATATAACAAAGGAAAAAATGGATTTTTAGAAAAAATATGATTCCTTTCATATTTCATTTCAGTTGGACTGCTCCCTGCAAATATTGTTGTGGTATCATAGAAAGATATTTTACTTTTGTTCTCAGGTCCTATCGTAGAGCTCCTAAAACCCTTGAGATTTCCTGAATAACACGGGTAATAGAATCATCTTTGTTCTAGTGAGGTGATTCTTGGCAGCACCCAGATACCTTCAGGCTGGTCACCGTCAAGACCAAACCTTGATTAGAAGTTTGGAACTTTCAACCCCATCCCCCAACTCTGGGGAAGAGAGAGGACTGGAGATTGAGTTAATCACCAATGGGCAATGACTTAATCAATCATGCCTACATATTGAAACCTCCATAAAAACGTCTACACAATGGGGTTTGGAGAGTTTCTGCATTGGTGAACACATGGGGGTGCCTGGAGAAAGCATAGAATCTCTTCTCCCCTTCCCCCATACCTTACCCTATGTAGCTCTTCTATTTGGCTATTTCTGAGTTGTATTCTTCAAACACGTTGTATCCTTTAAACAATAAACCAGTAAACACAGGCAAAGTGTTTTTCTGAGTTCTGTGAGTTGTTCTAGGAAATTATCAAACCTGAGGGAGAACTGGAAGAACCCCAAATTTGTAGTAAACTGAGCAGAAATGTGGATAGCCTGGGCAGCCCATTGCAGCTGGCATTTGAGGTGAGGGCAGTCTTGTGGGACGGAGGCATTAACTTGTAGGGTCTGGGTACTTAGTGACAGAACTGAATTGAGTTGTAGGACACCTAGTTGGTGTCAGAGAATTGGAGAAGTGGTGTTGGAAAAGACATCATGTATTTGGTGTCAGAAAAGGAAAAAATACACATTTGGTGTCAGAAGTTTTGTGAGTAAAGAGTACACCTGTTCACCCAGGAATACTTTTTGTTTTCAGCTTTGTGGGACTCATCATATTCCTGGTTGAGGTACTACAGTCATTAACTAGGTGAAAGGGAAAACACAGCCCTTGTACTAAGATGTGCTCTCCTTCCTGGTATTTCCAATAGTCTCGCTACAGCAGCTTATGCTAAGAGGTGGGTGTTTTACTCTTTCTTGCCCATTCTCTGTTATATAAGGGGTGTACCCAGGTTTTCTGGAGCCTGAAGCCCATACAATTTGATGAGCCCTCTTTAGGAAATGTAATACAAAAACATCTTACAGTTGCACAACAAGAACACACTGGGAAGTCTCCTCCCAGGTCTTAGGAAAAGGCCCGTGTGGAGGAGGAACCAGGAAGCTTAAACTTCAATAGCTTCATGGTGTAGGCAACCTCAACTTCCCTTGGATAATGTTGATCTTCTGCAGTGATAGAGCAAAGAGAACATGGCACAGGCGTAACATCTGTTTCAGGACCAGAGAAAACTTGAGAATCCTCCAGAGTACTGGAGGGAGGGGTCGAAGGGAAGGGCATAGGAAACACCTGGGGAAGGCAACACCCAGACTCTAGCAATGGCCCTGTCATCTAGCAGGTGAGTTGATAAATGTTTATTGACTGAATAAATGAGCACAGACAGATTTCCTCGACAGGTCTCACTGGTAGATTCATTTGATCTAATGAATCAATTAATTCATTCTGCATTGGCAAATTATGCAGATTTTAAAGTAAATCCTTTTTAAAAACTCCTTATTTCTCTATTTTAAACATAAGGCTAGGACTTTGACTCTGTGATCATTCTCTATACCTAGACTGCCAGATTGGTTGTCCTTGCCATTCCAGAACAATAGAGATCATGATAGAGATGTGCAAATCGATACCCACATATGATCAGAGCATCATGGCACACATAAGGACATGGAGAGCTATGAAGTGCATCTGGCCCAGGAAAAATGCACTCCCAGAAAAAGAGGATTTTGTCCGACCTTTAAGATGCTGTGGTGTCCAATTTATTCATAATAGTTTTCAAGGCAAAAATCCAGGGATGCGTAAGTATAAAAAAGAGGAGGAATAAAAATAACACTTGCAACTCCACAAGCTCCAGATCATTTTAATCAAAATTATTTCCAGTTACTGTCACTCCTCCCGAGCAGCCATTTCTGCCACAAGGCATCAGGCCAATACAGTCAGGTTCCTGAAAGTTTCCTTCATCAATCCAGGAAATATATAGCGGGCCATTTGTACCATCTGCCACCCAGGTGTCAGTCATTGGAAAGCAGATAGGAACCCGGGAAAGTGTGTTGGAATGCCATTTGGAAAAAAAATGAAACGTGCTCTGGGAAAGAGACTGGGAGTGTATTGAGCAAGAGGAAGAAAGAGACTCCACAAAAAGAGCACATAAAAAGCAAAGATATATGTTAAAGCTCTGACAAATCAAAAGAAATTCTTCTATCACCTCTCAGCCAATTTGATATCATTCTTACTTTTGGCAATGATAAAAAATATAATATTTCACAGGCATTTTGTTGTGGTTGATATTACATTCTTTATGCATATAAATATCTCCTTGTAACAATATTTGTGCACCCCTCTTTTTTATAGTGGGGAATACAGGGGAAGAAATCTTGTTACAGGGCACCCTAATCCTGACCTTATCTCAAGCTGTAATAAAAAAAAAATCTTCATTGTAGTTAACCTTCTGAAATAATTATGCTCTTTATTTAGAGACTGATTAAAGTCACATAAGTGCAACCTTTACACTGCTGGTATTAGAAATGCTGGCAGCTTTGGTCTTCAGTAATGTGGCCATTTCATCTGCCACAAAATTATACTGTCTTACTTTTCAGTTAGGAATCCTTAATACAGACAATTGAGAAGTTTTCAGGCAAGGCGGACCTGTGATAGAATGGCATCTGGTTACATAGAACGGTCATGGTTTTGTCTGTCTTTGTGTGCTGTTCAGGTATCCATATAACTGACACAGTCATAGGAGTCAGTAATAGTCATTGTATCTTCAGCAATGGAACAGACAAAAGTGTGTGGTTGGTAAAACTTTCCCTTAGTATCATGTCACCTTTTTAGTGCTGTTTCTGCTTTTGTGGGACTCCTCTCCTTCCTCTCCCTACCTGTCTCTTTGCTCCCACACAAATTGCTTATCTGTTGATTTATTTCATGGAAATCTCACTTGGAGTTTGGGAGAGTTGAAAAGGACCTAGGCCATGTTTCTCTAACTTGAGTAATGTGTGGCTCCCTTTAAAGGATTTTTAAAAAATCTCCTGGATTTTGAGTATTAACTTAAGTGATTTTTACAATGTTACTTAAGTATTTATAAACCTAAAGCTAGGTATAAGCTCCATCTGCTTATAGCTGTTATACAAGAATACAATCAAGACAAATTACATATTAAATACAAGGGAAACTACAAAACAACAAAACAAAACAACATGAATTTAATGTGACAGATAAACCTGTTTTGCTGAAATCAAATTGACTCTCATATTGTAAATACTGTCCTCAGTGCTATGGCTCAAGTCCTCTTGAGTCTGGCACGTATATAACTATTACAAGCTCTGAGGTGACTATACAGGAAGTCAGTGGGGGATGTAGGACAGTTATCATTTTGACTTGCGCACACGGGCAGCATCAGGGCAGTCAGATAGGTTTGCCAGCACATCAGAAGGATTCCAAAGATTCCACTATACTTAAAACACTTTTTTTTAAAATTTTAAAAATAATCCTGGAATTAAAAAAAAATTTCAATTCAAAGCAACAATTCCATTGGTGGTTACTTTCAACAGGTTTTCCCACCATGATCTATTATTACCATTAAAGAAAAAATTGTTGGTGAGAATTTAACTCCCTTAGTTCACGTTTCTTTGTTACCTAAAAAAAAGAGCTCTACATGTATTAATTATTGAAACAAAATATAACAAATACCAAAACTAAGGCTTGCTATTAAACATCTGCATTTTTTGCAATGCTGTAGTAAATCTTGCTCACTGCATTATTTATTCCAATTTCTTTTTCTTCAAACCTTCAGCAATATTTTCTACGAGTCTTTCTGATATTTTGCTGATAGAAGAACACATTTTAGTTTATTCCCAAGTTTTTTTTTTGCGTTACGCGGGCCTCTCACTGTCGTGGCCTCTCCCGTTGCGGAGCACAGGCTCCGGACGCTCAGGCTCAGCGGCCATGGCTCACGGGCCCAGCCGCTCCGCGGCATGTGGGATCTTCCCGGACCGGGGCACGGACCCGTGTCCCCTGCATCGGCAGGCGGACTCTCAACCACTGCGCCACCAGGGAAGCCCTCCAAGTTGTGTTTTTATGTATTATTTCATCCATTTTTAGTGTATCAGGAAGAACAGGGATTTACCCAGTGGTTACATAGCTTTTTGTTTGTTTTTTGTTATTAAGGAGGAAACCTAAAATCAACTTACAAATATTTATAATTAAATCTAAAATTTTTTAACCTTGAAATAATTATAGACACAGGAATTTTCAAAAATAGTCAAGAGAGGTCCCAGTTACCCTTCACTCAGCTTCCTTCAAATGTTCAAACATCTTGTCTAACGCTAACATAACATCAAACATGAAAACCGGGTCATTGGCATTGGTACAATCTACAGGCCTTATTTATTATTAAATTTTAGTGAAACTTTGTAAATACTGGCTTGAGCATACAATAGCCTCAGGTATTACTGAACAAATAATTAAGGTATGTATCGTGATCGAGCTGCTTAGTTTGTGAATGTTTCGGGGCTCACCATGATGCCTTCATAGTATCCATTACCTAATCAACTGAGGGAAAATCTGTGCTTGGGGCAAGGCTCTTTATTTATAATAATGGATATAAAACATGTTGCAAATATTGTTCTTGATGATTTATGTTTCTAGGCTGACACTATGTGTAATTTGATTAGGCTGCTTTTTTAAAAGTTTGCTATGTGGCTGACAGTTTTCCTAGAATTAGAAAATGTATCTGTTCTTTCCCTTTATTGATTTATATTAGTGCATATAGTAATGTATTATCTTTAACCTAGTTTCTTTTTTTGGTCACTTTTGATTTGAGGATTTAATTGAAACTAGATATTTATGCAGTAAATCTACTTGACTAGCAACATGTAAGCTACATAAATTGCTTAATATAAAAGGGCGATTGAGAGTCCTATTTCTCTCTCCTCTCCCTTTATGTTAAGGAACTCTCTTCACTCAAGATTATCTCATGTATTTCATATGACACCTGACCCATGACCTTCTTGTAAATAGATTAAAAAATAATAGGACTTGAAGTTTAAACACTCAATGGATCATCTTATGTCCCTATTGGAGGTTATGAACTCCACTTAAAAGCACTGACCCACAAGATAACAAAGCCCTCACTGTTTCCTTGTTCCTTTCTAGTGTCATTACTTTGTGTTTATAGCTCATAATAGCAGACTACTGTTAACTGACGAGAAACATCTTCTTATCCCTTTGTAAAATACTTTTCACTTCATCTGGAGTTCTCTTCCTTCCTTTACTGATCTGGAAAACTATTCTTTCTTTGAAAGTCCAGCTCATATGTCCCTTCTTCCAAAAAGCTTTCCCTTTTCCTTTCTCTGTATTACATGTTTGTTCCATGTAAATCCACTGGCATACTTATCTCCCCAGGCTGTACTTTGTTTCATTACGCCCCTACTCAGTAGAGGGTAGAAGCTATGTCTTATTCTTCTCCCTCAGTGTTTGGCATCTTGGATCCAATTGATTTTAGACTTATCTTTTCCCAAAATGCAATGGCTTGCCTTTATAGAATCTTGACCACTTGAACCACATGGAACCCACCAGAAAAAGCACAATGATGGCGTGGAATAGAGTATTTGCCATTAAAATTTTTAACCATGAGGATTTTCAAAACTAATACAACTGGAGAAAAGAATTAACCTGTAAAAGAAACAACAAATTTCTCTTTGATAGCTTCAGTTATATTACTATTATGAAAGAATTCTGAGGATAATAAGTATAATTTTCCCATAACATTCAGGATTATTGTCTCCATTGTGCGTTAAATGGCCTATTATTTTCTTACTCACAAAGGTACAATGAATATCTCTGAGGCATTTCATGATCCTGCCTCCACAAGCCCCCAGAGACCTTAAGCTGCATTGTAGCCTCCAGGACTGCAGAGTATGTTATATGGCGGAGGGTAAGGGAGGTGTCTAATATTAGACTTTAAAAACTAGGCTTTATGCTGTCATATCCTTTGGGAAATGAACCACAGGGTATACATTTCTCATTTCTTTTCTCTCAGGAGGGTGCCAAACTCTTGCTTAGGCACAAGGGAGAGAAGGTACTTTGGGCTATGTTTTCTTTTCCTCTGACATTTGTTTTATAAAGGAACTATTACTGGACTCCAGCTAAAATTCCCCCATTGCGTATACCTGAGCGTGTAATATCCATTTGTTTTAACCTTCCTCAAATGCCAAATCATCTGTCAAGTTTTATGCTTAATTGTGACGTTTTCACTGCTTCTGATTTATAGTGTTTGTCTCTGGTGCTCACAGTAAAGATATCTCAGACATCTCAGTGACCAAAAGAGTATAGTCAGAGGCAGTAGGGAGTTAGGGGAAGAGGGAAAGGCATAGCCTAGCTCACTAGATACTTGGGGAGTTAGGTAGATGAAGCCTTGATTTGTTTGTCCTCAGGTACATAATCTGTCCCAGACTGGGAGGAAAAAAACGGGGAGATAAAACAGGGAAGACAGTAGTTTTTTTCTTAAGAGCTGGTTGTTGAAAATTTTCCAGCTTACCATTGAGAATAGATTTAATATGACAAAAATGTATCCAGCATCCAAGCAGTCTATAAGAAAGACTGTCTCCAATGCTATTGTACCTACTGTATATACTATTACTTATTACCAGCAAAAAGGTTGTACCTTTTCCACACTTAGTTCCAGCATCCACCAGGGTCCTGGCAGGGGAAAATAACTCATTCAAAAAGGGTATTTTGATCATGGTTTAGGGCAAGATGAAGAGAACCTAAAAAGTGTTGAGAGTCCTTACTATTTTTTAGCCTGAAGAAGACAGGGAAGGGAGTCATTATCAGAAGTTGGAGACAAAGCAGCTGTGTAAAAGGGGGGCACTTAACAGGACCTGTGACCTGTGGAGGAGGGATGCAATCAGGAGCTAGGAGAATACTTTGATGTCACTTTTCTCCCTTTGTCAATCTGCTCATTCTTCCCATTATCCAAACCCAACTCTTAAGTCAGGGGGCAATGGAGCCCATTGATGTAGTTCCTACAGATCAGACTCATTGGGCGTAAAGCAGGGTGGAGTGACTTAGCGCGCATAAATGGAGGATACCCAACACAGAACCTACAGATGTTGGTTTTCTGTGTCTTTTTCTGGTGCGCATGTGTGTGTGTGCACAGAACGTAAGATATCAGGCCTTAGAGATTCATTCCAAAGAGGCAACTAGCAGTAAGCTGCAGGTTGCCCCAGCAAGGCCCTAACCAAACAATGGTACTAGGGCTGCTCTGGGTCCAAGATCTCAAGTCACCATTTTGGCTGTTTCTTGTGATTCAGCAGGATAAGTGGCTAACCGGGTAAAGTGAACACCAGCTATGAATGTTTTCTTCATCAAGGAACCTTCCCTCGTAAGTGGTTGATGGAAGAACTGGTGCATTTTCCCAAGTGGGCTCTTCTGTGCCTACTGTCCATTTCATAGAGGCCTCTGCCAGTGGTGTGCTGGAGCCAGGTCGTACCGACTCACAAGAGCCAACTGCATCACTTCCCAATTTCAGTTCAGTGACATCACATTTGCAGCCTGAAATTGGCCCTGGCGTGAAAATTTATACCACGGAAAGCAGAAAGAAACTCTATAAATCATTTTATTTGCTTCCCCCAGAGAGTTTGTTTTTAAACATTGAGCAGCACACTGCTTATGCATATGGAAATTCTCTGAATAAATTACTAAGGAGAGCTCTAGGAAACAGAGCTTTCTGCTAGGACTTAGATGTGAGAACCTACCCTTCTTGTTTTATTATTTTTCTCCTAAAATATTGACTGTTTACTTAAAATTTCCCAATTTTTGAATTCTCCTTTCTCTAACCACAGAAACGCTAGTCCATCGAGGTGTCAGGGAATTTATAGCTTGCATATATTAGCTTGTAAAAAGTCCTGAATCAGTCTACATATGCCCTTTTTTGTATCACTTTGGCTTGGTTACATCTTCATGATTGTTTACCTATTTTATTGCATATATATCGACCCAGATGAGTTACTCCATGTCAATCAGGATGGGGATCTTTTGGTGTGTTATTGCTACATCCTCCTGTGAATGTGTCAGCTATTTCCACTCAGTCAAAATGAGGGACTGTGATATACAGGACACCACTGGATTCTGAGGGGCACTGAGAGAGAACCGGGGGGTGGCAGGGTTTAGGAAGACATTTGTATTGAAAACCTTCCTTCTTGAATAATTGTTGTTTTTAGGTAGGGGAGTTATCTCTATAGTGTCATGGATATTCGTATTATTTTCAGATGTGGAATCAGTGATGGAAGGGCATTAGAGTTGAGACTTGCTTCAGAGAGCTTATTAACACTGATCAAATCCAAAATTTATTTCTTCTGTTTGCCCTTCCAGATCCCTTCTCCTCTCTTTTCTGCACTGCTCTGAGCACTGGGAGACAGACCACCGTGGATTGTATACTGAGACTCCCTTGCCTTCTACTTTCCTGCTGGGTTTACTCAATGGGAGGCACCAACAGATCAGAGGAAGAAGAGATAAATCAGTTTAGCCATGACTGCTTCTCTGCCAATATCTATGGTTCTCCCAAATTCTTATAATACCCTCTCTTCCCCACCATCCCTGTCTTTTCATGTTGGAAGCGGTAACAGCTCCATTCTGTTAGAAGTATAACAGACCCTGGGTGCATCACCAAACCCTGTTGGCTCCCTTAACCTATACTCACCTTCTTGTTAAAACAAAAAAACAAAAAAAACCCCTTTACTTAACACTTTTCAGTTACCTCATTTCATTGGACCATCTATCTCCTATCAAGGTCCTAATACGTTGTTATAATTGTTTTAAATATAGCTTTTAAAGTGAAGAGAAAATGGGGAGAGACGTTTTCATTGCTGGTGGAGCTTTTTTGCACACCGAGCCCCAAGCCAAATTGCTGCGCTCTGTCGACTTCCAGATTCCCCTGGGTTGTGTCAGTCTTCCAAGGAGTGATGCCACTCCTTTTGGCCTCACCAAGTTATTCTAATTTCTCATTTTCCAGTTGTTTTTTTTTTTTTTTTTTATGGAGCAAAAGACATTTGGCTCATGGCTTTCTTTCTCTTCCTATTGCATCCTAACGTCATGCCCATCCACTTCTCTGTTGCCCTTAAACACAACAGCTACTCCTCATGCCCCATTAAGTGTAGCAATTTCTTCTAGTTCAGGGGTGTTTCTAGAGTTACACGTAATCATATGAGTGTACTAGATTTATTAAAGCATTTGGAAATATCACTAGGGCTGTAAATGTCTCTAGTATTTCCAGAGTATGGAAAGTCTACCAGCAAATCTGGCAGAGAACAGTCTATTACCAATCCAAACACTAGCGCTTCACATCTGTTATGCTTAAAAATTTTAAACTAATGTATTCATTCCAGAAACAGCAGAACAAAAAGATATCCAGCTAGGATGTCTATTTTCATATCAATATTTAAAATGTTTTCAATATTCACCATTTCACACTCATTAACTCTCCAGTGACTTTTTGCTTTCAGGAGATCCATCAGTTTCAAACCAAAGCGAACAACTAAAAGGACATGTAAAAATGCAATACACATTGTCAGGCAGGGAGTCCAAAGCTATCCAGAGAATGCAATTAGCAAATTTTCTCCAAATTCATGCAAATGAAAAAATTATATCACCACCTTCAAAATCCATATTTATTATCACTCCAAAGAGAGTAAATCAGGGTCTAATTTTACAGTCTAGCCCTCAAAAGAAAGTATTTTATAAAGTGATAATCATGGGGCTTCCCTGGTGGCACAATGGTTGAGAATCTGCCTGCCAATGCAGGGGACACGGGTTCAAGCCCTGGTCTGGGAAGATCCCACATGCCGTGGAGCAACTAAGCCCGTGAGCCACAACAACTGAGCCTGCACGTCTGAAGCCTGTGCTCCTCAACAAGAGAGGCCGCGACAGTGAGAGGGCCGCGCACGGTGATGAAGAGTGGCCCCCGCTTGCCACAACTAAAGAAAGCCCTCGCACAGAAACGAAGACCCAACACAGCCAAAAATAAATAAATAAATAAAATTTAAAAAAAAAAAAAAAAAGTGATAATCATGAATAGAAAATTCACACTAAAAAACAAAATGTATAAAACAAATAAACGTATTAGAAATGAGCTTTACTAATGAAATTACAGAAAATAAAACAATGAGTTTTCTTGTCTTTCAAATTGAGAAAATATCTTTTAAAATAATATTGATGAGTGTTATGGGAAAATAATAATGTATTTTTGAAGACATACTATCTGGGTTTAAGTCCCTGTTTCATTTCTAACTGAGTAACTTTGGACATTTGACTTAATCTGTTTGTGCCACAGTTTTTTAATCTCTAAAATGGGGTTCATTATAACATACGTTACAGAATTACTGAGAAGATTTTCAAATATAGCATCTGTAAAATAGAACAGGTCCTGCCTCATGGTAAGGGCTTAGTAATTACCAGCAATCATTATTATTACAGCTATGATGAATGATGATGGCCTATGGTGAGAAGGGCAGTGAATTGGGTGTTGAACAGTTGTTTGTACTATAATGAGAGTGTAAACTGGCATAAACTTTCTGGACGGAAGTTTACCTGTATGCATATACAGTTTTGAAAATATCAGTTTTCTTTAATACAGTAAAAACCATTTCTAAGCATTTATCCTAAGCATCACGGAGACAATGATTTCTTTCCAAGGATGTTCAGTTTAGCATTATTTATAGATAATCATTAGAAACAACATCTAAAAATGGAAATATAAAAATATTTCAATGGAATATTATATAATAAATATTTCTGAATATTATTTAATGTCAGAAAATATATAATATGTGAAAAAGCAGAATATTAAATGTTCATGTGGTTGGACTCTAATACTTGTTCTAAAATGTAAATTTTATAAATTGTATATATGCACAAAATTATATATATTGAAAATTTCATATATATATGAAAACCTGAAAAGAAATTAATCAATGTCTTGATTTCACAGGGCATTATTGCAGGTGATTTTTGTTGACCTCTTTATATATTTGCGTTTTCTGAGATTTTTATTATTTTTATTTTATTTTAAACTAATTTTATTAATTAGTTTCAGAATTAGAACAAAAATCTGATAAAAGTCTCCTTAAGAGGCTTTATATATCATTAACAGACGTTCAAGCTAGAGCAGTCCTGTAGTCTCTTACTCATCTTTCTTTTCCTGACAATTGCTTGTTCAATTAGATGCATTTACAACTTCATGCACAATTGATAACCTTTTGTCATAAATGTGACGACAATTACCTGGTCAGCAACCTTGACACCAGTTTTGTGGCCAAACATAAGTGTAACTCATCTCCACTTCAAAATACATAATAACTAACATTTACTTATAATTTATTGAGAATATACTATACGCCAGACATCGTTAAATATTTTGCATACATTATTGACTTCCATTTTTACAATCATCCTGTGAATTAGGTATAATATTCTCTATTTTATAGAAGAGGGATTTGAGGCCTCTGGAGATTAACTTGTCCACAGGTACCCAAATTCCAATACTGGAATTTGATGCCAAATTAATCTGACTCAGAGACTAAGCTTTGACCCCTGTGTATGTTACCTCTCAACAAATGCCTTGTGCATACCTGGCTTCTTTTCTTTGCTCTCATTATTGGGAAGAAGAAAAAAACTATTCCAAAGTATAATCTAGGATTTATTGATGTCTGAAAGTTAGTATAAAATAACCTGGAATTTAACAACTGTGGCTAATACATAAACTAGACAACCATGCTAAACTGGAGATTAGTTGTAGACATTTTGCTAAAGACCGTACATTTACCAAAAAATAAAAGAGAATAATCAAATATAGGAAATGTATGGCAAACCTTAGTAGTATTTTTTATAAGAAAAAAAACTTAAACAACAACAAAAAACTGTGTTTCATATGAGGATTCATTTCTTAACAATGGAAATGTTTCTTAGTTTTGGTTTTTGTCTTTACAGTGACAATTTGCTGCAATTGGCCACCCAGAGGGAGTAAGGGTTAGACACCATTTCCTCGTTTGTATAACGAAAGGGTATTTTATAATCTCAAACAGGCCTTAATTTTATCAGTCTATGATTCTGGTAGTACTAGAACACCATAGCTATACAGTAAATATTTAAAGAGTGAATACATATCTTTCAGTTATTTCTTAATCCTATGTATTCTTCAAGGCCTAGCTGAAGCGTCACCTCCATAAAGTCTCCTTTGATTACTCAGACTGCCTGAACTCATAAATAGTACAGTAATTACATGTTATCTTTAAACATTTCTTAATAATTTCACATTTGGAAGTCATTTTAAAATAAGTTGTAAGTCAATTTGACAGAGACAGGTTTTCAGCCCATAATTTCATATATTCCTTGGGTTCTGCCACAGTGTTGGTCTCACAGCTGATGCTTAGCCAATTCCTGCTGAATGCAGAGTAAATTTGAATCTGCAACTAGATTCAGAATTTCTTATGTCAGGATATTTCTTTTCTCAAAGTGAGGTTTCTCAGATTGCAGTCCAGGTCTTCTCCATACCTGCTGTTACTTGATCATCATCATCATCACAGTCATCATCATCTTCATAATCAAGAACATTTATTTGGTCCTTCTGGAATGAATGGCAGCAGCCCATGTTCCATCTTCAGGTGAGACGGGAAACAGCTGGTTATTATTCTCTATATAATAACCTTTTATATGTTTAAGGACTGTTTCCAGGGTCTAAGATCATTAACTTTAAAGCACTTTGAGGGCTTCCCTGGTGGCAGAGTGGTTAAAAATCCGCCTGCCAATGCAGGGGACACTGGTTCGAGCCCAGCCCTGGTCCGGGAAGATCCCACATGCTGCGGAGCAACTAAGCCCATGTGCCACAACTACTGAGCCCATGTGCCATAACTACTGAAGCCCACGTGCCTAGAGCCCATGCTCTGCAACAAGAGAAGCCACCGCAATGAGAAGCCCGCCCACTGCAAAGAAGAGTAGCCCCTGCTCACCGCAACTAAAGAAAGCCCGTGCACAGCAATGAAGACCCAACGCAGCCAAAAATAAATTAATTAATTTTTTTAAAAAAAAGAGCCTTGAATATTGGACAAGGTCAATTGATGCAAAAGAGGGAATGAGAGGAATGACTGAGAACATGTTATGGGGAGAGGAGGGATTGTGTGTTACCAACATGCTACACATCTCTCCACCAAGTGTAATGCAGCAAGCAAGGGCAGGAGAAGATGAGCTGTCAGTCTCTTGGTGCACATCATTTGTCATGGGTCCTCTTCTGTCTGCAGAGGCAGGGACACCCCTGTTAGAATGCAGAGCTTGTCACTGGACCAATCATATCTATGCACACTGAGTGCACTTTTGTTCTTGCCAGTTAACGTAGCTAAGAATGGTTGTACTTCAGGACTGCGATTTCGCCAATGCTTTTGGCAGTTGAAATTAAAATCAAATTCCTGAATATATATTTAAAGAAAATAGATGATTTGCCTCATTCTCCAAAGGGGTAGGGGATAGATTTAGAGCAGTCTTTTGGCAGTCATTGTTTACATTTAAAAATACCTAAAATTGATAGTATAACCCGGGCACAGGACCAAGTTTTGACAAATTAGGTAAAGAATTAGAGACCACCTTGAAAAACAGGCATGGGATTTCCACACTGAGCTGCATACTTCTAGGAGTAAACATTTTGTGTCACCACTCACGTATCTATTCACAAAGAGGTAGTTGTTTCTGGAAGATGGCATCAAAAACCAAAGGCCAGCTTGAATAAAAATCCAAATTTGGTCACCATCCTCCTCTAAATAGAAAGGAAACCACATAACTTCAGCTTTGAAAATTGCCTCTCCTTTCTTAGTTTCTTTGGCCAAAGTCTGAGCTACATATTTCTTAACTGTATTTCATGTTTACTTCTTTCTACGTCTCCTTTTCATTTGATTCAAGAACATATATCTCTCTATGTATGAAGTCTTACTTGTTTTTTGGTTTTTAGCCAAGGGAATTTAATTAAATTAATCTGGAAGATGGAAAGCTGAGGCCCATAAGGGCAGTAATAAATACTAAAAATATTGATAATAAGAAGGATGTAAAAATATTCTGATTTGGAGGTAGAGGGATTTAATTATACTTGGAGGGTCTTATTAATTAATTAATAAATTCTTGGTAGTCATTCCTCTTTTTTTTTCTAATTCCCTTTGCTCAGGTACTGAAAAATATTCTTTGGCCAGAATGCTGAACCTGAAGCAGACAGACAGATTTTTCCATCTCCTATACTTTCTTTAGTCATTGCTCCTTCAGTAGGAATTGGTGTTAGCAGGCAGTGTTCATGAGTAGCAGATTTCCTGGGACAGTTCCAGTTTCAAAGAGGTTCTGTTGTCTTCCATAAACATATAACTGCAATTTACAGCATGTAATCTGATTCAGGGATTGGAAAAATAAGGTCCCTCTTCATGGTGAGTATTAGTCAATTGTTTAATCAACATGTATATTTGTATATATGTATGTTATATGTTGGTGTTTAAAAAAACTATATATTGTATGCATGTATATATACATATATATGTGTATATATATACACAGGTATACATACATACAGCTGATTCTCATTCTCATTAGTTTTGTTCTGTGAAGCTGTTGCAAACACTGAATTAGCAAACACTGAATTAGCAAACACTGAATCATTGCTCCTAGGGGAAATACACAGGTTTCTGAAAGCCTCCAATCACAACAGTCTTGTCAACTGATCAATACATAGCCTTGTTTCATGCATATTTCTGTTTAAAGATGCCTTTTTAATATATATTGCTGAATCATTAACATTGAACTCAAGACCCACAGCACTGTAATTCATGCTTGAATGAAGCTTATCTAACACATATTTTCTTTGTAAGTCACATCACAGCCTTCTTGCACTTAGAACACTAGACAGCTCTTGAGCACTACCCTTGGGGGTTATTTTAAACTGTGAAATCAACAAAAAGCACAAAAATTCAAAAAAGGTAGCACTTAATGGACCATGAAACAGACACTGGTTTACAGTACGGGAGTTGAAACAAGAAGGAAGAGTATCGTCTTCTTCGACTTTAGCTGGGATTGTGCGTCAGGTAATTCAAATTTTTCTTCACTCTGGGCATGTCTGCAAATAACCATGAAACTGCTCAAGTGTTGACTTTATGGTTAAAAATAAATTTTAGCAATTAGCCAAAATTTACAATACAGAATCCACAAATATGAGGATTATTTGTATACGTGTGTGTGTGGTGTGCGAATGTGTATGTATATGTATGCTTGTCTCATCTAAATTAATTGCAGAGGAGCAATTTGCAAAAATACTTTTAACAAATTTACAAATCTAAAAGCCTAAATTGGCAATACTAGTAATTTCCTGGGCCATCCTAAGATAAGGGGAGATTCAGCCTGACCATTCACCTTCTATGTCTCTATTTACCACTGCTGAGTAAAGACACATCCTCAGAAACATGGCACTGAGACCTTTAGTTCTTAACAAGATGGAGTTGTAATCCTTCCACATGATTTCTTTGCCCACTCATTAACATGTGTTCTAGCCTTGATATTCCCACAAAAAGAGAGATTTGGTATTCTCCACATACCCCACCTGTCTCTCTTCTGTGTTTTCTTCACATTTAATACAATTGTCTCCACCATATTACAAGCTGGAGAAGCACCACTGTTATATACACAGCATCGCTTATTACTTGTGAACTTTCATTTTAAAAAAGGAAAGTACATTGAAGCTAAAGGCCAGTCAAGTACGACTACCACCAACAGATGGTGTTAATGTTTACTTATATAGCACTTTGTTCTAACCAAGAAGTTGAATCTGAGGAGAGATTTTCAGAACCTAATATGTATGCCAGTAGAGCAGCTTCTATATTTGTGTGTGTCCATCTCCTCCACTTGGCGGTTATTTTGTGGGCAACAGTGGCACTTCACTAATTTTTGTAGCCTTCATGTGTATCACTGTATCTGATACTGTATAGATAGCTCTCAATAAGATATAATTTGTATTAACTAGAGTAAGTATTATCATTGATTGCAAGAAACTTACATTTCAGTAATGTGAAGAAAAAAGAGAATATATTGAAATATTAAGAGTTATAATGGAGAGGAAGAATTATTGGTGAGTTTTATTTTCTTCTTTATGTTTGTATATCGTCTAATTTTCTTACAATAAACATGGTATTATGTTTCAATAAGATGGTAAAAAATTTTCTGAATTGAAAAACAGAAAGCAGAAATATTTATTTTTGCAAAATTCACAGTAATGTCCTCTCTTTCATCAGATATGAGCATGTAGAGCAAGAGCATTACAGACAGAAGATGCAGCGTTTGCAAAATCTTTGCTTGTGTAAGGAATTGGAAGGAAGAAAATGTGGCAAGAATATGAGGACGAGAAGGGGAGAGACAATCTAGTGCCTACCATATCACATTGTGTCTACCACTCTGCTGGCTGCTAAGTGGATTGGATATCAGAGTAAGGATTGGCGAGAGAGAAGAGAGGGTCAAGAGTGTCTCTTTAGCTTCGGCTTGTAAAATTGGATGAATGGGGGTGCTGCACTAGGCGCTCCTGAAATGTTTGTTTAGGAATGTCTTACATTCAGTCCTGATATGTTGAGCTTAATCTGTCTTCAAATAGAAATGTAAAATAAGCAACTGCATGTTAATAATGATAATAATAAAATAATAAAAATAATAAATGACAAGTAACACTTATGTAGCCCTTATTTTTTGCTGGTCATTATTGTAAGAGCTACGTATTCATTTAATTCTTCCAACAAACCCAGGAGATTTGTTTATTATTAGCTTCTTTTTACAGATGAGGCACAAAGAAGTGTGTGTGTGTGTGTGTGTGTGTGTGTGTGTGTGTGTGTGTGTATGCATTTACATGGCATTCAGTGGCAAGATGGTGGGGAACTGAGCGAGCAGAGGATCAGAGTATTGAGCAGGATTGCTGAACAGCTTTGATGGCTCTCTTGAGGCTAGTGAGCTCAAATTTATAATACCAATAGGCGATTTATAATAATACCAATAATACCACTTGGCTACTGGAGTGAAGACAGAGAAAAAGCAGAGAGTAGGCAGCATAAGGCTTGAGGTTTTGCTCACGAGGTGTGATGAAAAGACAGAAGAGCAAAGGAGTTTAAGAATGTCACTGAAATACAGTATGATAAGAAAGTGGAAAAAAGATGGAGCTGATGATTGGCAGAAATTGAGGAGTCAGTGGATTTCCTTTTAGCCAATCTGGAGCCCCCACAGAATCCTTAAAGATCAGGAAATGTGATCTTTTTATGTGATGTAAGCTTATGATCTGCCTTAGCTTAATCTCATAAAAATACTATCAACTTGCTTGAACTCCAGAAAATCTTGCTTGTTCTCAACCACTAAATCCTGACCCAGTTGGTTCTCTTTAGGTGCCAAGGATCTCAATGATGTCTAATCCCCAGAGGTTTGTGCTTTGTAAGCCCAATAGATCTTAACCCAATAAATCTATTCACAATTAAGATATGTTCTCATATTTATTAGCCTTTCACTTTAATTGAAGGTTTATTCCTCTCTGTGTATTTTTAGAAAAGTGGAAGTCAAAACTATAAATCTAAACATTGAATAACGAGCCTTTTCTTCAGGCTCATATGTTGGCAAAATTATTGCTGAGGTAGCTTAAATAATTAATGATTACTATTAACAAATAGCTCTGGGCAACACAATCTTAGAGAACACCTCTGTATTTTCAGGATCAATGGCCCATCACTAGTGAGATATCTAGAAAAATGTTTGGGTTTAGGTGGGGAAAGAGATAAACTGGAACCCTCAAGCTGAATGGCACTGAAAAGAAAAAAAATGTATCACAATTTTATGATGGTCCTATTCTTTGGATTTTCCTAGGCTCACCAAATCAATGTGAGGAAGAACGTCCCTAGCTTGCACTACTGTGTAATCAAAATTATTTGCTTGCACATTTTTGAAACCGTAAATGATTCTGACCTTTGCTAAAGTATGATGAGTAGAAAGGAAAACTGTCCCTTTAAAACTTGCCTCTTGATGTGAATAAATTAGAGACTTCTCACAGCTCCATGCCAGACTCCATTTGTTGTAATGTTGAATTGAAGTTTCCAGGTGAAATGAACAGCTGCCAAGCTAGCCTTTCAAGAGCTGCCTTTGGGAACATGATACTTTATTATCCATGTTGTGCCATTCTATGCTGAGTAGTAGTTAAAATTATGAGAGGTCTGACTAAGTGATCTGCTTCAAGGTTATTTTCTCCTTCGCCAGTAGAGTAACTTCAGGCTGTTCCATCCATTTGTTCTTCCTCAGGGCACAAGAAGCCAGCCAGTTGGCTGAAACTAAAGTCTCTCACCTGTTTTTTTCTTTTTCCTTTTTTCTTTTTTAGTAAATTTGTAAACTGAATTCAGTCTCTAATAGGTTTATCTAAAACCAAGCTTTTGGCTTTCCCGGAAACATGTCTTCTTTCACTAGTTAAGAATCTTCTCCACTTGTTTTTGAGTTTAAAAGTTTGTCAGTTTCCTGTAGCCAGTGATCAAGGCAGTTAGTATGTTTTTATTTTGTTTTGTTTTGTTTTAACCCCTCCAGACTCCAGATCTGATTGATTACAGAACAAATTATATCCATTATTCAGAAGTCCAGTTCTATTTCTTTCTGGCAGAACATAATTACCTCTTAAAAGCTTAAGGAAAGATGTGATAATCTTCAAAATTTGGCTTGTTCATCAAATCAAATGGCTTTTATTAAGCAACAGTTTGAGTTGAGTACAAATGAATCAAAAACGTATTTTAAATAATAATGGAAAATGCCTTTAGAAAACCATATATTGGGCTTTTCCAAAAGCAAAACAATTGAAATTTTGTTGTGGTGTTTGGCAAAATTAAGGACATGCGTGAGTTTTGGGGAAGAAATGGAAAGAAGCCAGTTTTCTGGGAAGAAGACTTTGAGTTATCTCTTGTAAAGACATAGGACGACTGTAAATATCTTTCTTATCTCCAGGACTAGTGACAGAGAAGGTTATGGAAACTCTCTTCCCTACATATAGAAGAACTCTATTAATTAACTTGAGGTGCAATTGGTTTTTTAAAATAAGTTTCCTACAAAGTAATGCAAGACTGGAGGGAATGGAATAATACTAGTATTCTAGAGACTATGACAGGCACTGAAAGGGGCTAATTTGTGTCGGGGCCACATTCAATACTCCCAGACACTATTTAATGTATCCTATATTCATCCATGTAGCTAGAAATGGGTATTTCCCCTTGCCTTCTCATAGCTTGTAGACTGTACACTGGAAGAGCCCTTATATGTCCTCTATTGTGATTGTAATTTGATCTCAGAGTATACGTCAGTTTCTCAAAAGGGTCTTTTTCTGACTTTCTCCATCAAAATTATGTCTCCCTCTCCACTAGTTGCTTTCTCATAGAACCTGTTTATTTTCATTTCTAATCTTTATTACGACTGGTAATTTAACACTTACTTATAATACTTGTCTAATGTCTACCATCGCATTAAACTCTTAGCTGTGACTGTGTTGTACCCCTCGTACGCTTAGACTAATACCCTCACAGCCTCACCTCTGATTTCAGCCACTTATCTCATGATGATGAGTTTCTTGCCTCTGGAGGTCTTTCATTTTACCCCTTGACCTTCTCGTATGCTGCAGTCTTTATGGGACCCACTCATCAAGCAGGTGTTTGCAATCTGGAATGCAGGGAGCAAATGTCGTCAGGGACAACTTTCATCCAACAAGGTCCAGAGCTGATGGAGAAATGCTTTGGTATATCCTCAGGCTGGCAATGCTGAACTATTGGACTCACTCACGTATAGAGTGCCAGACTTAAAACTGGCTCTACTAAATGCTATATAATTGTGAATGTAGACCATTTGCCCATGTGTGTTGACCAAAGTGTTCACATGCACACTGGAAAGGTCTGGTTTTCTTCTTAAATGTAATTAATATAGGTCCCTGTTTTTGTAGAAATTGTTGTATTGTTGCATTTTGAGTCCTCAGAGTGTGTCAAAATGGTTTAGTTTGCACCGCACCTAGCGTTCTTTGGCCCTTTCTCAATTGATCAGCTGATCTCACCCTCATATTGCCTTTTACTGGACTCTGTTTCCAGATTCATGCTCAGAATTTTCCTTTTCTGACAATATCTGAGCTAGTTCTTGCTCCTCAGTCCCTGGTGGAGTCATGGAGACCCAGGAATATCCCCCTTGTTCTGGAGCTTGGTTCATTCACCACCTCTTCCCACTGGGTTCTGACAAAAACATCCATCTTCAGCGCTCCTCTGTTTCATAATCTTCTTTCAAAGAAGCTTTATTTTTTTCTCAAAATTTCACAGGAAGCCAGCATCTAGGTTTACACATACCCCCCCTAATAAATTGTTGTCTCCAGAGCTTGAGAATTCAATCCAGCTGACTTGAAATTAGTATTTCTATCCCAGGACCAAAATTGTTTAGAGATTTTCAAAACCAATTCTAACTTTGAATTATGACCTGAAGCAGAAGAGTAATCAATGTGCCTGGCTTTAGAACCTAAGGGTCACTTGCTGCAGACAGGCAGCTCAGAGTTCTAAGGAAAACAAATGCCCCTCTCGTGGTCCCAGGAGGAGAGCTCAGCACAGTAGACCTAATGGGAAGCTGTTTGAATTTGAAGTTCAAATCCAAAGCTTCCATGTCAAGCTTAGAAGAAAAAAACTATTCACCAGGTCAGGTACGTTATAATAAGCCTTGAAGATTACAAGTTAGTTTTTCAGGAAGTTGAATACTTTTTCCCTGTCAGGCATGAAATGATTAGTAAACTATCCAATCCCTATTTGAAATATAGGAGGGTGGGAAATTCCATGTAAAATGTAATGAAGTGGGTATCATCCCTATTTTATTGATGAGGAATCTGAGGCACTAAAGGATTAAATACCTTGCTCAAAGTCAGAAAGTTAAAAGCTGGTAGAGATGGGATTCAACCCAAGGATTATTTAATTTCAAAAGCCTCACTTTTGCTATAATAGCACGCAGCATCCGAGCCAAAATAAGCTAAAAACAAAAAAGATTTTGTTCAAATGTATAACTACTTGAAAAGTAATATTTTACTTATAAGGAATATCACATATCTTCCTGGCTGTCAAGTTAATGTCATATAAGAAAGCAAAAAATATTACCCACATTGGAACGGCTTATATTTTTCTTTACATCACACACCTAAAAAGTATAGCACAGACATCTAAAAGTGGAAGATGGGAACAAAGTATCATTTACTATAATTTTTATTTCTTTAGTTGTGATTCTTCTCTATCATCTTGGTGGCAAAGTTTTACATTCAATTCCTAAACCCCAAAAGTGTAATGTGGGATTGTGCTGAGGTGAGTAGATGTGGTCCCTGAGAGGTGTTAAGTCCTGTTCTCTGGTTTTGAAACCGAGTGGAGCCCTGTGGGGCTCCCGGGCATGGAGGCCTTTTTTTTTGGCCCCTGTTTCTTGCAGGCGAGACTCCAGCGTCCATGACCTCCCCTGAGTTCCAAAGGGCAGATTCGAACAGTTGCTAATCAAGGGAGGAGTAGCCAAAAAACCACCTGAGGCCAGATTAAAGGGAGCAGAGAAGCTCATCAAGATTAGGAGACCACCTGAGATGAGATTAAGGGTGTGCACTGGCCTCCCCCAACACCACCCTTGATCTATTGCTATAAAACCCCTCATATAATCCTCCCGGGTTGGGACACACAATTTTAGAGGGCAGGAGCCCACTGTGTTCCCCTTTGCTGGGCAAAGCAATAGAGCTATTCGTTTCTACTTCACCCAAAACTGTCTCTGAGGTTCGACTCAGCAGCAGTGTACAGAGGCTGAGATTTTGACATCAATTTCCTCATATAAGAGAAGCAATTTCTACTGCTAATGAAAAAGCATGGAATGTAGATGGTAACCAGAGGCATTTTTATTTCTATTTCCCATTCTCCCTTTAAAATTTTATTTAAAGGGTTATATTCCTCCCCTGCCCCTCAATGAAAACTTGGGCAGGCTCATTACTTTTCTGTTCCCATTCAGATTGAAAATGAACAAACAAAATAGTCATTTTGTCATAAAAATTCATAATTCAGAAATTCAATAAAATTCATATCCATTTCCACATAAGAGCTAAAATTCTAAATTTGACTTAGTGGTAAGTCTCTGATTTAATCTGCTTCGGTCAGGGGGTGGATGGTTGGGGAAATGGATGAAGGTGATCAAAAGGTACAAACTTCCAGTTATAAGATAAATAAGTTCTGGGGATGAAATGTTTAGCATGGTGACTGTAGTTAACAAAATTGTATTATATATTTGAAAGTTGCTAAGATAGATTTTTAAAATTCTCATCACAAGAAAAAAAGTTACAACTGTGAAGTGATGGATGTTAACTAAGCTTAGTGTGGTAATCATTTTGCAATATATACATGTATCGAATCATGTTGTATACCTTAAACTAATACAATGTTATATGTCAGTTTTATCTAAAAAACCTGGGGAAAAACTCAATACGGTTTAGTTAAAAAAAATCACAGCATTATGGGTGGGGTATGTGTTGTGGAAATAGAGACCATCCCCCCCGCAAAATTTCTTATTTAATCTACTTCACGCAGAAAGCCTACATGGGGAGGGGTGTAAGGTACTTCTATTCTCTGCTTTCTTCATGTTCTCATTCTCAATTTTCCTGCTAGGGTGAGGGTTGAGGTAGGTGAGTCTAACGGTCTATAGGCCAGTTATTACTTGTTTTACTTGTTAGCAATATGGGCCTGGCAGGTAGCTAAAGTTAGTGATCCTGAGTGGGCCTAGCTAATGATGAAAGCTAGATCTATCTCTTTTCACAGCTTTTTTTTTTTTTTTTTTTTTTTTTTTGCGGTACACGGGCCTCTCATTGCCGTGGCCTCTCCCATTGCGGAGCATGGACATGCAGGCTCAGCGGCCACGGCTCACGGGCCCAGCCGCTCCGCGGCACGTGGGATCTTCCCGGACCGGGGCACGAACCCATGTCCCCTGCATCGGCAGGCGGACTCACAACCGCTGCGCCACCAGGGAAGCCCTAGATCTCTTATGGGTGCTTTTGCTGGTACTTCAAAGGTCGTCTGCTTGGCATCTCTTTCCTGCAGTTTTCATTAATTAGCCAAACATATCTATCTCCCAGATGGTCTCTTGTAACCTCTAACTCAGCCCCTGGGCATCCAGCCTATCTCTTGAGGTCCCTGTACCCCTCTGGAAGGCCATACTGGTCAGAACCAAGAGGACTCTACTTACCACACCTCTACTGACCACACCTGGTCAGTGGAAAACACTCCTACAACACTTGGGGTTTCAGGATGATCTTACTGCTTTAGCACTAAACTGACTCTACCACCAAGGATGTTAGTCTGCCTGACCATTGCCTTCTACATTTCCAGGGATCTGATTAGACTCCCGCTGTAGTCCACTTTCGCTTCTTCAGGCGAGTCGGGCACTGCTCTCTATCTTTGGACTGCAGGGAATATATCTCAAAACACTCTGAGTCATCTCCTTATCAAGGATGTTATCCAAAACTTATAAAAAAAGGCAAAAAGATTACCATGTGCCCTTTCAAATTCATATGAGCATTGTCTGACTAGCCTGTCCAAAGGTCATCTGTCAGTCCAGAATAAGCTAACATTTGTGACTTACTATTTACTAATAATTAGGTCTTAGATTCTGAAAAGTTAGGTATAAACTTACAGAATATTGATCGGCTACAAATTCGTTTTGATCAATAGAGATGCAAATGATATTTTTTTAGAGAAGACTGGTGATTTCTACGGTTATAATTTTTTTTTTGGTCCTATGGGACATCACACAATTTTCTATCTAACTTTGAAATAGTATCTGACATTTATTTATATATAAAAATATATATATTATTGTTTTGTTATCAGGCAGTTTTACTCATTAAGGAGTTAAATAAGCTATTGACATAGATTCACTGTTTATTCATGTGAGAGTCAACTTTTTGAAAATTACATTTTGATGCCCTGGAAGCCCATGTTCTAAGTTCGAAGTTAGAAGGTGGTGCCTCACTTCTCATCACTTGAAAAGAGGGTGGTGAGAGTTCAGCAAAGTAACAACTCTTTCTAAAGAACTGTGTTCACCAGTCTGTTTCACAATATCTTCCCCTCACACTCTGGTTCCTTATTATATTCATGAAGTAAATGTAAAGATTCATGATTCTGGGAACAAGTTTTGGATCATTTCCTTTGAAAACTGGAATATGGAAGGTTTCTCACTTACATTTGACTCCCTAATAAACTATTCTATTGATAACTCAGTCAGTCAGTTGTGGAGCACAGGCTCTAGGCATGAGGGCTGCAGTAGTTGTGGCACGTGGGCTCAGTAGTGTGGCTCGTGGGCTTAGTTGCTCCGCAGCATGGGGGATCTTCCCGGACCAGGGCTTGACCCCGTGTCCCCTGCATTGGCAGGCAGATTCTTAACCCCTGCAAGACCAGGGAAGTCCTGGCAGTATTCTTTGAACATCACATTTTCACAATATTTATGTCTAGAAACTTCTAAAAGAGGTCAGTATGAATTGGCCTAGCTTTCATTACCTGTGAAGCTGAGAATTGTTTGCTATTTATATTGAGCAGGTACAAGGTAGGTGCTGAAGAAGTGCATAGATTAGAGACAGTGACCTAATCTCAAATGTTGTCTTCTTATATATGCAACAACACCATTTTGTTTAAAGTTAATTTGTAAAACATCAGATTTCCTACATAAAACCTTTATCAAAAATGCCTTCTGAGATCATTTATAAATGATCAACTAGGGAATCACTTATCTGATTGAGGTTATGTGAATTCCTGTACAGTTCACAACCCCTCACCTTGTTTTAATGTCAGTTATGGAGATGGACTCCAGTAACATGAAAAGTTCTATGACGTGTAACTGCGTATGACTTGAAAACTTGAAGACAAAATAAATGCAAGACATTTCATTTAACACAGGCTCTGAACAAAGTGGAAGTATTTGCAATTACTGACTAAAAGGAACTGACAAGGATTTCCAGGTTGGGATTATCCTTGCTCATTGTATTTCACTTTCAGATGATTAAAACTTTGGAAAGTGATGAGGTCAGCATAGGCAAGCCCAAACTGGTTGAGATCTTTACTAATCTTTGGGAGCATAAGATGATGCCAACACAACAATTAGATTTCTACAAAGATTCAAACTTTTTTTTTAATATTTGAATTTTATTTTTTATACAGCAGGTTATTAGTTATCTATTTTATGCATATTAGCGTATACATGTCAATCCTAATCTCCCAATTCATCACACCACCACCACCCCACCACCACTTTCCCCACTTGGTATCCATACATTTGTTCTCTACATCTGTTTCTCTATTTCTGCCCTGCAAACCGGTTCATCTGTACCATTTTTCTAGGTCCCACATATATGCATTAATATATGATATTTGTTTTTCTCTTCCTGACTTACTTCACTCTGTATGACAGTATCTAGGTCCATACAGGTCTCTACAAATGACCCAATTTTGTTCCTTTTTATGGCTGAGTAATATTCTGTTGTATATATGTACCACATCTGCTTTATCCATTCATGTGTCGATGGACATGTAGGTTGCTTCCATGTCCCGGCTATTGTAATTAGAGCTGCAATGAACATTGTGGTACATGATTCTTTTTGAATTATGGTTTTCTCAGGGTATATGCCCAGTAGTGGGAATGCTGGGTTGTATGGTAGTTCTATTTTTAGTTTTATAAGGAACCTCCATACTGTTCTCCATAGTGGCTGTTTCACTTTACATTCCCACCAACAGTGCAAGAGAGTTCCCTTTTCTCCACACCCTCTCCAGCATTCGTTGTTTGTAGATTTTCTGATGATGCCCATTCTAACCGGTGTGAGGTGACACCTCATTGTAGTTTTTTTTTTTTTTTTTTTTTTTTCAGGACGCGGGGCTCTCACTTTTGTGGCCTCACCCGTTGCGGAGCACAGGGTCCGGACGTGCAGGCTCAGTGGCCATGGCTCATGGGCCCAGCCGCTCCGCGGCATGTGGGATCTTCCCGGACCGGGGCACGAACCCGTGTCCCCTGCATCAGCAGGCGGACTCTCAAGCACTGCACCACCAGGGAAGCCCCCTCATTGTAGTTTTGATTTGCATTTCTCTAATAATTAGTGAAGTTGAGCAGCTTTTCATGTGCTTCTTGCCATCTGTATGTCTTCTTTGGAGAAATGTCTATTTAGGTCTTCTGCCCATTTTTGGATTGGGTTGTTTTTCTAATATTGAGCTGTTTATATATTTTGGAGATTGATCCTTTGTCCGTTGATTCGTTTGCAAATATTGTCTCCCATTCTGAGAGTCGTCTTTTCGTCTTGTTTATGGTTTCCTTTGCTGTGCAAAAGCTTTGAAGTTTCATTAGGTCCCATTTGTTTATTTTTGTTTTTATTTCCATTACTCTAGGAGATGGATCAAAACAGATCTTGCTGTGATTTATGTCAAAGAGTGTTCTTCCTATGGTTTCCTCTTAGAGTTTTATACTGTCTGGTCTTACATTTAGGTCTCTAATCCATGTTGAGTTTAATTTTTTGTAGGGTGTTAGGGAGTGTTCTAATTTCATTCTTTTACATGTAGCTGTCCAGTTTTCCCAGCACCACTTACTGAAGAGACTGTCTTTTCTCCATTGTATATCCTTGCCTCCTTACAAAGTTTCAAACTTTTTTAAAAGTAAAAATATTTGTTAATTGCAAACACCAGGATCCCAAGTTGATTGATTATCATTATAGTGCTATATTTTCTGGTTTTCTGGGAAAATACTAAATACAAAATGGTCCCCCACTCTACTGTTTTATGTTCAGGCCCTGCAATCTTTGAAAGGCTTAACATGCAAGTTGTAAAATGCAAGTCTGAAAGAGAATTCATTGTGCCAGAAGTGACAGAGGGCAGTAGGAAACTTACAAGCTGTCCTCTAGTAGATTCAAAAAGTAATTAATTGCAGCTGCTGTTTTGCAGTAAGCTGGGGAAATGTCACCAAATACAGAAAACTCCAAAAAGAATGACAAGGCCTTCCTGTAATTTTCCCAGCCTAAACAGAAATGAGGTGAATGCATTGTGACTGCTGTAGGTAACGAGACTTTGTAAGATTATTATAAATAGGGTGCATAATTAGTGTTCTGCAGTGCAGTAAGCATTTTGTGTTTTTTTGTGAATTTGGAGTAGGCCTCAATGGCTTGACAAAACATTCACTCTCCCTAAACTAGGCAAACATCTTGGCTTCAAACACTGCCTTCAAATACACTGACTGTCAATTACTTGCGAAGATGAATTTAGAAAAGAATCAAAGCATTAACTATAAGAAGAATTAACAGTGAGTGAGTGACTATCACGTATCAGCAATGAGTTATTCATTTTACAAACTACGCATTACAGGTATTATCTCATTTTATCTGCATTAGGCAACTATTGCTATTCTCTTTCATAGATGAGAAACTGAGGTCTGGAGAGGTAAACTTGACCAATATTTATAGATAACAAATGATATTTGAACCCAGGCTGTCTAATTTAAAATCCTTGATTCTCTAAGTTATAACATCTTACTTTCCACAGATGCCTTCAATGTGTGGAAATTTGTATTGTGTATTTTTTCCTTTGAGCTGTTCTTTAGAGTGATGTTTGCTATGCATTTTAGTGAAAAATATTCCAGAAGAGCAAATGCATTTACTATAGAGAGGCCAGTGATGGCAGCCACTACAAAGGAAAAAAAAAAAAGTCGTGTTGAAATTGTTAATTGATGAGAGTCAGGCACCATCCATCACTCTGTACTTGCATTTGCAAAGGTGAACTCATAAATATCCAAAAGTTTTCATTTATTTTTGGTAAGAAGTAAAAATAGAAAATAGGAGGACTAAAAAGAATTTTACTATCTGATTTTAAAAATGAAAGGAAGCCATCATCAGCTTTGAAGAATGTCAGTAAAGAGGAAGAAATACATAACTTTTTGTAGAGATAAAATGGTGCTTTAGTTCACAAGTATATCATAACCAAAGACATCTTGAAAACTGTGGTGTGAACTAGGGTCTGTATAGTTGGGGACTTGTGGGAAAGGGAATACAGGGAAAGAGAGTAGGCCAGATTTCTGAGGAACCCCTTCCTCTGGATTAATTTGGGTATAATCTAACCTGATGTAACAAAAGGACCCAAGGCACAATGGCTTAAGCATTATAGAAGCTTGCTTTTCTTTCCCATACTAGTTAAGAAGTCCATGGCTGCTAGGGAAGCTCTACCATCCTCAAGATACACTTTCATCTCTGGATCCCTGGCATCTGCATCTGCCATCATACCTATATGCCAGCCAATGGTAAAGAGGAGAGGGACAAGGAGAGAGCAGACTCATTCCCGTTTAAGAGCGAGATCCAGAAGTGGCACACATACCACTGTAGCTTAAAACGTAGTCATCTGACCACAAGGGGGCCTGGGAAATGGAATCTTGTTGACTGGCTGTGTGCTCTGCTGACTCTAGAAGGAGAGTTTGAATCTTTGTGGACAACTATCAGTATCTGCCATACTCAGCCAGGGAAGTAAGGAACCTAGGTGGCTGAGCCCTAGGAGATATCATGGTCCAATTGTTGAATTAGGGATTTTCAAATGTCTCCTCAAATTCCCTCTCCTGTTTCTCGATACCTCTCCTCTTTGCCCTAACTATCTCTGGAGGATTGCAAAGTAGAGGAAAGAAGTACATAGTTGTTAAGTATGCAAGGTGGTGTTTTGGTAGTGAAATCCCATCATTCATCATTTCACCTTTCTGGGGTTGATGACATTCAAAAAAAGAAAAACAAAAAACCAATAGCTAAATGGGAGATAAAGAGCCAATATTATTTATTGCCAACCAAGCAGATTACACAAACAAGTGTAGGGCTCTTCTGGATTTATTTTGTATTTTCTTTGCCTTCATGAAACATCAACCTGTAAGCCAAAGTATACTGTCCTAATCCTTCCCATTTGGGGGATCTGTGGAATTGACTCTGAATCTTCTTATTCTACAAGTCAAACAGACAAGAACAGAAACCATGCTTCACACACATCCCTTCTACCCCAGTCTGAGATGGAACTGAAAGTGTGAAGAGGCTCGTGGGCTCTGCCCAGTGTGTGCCTACCTCATGAATTCCAGACACAGAAGAGAGAATGCTGCATTTGGGTGAAAGCACTGGAAGCAAAAGGCCACTGTTGGTTGGGGGCCTTTTATGTTAGCTTCAGTACTTAGCTCTGACTAATCACTTCAGCTTTTCCTCCTTTTGGGGAGGTAACTAATGGGTAGAAAGAGAAAGAAGTAGTAAAGGCAGAATTTTCTTTCTCTTCAGGTTGAAAGTATAAAAAAAAGGATGAAAAAATAACACACTAGTTACTGTGGAAGAAAGTACAACAACAACAAGCCATGTATTCATTGGTTAATTTGTCCCCTTCTACCAAAGTGGTAATTCAAAGAGAAATGTTTAAAACAAAAGGATTTCAGGATGACATAAAATAGACAGGCCCAGCTATGGTTCTATATATGGTAGCAACCTAGAGGAAACAAGACACAAAGATGGAAACGTATCCATACCTTCTCTTCTTGGACGTAGGAGGAAACAAGTTAGATAAAACCTGGATAATAAGAACTTGTGGTCTGGATGTGTTGCTTTCTAAATGGGATGAAGAACCCTCTGCTACCGGCTACCACAGTGGTCATGCTCCTAAGTTCAAGAGAAGCTGTTGCTCCAGCCAAGCATGTATTACTCGAGCTGTTTGTGTGCATCGCACCCTGAACTTTGGTTCTGGGGACCCACACAGGAGCTGAGACTTTCCTTTATTTATATCTCAGTAGTTAGATGCTGCTGCTGGAATTGAAGAAAAGCTCTTAACTAGGAAGGGGCTTCTGGTTATTGATCAATCCCTGAATGCGGAGCCTATATTTAGTGTTTGTGGAATTGTAAGCCTCAGTTTCCCCATTAGTAAAATGGAAATAAGAAGAAGTATTGAAATCACTGGGTTATTATAAAGATAAACTAGCATTATGAATGCCAAGAATTTAACACAATGCCTAATGTGATGTTAAGTGTTGAATACATTATTAAAATTGTTGTTGTTTTACAGATTTGATTTACCACATAGTATGCAAGGTTCTGGGGATCAAACAACAATTAGCATACGTTTTTGCTTCAAAAGGTATACAACGCAAGATTGGGAGACAAATATGACAAATATGGGAACAACAAAGTAATACTTGTTCTGTAGTAGACATATTTACGGAGTGTGTTACCCATCAGGAGAGATTTTATAGCAGAGGCCGCACGTTTTGCCTAATTTAATTCAACAGGAAAAAGGAAAATTTAGAAACTGTGTTTTACTCTCTAAATCTCTATGCTAAGGAGAGTCCCACCTCCAAATTCACCATCTCAGGAAGTTGGATATTACCAATTTATGCTATATTCCATTTCTGCCCCCCATGACCCCCCTCACAGTGGCAAACTATATCTCCTCCTTCACATACTTATGTTTAAAACCTATCTCCATCCCTGCTTTGCTTTTGAAGTGTGAATGACATTTCCATGTGTAGTGTTTATAAACACCTAGAAATTATGTACATAAAATGTTCAGTACAGTCTGTGACACACTGAAAGGGACTTAGGCAAATTAATAGGATCTCTGAATGACAAAAAAAGCATTTCTGCCTGGAGAGACTTTTTTCATTAGAAATGCCTCTGCCCAACAAATGTCCTTTCTGCCTTTCAGTTAAAAAGACAGAGGGGCCAGCTGGGGACTATGAAAACAGAGTTGAGTGAGAGCTAGGTTAGGGGCATTAGAAAAAGAATGTGGAGAATCTGGAAACTTTCTGTTCACCAGTTTAAAAGGACAATCATTTAGGACAATCACTGAAAAGAATGCAGTTGACATGCTGAGAATCCTTCCCTTTTTAATAAATATCTGATGAAACCTCTTGACTAGAAGTTTTAACTTGCTGGAGAGACTAATAGGAGACAAAACTTGTGGAGATAGGGCACAGAATGACATGACAATTGCATTGAATTAATACTTGCATACAATGAACAGGAATTCATTCATCATAGGAGTCAGTGTGGCTAAGTATAAGACTTGGCACATAATAATTTGCCAAATGCATGAAAGCAAGGATGAGAAATTTGATTAGCCTCCTGGCAATTCCTAGGAAATGAATATTTTCCATAGCTTAGAATTTCATGCCTTGTTGTCTATACTTAGTAGGTATTTAAGTTCTTCCCTGAGAAATAGATGCTTTTCTGATTTCCGATCACTGAAACTGGCTTCCCAAACTAGATCACTGTTCTTGCTCTAAGAAATGCGTGCTGAGGTTCACAGGCACTATTACTTCCTCTGACATTTATGTTTCCTCTAGTGTCCCTTTCCCACATCTCCTGATATAGGACATGTTCAGTGATATGAAATGTGTTGTCTGACAATGTAATCAATAGAGCAGAAACCTGCCTCGAGATGCCCTGGGACCTATGTCTCATATTCATAAAAGGTGTTATTACATTGGGTACTGCTGGGCTGTCGAATCTCTCCATTTTTATTAATTGCATCTCTTAGCTACACTGGATAGAAAAGAGCTGCTGCTTTATGAGTTTTTTCATTTCCTGAATCTGGTAATGTTTTGGACTCTGAATGGGGAAAAAAATAATTCAAAAAAGCAACAGTTGTTGTTTGTCTCATACAATTAAATTCCAGAATCAACTCTAGAGGTGATGTTTTAAGGGGAAGCAGGATATATTGGTCATAAATGTCTTTGCCATTTGTTGAAATTGCAGTTCGATTTGGAGATGAAATCTGATAAAGTAAACAGAGAGCTAGACTGGAGTTAGGATACTAGTTTATTGCCTGAGTACTCCTGTTGACTTCCTGGGATGCTTTAGCTAAACACGTCATGCTTTTCTGTGCTATAGTTTCTTCGTGCGCAAATGTTGATAGCTGTGCCTATTTTAGAAGACAAAATATTTTTATTTGTAACTATACATATATAGCAAGGTACTTGATATAAAAACTCTAAATTATGGCCAGGGTATACAGTCTGTGCAGTTAAACAGTATCCTCTGCTTGGTTTAATGGTTGACTGTCCCTGCCTTGAAAGTTTTAATTCTTTTAAACAAGGGATGCTAATTTTTCCTTTTGTACTAGACTCTGCAAATCAGGCTTGATGATTGCACATTCAATTGTAATGAAGAAAACTGGTAGATATAGATCTCCATACTGTAAATTCTTTTTTTCAATGATGTAAACTGACAATTCATCCAATGTTTTCAAGGAGAATTTGGTTTAGTTCTTACCTCAGAAAAGTACTCAATATTAACTAGTTTATAATAATACTGGCAGGAGTAATTTCTGCTTGATTTTATAAGATACAGACATCATGGTCTTATGGAAAAACTAGCAAAATCCTCTGAAGAAATAAACTTTTACGCTTTTGGAAAATACTCCTGGGCCAAGGCAATATTTTTTGGTCTTAGGTACTCTTGAAAAGACTAATTTTTAGGTAGAAACTGTCTTCTATCACCTAAAGTTCTTATGTGGTCAACAGCCGTCAGGCAGAATCCTGACACAAGTCAACTCAACAACACCCAGCAGAGTGACAGCCACTGCTGTGTTTGCCATTGTAAGCTGTAATTAATCAAGTTTTTTTTTCCTGAAAATACCTTATTGAGTATGATGAATCAATGACATTAATGACATATATGCGGGTAAGGGGCATACTATGACTATCCAGTTTACTTGTTAAGACAGTTTTCCAATAGAGCCATTGCATTACTTTTGTCATTATTCTTTTTTAACCCCTGTCATATAGAATTAACAAGTTGAAAGTTGTTTCTCAGGAGTTGAGACGTTTTGTTGTTTATTTTTTTTGTGGGGAAGGAGTGTGGAGTTGTTATTTGTTCAAGTCCATATACATGCAATCTACATATGAACTACTCACAAATGGTACCCCGTTTCATTCCTAGTTTTGGGCTATCACCCTTTTACTTGTTTAGTTGGCCACTCACATGATTCACGATTTTAAGATAATGTATGGAAGAAAACCCTCCTTTAATATATGTGTATTGTCATTATATTCCTTCTGTCATACACAGAAACATGTTTGCCTCAGGTAGTATATTACAGTTTGTTTGGAATACAAGCATTGTAAAAAGATGGCGTAAAAACTGTTTTAAGTGCTATGACAAAATATAGATTAAGTCTATATTTTTAATTAAAAATATCGAAGGGATACCTAATTTAGACTGGAAGAGCAAGGAAGGAAACCACATTTAAGCTAATAACTGAATGATATTAGCAGCTAGCTTGAACCCACAGTTTAACCTTAAAGATAGCTTGGAAGCAAAAGGTGCAAACCAGAGAATAGATAAGTGGAGTGAATATGATGAAAACCATAGTCTGGTCAAATATGAGGAAAATGTAGTAATTGAGGTTAAGGTGAGACCTAGCCTTTAAGGAAAACATTACAAACAGTAGTTAATGGAAGATAACCTGGATTCAAGATTAGTAAATGATGGGTGTAGAATCTTAAGAATTCAACTTCAGAGCATCAAGTGCTTTTGGAGAAATGTTTTCTTCAAGAAATACTACATACAAACTCCACGAAAACATAGATTCTGTCTTGTTCACGGCCATATCACAAGGCATATAAAGAATCTTCTCAATAATAAGCTCCCATGTCATGTACTGAGTAACTGAATGATCTGTCTAGTTAAGTATGTAAGTAAAGTTAAAAATGAGAAGCCATGTTTGTCTAGGTGAGATCAAGCTGAAATCGGTAACAAAGCTGTATAACTGTAAATTGTCTTCCTGGACAGATTCCTTATACTTTAGCAAGACGCTTTTTATACTTTTTGCAAATGAGGGTTATGCTTGTTCTATATGGACAGAGAGAAAGAAAAGGGGTACATATCAGTTTATGAATGCAGTAAAAATGTTCTTTGAACTTTAGAACTCTTACTCTACTTTTTAAAGAAGTTTTAAAAGAAGTTTCAGCATCTAAAATATCATTTTTTAACTCTTTCCTATATATGTCATTGTTCAAATATATTAACTGCTCAGTTGGCAGAGTCTGTGGGGTACTAAGGAACCAAGGACTTCTTCCTAATGGCAATCGAGAAATATGTGTCCCTTGAATAATGAAAGCAATAAAGATGAGTAGTGAATAGATAGCTTCTACAACTTTTGTCCAGGTCACTTGAAGGACATATAATTAACTTCAGGAAATAACCAGCTCTCTTATAATGTATTTTTTTGTAAAATTCTGTTCTGTTGATAAATATCTCATAAATTTCCATTTGCTCTTCTTATATGTGAGTGTTAAAAAAGGTCTAATTCTAAACTCTGCAAAAGGTGCACTTATGGATGTGATGTTAACTACAGAGAAACTAACTATACCAAGGAGAAGTTTTTTATTTAGCTGATGACAGAATGCTAATATAAACCAGTTACATGCATCATGTAAGAAACCATTAAAATTAGATCAATTAAAGCTAATGACTTGAAGGAATAATGGGATTCAAATGAAAATATATTTTAATAAAAACATTATAAAAGAAGCCCAATGTAACTAGTTTAAAAATATTTTGAGTATTGATTTTGTTTTACATTTTAAGGTATTTATTTACCATGGGGAAAAATAGTAATTAGTGGTTCATTCTTCAGGCAGAGTAAAATCTATTGTTACAAGAATATTTTTAAAAACCTAATGAAGAAGTGTGAGCTGAAATCCCTTATATTAAGGTGATTAAATGAATCATTTTTCATGTATTTGATCAAACAATACTATCAGTAGAGTAAAGGCATTATTTTGATTCCTGGGCATCTTGTGCTTATTCATGGAGTATAATATTCTATGGCCTCAGATTCTTCTGCCAACTGCAGTCTCACAAAGGTTTGGTTTGTCACAGTGGGGCTCAAGAGAGAGCATGTGGGTCATTTTCAGAACCACTCAGGAAAACAAGTTTCTCAGATGGTGGGCCAATATTTTATTTTTCTTATGTATACAGTGTATTTAGCAGGAATAAAGAAAGACAGTGAAAAACTAACAAATAAAAGGCAAGTTTACTGTTATATATTTTTTTCCAATTTTAATTATGTCTCTCCTCTCCAAAAGAAATCTGAGATACTATCAAGGGGTGACTAACACAGTGTGAGAGATCTATTTAATCAGAGACCTTTGGGCAGAAAAAATTACAAAAGTTTCAAAGTGTGTTTTGTGCTGTAATGTCTGTGAACTTTGGCAGGAGAACAACCAGGTCCTGTGTTTGGTCATCAGAGCTGGGGTGTCTCAGCACAAGCAGGGTTCACGCTTGTGGATGAGGGCTCCATGGTCCCTGCTGAGCATAGTATGATAAACTCAAGAGCTCCTATTCAGAGATTTGGGGAATCTCTAATGGATCTCATTATTCTTAGTTTGGATAAGACTTGCTTATGTTTAAGATTCCTAAAGAACATGAGTCTCTGATAGATATTTAAAAGCCTGTCCCTCCCCTCCCTGGTCCACACTGCCTCAACAGTAACATCTGCTGGGAGTTTAAATTCTTGTTTTGTTCTCCTTTTTATAATTATACCTCTTTCACCTTTGGTTGAAATTTGACTTATTTCATCTTTCTCTAAATTGATTTTTATATCAATCTATTGTATGTAGATTCTTTTCACCCCTTTAAGGATTTCTGAAAATAAGAAAACCTATAATAGATTAAAGATGGCTGCACAATCTTTGCTATTCCTCCAGTTAAGGTATAAAGTCTAATCCCTCTCCTCTTGAATCTTCACTGGCTTTATGTACTATTAACCAATGGAACAGAATAGAAGTTAACTTCTGAAATTACGAGACTAGATCATAATAAATCTTGCAGCTTCTGCCTGGAACCTTCCCTTTGGACCTCTAAGCCTCCATGTAAGAAGTCTGACTACTCACCTAGAAATACTATGTGCAGAGACCCTGAGACTACTAAGTGAAGAGGGAGAGGTCCCAGATGAGCTCAACCTTCCAGTCCTCCCACGGAGGCACCAACCATATGAGTAACCATCTGGGACCATTAGTCTAAGATGGATACTGAATCTCACAGGCTGAAAGAAAGAAGAGAAGAAAAGCAATATGGTGGTTCTACAAAAGATTGGAGACTCGGCTGGAGGCTGTGAAAAAAATAGGAGTTCAGCAAATAGCCTAACCATGGCAAAACAATATAATTCAGCAATAGAAAGACAGTTACACCATGAGTAGGGAAACTGTGATAGGGAAAGCAGATTTAAAAACTGATGAATCAGAGTACTAGTTACCAAAGAGTCAAAAGGAGGAGAACTGAAGGTAGCCACAAATAAGGAGAAGTCTTAAGAGCACCATATAAATGCTCCCCCAATTCTTGACTGACCCCTGAACTCTGAATCCAATAATCATAGGGTAAACAGTATCTGGAAGGCTGACATACAAGTTGGTTATTTTTAAAAAAAGTTTTCTTAATAAGCCTACCCAGTGACTAACTGAGATATCTGATTGGCCACCTTGAGGTGTAATGATGTGGAAAATAAGTAGTCTTCCTTTTTTTCCATTGAACTTTATTGTCAGTAGAAACAAAACAGAATTTCTGTCTATAAAGTAGGAGGGAACCCCAGGGAATCAGGTAGGTAACGATATTATTTGCATAAAAAAGCTAAACATTTTCCAAGGGTAGGAATGCTGGAATAGATTTATGGGTTGTGATCATGACCTAATCCTTACCCTTTCACTTTTTTTTCTGCAGAAGACTGAGATGATATTCTCTTCACCAAGGTGTTGAAATATATTTGGGAAAAGGGGCAAAAGCATCCTTGGGAAGAAATGTAGTGTCTCTCATCTGTGCTGAGAGAGGATGGTAAGAGATGATGAAATTGGAGTAGACTCCTGAATTTCTATGACTCGTGCGTTTTGTGATTATAACAATGATCTCACCATGGGGATCTCTGGCCATGACTAATTGGTTATAAGTTCTCTTAGACTGGAATATGTGGACAGGCCATTAATAAATTATTTAACATATATTTCTGAATAGCCCCAGAACTGGTGAATAGAGGCCTGATTATTGCCACTGAGATAGAAAATCTCCATTTGAGTCAGTTCAAAGAAACTTCTCCAAAGGTATAACTTCTGTCAGTTCTACTTATTTGCCCCTTAGTCATACTTCCCCTTAAACTTTTGTATTACTAATTCATATTAGTACTTATCTCTGTATGAATGTCTTATCTCCAAAACTAATCTGTAATTTTCTTCAGGTAGGAGCCAAGTTTTATGCTTCTTCTCATTTCCTGAAGCACCTAGCTCAACAATGAACATGTGTTATCCATCTATAATTACTTTACTAAATTGACTGGACACAATGTCTAGACAGGAGGTGACTATTCATTTTGCCAGCACTTCCTTCAATCAGATATCCTTTCCCTATCCCTGGACAATATCTTGGGAAGATAAGGGTTTCTGGTTTTTTCTGTTCACTTTTAGACATTCAAGTGTTTTCTGAATGTAATTCTATGTTTATGCAGCATAAAAACAATCATATATGTTTTAATCTCTCCACAATCCTCCAATAACACATGCTAATCAATAAGGAAAGGATACAAAACTTTCTATTGCTCATGCCTAGAGAATAACAAGGAGACAGCAAACACTATAAACTTCAATTTATATGAAAATGGGGAAATAAATATCTGAAATCAATACAGCCATCCACAAACTCCACAAAAGGTTGGGTATTCAAATTGCAGATTGAAAAAAACAGAAGCTCAGAAAGCAGTGTAACCATGATAAGAAAAGATAATTCAGCAATAGAAAGAGAACATTATACTCTGAGTAGGAAAACAGGGAATAGAAATAACAGATCTGAAAACTGATCAATAAAAGTGCTGGGTACTAAAGAGTCAAAAAAGAAATGACTGGAAGGCAGCCCAAAATAGAGGAGCGTTCCAAACCAGCATATAAATTCTCCCCAGATTCTTGGATGATGATCTGAACTCTTCATGCACTAGAAGAGACTCCAATTATCCCAAAGTAAACTATAGCTGGAAGATGAAAATACCCGATGTGAGATTTCAGCAGCTGCTTAATGAAAAAAGACAGTGTGAGGTTCAAGTTTTGTAAAGTTAGAAGAGTTGGTAAACAGCTTGAATTTTTATGACTTAGAAGTAAATATTCTGTCTAGAGACTAAAAGATTTATCCTAGGTTTAAGGGTGAAAAATAATAAGACACATCCTGACAAAGACTAAAATGATGATTCCATAAAGTTGAGAAACTCTGCCAGCTATTTATCTGACTGGCAAACAAACTCAACACACTTTGGGGAGGAGGGGGAGGAAAAACCACATAATCCAGGGTCCCTACAAAAGCATCCCTCATGCACAGGATAAAATTAAAAGAAGTACTAAACAGATGAAGAAACAGAAAATTCGATTTATAGTTAAGAGAAAAATCCATCAACAGAAACAGACCCACAGACAACATAGATGTTGAAATTACAGACAATCCTAAATCCTAGTACTTAGGATACATTTGTTACAACATCTGCAGGAAAATATATATAATTAGTGGAGTTACATGGAAATTTTAATTAAGATGCAATTAGGAATATGAAAATTAAAAAATGTGAAATTAAAATAAAATTATTGGCAGGGGGAGATTTATCAAGATGGTGGAGTAGGAGGACATGGAACTCACCTCCCCCCACAAATATATCAAAAATACACCTACATGTATAACATTTCTCACTGAAAACTAACTGTAAACTGGCAGAAAGTTTCCTGTACACGAAGGTTGTAAGAAAGATCCATATGGGATTGTGTAGAAAGGGAAGAGAAGCGTTCAGGTCAGGATCTGTGCCCCTGGGAAGAGACTCAGAGGAAAAGGGAGATTATGCACAGACAGTGATCTGCCCTGGGGAGTGAGTGGTTTGAGCCACATATTGAGCAAAAACAATAGAAAAGATCAATAAATCCAAGAGCTGCTTTTTTAAAAAGATAAACAAAATTGACAAACCTTTAACTAGGCTCATCATGAAAAAAAGAGAGAACCCAGATAAATAAAACAAGAAACAGAGTGGAGAAATAAAAACTGATCTTACAGAGACACAAAAAATCAAAAGAGAATACTATGAACAGTTATATGCGAAAAAATTGGACCTAGAAGAAATGGACAAATTTCTAGTAACATACAACCTGCTGAGACTGAATCAGGAAGAAATAGAAATTCTGAACAGACTTATCACTAGTACTGAAATTGAATTTTTAATAAAAAGCAAACTCCCAGGAAACAAAAGTCCAGGACCAGAGAGCTTCACAGGGGAATTTTCCCAAACATATAAAGAGGAGCTATAGCTCTCCTCAAACTATTACAAAAAAATTGAAGAGGAGGGAACTTTCCCATATCCAATCTATGAGGCCACCATTACCCTGATGCCAAAACCAGACAATGCCACTACTAAAAAAAGAAAACTATACACAATATCTCAGATAAATATAGATACAAAAGCCCTCAACAAAATATTAGCAAACCAAATTCAACAATATATAAAAAGGATAATGTACCAGGAACAAGTGGAATTTATTCCAGGGATGAAAGGATGGTTCAATATCTGCAAATCAACCAATGTGATACACCACATCAACAAAAGGAAGGATAAAAAATTCCATGAGCATCTCCATGAGCATCTCAATAGATGCAGAAAAAGCATCTGACAAAATTCGCCATACATTCATAATAAAATGGACAAATTCATAATAAAAACTCTCATCAAAGTGGGTACAGAGGGAACATATCTCAACATAATGAAGGCGAAAAGGCTAAAAGCCTTTTCTCTAAAATCAGGAAAAAGCACTCTCACCATTTCTATCTAACATAGTATTGGCAGTCCTAGCCACAGTAATCAGACAAGAAAAATACATAAAAGAACTCCACATTGGAAATGAAGTGGTAAAACTGTCACTATTTGTAGATAACATGATACTATATATAGAAAACCCTAAAGTCTCCACCAAAAAGCATTAGAATAAATAAATGAATTGAATAAAGTTGCAGCACACAAGATTACTATACAGAAATCTGTTGCTTTTCTATACACTAACAATGAACTATCAGAAAGAGAAATTAAGAAAACAATCCCATTTAAAATTGCATCAAAAAGAATACCTAGGAATAAACTTAACCAAGGAGGTGAAAGGCCTGCACTCTGAAAACTATAAACCTACAATAATAAACCCAAAACATTTAAGAAAATGGTAATAGGAACATATATATCGATAATTACCTTAAATGTAAATGGATTAAATGCTCCAACCAAAAGACATAGACTGGCTGAATGGATACAAAAACTAGACCCGTATATATGCTGTCTACAAGAGACCCACCACAGACCTAGGGACACATACAGACTGAAAGTGAGGAGATGGAAAAAGATATTCCATGCAAATGGAAATAAAAAAAAAAGCTGGAGTACCAATTCTCGTATCATACGAAATAGACTTTAAAACAAAGACTATTACAGAGACAAAGAAGGACACTACATAATGATCAAGGGATCGATCCAAGAAGAAGATACAACAATTGTAAATATTTAGGCACCCAACAAAGGAGTACCTCAATACATAAGGCACATACTAACAGCCATAAAAGGGGAAATCGACAGTAACACAATCATAGTAGGGGACTTTAACACCCCACTTTCACCAATGGACAGATCTTCCAAAATGAAAATAAATAAGGAAACACACTTTAAATGATACATTAAACAAGATGGACTTAATTGATATTTATAGGACATTCCATCCAAAAACAACAGAATACACCTTCTTCTCAAGTGTTCATGGAACATTCTCCAGGATAGATCATATCTTGGGTCACAAATCAAGCCTTGGTAAATTTAAGAAAAGTGAAATTGTATCAAGTATCTTTTCTGACCACAACACTATGAGACTGGATAACAATTACAGGAAAAAATTCTGTAAGAAATACAAACACATGGAGGCTAAACAACACACTACTTAATAACCAAGAGATCACTGAAGAAATCAAAGAGGAAATAAAAAAATACCTAGAAACAAATGACAGTGAAAACACGACAACCCAAAACCTATGGGATGCAGCAAAAGCAGTTATAAGAGGGAAGTTTACAGCTATACAAGCCTACCTTATGAAACAAGAAACATTTCAAATAAACAACCTAACCTTACACCTAAAGCAATTAGAGAAAGAAGAACAAAAAAACCCCCCCAAAGTTAGCAGAAGGAAAGAAAACATAAAGATCAGATCAGAAATAAATGAAACAGAAATGAAGGAAACAATAGCAAACATCAATAAAATTAAAAGCTGGTTCTCTGAGAAGATACACAAAATTGATAGACCATTAGCCAGACTTATCAAGAAAAAAAGGGAGAAGGCTCACATCAATAGAATTAGAAATGAAAAAGGAGAAGTAACAACTCACACTGCAGAAATACAAAGAATCATAAGAGATTACTACAAGCAACTATATGCCAATAAAATGGACAACCTGGAAGAAATGGACAAATTCTTAGAAATGCACAACCTTCCAAGACTGAATCAGGAAGAAACAGAAAATATGAACAGACCAATCACAAGCACTGAAATTGAAACTGTGATTAAAAATCTTCCAACAAACAAAAGCCCAGGACCAGATGGCTTCACAGGTGAATTCTATCAAACATTTAGAGAAGAGCTAACACCTATCCTTCTCAAACTCTTACAAAACATAGCAGAGGGAGGAACACTCCCAAACTCATTTTACGAAGCCACCATCACTCTGATACCCAAACCAGACAACGTTGTCACAAAGAAAGAAAACCACAGGCCAATATCACGGATGAACATAAATGCAAAAATCCTCAACAAAATACTAGCAAAAAGAATCCAACAGCACATTAAAAGGATCATACACCATGATCAAGTGGGGTTTATCCCAGGAATGCAAGGATTCCTCAATATATGCAAATCAATCAACGTGATACACCATTTTAACAAATTGATGGAGAAAAACCATATGATCATCTGAATAGATGCAAAGAAAGCTTTTGACAAAATTCAATATCCATTTATGATAAAAACCCTTCAGAAAGTAGGAATAGAGGGAACTTTCCTCAAAATAATAAAGACCATATATGACAAACCCAAAGCCAACATCGTCCTCAATGGTGAAATATTGAAAGCATTTCCACTAAGATCAGGAACAAGACAAGGTTGCCCACTCTCACCGCTATTATTCAACATAGTTTTGGAAGTTTTAGCCACAGCAATCAGAGAAGAAAAAGAAATAAAAGGAATCCAAATTGCAAAAGAAGAAGTAAAGCTGTCACTGTTTGCAGATGACATGTTACTATACATAGAGAATCCTAAAGATGCCACCAGAAAACTACTAGAGCTAATCAATGAATTTGGTAAAGTAGCAGGATACAAAATTAATGCACACAAATTTCTGGCATTCCTGTACACTAATGATGAAAAATCTGAAAGTGAAATTAAGAAAACACTCCCATTTACCATTGCAACAAAAAGAATAAAATATCTAGGAATAAACCTACCTAAGGATACGAAAGACCTGTATGCAGAAAATTATAAGACACTGATGAAAGAAATTAAAGATGATACAAGCAGCTGGAGAGATATACCATATTCTTGGAGTGGAAGAATCAAAATAGTGAAAAAGACTCTACTACCCAAAGCAATCTGCAGATTCAATGCAATGCATATCAAACTACCACTGGTATTTTTCACAGAACTAGAACAAAAAATTTCACCATTTGTATGAAAAAGACCCCGAATAGCCAAAGCAATCTTGAGAAAGAAAAACGGAGCTGGAGGAATTAGGCTTCCTAACATGAGACTATACTACAAAGCTACAGTAATCAAGACAGTATGGTACTGGAACAAAAACAGAAATATAGATCAATGGAACAGGATAGAAAGTCCAGAGATAAACCCACGCACATATGGTCACCTTATCTTTGATGAAAGAGGCAAGAATATACAGTGGAGAATATATACACTATGAAATGTAAAACAGATAGCTAGTGGGAAGCAGCCACATAGCACAGCGAGATCAGCTCAGTGCTTTGCGACCACCTAGAGGGGTGGGATAGAGAGGGTGGGAGGGAGGGAGATGCTAGAGGGAAGAGCTATGGGGACATATGTATATGTATAACTGATTCACTTTGTTATACAGCAGAAACTAACACACCATTGTAAAGCAATTATACTCCAATAAAGATGTTAAAAAAAAAAAAAACATTATGTGTTGGCAGAATGAGTGAAGAGAAGAAGACAAAAGATACCAAGAGTTGAAGAAGGACAACAACTGAGACTCTCATAATACTGCTGGTGGGAGTACAAGTTGGTATAAATAAATTTGAAAACTGTTTTTCAGCATTTACTAAAGCTGAAGATATACCCTTTGCCCAGTAATTTTACTTCTAGGTATCCCCCAACAGAAATTTAATTCCTATTTCACCAAAATATTTTTACCAGAATTGTCAAACTACCACTGTTCAAAATAGTCCAACATTCACCTACATTAGAAGGGATAAATACATTGTGAGGTATTGGCATAATAGAAAAGTATATACACTTTTAGAAAAAAAGAAACATGAGAATCAGAAGAATATATATTATGGGATTACACTGTTATGAAGTTAAAATATCCAAATACAATTTTTAGTATTAGATGTCAATCCAGTGGTTACATTTGGGTGTTAGGTAAAACTGGAAGAGGATTTGAGGGGCTCCTGGTGTGTTTCAAAATGTTCTTCTTCTTTAGCTAGATGGGTATGTATGAACATATCTACCCAGGTATGCTCAGTAGGTAAAATTAATCGATATGTACATTTATAATTTGTATACTTTCCTATGTGTATGATGTACAATTAAAAGTTTATAAAAATAAAAATGGGAAAAGTGCAGTCTTAACAAAATCAACATTCATTGTCTTCTGCTTTGCCAACTCACTCAAATTCTGAAATAATAGAAAAAGTTCCTGCAACACACTTTATAAATATATTTTGAATTCTTAATCATGTATTCTTATATGCATAAAGGCAACAAATTCTGGCACAGCACCAAGTTAGAATTTAAGCTACATACTTAAAATTAGAACAACTTATTGCATTATTTTCCATGAAACTACTTGAATGTTCTTGGTCTGAGACTAATTGGAAGAAAATGTTATTTACCATCTCATGTGAGAAATGAGGACACTAAGTAAAATTAACTCTTCTGAAACTAATATTTTAGTTTCATTAAGATTTCATAGGGTCAAGACTAGAAAAAGGGCAGTAGAACTTTAAGATATCAACTGTGGTAGATTGCTAGAGCTGCCGTAATAAAGTATCAGAGACTGGGTTGTTTAAACAACAGAAATTTATTTTCTCACAATTCTGGAGAATAGGAGTCTAGGATCAAGGTGTTGGCAGGGTTGATTTCTTCTGAGGCCTCTCTCCTTAGCTTGTAGATGACTGTCTTCTCCCTGTGTCTTCATGTGTCTTTCCTCTGTGTCTGTGCCCTAATTTCCTTTTCCTATAAGGATGCTAGTCATATTGGATTAGGGCTCAACCCAATGTTCTCATTTAATTGTAATGACCTCTTTAAAGGCCCTGTCTCTAAATATTGTCACATTCTGAGGGACTAGAGTTTAGGACTTCAACATATGAATTTTGGGAGGACATAATTCAGCCCATAACAGCAACTAATTTGAGGATTGTGGCAGAATCCTTTTTTCATACCCAAGAAGTATTATAAAAACACCTCCCACTTCTATACCACCAGCACCCAATTTTGCTAGATACGTTTTTCCTAGGCTTCCTGGCCCTTTCTAAGGCCTACAGCCTGAATGATACAGGCCAACCGTGAACATTCCACTTCCCTTTCCAATCATGTGCCTAGGCATAGGCAAGTGATATAACCCTGGCCTATGAAATAGAAGGGGAAATGCATATGGGAAGCTTCTTGGGAAGTTTTCCTATTTCTTAAATAGAGACACGATGGAAGAACCAGCCTAGTTCCTGACTTTAGATTCTGCTTCATGTGGGTTTGAATCTTGGAGCTAAAGGGAGTATCTTGCAGCCCTGAGTGTAACCACTTCATAGACCCTAAGAAAGATAGAGAATAGAGAAGGATGATAGAAAGTCAAGGAAATCACAGTGAAAAACCTGACCCGTAGCTCTGACACAGTGAGTTGAATTAACCTTGGAATTGCCCTACCCCAGACTTCTTGGATATATTTTTTTCTTTAAGCCAATTTCAATTTGATAATCTATTTCTTGAAGCCAAAGACATCTTAATTGATACAAGGATGATGTAATTTGTACTCTAAGTATTTTTGTTGCCCATTTCACAAATACTCTGTGGGAAATGAAAAAAAAAGAATTTTTACCCCATTTTTACATAGTGCTGAGAAAGCCCAGTACATTTTCATCTTACTGTAGATGAAAATGAGGCATCACAGTCACATGGTTTTGCAGCAATATAATTTTACATGAAAGAAAAAAAATCATGCTTAGGCAATAAAAATTGCCTATAATTTGCATTATGTTCTTTGTTCCAGTTTCCCTCCTGAGAGCCTTGTATGTCAATTTTAGACTTACCAGCACTGACAAGGTGACTTAGGAAAATTGCTGACCCCTGGTCTTGTCCAATGGTATGAAAACAATAAAATGCTTCTAGATTTTCGTTTTACACACTGATGTCAACAGATCTCATTCAAATAGACATCTCTTCCAAGAGACTAACCTCCAGTTTCAGTCCAATATATTTGTGCCCCCTTCAGGTTTAAAAACTGTTTTCAAAAACCCTATCTGACATGAATTCAATGAGTTAAGAATCCTTTTGTACCATAATTGTAATCCATTACATCCTGTGAAAAGATATGCATGAAGTGCCCTTCATTTCTCTGTCAAGTCTTTCTTATAATTTATGTGAAATCACCTCACACATTAGGTGTTAAATAAAGGTCACTTTGTTAGATAAGACATATCCCTAACAACTTTCTTTTTAGATCCACAGAGGGTCTTTCACAGATTCTATGGAAATCTGGATTCTCTCTTGCTAGGCAGAGAGTTCTACTTCTTCATTGTCTCCAAATTTCTTTCCAGTGCTTTGCTCATATTCAGTTAACACTGAAACTTGGCATCAAAGCAAGTATTTCAAACTTTATTTGGCTTCAATCTGTATTCAATCTGATACAGATTGACTGGATGACATTTTACATTTCCTGGGGCCTACAAAAAATTTTCCTATTATTCAATCTACCAGTTACTCCATCTGATTTTGGAATGAAGGCAGACAGATTTTCACAGATGGAGGCCACTCTCTCATTGAACTTTAAATAAAGCAGCCAGTACTGTATACTATTTCTACTTTCAGAATTGCATCTAAAAAGGCAAAGAAAAATAACACCTAAATAAATCTAAGGTAAAGTTGTCAGGTTGTTGATTCTGAGTCATTGATCCTGACAGATTTCAGATTGTTGGTTCAGATGGTATTAGGCAAGATCAAAATTGCCCTTGCCCATTTTGACAACCTCTCAGTTATCATCTGCATCTTTATTGCTTCCTGTGAACTTCTTCACTGCCACATTGATTTGATTAGGTGGCACATCAAAGCCAAGTTTTTATGTAGATTAATGATTAAACATGTAATCTGTAATTAAGCCTGTAATTTTAGAATGTGTTCCTAGAGCAGACTTTGAGATAGAGAAGAACTGAGTAAAGGTTTAGGGACGAATTCTCACAGGATATACACCTATACCCAAGCCAGAATTGGGAATGAGGAGAAGCTGACCTGCAATGTGGTTGCACCTAAGACCTCAGTAGAGCCTACAGACTGGTGGCAGGGAGGTCACTCTGAAAGGCTAAAATAGCCCTTTGGAGTTCTCTTAAGCTGAGGGTAGGACTCAGGCCTTTGTATCAACACACAAACCAACCACTGGCTGCCAGCCACCAACAAGAGGGAATGTAACCTTAGGATATCAGTTCCTTGACGCTGAGAGCAATTCCTGGTGAGTGAAGCAGATGACAGTCACACTAGCTGAGGAGATGAGTGCCTCGCACTGAAGAGGGAACGTGGACAGAGCACCACTTGCTTCTTAAGGTAATTCCCTCCATCCAGGAACAACTACTCTAGTATTTGGCTTGTTCTTATTTCATGGGTTAATGTTAAATACTATAGGCCCTACCACTAATATTGATCTTGGAGGGACAGCTAATGCTACCACTTATCTCCTCTTCTATACTATTTAGACTGCCCTCACACTCAGCTGATGCCTCTCCTGGTTTAAATGTCTTGTCTGGTGTGTGCACCAAGATTCTTATCCCTGAGGGATGGGACCCATATGCTACCATGCCCTTCTCAGGCTATGACTGCTGCACTTATTCATTTATTATTGAATCTAAGCATGGAAGCAACACGAGGTACCCCAAAATCACTTGTGTGCCAAACATATTCTTACCTACCAAACTCCTAACGATAAAGGACATTTACCGCTGCCAGCATGGCAATTCCTCTCCTTGCCTCCTGGTCTTTGTACAGATTACTGAGTGGTAGTCAGAGCTTAAATTCCAGTGGGACTTCATCAAATTACCTGGTGAAAGTGACCACCATCTGGAACCAGGTTCTCTAGATGCACAAAGCCTAAAATCTTATAGGGATAGAAAGTATACCTTAAGTAGAACAATGAGGGTGATATTGAGTGGGGCCACTCCTACTTGTACGTGTTGGTTTCCAGACCCATGCATTCTGCCTACTGAGGACACAGCACTTAATTTATGGTAATTACCACACCCTGGAGGATGGTGCCCCATAGTCGGAGATTATTATCTAAACCGATGCCTGAGCAGGGTTTTTAAGAGGCTATCTCAGTGACCTTTCAGGCTGGAAGTTTGTGGGTGGTTGCAGTATGTGAAGGTTCACTGTACAACCCATAACCATTTTGCCACTTCCAGGTCTTCTTAGTCTGAGATGATACTGTGAAGAATCCTGTGTCTTTGTATCACATATTCTGTCAGCCCTTGAAAGTTGTGCTGGCCAAGGTCCTGAGGGCAGAAAAGGCAAACCTATACCCTTAACCTAGTCAGTCCCAGTCAAGATGAATCTGCTTATTTCAGGGTAGAAAGTGCTCGACCTAGTCCATTTGTCATCGAATGGTTGATTAGTCTCCTCAAAGAATTATGCCATACCAGAAGGCTTATTCTCTCTTGCTGGTAGTTTGAGGCATTCAGCAGTGGCAGGAAATACATCAGCCTCAGTGACTTGAAGCCTATGCTATTAAGCCCAAGCATAGGCTTAATAACTGGTAAAATTATGAACAGATAAGGCATGAACTGGGAGAAAATATTTACAAATCACATGTTTCACAATGGATTTGTCTTACAGAGAGCGGGAGCCCTCCATTTTGATGCAGTCCAATTCAGCAAGTTCTTCTTTTATGGGTTTTGCCTTTGTTATAATTTCTAAAAAATCTTTTCCTATCCCAAGGTATCAGATATTTTCTCCAAGATGCTCTCTTAGACTTCTGCATTTTTAGACTTTATATTTGCACCTATGATCTAGGCTTTAGCATGTCTTCAAAATGTAACTAATTTCCTTTTACCTGCTTGTATGGCACCAAGCACTTCTTTCTCCCTTCTTCTGCCACAGGTTAAGTCAGTGCCCACATCTCATCCACCACTGAAGAAAACCTTTCTTTCTTTGGATTTCAAACTACCTGGTTGCTTGGTGATATCAGGTCTATTATAAAAACAATAAAAATTATGATTTTGTAGTTGATCCATCTTTTACTTTTTGTTGAGTGCAGGATATCTTCCAGCTTTCTAAGTTCTAGATATTAGGTGGAACTCTGTTGATTATTATTGTTATTTTAAACAGCTTTATTGAAATATGATTCAACCATCATGAAATTCATCCATTTAAAATATAAAGTTTAGTTATTTTTAGTATATTCAGAGTTGTGCAATCAACACCACTATATACATTGTAATTTTAGAACATTTTCATCACCCTCAAAAAAAAATTCAATATACATTAGCAGTCACTTCCCACATTTCTCTCCCAGCCCTGAATAACCACTAATCTACTTTATGTCTAATTTTGCCCATCCTGGACATTTTATATACACGAAATAATACAGCATGTGGTATTTTTTGACTGGCTTCTTTCCCTTACAAGTTTTTAAGGTTCATCCATGTTCTACCAAGTATCAGAATTCATTTCTTTATATGGATGAATAATATTCCCTTGTATGGATATATCACATTCATCAGTTGATAGATATTTGGATTTTTTCACTTTTTGGTTATTATAAATGATGCTACTATTAAAATTGGTACACATGTTTTTGTGTGTATACAATAATTTTTCATTTCCCTTGGGTATATACCTAGGAGTGGAATTACTGAGTACATGGTTACTTATTTCTAACATTTTAAGGAACTACCAAACTGCTTTCAAAAGTGGTTTTATTTTAAAATTATTTTTCAATGTGCCTAAAACACAATGATTACAGTCATTACGTTCTTTGGACTCATGCCCTATAATCATCATTATTCCACTGATGTATTAGTCTACTGGTGGACTGCTGTAGGGAAAGCCTTATTTTGGACAATCATGTAATAATCCAGGCAAGTGATCATGAAACCCTGAACTAAAGCAATAAAGTGAAAATTTTATTAAAAAATAAGTAAAGTCGGCGGGAAGATGGCGGAAGAGTAAGACGTGGAGATCGCCTTCCTCCTCACGGATACACCAGAAATACATCTACACGTGGAACAACTCCTACAGAACACCTACTGAAGGCTGGCAGAAGACCTCAGAGCTCCCAAAAGGCAAGAAACTCCCCACGTACCTGGGTAGGGCAAAAGAAAAAAGAAAAAACAGAGACAAAAGAATAAGGACGGCACCTGCACCAGTGGGAGGGAGCTGTGAAGGAGGAAAAGTTTCCACACAGTAGGAAGCCCCTCCGCGGGCGGAGACTGCGGGAGACGGAGGGGGGAGCTTCGGGTCCGCGGAGTGGTGCACAGCGACGGGTGTGGAGGGCAAAGCGGGGAGATTCCTGCACAGACGATCGGTGCCGACCGGCACTCACCAACCCGAGAGGCTTGTCTGCTCACCCGCCGGCGCGGGCGGGGCTGCGAGCTGAGGCTCGGGTTTCGGTTTTGGACGGAGCGCAGGGAGAGGACTGGAGTTGGCGGCTTGAGCATAGCCTGAAGGGGTTGGTGCGCCACGACTAGCCGGGAGGGAGTTCGGGGAAAAGCCTGCACCGGCCAAAGAGGCAAGAGACTTTTTCTTCCCTCTTTGTTTCCTGGTGCGCGAGGAGAGGGGTTTAAGAGCGCTGCTTAAAGGAACTCCAGAGACGGGCGCGAGCCGCGGCTAAAAGCGCGAACCCCAGAGACGGGCGCGAGCCGCGGCTGAGGGCGCGAGCCCCCGAGACGGGCGCGAGCCGCGGCGGGAAGCGCGAGCCCCAGAGACGGGCGCGAGCCGCGGCTGAAACCGCGGACCCCAGAGACGGGCGGGAGACGCTGGGGCTGCTGCTGCCGCCACCAGGGGGGCTGTGTGCGAGCGCAGGTCACTCTCCGCGCCCCTCTTCCGCGGAGCCTGTGCAGGCCGCCACTGCCAGGTTCCCGGGATCCAGGGACAACTTCCCCGGGAGTACGCACGGCGGGTCTCAGGCTGGTGCAGCGTCACGCTGGCCTCTGCCGCAGCGTCACGCCGCCTCTGCCGCCGCAGGCCCGCCCCGCACGCAGTGCCCCGCCTTCCCCCATCCCCCAACCCCCGGCCTGAGTGAGCCGGAGCTCCCGAATCAGCGGCTCCTTTAACCCCGTCCTGTCTGAGCAAAAAACAGACGCCCTCCAGCGATCTGCGCGCAGGGGCAGGGCCGGGTACAAAGCTGAGCTCCTGTGAGCTGTGAGAGCAGGGAGGAGAGGGGGAGGTCTCTCCCGGCAGCCGCGGAGGCGGCGGATTGAAGCTCCACAATCAACTTGATGTGCCCTGCATTGTGGAATACCTGAATAGACAGGGAGTGATCCCAAATTGAAGAGGGGGAATTTAGGAGCGAGATCTGTGATTTTTTTCCCTTTTCCTCTTTTTGTGAATGTGTGCGTGTATGCTTCTGTGTGAGATCTTGTCTGTATACTCTTGCTTCCACCATTTGTCCTAGGGCTCTATCCGTCCATGGTTTTTTTTTTTTTTTTAAAAAAAAAATTTTTTTTTTAATAATTAATTTTAATTGTAATAACTTTATTGAACTTTACCTTCGTTCTTTCTTTCTTTCTTTCCTTCCTTCCCTCCTTCCCTCCTTTAGACAGCGAATCACCCCAGGTTGAGGGGGTGGTCTCTGGGAGCAGGATTTATGATTTTTCCCCCTTTGCCTCTCTTTGTGAACGTGTATGTGTATGCTTCTGTGTAAGATTTTCTCTGTATAGCTTTGCTTCCAACATTTGTCCTAGGGCTCTATCCGTCCATGGTTTTTTTTTTTAAAAAAAAAATTTTTTTTTCTTAATAATTTTAATTGTAATAACTTTATTGTACTTTACCTTCGTTCTTTCTTTCTTTCTTTCCTTCCTTCCTTCCCTCCTTTAGACAGCGAATCACCCCAGGTTGAGGAGGTGGTCTCTGGGAGCAGGATTTAGGATTTTTCCCCCTTTGCCTCTCTTTGTGAACGTGTATGTGTATGCTTCTGTGTAAGATTTTCTCTGTATAGCTTTGCTTCCAACATTTGTCCTAGGGCTCTATCCGTCCATGGTTTTTTTTTAAAAAAAAAAATTTTTTTTTTCTTAATAATTAATTTTAATTGTAATAACATTATTGTACTTTACCTTCGTTCTTTCTTTCTTTCCTTCCTTCCTTCCCTCCTTTAGACAGCGAATCACCCCAGGTTGAGGAGGTGGTCTCTGGGAGCAGGATTTAGGATTTTTCCCCCTTTGCCTCTCTTTGTGAACACGTATGTGTATGCTTCTGTGTAAGATTTTCTCTGTATAGCTTTGTTTCCAACATTTGTCCTAGGGTTCTATCTGTTCTTTTTTTTTTTTTTTTCTTTCTAAATATTTTTTAGTACAATAACTATATTATACTTTATTTTATTTTTACTGTATCTTCTTTCTTTCTGTCTTTTTTCCTTCTTTCCCTCCTTCCTTCCTCCCTTCCTCCCTCCCTCCCTCCCTCCTTTCTTTCCTTCTTTGCTTCTTTCTTCCTTCCTTCCTTTCCTCCTTTCCTTCTTTCTTTCCTCAAACTTCTACTAATTCTCTCTACATTTTCTCCTTCTTTCCCTCCTTCCTTCCTTCCTTCCTTCCCCCCTCCCTCCCTTTCTTGCCTTCTTTGCTTCTTTCTTCCTTCCTTCCTTTCCTCCTTTACTTCTTTCTTTCCTCATACTTCTACTAATTCTCTCTACATTTTCTCCTTCTTTCCCTCCTACCTTCCTTCCTTCCTCCCTCCCTCCCTCCTTTCTTTCCTTCTTTGCTTCTTTCTTCCTTCCTTCCTTTCCTCCTTTCCTTCTCTCTTTCCTCAAACTTCTACTAATTCTCTCTACATTTTCTCCTTCTTTCCCTCCTTCCTTCCTTCCTTCCTCCCTCCCTCCCTCCTTTCTTTCCTTCTTTGCTTCTTTCTTCCTTCCTTCCTTTCCTCCTTTCCTTCTTTCTTTCCTCATACTTCTAATAATTCTCTCTACTTTTCCTCCCTTTTATTCTGAGCCGTGTGGATGAAAGGCTCTTGGTGCTCCAGCCCAGGAGGCAGGGCTCTGCCTCTGAGGTAGGAGAGCCAACTTCAGGACACTGATCAACAAGAGACCTCCCAGCTCCACATAATATTAAACGGTGGAAATCTCCCAGAGACCTCCATCTTAACACCAGCACCCAGCTTCACTCAACGACCAGCAAGCCACAGTGCTGGACAACCTATGCCAAACAACTAGCAAAACAGGAACACAACCCCACCCATTAGCAGAGAGACAGCCGAAAATCATAACAAGGCCACAGACACCCCAAAACACACCACCAGACGTGAACCTGCCCACTAGAGAGACAAGATCCAGCCTCATCCAGCACAACACAGGCACTAGTCCCCTCCACCAGGAAGCCTACACAACCCGCTGAAACAACCTTAGCCACTGGAGACAGACATCAAAAACAACGGGAACTACGAACGTGCAGCCTGCAAAAGGAGACCCCAATCACAGTAAGATAAGCAAAATGAGAAGACAGAAAAACACACAGCAGATGAAGGAGCAAGATAAAAACCCACCAGACCTAACAAATGAAATAGGCAATCTACCTGAAAAAGAATTCAGAATAATGATAGTAAGGATGATCCGAAATCTTGGAAGTAGAATGGACAAAATGCAAGAAACAGTCAACAAGGACCTACAAGAACTAAAGATGAAACAAGCAACGATGAACAACGCAATAAATGAAATTGAAAGTACTCTAGATAGGATCAATAGCAGAATAACTGAGGCAGAAGAACGGATAAGTGACCCGGAAGATAAAGTAGTGGAAATAACTACTGCAGAGCAGAATAAAGAAAAAAGAATGAAAAGAACTGAGGACAGTCTCAGAGAGCTCTGGGACAACATTAAACGCACCAACATTCGAATTATAGGGGTTCCAGAAGAAGAAGAAAAAAAGAAAGGGACTGAGAAAATATTTGAAGAGATTATAGTTGAAAACTTCCCTAATATGGGAAAGGAAATAGTTAATCAAGTCCAGGAAGCACAGAGAGTCCCATACAGGATAAATACAAGGAGAAATACGCCAAGACACATATTAATCAAACTATCAAAAATTAAATACAAGGAAAGCATATTAAAAGCAGCAAGGGAAAAACAACAAATAACACACAAGGGAATCCCCATAAGGTTAACAGCTGATCTCTCAGCAGAAACCCTACAAGCCAGAAGGGAGTGGCAGGACATACTGAAAGTGATGAAGGAGAAAAACCTGCAACCAAGACTACTCTACCCAGCAAGGATCTCATTCAGATTTGATGGAGAAATTAAAACCTTTACAGACAAGCAAAAGCTGAGAGAGTTCAGCACCAGCAAACCAGCTTTACAACAAATGCTAAAGGAACTTCTCTAGATAAGAAATGCAAAAGAAGGAAACGACCTATAATAATGAACCCAAAACAATATAGAAAATGGGAATAGGAACATACATATCGATAATTACCTTAAATGTAAAGGGACTAAATGCTCCCACCAAAAGACACAGATTGGCTGAATGGATACAAAAACAAGACCCTTATATATGCTGTCTACAAGAGACCCACCTCAGACCTAGAGACACATACAGACTGAAAGTAAGGGGATGGAAAAAGATATTCCATGCAAATGGAAACCAAAAGAAAGCTGGAGTAGCTATTCTCATATCAGACAAAATAGACTTTAAAATAAGGACTATTAAAAGGGATAAAGAAGGACACTACATAATGATCAAGGGATCGATCCAAGAAGAAGATATAACAATTGTAAATATTTATGCACCCAACATAGGAGCACCTCAATACGTAAGGCAAATACTAACAGCCATAAAAGGGGAAATTGACAGTAACACATTCATAGTAGGGGACTTTAACACCCCACTTTCACCCATGGACAGATCATCCAAAATGAAAATAAATAAGGAAACACAAGCTTTAAATGATACATTAAACAAGATGGACTTAATTGATATTTATAGGACACTCCATCCAAAAACAACAGAATACACATTTTTCTCAAGTGCTCATGGAACATTCTCCAGGATAGATCATATCTTGGGTCACAAATCAAGCCTTGGTAAATTTAAGAAAATTGAAATTGTATCAAGTATCTTTTCTGACCACAACGCTATGAGACTAGATATCAATTACAGGAAAAGATCTGTAAAATATACAAACACATGGAGGCTAAACAATACACTACTTAATAATGAAGTGATCACTGAAGAAATCAAAGAGGAAATCAAAAAATACCTAGAAACAAATGACAATGGAGACACAACGACCCAAAACCTATGGGATGCAGCAAAAGCAGTTCTAAGGGGGAAGTTTATAGCAATACAAGCCCACCTTAAGAAGCAGGAAACATCTCGAATAAACAACCTAACCTTGCACCTCAAGCAATTAGAGAAAGAAGAACAAAAAAGCCCCAAAGCTAGCAGAAGGAAAGAAATCATAAAAATCAGATCAGAAATAAATGAAAAAGAAATGAAGGAAACGATAGCAAAGATCAATAAAACTAAAAGCTGGTTCTTTGAGAAGATAAACAAAATAGATAAACCACTAGCCAGACTCATCAAGAAAAAAAGGGAGAAGACTCAAATCAATAGAATTAGAAATGAGAAAGGAGAAATAACAACTGACACTGCAGAAATACAAAAAATCATGAGAGATTACTACAAGCAACTCTATGCCAATAAAATGGACAATCTGGAAGAAATGGACAAATTCTTAGAAATGCACAACCTGCCAAGACTGAATCAGGAAGAAATAGAAAATATGAACAGACCAATCACAAGCACTGAAATTGAAACTGTGATTAAAAATCTTCCAACAAACAAAAGCCCAGGACCAGATGGCTTCACAGGTGAATTCTATCAAACGTTTAGAGAAGAGCTAACACCTATCCTTCTCGAACTCTTCCAAAATATAGCAGAGGGAGGAACACTCCCAAATTCCTTCTACGAGGCCACCATCACCTTGATACCAAAACCAGACAAGGATGTCACAAAGAAAGAAAACTACAGGCCAATATCACTGATGAACATAGATGCAAAAATCCTCAACAAAATACTAGCAAACAGAATCCAACAGCACATTAAAAGGATCATACACCATGATCAAGTGGGGTTTATTCCAGGAATGCAAGGATTCTTCAATACACGCAAATCTATCAATGTGATAAACCATATTAACAAATTGAAGGAGAAAAACCATATGATCATCTCAATAGATGCAGAGAAAGCTTTTGACAAAATTCAACACCCATTTATGATAAAAACCCTCCAGAAAGTAGGCATAGAGGGAACTTTCCTCAACATAATAAAGGCCATATATGACAAGCCCACAGCAAACATCATCCTCAATGGTGAAAAACTGAAAGCATTTCCACTAAGATCAGGAACAAGACAAGGTTGCCCACTCTCACCACTCTTATTCAACATAGTTTTGGAAGTTTTAGCCACAGCAATCAGAGAAGAAAAGGAAATAAAAGGAATCCACATTGGAAAAGAAGAAGTAAAGCTGTCACTGTTTGCAGATGACATGATACTATACATAGAGAATCCTAAAGATGCTACCAGAAAACTACTAGAGCTAATCAATGAATTTGGTAAAGTAGCAGGATACAAAATTAATGCACACAAATTTCTGGCATTCCTGTACACTAATGATGAAAAATCTGAAAGTGAAATGAAGAAAACACTCCCATTTACCATTGCAACAAAAAGAATAAAATATCTAGGAATAAACCTACCTAAGGATACGAAAGACCTGTATGCAGAAAATTATAAGACACTGATGAAAGAAATTAAAGATGATACAAATAGATGGAGAGAAGAATCTTGGATGGGAAGAATCAACATTGTGAAAATGACTCTACTACCCAAAGCAATCTACAGATTCAATGCAATCCCTATCAAACTACCACTGGCATTTTTCACAGAACTAGAACAAAAAATTTCGCAATTTGTATGGAAACACAAAAGACCCCGAATAGCCAAAGCAATCTTGAGAACGAAAAAAGGAGCTGGAGGAATCAGGCTCCCTGACTTCAGACTATACTACAAAGCAACAGTAATCAAGACAGTATGGTACTGGCACAAAAACAGAAAGATAGATCAGTGGAACAGGATAGAAAGCCCAGAGATAAACCCACGCACATATGGACACCTTATCTTTGATAAAGGAGGCAGGAATGTACAGTGGAGAAAGGACAGCCTCTTCAATAAATGGTGCTGGGAAAACTGGACAGGTACATGTAAAAGTATGAAATTAGATCACTCCCTAACACCATACACAAAAATAAGCTCAAAATGGATTAAAGACCTAAATGTAAGGCCAGAAACTATCAAACTCTTTGAGGAAAACATAGGAAGAACACTCTATGACATAAATCACAGCAAGATCCTTTCTGACCCACCTCCTAGAGTAATGGAAATAAAAACAAAAATAAACAAATGGGACCTAATGAAACTTCAAAGCTTTTGCACAGCAAAGGAAACCATAATCAAGACCAAAAGACAACCCTCAGAATGGGAGAAAACATTTGCAAATGAAGCAACTGACAAAGGATTAATCTCCAAAATTTACAAGCAGCTCATGCAGCTCAATAACAAAAAAACAAACAACCCCATCCAAAAATGGGCAGAAGACCTAAACAGACATTTCTCCAAAGAAGATATACAGAATGCCAACAAACACATGAAAGAATGCTCAACATCATTAATCATTAGAGAAATGCAAATCAAAACTACAATGAGATATCATCTCACACCAGTCAGAATGGCCATCATCAAAAAATCTAGAAACAATAAATGCTGGAGAGGGTGTGGAGAAAAGGGGACACTCTTGCACTGCTGGTGGGAATGTGAATTGGTCCAGCCACTATGGAGAACAGTATGGAGGTTCCTTAAAAAACTACAAATAGAATTACCATACGACCCAGCAATCCCACTACTGGGCATATACCCTGAGAAAACCAAAATTCAAAAAGAGTCATGTACCAAAATGTTCATTGCAGCTCTATTTACAATAGCCCGGAGATGGAAAGAACCTAAGCGCCCATCATCGGACGAATGGATAAAGAAGGTGTGGCACATATACACAATGGAATATTACTCAGCCTTAAAAAGAAATGAAATTGAGTTATTTGTAATGAGATGGATAGACCTAGAGTCTGTCATACAGAGTGAAGTAAGTCAGAAAGACAAAGACAAATACCGTATGCTAACACATATATATGGAATTTAAGGGGAAAAAATGTCATGAAGAACCTAGGGATAAGACAGGAATAGAGGCGCAGACCTACTGGAGAACGGACTTGAGGATATGGGGAGGGGGAAGGGTGAGTTTTGACAGGGCGAGAGAGAGTCATGGACATATACACACTAACAAACGTAGTAAGGTAGATAGCTGGGGGGAAGCAGCCGCAAGGCACAGGGATATTAGCTCGGGGCTTTGGGACAGCCTGGAGGGGTGGGAGGGGGAGAGTGGGAGGGAGGGAGACGCAAGAGGGAAGACACATGGGAGCACATGTATATGTATAGCTGATTCACTTTGTTATAAATCAGAAACTAACACACTATTGTAAAGCAATTATACCCCAATAAAGATGTTAAAAAAAAAAATAAGTAAATAAAAATATGGAATTATTTAAGAAGAAGTACTGACAAAATCACAATCCCATTATAGGTGGGAATGAAAGAGAAAAAGGAATCAAGGGTGCTTTTTACATAAAGCCCACTCATGCAGACTTATTGAGGCAAGTTAGGCTATTGCTACAATTTGCACAAGCTATTAGATACTTTTGATTTGCATAATAATTTTATTTGCTTAAACATTTCTTTACATTTTTTGCTATTTGTAAATAAGGGTGGCAATGAAATATTGCCTAAGAATTTAAATTACAGTTTTAATAAATATAGAGAGATATTCATATGTATTTAAGTAACTTGATTATCAGTTACCCCTGAACAAAGTTACATTTTGTTTCTGATTTAACAAAAACTGCTGATATTATTTGCTCATTTTTGATGCTGCCAGTAATAAAAACAAACAAAAACACAGAAAACACTGTACTTGTACTGCTTCACAACGTCCTAGGAATTTTCTGTCCGGCTGTTTTTTTACTTCGAGTCTGTATTAGCTGCTTTGGTCCTTGCAGAAGGTCAGCATGGATTCTGGTGTCTTAACTCTATCATTTGGCAGAGATAATGTGCTAATATGCTTCTTGCTCCTAACTCTAAAAGTAACCCAGTGCTTCTTCTCGTTGACTTACGTCCCAAATCATTACTTGATTTCTAGATTGACCTCTTCTAGGTAACTAAGAAAATAACACCAGTCTGTTGAATGACTTTCTGATTTCCTGCTCCATGAAGCTCATAATATTCTTCTACCAATAAGGAGAGCTGGCCTTCGTATTCACACTCTGTTATCACTCAGCTACACTTGCTTCCCCAAAAGTCTAGCACTAAGATATAATAGAGTTACTTTGCTAACCTCGTTGATCTTGATACTTTGCAAATTGCCATAGGCCTTTTAAATAATTTTCATTTTTCTTAAATATAACAGTGCAGTTAAAAAGTTATGCAATTTTTTTCTTTATAACACCTGTTTCAGAAATCATTATAGCTCAAGTTTCTTCATGGCATAAATTGCCTTATTTTGATTTCATCACTTTTTATGTCATTTCTTTTCCATGTCAATATGATTAAGGCTATATTTAGAAACAGTATTTTCAGACAACCTTTGCTTATGTAGCTGCAGTTTTTGTGAACATGCTTTAGGGTTTCAATTTCCACGCAAATACACCCTTTCTCTTTACAGCTTGCTTTCCTCATTCTCGACCGCCCTCCCCCCCACACAACTGCACACAGAATCCAGATAGATTTAATTCTTCTTAGTGTGGTTAAGTCAAAATGGTGGAACACTCTTATTTTTCATTGATATTTGCTTTCCTACTCTTCAGAAGCTTGATTATGAATCATACAAGCAATCTCAAAATACAGTTTAAATAAGATTCCTTTATTCTTTCTTTAGATGGCTGACTTGAAGAATAGCACAACTATTGGCATCCAGAAGGATCAGAGAACTAGGGAGCCTCCCACTGAGGTCCTGAAGGCCAGTGGTAATGAACTAAGCCACAGGGGCCACTGTGCTGGGGTATATCTCCTAGCCAGTGCAGCCCAACAAAATCGGTTTAGACATGTATATATCCATTACACTGACAATGATACAGTAGACTCATATCTATATAATATTTTACATCCTATTGTCCTGGCTGCAGTCCTAAAAATGTGGTCAGAAGAAAGGAAAAAGAAAATAGAAAATGACATATATACTAAATAGTATTTTCTTTTTCACCAAAACAAAACAAAGTTAATTTTAACTCTATATGTATTTTATTCTTTTTTTTTTTTTTTGGTCATTGGTTGAGGATATCTTTGAAAAGTTTATGTGTCTACTTATCTCTTTTCAGATAGTGATGAAAAGGGAAACTACTTTTATGAGTTCCATTAGCTTCTGTTGTAAAGAACTGAAAAAACATTAGAATATCAGGGACTTTCTTCCAGAAAAATCTAGTAAAAACATTCTTAATGACATACTTCATTCGTTATTGGCTCTTTGAAAGTTCCCCTCCCATTTGAAGCTTTGCAGTTAGCTCAAAAAGGGAGCATCTGGCATCAAATTATGAGTAAAAATGCTTAATAAAAGAGCTACTGTCAGAGCCTGCCTTATGGGCTGGTGGAATAACAGAGCTGCTTTACAAGATGAAATAGGAGAGGCCAAAAGGCAGACCTTTCCCTTATCCCCTCCCCAAATGCAGGCTTTATTACACCATCACAGTATCTCAGTTCTCCAGAGTTCTTTCTTTCTTTTTGGTTGGTGACTAAAGGGCTCTTTTGAAATGTTAATTTTACCATCAAGAGGCAGTATGGTCTAATCTTTAAGAATGTGGGCCTTAGAATCAGATCTCCAGTGTTCTAATCTTTGCTCTGACACTTACTATGAGTTACTTAATGTTATCTCTAAGTAAGATTAGTGTTAATCTAAAAGAGGTCACCTGATCTCTTAAAATTTCTGTAAGAATGAAATGACATATCCATATTCAGTTCCTAAAATAACTCTCGACACTTAGTAAGTACTCATTAAATATTAGCTATTAATATCATTATGTAAGAGGGGAAATACATTCATCACCATGAATTAACTCCTTTGATACAATGTGCTTCTCATTCTAGCAGGATTCTGCATTGATAGAACAGGGAACAGTGGAGGGGAAGGTCAGGATACGTCTTGAGTACTAAAGACTGTGAAGAGAATGTGGGCTTGGTGTATGTTATAATTTCTCATTATTCTTAAAGATAGTTTCCAAAGTTGTATAAATTTCAGGCCCCACAAGACACGGATCCTCTCCTGTCAACATGAGTAGTGCCTCTCCAAATTTAATGCACACATGCACCACTTAGGCATTTCATTAAAAGATTTCAATTTAGAGAAAATATTTGCAAATGATATGACTGGTGAGGGGTTAATAACCAAAATATATAAACCGCTCCTACAGCTCAACATCAAAAAACAAACCAATTAAAAAATGAACAGAAGACCCGAATAGACATTTTTCCAAAGAGGACATGAAGATGGCCAACGGGTCATCATTAAAACCACAATGAGATATCACTTCACACCTATCAGATCAGTTATCATCTAAAAGAACACGAATAACAAGCGTCGGTGAGGATGTGGAGAAAAAGGAACCCTCGAACACTGTGGGTGGGAATGTAAACTGGTACAGCCACTATAGAAAACAGTATGGAGGTTTCTCAAAAAACTAAAAATAGAACTACCATATGACCTAGCAATTCCACTCCTGGGTATATATCCAAAGAAAATGAAAACACTAATTTGAAAAGACACATGTACCCCAATGTTCATAGCATTATCTACAATTGTCAAGATATGGAAGCAACAGATCAACAGATAAAGAAGAAAAAAAAAAAACCCCACACACAATGGATTGCTACTCAGCCATAAAAAAATAACAATATTTTGCCATTTGCAACAACGTGGATGGACTTGGAGGGTATTATGCTAAGTGAAATAAGTCAGACAGAGAAATACAAATAATGTATGATATCATGTATCTGTGCAATCTAAAAAATAAACAAACTATTGAAAATAACAAAAAAGAAACAGACTCACAGATAGTTACCAGTGGGAAGATGGAAGTGGGGAGGGGCAAGATAGGGGTAGGGGACTATTATGTACAAAATAAATAAGCTACAAGAATGTATTGTACAACACAGGGAATATAGCCAATGTTTCGTAATAACTATAGAGTATAACCTTTAAAAATTGTGAATCACTGTGTCATATACCTGTAACATATAATATCGTACATCAACTATAATTTTAAAAGTTTAAAAAATCTGGGATGGGGCCCAAGATTCTAGATTTCTAATAGGCTGACACCAATGCTGGTGGTTTCTCTGGAAGCACATTATGAGTAACAAGAACAGAGAATATTTTGAGTAAAGATACAATCAAACATGGCATTAGACCTTCCCATTCTCCACTGTGTCATACCAGCACTGCCACTGCAGTGACCGTGGCCAAAAATCCCTTAGTGCACATTTGGCCACACATAATGATCCTGCATTTTTACTGGGTCATGCATTGTGATGTCAGGACTCAACACAGTTCGAGAGTAGAAATGTGATCAAATTATCATTTGGCTAATTGAGAGGACTGGTTCTATTGCCTTTGATTGAAGATACATCAAAGTTAGACCCTCTGGGAACATAACAGGAAAAGCAACTCAGTGAAGGCTCTCTAGTGCCTCTATGGGAAGCACTCCATTGCCCGACCTTCTGATAATAAGCCCTTGTGAGGTAAGAATCACATTATCAAATACTTTTAGAACGTTTACTTTTGACACTGGATCGACCAAAATTTCATGAATTTTTGTGCTAAGAGAAATCTTGGAGACTCTTTAATTCAACTCTCTCTCTACTCATAGATTAGAAATTTGAGGTCCAGAGGTATTAAGTGACTTGTGCAAGACAACACAGTTAGGAGCAGAATTGTCTCCTAAGCCTAGTTTTCCTCTAACCATGTTGTCCCTAGAAGGATGGAGAACAAGCTTTAAGCAGGAAAAGAATGCTACCAACCCATGGTAACCTCTAACATGCAGGATAGGTGAGCTTATACTGAGGTATTTGAATGGGAGGTATAATAAGGACAGAGGTGGCCAAGGAAGGTTTTAGAGGATATCTGGGACTGAAGCTGGACTTCAAAGGAAGAATGAACCAGATGCAAATTCAGTTTTCCAATAAAAGAGTCCCATTGAAAAGGACTATGCTCTGTGGTTATCATGGAACCCAGGGAATAGCAATCAACCGTAATGGAACTTATTTTCTGGAGAGACGGCTGAGCAAGAGACATCTGGGACCTGGAAAACTGAAATACTGATTAATATAGCAGATGTATCGTAGGAGCAGAAGGTCCAGGCAGGTCCAGGGAGGTCCTGAAGGTAAAACTATTCCTGGAGACTGTGTTTTAGGGAATGGGAATTAAGTTCTCATGAGGATTTTTGGAGTAAATAGTCTTTGGAAAACAAGAAAGGGTACCAGACATAAAAAACAAAGGCAGGGATTCAGGCATAAGGAAATAAGACATGTCAGAACTGCAATATGAAGAGAGGAATTAATTTCAAGGGATAAAACAATGTCAGAGGTATTGGTATTCAGGTACACAGTCAGAGCAGGGCCAACAGCATGGCTGATATGGCACTATCTGCTAGCCCAAGGATCTGAGAATTCCCCTTGACCAAGAACAGAATTATCTACAGGTAGAGACAGATGAATTAACTGACCACAATTTGGATTATGAGGGCAATGGAATCTAGGACTGAGACATCTCACCATCAACGGAGACAAGGCCCTCTTCTCTGAGGGTCAGCTATGTTAGGATGGAATAGTGTGCCATACAGCCTAAGGTACTACAACAGAAAAACTAGGGAGATAGAGCTGTAGACTCTGGAGCCAAGTCATTTTGCAGCTCCCTCTATTTAGGGATGATGTGTTTGGCTTGTGAAAAGATCACTGGGATTGGACGTGAGTCTGGATCAAAGTTTTCAGTCTGACACTGATCTATTGTGCGAACGTAGTCAAGGCACTTATTTACTTTCCTTGAGCCAAATTTGCTCACCTGTAAAATGGGGCATGGAAACTGCCTTGTTCATTTCACATTTTTTAGGGTATCGTTTTAAAAGTATTTAAAAATAATTTCAGACTTAGAAAAAAATTACAAAAATAGTACAAAAAATGACCATAGACACACACTGTATACCGTTCTGCCAGACTCCCCAAATATTAACTTTTTCTAAATCACATTTGCTTTATCATTCTGTGTGTGCATATGTGACTTTTTTCTGAACCATGTGAGAGTAGGTTACAGATATGATGCCCCTTTACCCCCAAATACTTCCATGTGTGTGTTTCCTTCAAACAAGAACATTCTATCACACACACATGACAGTTCTAAAAATAAGGAAATTAATTATCTAACCTAAGAAAAATTCGTATTTTTCCAATTATCCTAAAACATCCTTTAGAGGAAAATTTTTGTGGTGTGTATGTGTGCTCTGGTAGAGGATCCAGTCCAGGATCTTAGATTGTATTTAACCATCAAATCTTGTCTCTTTTAATCTTCCCCAGTCTTTGTCTTTCACGACCTTATTGTTTTTGAAGAATATTTTGTAAAATGTCCCTCAATAGGATTTTTGATGTTTTCTCATAAGTTAACTCAGCTTGTTCATTTTTGACTGACAAGAATAATACTGACTTCATATTTTGTTGTCAGAGTCAAAAGCAATAATCTGTATGAAACTGCTTTAGTAAAATGTAAAGTTCTATCCCAAACCTAGGGTTGAGAATTAAAAGGATTATTACTCCTTTCAATCCCAATCCTCATCTCTGCTCTTATCCTCTAGCATATGTGGTATTTCTCCTGAAAAGTAGCACTAGGATACACTGCCTTACTTAGGTACAGCAGTGAAGCTGGAGGATAATCGAATCCTATGTCATGTTCGCTAAGAGAGAAACTTTAAAACACTAGTGTTATAATAACCTAGGGCGCTCCTAACCTCCTCTTGCTGTCTCCCTATTTCTTTTCACCTAGGAATCTCCCCTTGTAAAATCTTTGCACATTTAATTGCATCTTGGTGTCTACCTCCCAAAGGACCTGGACTAATAGAGGGAACTACTGCTCTCCTGGACACTGTGGGAAGAATAAGAAAAAAAAAAATTATTATCTCTCCCTGAAAAGCAGGGCACTGTACTGAAATAGGCAAGTTGTCTAGCAAAATAACATCTTATGAATTCTTCTCCCTGAATCAGTCCAAATCATCAGGCTTTGAAACCATAGTCAAATGTCACCAACCATTTGCATTCTAGAGACAGCAGGGAACATCAACTCCATCCCAGAGTGAAAAACCAATTGGGTCAGGAAGAGAGTGGTTGAACAGAAGCCTCAGGGAAGGAAAGAAGAATGGAAGACACATAATGTGGAACTAGTAATTTACCATAATAACAAGTGTCCCCTTAAGCAAGAAGAGTGAAGTTAATTGATTTTATATTAGTTGATGCTAAGAACAATGATTAAGAATGAGAGGAAGATCATATCTCAGCACTGTGTTTTCTTGCAGCAGTTGCTGCTTGCAGAGGACATCAGCCCACTGCGGCACTCTGCAGTCTCTGGCCCACTCCTGCAGGACCGGTCACTGTGGCCATTGCTACTCTCTGCACCCCAGCCCAGCCACCACTGCCTCTGTCCAGTACTCACAGCCTCAGCACCGCCTTCATCCCGGCAGCAGCCTCGACCGTCACTCCCGGCTCCTGCATCACAGTCCGACCGCTACTGCACGTTCCACCTCTGCCCCAGTCACCGCCACTTCTGATATTCCGGTGGTTGTGATGTGATCCCACAGAATTATAAAATGAAAGTGGAACAAAAGTGCCTCTGCTCGTGACTTATTCTTCCACTATTGAACATACCTCTTCGTTCGGATTTTGGGTCAAAGAGAGAGTTGCCATGCTGTGCCAGATTTGGAGGAGGCAAAGGAGGCCTTCGAGACGGTGGAGGAGTGAGACGTTTGAGATCACCTTGCTCCCCACAGATACTTCAGAAATACACCTACATGTGGAACAACTCCTACAGAACACCTACTGAATGCTGGCAGAAGACCTCAGACTTCCCAAAAGGCAAGAAACTCCCCGCATACCTGGGTATATAAATATTTTTCCTCTTTCTATTTCTGTGTCTATGTATATGCTTCTTTGTGTGATTTTGTCTGTATAGCTTTGCTTTTACAATTTGTCCTAGGGTTCTGTTTGCCCATTTATTTATTTCAAGTATAGTTTATAGTGCTTGTTATCATTGGTGGATTTCTATTTTGGTTTGGTTGCTCTCTTCTTTCATTTTTTCTTTTTTTAATTACTCTTTAATTTTTAATAATTAAAAAAATTAATTTTAATAACTTCATTTTATTTTACCTTTTTCATTCTTTCTTTCTTTTTTCCTCCCTTTTATTCTGAGCTGTGTGGATAAAGGGCTTTCGATGCTCCAGCCAGGCATCGGGGCTGTGCGTCTGAGGTGGGAGAGCCAAGTTCAGGACGTTGGTCCACAAGAGACCTCCAAGCTCCAAGTAATATCAAACGGAGAAAATCTCCCAGAGATCTCCATCTCAACGCAAAGACCCAGCTCCACTCAATGACCAGCAAGCTACAGTGCTGGACACCCTATGCCAAAAAACTAGCAAGACAGGACAACAACCCTATCCATTAGCACACAGGCTGCCTAAAATAATAATAAGGTCACAGACACACCAAAACACACCACCAGACGTGGAACTGACCACCAGAAAGACAAGATCCAGCATCATCCACCAGAAAGCAGGCACTACTCCCCTCCACCAGGAAGCCTACACAACCCACTGAACCAAGCTTAGCCACTGGGGGCTGACACCAAAAACAATGGGAACTACGAACCTGCAGCCTGTGAAAAGGAGACCCCAAACAGAGTAAGTTAAGCAAAATGAGAAGACAAAGAAACACACAGCAGATGAAGGAGTAAGGTAAAAACCCACCAGACCTTACAAATGAACAGGAAATAGGCAGTCTACCTGAAAAAGAATTCAGAATAATGATAGTAAAGATGATCCAAAATCTTATAAACAGAATGCAGAAAATACAAGAAATGTCTAACAAGGACCTAGAAGAACTAAAGACCAAACAAACAATCATGAAAAACACAAAAAATGAAATTAAAAATTCTCAAGAGGGGAACAATAGCAGAATAACTGAAGCAGAAGAACAGATAAGTGACCTGGAAGATAAAATAGTGGAAGTAACTACTGCAGAGCAGATAAAGAAAAAAGAATGAAAAGAATTGAGGGCAGTTTCAGAGACCTCTGGGACAAAATTAAATGCACAGACATTCAAATTATAGGGGTCCCAAAAGAAAAAGAGAAAAAGAAAGGGTCTGAGAAAATATTTGAAAAGATTATAGTTGAAAACTTCCTTAATATGGGAAAGGAAATAGTTAATCAAGTCCAGTAAGCACAGAAAGTCCCACACAGGATAAATCCAAGGAGAAACACACCAATTACATATTAATCAAACTATCAGAAATTAAATACAAATAAAAAATATTAAAAGCAGCAAAGGAAAATCAAAAAATAACATACAAGGGAATCACCATAAGGTTAAAAGCTGATCTTTCAGCAGAAACTCTGCAAGCCAGAAGGGACTGGCAGGACATATTTAAACTGCTGAAAGGGAAAAACCTACAACCAAGATTACACTGCCCAGCAAGGATCTCATTCAGATTTGATGGAGAAATTAAAAGCTTTACAGACAAGCAAAAGCTAAGAGAATTCAGCACAACCAAACCACCTTTACAACAAATGTTAAAGGAACTTTTCTAGTCAGGAAAGACAAGAGAAGGAAAGACCTACAGTAACAAACCCAAAACAATTAAGAAAATGGTAATAGGAACATACATAATGATAATTAGCTTAAATGTAAATGGATTAAATGCTCCAACCAAAAGACATTGACTGGCTGAATGGGTACAAAAGCTAGACCCGTATATATGCAATCTATAAGAGACCCACTTCAGAACTAGGGACACATACAGAGTGAAAGTGACGGGATGAAAAAAGATATTCCATGCAAATGGAAATCAAAAGAAAGCTACAATAGCAATTCTCATATCAGATAAAATAGACTTTAAAACAAAGACTATTACAGAGACAAAGTAGGACACTACATAATAATCAAGGGATCAATCCAAGAAGAAGATATAACAATTGTAAATATTTATGCATCCAACATAGGAGCACCTGAATACATAAGGCACATACTAACAGCCATAAACGGTGAAATCGACAGTAACACAATCATAGTAGGGGACTTTAACACCCCACTTTCACATGGACAGATCTTCCAAAAAGAAAATATATAAAGAAACACAAACTTTAAATGATAAATTAAACAAGATGAACTTAATCGATATTTATAGGACATTCCATCCAAAAACAACAGAATAAACCCTCTTCTCAAGTATTCATGGAACATTCTCCAGGATACATCATATCTTGGGTCACAAATCAAGCCTTGGTAAATTTAAGAAAATTGAAATCGTATCAAGTATCTTTTCTGACCACAACGCTTTGAGAGTAGATATCAATTACAGGGAAAAATCTGTAAAAAATACAAACACATGGAGGCTAAACAATACACTACTTAATAACCAAGAGATTACTGAAGAAATCAAAGAGGAAGTCAAAAAATACCTAGAAACAAATGACAATGACAACACGATGATCCAAAACCTATGGGATGCAGCAAAAGCAGTTCGAAGAGGGAAGTTTATAGCAATACAATCCTACCTTAAGAAACAAGCAATAGCTCAAATAAACAACCTAACCTTACACCTAAAGCAATTAGAGAAAGAAGAACAAAAAACCCCCTAAAGTTAGCAGAAGGAAAGAAATCATAAATATCACATCAGAAATAAATGAAAAAGAAATGAAGGAAACAATAGCAAACATCAATAAAACTAAAAGCTGGTTCTTTGAGAAGATAAACAAAATTGATAAACCATTAGCCAGACTCATCAAGAAAAAAAGGGAGAAGACTCAAATCAATAAAATTAGTAATGAAAAAGAAGTAACAACTGACACTGCAGAAATACAAAGGATCATGAGTGAATACTACAAGCAACTCTATGACAATAAAGTGGACAACCTGGAAGAAATGGACAAATTCTTAGAAAACCACAACCCTCTGAGTCTGAACAGGAAGAAATAGAAAATATAAACAGACCAGTCACAAGCACTGAAATTGAAACTGCAATTAAAAATCTTCCAACCAACAAAAGCCCAGGACTAGATGGCTTCACAAGTGAATTCTATCAAAGATTTGGAGAAGAGCTAACACCTATTCTTCTCAAACTCTTCCAAAATATAGCAGAGGGAGGAACACTCCCAAACTCATTTTACGAGGCCAACATCACCCTGATACCAAAACCAGACAAAGATGTCACAAAAAAAGAAAACTACACACCAATATCTCTGATGAACATAGATGCAAAAATCCTCAACAAAATACTAGAAAACAGAATCTAACCACACATTAAAAGGATCATACGGCATGTTCAAGTGGGGTTTATTCCAGGAATGCAAGGATTCTTCATTGTATGCAAATCAATCAATGTGATACACCATATTAACATATTGAAGGAAAAAAACCATATGATCATCTCAATAGATGCAGAAAAAGCTTTTGACAAAATTCAGCACCCACTTATGATAAAAACTCTCTAGAAAGTAGGCATAGAGGGAACTTACCTAAATATAATAAAGCTCATATATGACAAACCCACAGCCAACAACATCTTCAATGGTGAAAAACTGAAACCGTTTCCACTAAGATCAGGAACAATACAAGGTTGCCTACTCTCACCACTATTATTCAACATAGTTTTGGAAGTTTTAGCCACAGTAATCAGAGAAGAAAAAGAAATCCAAATCGGAAAAGAAGAAGTAAAGCTGTCACTATTTGCAGATGACATGATACTCTACATAGAAAATCCTAAAGATATTACCAGAAAACTACTAGAGCTAATCAGTGAATCCAGTAAAGTAGCAGGATACAAAATTAATGCACAGAAATCTCTTGCATTCCTATACACTAATGATGAAAAATCTGAAAGAGAAATTAAGAAAACACTCCCATTTACCATTGCAAGAAAAAGAATAAAATACCGAGGAATAAACCTACCTAAGGAGACAAAAGAAAATTATAAGACACTGGTGAAAGTAATTAAAGATGATACAAATAGATGGAGAGATATACCAGGATCTTGGATTGGAAGAATCAGCATTGTGAAAATGACTATACTTACTACCCAAAGCAATCTACAGATTCAATGCAATCCGTACCAAACTACCACTGGCGTTTTTCACTTAAGTAGAACAAAAATTTTCACAAATTTTATGGAAACACAAAAGACCCCGAATAGCCAAAGCAATCTTGAGAAAGAAAAATGGAGCTGGAAGAATCAGGCTCCCAGACTTCAGACTACACTACAAAGCTCTAGTAATCAAGACAGTATGGTACTGGCACAGAAACAGAAATATAGATCAATGGAACAGGATAGAAAAACCAAGCGATAAACCCACACATATAGTCACCTTATCTTTGATAAAGGAGGTAGGAATATACAATGGAGAAAAGACAGCCTCTTCAATAAGTGGTGCTGGGAAAACTGGACAGTTACATGTAAAAGAATGAAATTAGAACACTCCACAACACCATATTTAAAAATAAACTCAAAATGGATTAAAGACCTAAATGTAAGGCCAGACACTTTAAAACTCTCAGAGGAAAACATAGGCAGAATACTCTATGACATAAATCACAGTAAGGTCCTTTTTGACCCAGCTCCTAGAGAATTGGAAATAAAAACAAAAATAAACAAATGGGACCAAAGAAACTTCAAAGCTTTTGCACAGCAAGGAAACCATAAACAAGACCAAAAGACAACCCTCAGAATGGGAGAAAACATTTGCAAATGAAGCAACTGACAAAGGATTAATCTCCAAAATTTACAAGCAGCTCATGCAGCTTAATATCAAAAAAACAAAGAAGCCAATCCAAAAATGGGCAGAAGACCTAAACAGACATTTCTCCAAAGAAGATATGCAGATTGCCAACAAACACATGAAAGAATGCTCAACATCATTAATCGTTAGAGAAATGCAAATCAAAACTACAATGCGATATCCTCTCACAACGGTCAGAATGGGCATAATCAAAAAATCTAAAAACAATAAATGCTGGAGAGGGTGTGGAGAAAAGGGAACCCTCACACACTGTTGGTGGGAATGTAAATTGATACAGCCACTATGGAGAACAGTATGGAGGTTCCTTAAAAAACGAAAAATACAACTACCATAAAATTCAGCAATTCCACTACTGGGCATATACCCTGACAAAACCATAATTCAAAAAGAGTTATGCACCACAATGTTTACTGCAGCTCTATTTACAATAGCCAAGACATGGAAGCAACCTAAATGTCCATCGACAGATGAATGGATAAAGAAGATGTGGCACATATACACAATGGAATATTATTCAGCCATAAAAAGAAATGAAATTGAGTTATTTGTAGTGAGGTGGATGGACCTAGAGTCTGTCAAACAGCGTGAAGTAAGTCAGAAAGAGAAAAACAAATACCGTATGCTACCACATATATATGGAATGATAAAAAGAAAAAAAAAAGTTCTGAAGAACCTAGGGGCAGGACAGGAATAAAGATTCATGTAGAAAATGGACTTGGGGACACGGGGAGAGGAAGGGTAAGCTGGGATGAAGTGAAAGAGTGGCACAGACTTACATATACTACCAAATGTAAAACAGATAGCTAGTGGGAAGCAGTGGCACAGCACAGGGAGATCAGCTTGGTGCTTTGTGACCACCTAGCGGGGTGGGATAGGAAGGATGGGAGGGAGACACAAGACGGAGGAGATATGGGGATATATGTATATGTATAGATGATTCACCTCGTTATAAAGCAGAAATAACACACCACTGTAAAGCAATTATACTCCAATAAAGATGGTAAAAAAAAAAAAAAAGAATGAGAGGAAAACATCCGCTCCCCTGAAGGAGATTCTAATAGGACTTCTAACATTTCCAGCTCTTAAATGAGGATGGGTAATGATCCTGCATATCTCATTTTCACAGTGTCATGTAAACAAGTCGACCAGCATGCCTGGAGTCGCAGCCAATTGCAGCAGTGTTCTGTAGCAAAGATTTTATCTGATGTGTGAAAGGCATATCAGCCTTTCAGAGGTGGAAGGCCAAACTTCCCCAGGGCTTCCTGTTGGCTTGAATCTTTGGTGATGCTTGGAAAGCAGGTGCTGGTCCTAAAATGGCTCACAGCCTGATTTGCACAGCCTCAAGGGACAGCCCTGGGAGCCTTTGTGAGTATTCAAAGTGCCTCCAGGAATCCCCAAAGTGCTGAATGATCTTGGCAGGGACCGGGGGTGGAAAAGAGAAAACATTTGACTTACGTCTGCATTTACTGCAGACAAAAGGATGGCGTGTTGGGTTATGAAGACCTCAAGAAAATATCCTCATCAGTCTAATTTAAAACCATACCAGTTGGGCAGATAGATCATTATGTAAATCGTATCACTGCTATCAGAATATTTTAAGGAAATGAGGAAAGACTAGGTATGTTTCTATTCATGAATTCTTTTCTTGTTACACACACATACACACACAAATGCTAAATTTGCTGTAATTAGTTCTGTTCTCTACAGAAAGCTTCATTTATTGGGGATGCCATTAAACAAGTGAAATACAAATTCCAAGTGACACTGATATGATCATAATCACTTTCCTGGCTGCCAGAGATATTTTCTGAAAGGAACCTGCATTTCTACAGATGGCATGAAAAAACAATTAGGCCTGCAGAACACACCCGTTATTCCTGCAAGGCCCTCAGTTCATTAGTTGAAGCAGCCAAGTCTTCACGAGCTGCGACTGATCAACAAATGGGAAATGAGCAAGAGTATAAATTCCCAGCAAACCAAATTATTAACATTTGCTGCCTGCATCTTGGAAACACAGTAAATCAAATGTGTCACCATTTATCAAGACAAAATATCATTACTAATTGGGATTAATTTGCTACTGTGGGATTGCTGACCTTTGCTGAAAGAAAATAAATCTGCTCGTTAGTTGTCTTCATTTAATTTTCCTTGAAGGAGGGAGAGGGGAAAAGGCAGCCTGTTTGGGGGAGGAGGAAGGAGGTGGGGGGCATTCTTATATGCTAAACAGCTATACATTCTAAAGTCCCAAAGCAATGAGAGAACCTGCCGATGTACTATTGCCAGTTGACGATTCAGGATTTTTGATATGTGCTCAGAGATCACAGTGCCTCCAGCTGCCACTGTCTGTGATTTAATACTGTCTTGGGAACGAATACTTAGAAAAATTTCCAGGGTGAAGTTCTATATGGTTTCATTTACAAATAAGAAAAGGCAAGCACAACTGCCAGGGAGCAGCCTAGGATTTATATGTATGCACTAATTGTAAAGGGGGTTCAAAAGAAATACATATGTTTGAGCATCCCCAGTGATTCCACATGTGGCTAAGTTCTACATTGAACCACTGACTTAATAACTGTGGGGGTGATCTTTTACTTTTAGTAGTTACCAGTGCTACCAGGACTGATGAATGTATATGCTTTGCAAGGTGGCTGTAAATGCCTGAGTCAGGGTTACTATCTTTTAGACCCTGAAAAAACTGTGGATCCTGAGAATTCAACTGTGGACTCAAATCAACAAGTTAACCAATCACTACTGACCTTCTGAGTTTTTAAAACATTAAACTGTTATTTATCTTGATTACTGAGGTTTTTGGTGCCCCCTTAAATTCTGTACCCCATGCAAGTACCATGGTCACCTTAGCCTAATACTGTCAGGCATTGCTTAAGGTTAAAAGATTTACTCATCACAAGTAATGAGAAACTAAAGGTGAATAACCTCTGAAGTTTACAAACCTAGCAAGCAGTGGAGTCAAGATTCAAACCCAGAGCACTGATGCCTGGATACAGCATCATGGCTATTACAACACTGCCATTGCCTTTTGCTATTACGACACTGCCATTGCTTTTTGCTACTGTAGGGGAATTGGGGTGGGTTAAGGAGTGGACCACGACACCAAGCACTGTATGATGTCATGGGAAGCTTAGACAAAGAAACACAGACACACAAACACACACACACAAACACACACACACAACTGAAAGAATAAGATGCCACATTATAATAAGTTAAATGGAAAAATGTATGAATGAGCCAATCTATAATACAAGAAAACTGAAGATTAAAAAACTGAAACCCTAAATGCTTTATTTAAAAGTTATATAGAGATTGGTTCAAGATGGCAGAGTAGAAGGACATGCTCTCACTCCCTCTTTTGAAAACACCAGAATCACAACTAACTGTTGAACAATCATCGACAAGAAGACACTGGAACTCACCAAAAAAGATACACCACATGCAAAGACAAAGGAGAAGCCACAATGAGATGGTAGGAGGGGTGCTATCACAATAAAATCAAATCCCATAACTGCTGGGTGGGTGACTCACAAACTGGAAAACACTTATACCACAGAAGTCCACCCACTGGAGTGAAGGTTCTGAGCAACACATCAGGCTTCCCAACCTGGAGGTCTGGCAACGAGAGGAGGAATTCCTAGAGAATCAGACTTTGAAGGCCAGTGGGATTTGATTGCAGGACTTCGGCAGGACTGGAGGAAACAGAGACTCCACTCTTGGAGGGCACACACAAAGTGCTGTGTGCATCAGGACCCAGGGGAAGGAGCAGTGACCCCAGAGGAGACTGAACCAGACCTACCTGCTAGTGCTGGAGGGTCTCCTGCAGAGGTTGGGGGGTTGCTGTGGCTCACTAAGGGACAAGGAAACTGGCAGCAGAAGTTCTGGAAAGTACTCCTTGGTGTGAGCCCTCCCAGAGTCCGCCATTAGCCCCAACAAAGAGCTTGGGTAGGCTCCAGTGTTGGGTCGTCTCAGGCCAAACAAACAACAGGGAGGGAACCCAGCCCAACCCATCAGCAGACAAATGGATTAAAGTTTTACTGAGCTCTGCTCAACAGAGCAACAGACAGCTCTACCCACTACCAGTCCCTCCCATCAGGAAACTTCCACAAACCTCTTAGATAGCCTCATCCACCAGAGGGAAGACAGCAGAAGCAAGAAGAACTACAATCCTGCAGCCTGTGGAACAAAAACCACATTCACAGAAAGACAGACAAGATGAAAAGGCAGAGGGCTATGTACCAGATGAAGGAACAAGATGAAACCCCAGAAAAACAACTAAATGAGATGGAGATAGGCAATCTTCCAGAAAAAGAATTCAGAATAATGATAGTGAAAATGATCCAGGACCTTGGAAAAAGAATGGAGGCAGAGATCAAGAAGATGCAAGAAATGATTAACAAAGATCTGGAATAATTAAAGAACAAACAGAGATGAACAACACAATAAGTGAAATGAAAAATGCACTAGAAGGAACCAATAGCAGAATAACTGAGACAGAAGAACAGATAAGTGACCTGGAAGACAGAATGGTGGAATTCACTGCTGCGGAACAGAATAAAGAAAAAAGAATGAAAAGAAACGAAGACAGCCTAAGAGACCTCTGGGACAACATTAGACACAACAACATTCGCATTATAAGGGTCCCAGAAGGAGAAGAGAGAGAGAAAGGACTCGAGAAAATCTTTGGAGAGATTATAGTTGAAAACTTCCCTAACATGGGAAAGGAAATAGCCACCCAAGTCCAGGAAGTGCAGAGAGTCCCATACAGGATAAACCCAAGGAGAAACATGCTGAGACACATAGTAATTAAATTGGGAAAAACTAAAGACAAAGAAAAATTATTGAAAGCAGCAAGGGAAAAATGACAAATAACATACAAGGGAACTCCCATAACGTTAACAGCTAATTTCTCAGCAGAAACCCTCCAAGCCAGAAGGGAGTGGCATGATACACTTAAAGTGATGAAAGGGAAGAACCTACAACCAAGATTACTCTACCCAGCAAGGATCTCATTCAGATGCCATGGAGAAATCAAAAGCTTTACAGACAAGCAAAAGCTAAGAGAATTCAGCACCACCAAACCAGCTCTACAACAAATGCTAAAGGAAATTCTCTAAGTGGGAAACACAGAGAAGAAAAGGACCTACAAAACCAAACTCAAAACAGTTAAGAAAATGATAATAGGAACATACATATTGATAATTACCTTAAACGTTTATGGATTAAAGCTCCCACCAAAAGACACAGGCTAGCTGAATGGATACAAAAACATATACATGCTGTCTACAAGAGACCCACTTCAGACCTAGGGACACATACAGACTGAAAGTGAGGGGATGGAAAAAGATATCCCATGCAAATGGAAATCAAAAGAAAGTTGGAGTAGCAATGCTCATATCAGACAAAATAGACTTTAAAATATAGACTATTACAAGAGACAAAGAAGGACACTACATAACGATCAAGGGATCGATCCAAGAAGAAGATATAACAATTGTAAATATTTGTACACCCAACATAGGAGCACCTCAATACATAAGGCAACTGCTAACAGCTCTAAAAAAGGAAATCGACAGTAACACAATAATAGTGGGGGACTCTAACACATCACTTACACCAATGGACAGATCATCCAAACAGAAAATTAATAAGGAAACACAAGCTTTAAATGACACAAGAGACCACATAGATATAATTGATATTTATAGGACATTCCCTCCCAGAACAGCAGATTACACTTTCTTCAAGTGCACACAGAACATTCTCCAGGATAGATCACATATTGGGTCACAAATCAAGCCCCAGTAAATTTAAGAAAATTGAAATCATATCAAGGATCTTTTCTGACCACAAAGCTATGAGATTAGAAATAAATTACAGGGAAAAAAGTGGAAAAAACTCAAACACATGGAGGCTAACAATACATTACTAAATAACCAAGAGATCACTGAAGAAATCAAAGAAGAAATCAAAAAATATCTAGAGACAAATGACAATGAAAACACAACGATCAAAAACCTATGGGATACAGCAAGGCAGTTCTAAGAGGGAAGTTTATAGCAAAACAAGCCTGCCTCAAGAAACAAGAAAAATCTCAAATAAACAATCTAAACTTACACCTAAAGGAACCAGAGAAAGAAGAACAAACAAACCCAAAGTTAGCAGAAATCATAAAAATCAGAGCAGAAATAAATGAAATAGAAACAAAGGAAATAACAGCTAAGATCAATAAAACTAAAAGTTGGTTCTTTGAGAAAGTAAACAAAATTGATAAACCATTAGTCAGCCTCATCAAAAAAAAAAGATGGAGAGGACTCAAATCAATACAATTAGAAATGAAAAAGGAGAAGTTAAAACAGACACGGCAGAAATACAAAGCATCCTAAGAGATGACTACAAGCAACTCTATGCCAATAAAATGGACAACATGGAAGAAATGGACAAATCCTTAGAAAGGTATAACCTTTCAAGACTGAACCAGGAAGGAATAGAAAATATGAACAGACCAATCACAAGTAGTGAAATTGAAACTGTGATTAAAAATATTCCAACCAACAAAAGTCCAGGACCAGATGGCTTCACAGGTGAATTCTATCAAACATTTAGAGAAGAGCTAACACCCACCCTCTCAAACTCTTCCAAAAAATTAGAGGAAGGAAAACTCCCAAACTCATTCTATGAGGCCACCATCACCCTGATACCAAAACCAGACAATGATACTAAAAAAAAAGAAAATTACAGATCAATATCACTGATGAATACAGATGCAAAAACTCCTCAACAAAATACTAGCAAACAGAATCCAACAACACATTAAAAGGATCATATACCATGATCAAGTGGGATTTATCCCAGAGATGCAAGGATTCTTCAATATACGCAAATCAATTAATGTGATACACCATATTAACAAACTGAAGAATAAAAACCAAATGAGCATCTCAATAGATGCAGAAACAGTTTTTGACAAAATTCCACACCCATTTATGATAAAAACTCTCTGGAAAGTGGGCATAGAGGGAGCCTATCTCAACATAATAAAGGCCATATATGACAAACCCACAGCCAACATCATTCTCAATGGTGAAAAACTGAAAGCATTTCCTCTAAGATCAGGAACAAGACAAGGATGTCCACTCTCACCACTATTATTCAACATAGTTTTGGAAGTCCTAGCCATGGCAATCAGAGAAGAAAACGAAATAAAAGGAATACAAATTGGAAAAGAAGAAGTAAAACTTTCTCTCTTTGCAGATGACATGATAGTATACACAGAGAATCCTAAAGATGCCGCCAGAAAACTACTAGAGCTAGTCAATGAATTTGGTAAAGTAGCAGGATACAAAATTAATGCACAGAAATCTTTGGCATTCCTATACACTAATGATGAAAAGTCTGAAGGAGAAATTAAGGAAACACTCCAATTACCATTGCAACAAAAAGAGTAAAATACCTTGGAATAAACCTACCTAGGGAGACAAAAGACCTGTATTCAGAAAACTATAAGACACTGGTGAAAGAAATTAAAGATGATACCAACAGATGGAGAGATATACCATGTTCTTGGATTGGAAGAATCAATATTGTGAAAATGACTCTACTACCCAAAGCAACCTACAGATTCAATGCAATCCCTATCAAATTACCAATGGCATTTTTTACAGAACTAGAACAAATCATCTTAAAATTTGTATGGAGACACAAAAGAGCCCGAATAGCCAAAGCAGTCTTGAGGGAAAGAAACGGAGCTGGAGAAATCAGACTCCCTGACTTCAGACTATACTACAAAGCTACAGTAATCAGGACAATATGGTACTGGCACAAAAACAGAAATAAACAGGATAGAAAGCCCAGAGATAAACCCACATGCCTACAGTCAACTAATGTATGATAAAGGAGGCAGGGATATACAATGGAGAAAAGACAGTGTCTTCAATAAGTGGTGCTGGGAAAACTGGACAGCTACATGTAAAAGAATGAAATTAGAACACTCCCTAAAAGCATACACAAAAGTAAACTCAAAATGGATTAGAGACCTAAGTGTAAGTCCGGGCACTATAAAACTCTTAGAGGAGAACATAGGAAGAACACTCTTTTTTTTTTTTTGGAAGAACACTCTTTGACATAAATCACAGCAAGATATGCTTTGATCCAGCTCCTAGAGTAATGGAAATAAAAGCAAAAATATACAAATGGGACCTAAGGAAACTTAAAAACTTTTGCACAGCAAAAAAGCATAAGCAAGATGAAAAGACAACCCTCAGAATGGGAGAAAATATTTGCAAACAAATCAATGGACAAAGGAGAATCTCCAAAATATATAAACAGCTCATGTAGCTCAATATTAAAAAAACAAACAACCCAGTCCAAAAATGGGCAGAAGACCTAAATAGACATTTCTCCAAAGAAGACATACAGATGGCCAAGAAGCATATGAAAAGCTGCTCAACATCACTAATTATTACAGAAATGCAAATCAAAACTACAATGAGGTATCACCTCACACCAGTGAGAATGGGCATCATCAGAAAATCTACCAATAACAAATGCCTGAGAGGGTGTGGAGAAAAGGGAACCCTCCTGCACTGCTGGTGGGAATGTAAACTGATATAGCCACTATGGAGAACAGTATGGAGGTTCCTTAAAAAAGTAAAAATAGGGCTTCCCTGGTGGCGCATTGGTTGAGAGTCTGCCTGCTGATGCAGGGGACACGGGTTCGTGCCCTGGTCTGGGAGGATCCCACATGCAGTGGAGCAGCTGAGCCCGTGAGCCATGGCCGCTGAGCCTGTGCGTCCAGAGCCTGTGCTCCGCAACGGGAGAGGCCACAACAGTGAGAGGCCCACGTACCACAAAAAAACAAAAAACAAACAAACAAAAAAAACTAAAAATAGAATTAGCATATGACCCAGCAATCCCACTACTGGGCATATACCCAGAGAAAACCGTAATTCAAAAAGACACATGTACCCCAATGTTCATTGCAGCACTATTTACAATAGCCAGGTAATGGAAGTAACCTAAATGCCCATTGACGGATGAATGGATAAAGAAGATGTAGTGCATATATACAATGGACTATTACTCAGCCATAAAGAGGAACGAAATTGGGTCACTTGTACAGACGTGGATGCATCTGGAGAGTGTCATACAGAGTGAAGTAAGTCAGAAAGAGAAAAACAAATATCGTATATTAACACATATATGTGGAACCTAGAAAATGGTACAGATGAATCGGTTTGCAGAGCAGAAGCTGAGACAAATTAGAAGAGAACAAACGTATGGACACCAAGCGGGGAAAGTGGCGGGGGGTGGAGGTGGTGGTGTAAATGAATTGGGAGATTGGGATTGACATGTATACACTGATAGGTCTAAAATGGATGACTAATAAGAAAATAAATAAATAAAAATAAACATTAATAAATAAATAAAAGTTGTGTAGAGCACTGAATTAAGACATCTGCAGGTCAGTGCCAGCACCTGGCTAAGAGACCTCAAACACCGAGTTCTGGATCAAGGGAGGAAAGGGGGTTGGGCCAAGTAGTTGCCCAGGGCCCTCAATGAATCCCATCTGTGATCAATTTATTTTGGGAGTTTACCAATCTCCAATTCAAAAGTGCCTCTGCTTATTTTCCTTTCAACATGATTTAAGATTAGCAGTGGTAGGAAGCATATTAATGTTTGTGTTAATGTGTTTTAAAACAATTTTCTCTTCTAAATTAGAGACATTATTCCTTAATATTTTGACACTACGCTTGTACTTAGCAAATTTTTTGCGTGACTTTTTAAAAGTTATGTGAGATGGCACATAGAGGCTAGCTGTGAAGAGGGAGGCAGGGGTGCCAAATTGCCCTAAATGATAATTTAAAAGAATTTTAATTTTACTAATATGTATGATATTTCATAATTCAGTGTAATGAAGAGACCTAAATGCATGAGTTATAAGAGGTTCCTCAGAAGAAGGGCCATGAGTAAGTGCACTTGTGTACTGTAGAGAAATCTGCAAAGAAGTAGGGAGAAAAAAAGAGGGCTAGGAGACCCACGGTCCTCAAGAAAAATAACGCTCCTGTGGGTCATGTCCAAGGGCAGCTCCAGGAAACTGAGCTGATGGCTCTGCAATGCTTATTAAAAAATAAGTTTCTGTACCTGGACTTCCTGTCATTTCCAGTTGGTCTCGTTACTGAATTCTCTTCTTCATACTCAATTGAACCCAAGATTGAATTCCATTGATGTTGAAATCCTTCAGCATCTAACCTTAGTCCAAGTGGGTCACCTGGTTTCAACTGCATTACTCTGGTCTTGTCACTGACTACTCTTGACGTTTTTGCCCTGTTCTAAACCTGCTCTGGGGCAGCCAATGATTTCAGGATTTTGACTTATTAGTAACCAGATTTAATTGCCCAGAATACCATTGTAAGAGTTAATTAATTCACATTCATATGAAGACATTAAAAAAAACTCCCTACCCCACCGCAGCTATTCATCTCCTCTACCTGGTAAATAGAGGTAGTTTTAATCAAAGATAGTATCTATAGAGACATCAATTTTATAACCTGTCCCTTCTAGGACTCAGAAGGTTTTAGTTAATGACATTATAATGACTGAATTATATGCTGACTCCTCATGAGTTCCTCTAGTACTACCCTAAATATTACACAAAAGTGTTTCTTATTTGGGAGTTGAGAAATAAAGACATCATTTGAAAATAACCAGAGCAGCCTATGAAGTAAAAGTGTATACAGTTTTACTAAACTCACCAACATTCCAGGTAATTATAGCTGTAGCTCCAAAATTTTATTTGCCAGCATCTTTCTAGCGGGGATCGGCTACGGATCCTGTAGCAAAGAACTACACTGATCAATACCCTGGTGTTTTCAGTCCTTCTAGGGGACCAATTGGATGCAATGTATGGAAAAAAAGAGGCTGATTTTGCTTTTGGAATTACCAAAATTTATTGATCTCATGGTATGTGGCTCAAAGGAGGAAGCTTTGACAAAAGTTGATGCAGGTTCAGCCTCTCCATATCGCAATATCATTCATAGTCCTCTGCAAGGTAAGGCGCCCACCATGTCCACACTACTCCTATCCCAATAGAGGAAGTAAAGATCTGTAAGCTCTGCTCTATGTCTAGGGGGTATTTTATCTAGCGATCTTCTGGGCCTTTGACAAGCCTGAGGTTTATAATTCCCCACACTTAGAATCTGAACAGGTTTCCTGGCATAAAGATACTACCCAGAGGCACATGCTGTTTGTTTTTTTTTTCCTTTCTGCAATACAATGCAAATGAATAAGGCAATACCAGATTACACAGGCAACCTATGCAAATATCCTGAAGGTCAATTCCAACTCTAAATATACCCAATTCCCAAAGGACTCTATAAACCCTTCAAGAGAAAAAGAAATGCAGGATGTTAGAAGATAGTAATATGCGTCACAAAGAAATTGAGGAAGAGATATGGGAAAGGGGTAGGGCCAGACTAGAGAGTCAGGTCTTCTGTAGTCTGTCCTCTTTCACTTTCTCAGCTTGCTGTTGTATTCAGCCCGGCCCCCCTCTTTCACTGTAGCAGTCTCCCATGCCTTGGTCTGTCTACTTCAGTGTGCCTGTTCCTGTCCGTTCATACTGCAAGTATTACAGCATCCCTCTGACTCTACTCCATTCTAGCCATTTTATGCCAAGGGTTTTCCATTCTAATGAGAAACACCTCTTTTGGTCCTTAGCTCTACTGTCATTGCTGTTTTACTTTTTCCCATGTTTGGGTCATGTTCATTGTATTTCTGATTTCTCTTTTCCATATTTTTGCTTCCTGATATCCATTTACAGTAAAGAAGTGTGATAGTTCATTTTTCCTCTTCATTTGTTCCCATGTCAGGTTCTGTAACTACTAGCCCAGCAGTTTGTTTTCTTTCCCTATCTGCCCCCTAATGACAGAGCTCAAGTCATCTTACATGCTCTCTCCTGGTCGTACAATCACAAGGTCACCATCATCCAGATCACACCATCTCCCACTTCTCTCACTGACAACCTTGGTCACCCTGGACCGTCATGTGTTCCTGTTTTTGTGACTGAACTGTTTATTTAGACACAATTGGTCTACCTTCTCTCTCCGGTTTGCTCCATGCTTTTGCAAGACTTGCTGTTCATCCACTTCCATTGTTTTGGAATGAAAGGACTGACTTGAGAGACTTCAACTCTGTCAGACCAAAAACAACAGACCCAAAAATTTCCTTCTCTGTGATCTTTGCAATTTTCCTAATTTAAATGTTCCCCTTCCCAAATACCACCACCACCACCACTACTGCCCCCCTCCTCCAAACACACATACATCTACATGTCACTATAGCTAACAAGATCTCTAATCGAAACACAGTAATGCTGACTAAGGATAAAAGCCATAGCTGACTATCCCTCTCTCGCACATGTGATTTATACTAACTCCCTTGCACCTTATCAGTAAGAGATAACTACATACAAGTAGCTTGCAAACCCCTTGGAGAGAGAGACTATACCCCATATTTTTTGTTTACTTGTTTATTTTGTTTGTTTTGTTTTTAACATTGAGTGCCAGGCATTGTGCTGGGAACCTATAAGGCCTCGAGAAATTCTTGTTGATAACTTGAACAATTAAAGAATTTAACTTTTCCTGGCTAAGGTTGGTTCCTTCAGAGCCCAGGAGGAGAAGACCACAGATTCCAATATGAGCCTACTTACTCACATCCTTCTCCCACCTCTGAGATGGATGTTTTTACAACCCTGCAGATGCGTGGGGCACATTTTTGACTGAACAGTTTGTCAGTGCCTTAGTGTAAACAACCTCACCTTTTCCTTTTCTCAACTCTTTCTTCCTCCCTTTCCCCACTTTAAGGTAATGATCCCTGAATTCATAACACCTCCCGCCTCAAGGTAATGATCCCTGAGTTCCTATCTCCATCTGACTTTACTCATTTTTCTACTATATGCTTTCTTTAAAGGACCTTGTACTTTTTTGTTCCCTTGTGTTATTTGTATCTTGGATTCTCTTTAATTTAGCATAGTTGACAATTAAAATTAAAAATATTATTGATAAAAACTACAAATAGAATTACCATATGACCCAGCAATCCCACTACTTGGCATATACCCTGAGAAAACCAAAATTCAAAGAGAGTCATGTACCAAAATGTTCATTGCAGCTCTATTTACAATAGCCAGGACATGGAAACAACCTAAGCGCCCATCATCGGATGAATGGATAAAGAAGATGTGGCACATATACACAATGGAATATTACTCAGCCTTAAAAAGAAATGAAATTGAGCTATTTGTAATGAGATGGATAGACCTAGAATCTGTCATACAGAGTGAAGTAAGTCAGAAAGAAAAAGACAAATACCGTATGCTAACACATATATATGGAATTTAAGGGAAAAAAATGTCATGAAGAACCTAGGGGTAAGATAGGAATAAAGACGCAGACCTACTGGAGAACGGACTTAAGGATATGGGGAGGGGGAAGGGTGAGTTTTGACAGGGCGAGAGAGAGTCATGGACATATACACACTAACAAACGTAGTAAGGTAGATAGCTGGGGGGAAGCAGCCGCAAGGCACAGGGATATTAGCTCGGTGCTTTGTGACAGCCTGGAAGGGTGGGATGGGGAGAGTGGGAGGGAGGGAGACGCAAGAGGGAAGACATATGGGAACATATGTATATGTATAGCTGATTCACTTTGTTGTAAAGCAGAAACTAACACACCATTGTAAAGCAATCATACCCCAATAAAGATGTTTAAAAAAAAAAAAAAAAAAAATATTATTGATGATTGTGCAAGTAACTGCATACTCGAAAACCCCTAGTTAAATTTTGAGACCTACTTCTTCTCCAAAACCATTCTGCTTTACTACTGAGATAACCCACAGGAAACTAATAAACTGATGAGAAGAGACTGAGCTGTCACTCAAGCACACCCAGCACCACACCCCCTTCTTCTTCCATTTCAAGGATGAAATGACATGAGTTATGGCATTTTGTAATAATAGTCCAGATTTAGCTCGAGAGGGTTGAACTTTAAACAAGTTCTTTTGTCCCATGTTTATGGTGGTATAAACAAAGTTGCAAAAGCAACAAGAAAGGTGGCAAATAATACCTTTGAAATATAGGGAATCTTGGCAGCAGTAAAGTGTACTCAGTCTTCCAAGAAGAAGTAAAGCCATTCCTCAAAGAAACAGACAGATTTATAGGGTTAGTAGATATTGATTAGGCTTAAAAAGGGGGCTATTTAAATAGAATCACAGAATGCTTTCCTGAGCAAAGCCTTCATTCTCCGTACTTATTTTCCCCTTTTTTAAGTGCTTCAGAACTTTATAAGAAGCTATACGCTATTGGAGGTTGCTAACTAGTGATCTAAGAACTCAAGTCGGTCTGAAGAGGGGTTTTGTTGTAAAAATAATTATAGTTCATATCAAACTCCGTATTTGCCATTTTTCTTATTTTCTTGGTAAACGGAAGCTTTGGCAACAACAGGTCTACATTCCCACAGGGCAACAATGGCTTTTGCTGGCAACGACTTCCTCAATGAACGGTTCCTGTCTGGTTCACCATATAACTTACTGTCTCTTAATGTATTTTACTTCATTCACTTAAGTTAACTTGGTTAAACTCTGGAGATAATTTGCCATTTCTGCTTGAAGCCTTTTGAGAAGTAAGGGTTAATTTATTCAGGATGGATACCTTGCAAGCTGGCCCCCTCAAGTTGCATAGAAACAAGATACAGCCCAGTGCTTATGGAAATCAGTGACGGTCTAGACCTTAGTACACCTCTGATAATACTGAAAAATCAAGCTGGTGTTTCCTCAACCATGGATACTGTTGCGGTGAATTCTGTTACTAGCTTGTCATGTCATACAACTGCAACTGCAAGGCTTGAGACTGGTCTCTTGATCACGTCAGAGGAGGGGCTGGTTCTCACCCACAACCATGAAAGTTGAGCTGGCAGGATATGGTCAAAGACGTGATTTTACTAAGCTATGTAATTATTACATCCTGGCCCCTCATCACACCAGAATGCACTTGTGCTTTTTTTTTTTTTCATACAACTTAATAGTTCCACAGATCAAGGGTTAGGGTCTCCTGCCCAGAGTCTGATGCTCAGTCTTGTTTGATCTCTGTGCTCAGCCTGAGGATGTAATAGGTAATAGGGGTTCACATACCTGCTACTTCTCTTGACTCCTTGGATTTTACCCAACGACACTGCTATAGTAGGTTTTGTAAGAGTGCACCTTGGCTATTTGCCCTTGTTTCCATGACAACTGGTACTAAGCATCTGACCAAAGACCCAACATGGACTTCTAGTGTAACTAAAAGGATTAGAGATCAAAGTCCCACATCACAGATAAGTCTTAAAGGTGTCTACTTTGGGCAGCATGGCTGGATATTGGGATGACAGGTCACTGTTCATGAAAACTAGTCTATGAAGTCCTGAGAAATGGGAGAGTTTCAGGGAATAAGAAAACCTATATTGAATTCCTAGATTGTTAATAAGGGCCTTAGAGAGAGAGGGTCACTCGGAAAGGAGTGAGCTCCACTAAGGGGGATATTGAACCATGCCCCCTGATGAACTGTATACATTTGCACATGTATATGTACACACGCAGACAATGGAGATGAACACACACAATGGAGATAACCCATCAGTTGTACACTGAAGGACTTACTAGTTGGTATAAGATAGAATAGGTATTAGGAAGCTATAAAGACCATCTATAAGACAGGGAGGGATAAAGAGGGCTCCCAACTAGAGTCCTTGTGGGGGTGAGAATAGCTGACCACTTCCTTGACACTCCAGAGTCATCAAGAGACTCAGAGGTTGATGCAGAGACACAGTGTGTCCAACTGCAGATGCCTCCACATACAATTCATATACTGGACGGACAACACTGTTACCTATTCAGTTTGGTGATGGAACACCAAAAAACACAAGATTGTGCTTCCACCACACGATGAGCTTCCTCAGCTAGCATGACATGAAGATGGACATGCCATCCAGCACCAAAGTAACAGGGGGAGAGATGGCAGCCAATTTAGTGTCTGTTAATGGAACTACCCTTAATCCAGTCCTCTTGCCCTCTCGCCTGACTCTGACAAGATGCTCTGCCAGTACAGACCAATGAAAATAACAACCAGTAATGAGTCCTCAAGAGGCTAAAAAGGATACAGTACAGCTATTCCTCCCTTCAAGATGACATAGGTTCCTCAGTCATGGAAAAGGCCTTGGAAACCCTGGTTGACCTTTGCTTGATCTTTGCCTGAGCCAAGGATATGGTCTTCTTACTTGTTCTGGACTTGACAATGTATTCCTATAGGCTATTCTTACAAATGGCAGTACCCTGTCTACTTTGAGTAAATATGATCTGCACCCTGGGATTAGTCACCTGGTCAATACTGACCTACTTTCAGAGTCTCCCACAATGACATCAATGATTGCACTGTCTCTTATTGAAAATGAGCACAAGTTAAAGTGGTACTAGTTGTTAACATAATGAAGTATGCCATATGGTTAGAGGCCAGCTTTGGGAGGTAAACTTAGTATTAAGAAATAACTTGTCTAAGACTGTCTGCAGGATGGTCTTGCAGAAAATGAACTGAATTCCTTCAAAGTTCAATGGAAACTAGGTATAGCCCAAGTTTCCTGGTCAACAAATATACTTGAAATCAAGTCCCCTAGACTACCTTTCAGATTGCCAGGGCATGGTTGGTGCTAACATGGTGACATGTAGCTACTAGACTGCCAGTCTTACGGCAAAGCCATTTTCTAAAGTCTTGGCAAAGTCATATTGCCAAGTCATATGGCTACAATTTCAAGGCTTATACCTCTACCATGGGTCACACCAGAAGACAGACTGTTGCTTCCTAATCATACAATTTAGAAGCCTTACAACCAAAGAGTGGGGATCCAATTCCCAGAATCTGACATTCAGTCATGCAGGATTTCTGTGCACTACTGTAGAAGGCAATGAGCAATTGAAGACCTACACAGCTACCACTGCTTATGTCACGGAGAGTTTTCCCTACTGAAATAAATCAGGCCTCGTGTGAGTGCTGCTTGGGTATGTATCTTCATTTGTAGGACACTGCCTGAGGAGCTTGCTTTTGAGCCTTTTTGTTCCCCCAGAAAACTTCTGTAACATCCTATATTTTCTTATTTATAAATTATACTGAATACTTCAATGTTTTCCTATTTGTATGCAGGAAACTCCTATGTAGGATACTAATTTATACTGGTGTGTTTTTTTTGTTTTTAACGTATATATGATAAATGTTGGCGGAATAACGGATAGATTTAAATGCCATCTTTGATGCCAAATACTGGATGCCCCTATATGTGGGGATATTTATAGTGCTAATGAGAAGGTGGTGTTTAACACAAAATGCCAACAGACCACAGGAAATTCAAAAGGAGCACTGAAAGTTTCATTCCTTCTTTTGTCTTGAAAATAGTTTCACTGGGGCTCATCCAGCTCTTCCTCTCTGCACAGGCAGCTGACAGCTAGCCATGTGAAGGGTTGATTTTCAGGCCTGTATAAATACATTGAGGGTCTAGTAAGGACCCCAGAAAAAAGGGTCTGGGGCTCAGAGTCATCCTAATTTGAATATAAAAGGGATTTTTTTCAATTTTATTCCTCAAACTGATGAGGCAGAAAATATCAATAATATATTTCAAATGTTTAATTAATTTGCCTAGCTGATTCAATTTACCTAGCAAATTTTAACTAATCAAAATTAAATAATTTATAAACCAGAAAAATGTAGGTAATAAATTCTGAGAAACTTAAAAGAGACTATGCAATAATACTGAAACTGTTATATAACTATATTCCCTTTGGCATCCAAAAATTGCTTTTTTAATAACTCTGTCAGTCACCGTCATTTTCTTATTGGTTTTTAAACTGTAGTTTTGTCCTCTTAATTGTTTTCATAATAGATTAGGGGAAGCTTAGAACAGGGTCACTCAGTCCTTTCTTTTGCTTGTCTCCTCTCAGTTTAAAATACATGTGTCTCTTAACAGCCCCACATTCATGAGTTTACAGGTAGGCTCAACATTGGTAAGTGGAACCACACGTTCATTTTAGAAAATTCTTAGAATGCCCACCTTCTCTCTGATCCCCCCCCAAAAAAAAGAGGGCGGGAAGGAAGGAATAAAAGAAGAAAAGAAGGAAGGAAACAAGGCAGGAAGGAAGGAAAGAAAAAAAAAGAAGGAAAGAAGGGGAGGAAAGAAACATTACCTGCTTTCACATAAACCTCTTTTTCGGGGCACACATGTGTCCCTTTACCTTCTTGTCTTTACCTAACATTAGAACTGGAATTATCACACCTATTCATCAGTGCTAGAAAATCAAGCAGTAAATAGTAGAAGGGGGAATGATGGTAAAATTGCTTTGGTGGTCTTAATCATGTCCAAAAAAGCAAAGTCCGTGGTTTCAGTGAAGGTAAAAATAAATGTATTCTGAAAGCCACCACCATTTTACTTTGCCATCATCTTCTTTTTATTTCCAAGGTATCTGAGGATTCGTTTAAATAGTACAGATATTACTAAGTGGGAAAACAAAGGGAGAAATCTAACAAATGTGCCATTATATTTTAGCCCTGCTAGAATTCCCAGATCCCTCTGATCTTTTTTTTTTGTTTTGCAGACAGCCTCAGTGAATTAGATCACAGCCAGCCTCTTGAGATTGAATTAATCATTCATGTTTTTTTTTGAAATCTATTGAATAAATACGAGAAAGAGAAAGCAACCAAAATGCCTGCTCAGGTCTCAGTATCTGGCCATGTGCCAAATTTATTATCTGAGGTCATCTTTCATGGACCCATAAGCCCTTTGGAGAGCTTTCAGTCGCCTTGCTAGCTCTTAAGTACCTCTGTTTAATTGTCTATAGATTAGTGTTCTACGTTTTTCTCTGCTCCTTTGTGTTTCCTGGGCCATCTATCTGATGTAACCATACAGGTTACACAAAAGGGCTGAGGGCCTGAAAGAAATTGTGAGAGACTTGTAAAGAAATCAGGTTGTGGGTATGGGAAAATCATAAACAAAACAGCAAAACAGAACACAGACTCACAGATATAGAAAATAAACTGGTATAGTGGGGAGAGGGAAGTGGGGAGGGACAAGATAGGGGTATCAAATTAAGAGATTAAGAGATAAATAGTTAAGAAGCAAGCATATATTGTACAGTACAGGGAAATACAGCCATTATTTTATAATAACTTTAAATGAAATATCTATGAAAATATCGAATCCCTGTGCTGTATACTTGAAACTAACATAATATTGTAAATCAACCATGCTTCAAAATTTTTTTAACTAAAAATAAAAAAATAAATACGCTTCCTATAATTGATGACATTAGAACTGAATAAATGTGACAATTCACCTTAGTCTCAACGGATATTTTTACCACCTCCCACCCCCTCCTTGTTTTCATAATTTCCCTCGAAGCAAACTATCAGGACAGGCACAAGAGTCCCTTTTGCTTTCAGTAGCTATGGATCTCTTTGCTTGAAACTCAGACTTCATTCCTCTATGCTGTACTCTGCTGCTCTAGGCAAACCACGCATAGCCAGGCTTCTAAGCCCTGGTCTACTTTCCCAGCAAGACGGAGATCAATCCCTAGAGAATAGGTCAGAAAATCTTTTCCTATAAAGCACCAAATAGTAAATCTTTAAGTCTTTGTGAACCATATGGTATCTATCACAACTATCCAATTCTATCTTTGTAGTATGAAAGCAACTCTAGACATAGATGTAAACAAACGGGTGCAGCTGCGTCCCAATAAAACTTCATTGACAAAAATAAATGGTAGAGCATCACTCATACATTACTGGTAAAAATGTAAAATGGTACAGCTACTCTGAATACAATTTGGTATTTTCTCATAAAATTAAACATGCAAGTACCATATGACCTAGCAACTGCACCCTGGGGCATTTATCTCAGAGAAATGAAAACTTACTTTCACTCAAAAACCTGTACACAAATGTTCATAACTCAATTTATAATGATCAAAAGCTGAAAATAACACAGATGTTCTTCAACAGGTGAATGGTTAAACAATGTGGTAGTTCCATACCATATAATGTTACTAATCAATAAAAAGACATGAACTTTTGATACACACAACTTGGACAAATCTCCAGGGACTAATGCTGAGTGAAAAAAAAATAAATCCCAAAAGGTTACATACTGCATAACTTCATTTATGTAACATTCTTCAAATTACAAAATTATAGAAATGGAGAATAGATTAGTGGTGGACAGGAGTTGAGGTGGGGGAGGAGGGAGGTGAGTATGGTTATAAAAGGGCAACGCAAAAGACCTTTGTAGTGGTGGAACTATTCTGTATCTTGACTGAGGTGGTGAATACATGAACCTAAACATGTGATAAAATTGCACAGAATTACGCACACACAAATAAACCCCCCCCCCACACACACACCTGAATGCAAGGAAAACTGGGGAAATCTGAATAAGATTTGCAGACTATTATTGTGTCAATATTTTGGTTAAAATATTGTACTAGAGTTCTATAAGATATTACTATTGTGGGAAACTAAGTAAATGTTATATGGGATCTCTTTATGAATTTTTACAACTTCATGTGAATCTACAATTATTTGAAAATAAAACGTTTAGTAACAGTAACAGGTGGCCGGACAAATTTGGCCCACATGCAGTAGTTTGCTGACTTCTGTTCTAGAGCTGTACTTCCTTCGCTTTGTTTTTAAAATTTAGCTTCCCTGCCTATGGTTCCAAATTTTCTATTTCTGGCCCTTACCTCGCTTTCTTGATCCATATACTCATTTTCAATTGCCTGCCACATGGGTAACCTTCCTATACTTCAGCCTCAAAAAGTCCACAATTATGCTATCATCATTCCTAATCCTCCTCCCCCAACCCAAACTACCCATTGCTTCCTGTCTTTGCAAGTCCTTGCCCTGTGAATGCCAGCAGGACCTCCTGTAAGTCAACCTTGGTCCAAACCCAGGGGTCACCTCTGATTCTTCCTATACCCTCCATAACTAATTATGTGATAAGATCTTTAGTTCCATCCCCCAAGATGCTTCTTCTATTGATTCTTACTGCTATGACTCTGAGTCAAGCTTTTCTTATTTATTGTTTAAACTATTGTCAGAGTCTTCTGTGTGGTTCCTTCTTCCTTGATTCTCTCCACTAAGCCATTTTACTCTGTCTCACAGCTCCGCAGAGGGCATTTCTTTGCTCAAACCCACTCTCTGACTGACTCTCCTTTATTTTCGGAGGGAAGTCCAGGCTCCTCAGCCTGCCATCTGGGGCTCTCTACATCTTTTCCTCAGCTAGTCTTTCTACACTTGCCACTTACCTATTCATCCACTATGCACCAGCCAAAAATAGAAGTCTTTCTATTTCTTACACATTTATCTCTTGATGGTTTTGCCCTTCTCTCTGGCTGCAGGCCTACAGTCCCATCTCTGATAGTCAAAATTCTTTCAGATGGTGATCAAGATAAGTCAGTCTGTCAATAAACAATATGTCTCCATGGACATAATGAATATGGATATTGGGGAGAATCTCCTTCCTGAGAGGCAATGGCAACAGTATTGATTTCTAACACAACACTGCCCAGAGAAACCTCAAGCCTGGCAGGAAGGATGCTTGTGTGTGCAGGTATGTAAGGCATACACTGTGTTTAACTAAACAGAGTTGATTTATATGTACGGTGGGGTGCCAATAGCCAAAGAAAAGACAAGTCAGATCTGGTAAAAAACTAATCAGATTCTGCTTTCATCAGATTAATTTTGTTTGAGATCACATTGATATCCCCCTTTAGTATGCCTCTCTTCTGCACCATATCATTACAGGACAGCCCTCTCATGCCCCTTCGGCTCTCCAAATAACACTAAGTCAAGACTGGCACGTGTAGCAGATGTTTACTGACAGTGGGTTGATCTAGATTCAGAGATGGTTGAAGCCAGTTGTGCAAATCACGTCTGTAGAAATCAATCTCTCTCTGTCTCTCTCTCTCTCCTCTTTGACACTGCTTCCCTTTATTTTGACTTTGTTTTCAAATGGGTTTCTTTCTTCGGTGATAAAAATAACCACTAGAAGCTTGAGGCCCCCATATTTCATCTTCATGATTTTCTCAACTGAATATCATCATTCTTGTCTTTAATTCCCTGTGTCAATCAGTATGGACAGTTTTTATGGTACCTATGTTCTTCCTTTAATTATAGCTTGTTCAAATTTGTAATTTTACAAGCTTTATCTTATTTAATCCTTATAATTACTCTGATTTAAACACTATTGTTTTCCACATTTTACCAGTGAGAAAACTGAGTTTTAGAGATTCTCAATTAACTTGTTCGATTCCTTAGTTATTAAATGGTGAATAACAATTTGAACTTAGGTGGTCTAGTCCCAAAGCCCATGTGCTTAACAAGTGCTCTACTGCCTACCTGAGACTTGGTTTATCCATTCTGAAAGTCAAGATAATTATAACTACCCTACTTTCCTCACAGAACTCTTGTGCTTATCAAAATTTAACAAAAGGTATATAATCATGCCAGAAAAGTACTGTTGAATGTATGGGATTATTTTTCCATAATTCATTTTTAAACTTCATCTAATATTCATCTACCTTTTTGTGAAAAATGAAAGGTAAATGTTTTTACTAGTATCCAAAATATGAAAAAATTTCCTACATCTCAATAAGATGACAACTTAATGTTTTAAATGGGAAAACAATTTGAAAAGACACTTCAGAAAATAATATGTATGAAAGGCCAATAAAGACATAGTTAAATCATCAACATCATTAATCATCAGGTAAATACAAATTAGAACCACAATGAGATACTATTATCTACCCATTAGTACAGCTAAAATTAAAAAGAGAGCCTACTGCTAGTAATCTAAATGGTATGACCACTTTGGAAACTTTTGGCAATTTTGTAAAAAAGCTTAAAATACACTTTATAGCCATTATACTCCTACATATTTACCTAATAGATATAAAAACATAGTTCTCCTCAAAGATGTATATGTTATTGTTCATAACAGCTTTATTTCCAATAGCTAAAAACAAGAAACAATTCAACTGTGTACCTACAAGCGAATGGAAAAACAAACTGTAGTATATCCTTACAACGAAATACCATTCAGCAATATTAACTACTGATATATACTACAACATGGATACTTACTGTATAAGTCCATTTATATAAAATGAAACTAATCTGTAGGGATAAAAAGCACATCCGTGGTTGCCAGGAATGGAGTGAGGGATTCCCTACACTGAAGCACAATGGAAGTGATGTATCTTTAGTGTAGTTGGTGGTTTCAGGGGTCTATACAGCTGTCAAAAATCAATGAATTGTACACTTTAAATGGATGCAGTTTATTGTATGTAAATTATTCCTCAATAAAGTTCATAAGATAAAAATTTAAAAATGATGGATGACAGCCAAGTTTGTGACTAGTTTAAACAAGATGTTCTAGAGGGGAAAGTAATCAATGAGGGCTGATGGCAGCTCACACCAGCCTATGACAGCTGATTGTGCACATCTTTTCCCAACTCCACAAACACTGGACAGTCAAAGACATCTTGATGTGGCTTGGGATCAGCTATGGTAGTAGTATTTACACCATGGAAATAGATAAATGTTACAAAGTAGCATCCCCCTTCCCCCCAAGAACCTATTGTTAAACACTTACTAGAAAATCACTGACTGGTATCACCTATAATATATATACTTTACATCCAATATTTCTGTTTATAGATGGGTACTTACCTCAATTTTTTAAAATAAATTTATTTATTTATTTTTGGCTGCATTGGGTCTTCGCTGCTGCACGGGCTTTCTCTAGTTGCAGTGAGCAGGGGCTATTCTTCATTGTGGTGCGCTGACTTCTCATTGTGGTGGCTTCTCTTGTTGTGGAGCATGGGCTCTAGGCACGTGGGCTCAGTAGTTGTGGTTCACGGGCTCTAGAGCACAAGCTCAGTAGTTGTGGCACACGGCTTAGTTGCTCCGTGGCATGTGGGGTCTTCCTGGACCAGGGCTTGAACCCGTGTCCCCTGCATTGGCAGGCAGATTCTTAACAATTGCTTCACCAGGGAAGTCCCACCTCAACTTTTAAGAATTTAATAATAAATATGGGGAATTGGTAAGAAATTTAAATGCAATATAGTATACTTACTGAAGGAAAAAAATAACTTTCTAGTTAGACTCTCTAAATTTGGAAAAGAGGGATGGGACAGAGATCATGTTAGATGTAAAGTAGAAAGAACACCAGGTGAGGAGTTAGCACACGAGGCTGACACAAGTTCTATCCACTTATATGCTGTGTGACCTTGAGCATGTCCCCTTTCTTCTTTTAGCCACAAACTCCTCATTTGCAAAATGAAGATTATAATACCATATGGGCTTGACTCACATGGTTGCGGTGAGATTAAATAAAATCATATCTGTGAGGGTGCTTGTTATTATTAAGTTCTAATCTGATGTTGTTATTATTAAGTTCTAGAAGGTTTAAATGTCTTCCCAAATATATTGCAAACATCTTGAAAGCAGAGAACATAATAGTAATTCAGTCGTTACTTATGAATTATACAAAGCATTTCCAAACATAAATACCAAGAGTCTTACTTCTATTTTGAGTGAGACTAGGAAGTTTAGATATTTACCTCTCTTTTGAATATGTATATTTAGATTATGTCATTATGTGTGTGATAAAATCAGCTACAATCTTTTCTTTTACTGTTAACACTTCAGCTAACTTAAAACTTCCCCATCTTAAAACAGTTTGAAATAGAACCTCTCAAGCATAGCTATAAAACTGCATCTAGCCTTCTGTGCTGAAATTTAAGTAGCCTACAAAAAAAGAAATTGTAGAAACTTCTTTCAAAGAATCAAGTAATTAGAAATCAAAAACAATCAGTTTCAGCAGCACTTAGGAATAGAGATGTCAGGGGGTAATGCTTTTTGTGGCACAAGAAAACCAGAAGTGTGGTGAAGGAAGGAGGCTTATGGAAGAACCCATTTGTCACTTCCTGAAACCAAAAAGTCAAATGTGGAGGGTAGACTCTACTGGAACTTCTTTCTGAGGATTTTTAGGGCCATATTCAAGATTGGTTGCATGGAGACAAATAGGGTCATGAAAACTTGCACTGGAAACCATGGAGAGTGATGATGGAGTTTCTTCAGGAAGTGAAAGGATGAGAGCAACCTTTTAGGAACATGTGCCTCGTGGCACTAATGTCAATACAAATGTCCAGGTATAAACAGAGTCTGGTACCTGGAGTCCCCAAAAGATTGGGAGGAGGGGAAACTGGGTAGCTTATGACACAAGAAAAACACTCACTAGAAACGTCTATGCGTTTCAATCAACGGTAAGCTCATTGTGAACCAGGCTGTAGCAAAAGCTAAGGCAACTTTTGGATGTACTGGTAGAGGAATTCATCTAGGGTGAGGATGTTAATACCACTGTTTGTTCAGCTAAACATTTCTAAAGGGTTGTATACAGCGTTACTTAACATACTCTAAGAAAGACTGAAAAACAGTAGCATATGAAGAATGAAGAAAAGGGGATATTCAAACAGGAGAGGTGAAGATTGTTCAGATGTATAATGGAGGCTGAAGTTAATAGCTGTTTTCAAAGCTGAGGAATTTTACATGGAAGTCAAAGAAGTTCCTTTTTCCTTCTGAGGTTTAAATGGTAGTAGGGCAACCACTTAGAAGTTATCCTATAACTCACTTTCTATACAAGTAGAACGGAGGTTAAGATCCATAAATATAGGATACTTCCAACTTGAGAATGTATGAATTCAAGATACAGAATCAAAGTTAATGGAACGAACATATAATATTCTTGCCCTTCCTATACAAGCTGCTACTGATGCTGATTTGAATTGCTCATTGTAATAATGATAAGTTTGCACTGATAGACCTCCCATTTAATTCTCCTACTTGCAGCTGCATGGAGTTTGTCTTGGAATAGAATATAGCAGGAGGCCATGGGACTCATGAAGGACTCAAGTCTCAGAGGCCAGCCTCATTAGCACTGATCTAACAGGACTTAGACATGCTCATTTTCACTGGGATTAGAACACGGCAAGTTTGCTTGAGTGATTGACTTTATTATTGAGAAAGGACAATAATTGGATCATTATTAAAATAGCCTTCCAAGAAGATGAATATTCAGTTATCTTTTACTTATCAATGGCTAAATTAAAAGCAGTTCTCATTGTGGATTGATGTATTATTCCAGCTTCAGACTTATTGGCTCATGCATTTAATATACTATAAATATAGGATGACTTTCAAGTTATGAAAAGCTGGCTTACAAACCAAGCCCAGGCTGGCTACAATACTGACAACATCATTAAAAGCAGAAGCAATATATAATAAATTTAAAAGATGGGTGACACTGTTATAATTAAATGGTATAGTTTAGTTCAAAACTACACATTTTTCTCCAATTGTCCATTTCTAGTTGGTAACATATAAACATTTTAATCTGTTTTGCACTGTAGTTTCAGATCATTGGATTTTATACTTTTCCAAACAATTGGTCATATTTTCAAGTCATTAAAAAAATGACATACTTATTCATGTTGGGATGTCATTGGTGAACCTGTTTTAGGCCTATACAGGGATATCTTTATTCATTCTCTCACCACCATCTGCCTACCATCTGCCAGGTATTTGGAAATATTATAATATAGAAAAAGTCACCGTCCTCACTGAGCCTACACTGAGCTCCAAAATGCACCTACAAAATGATTTACTCAAAGCTATATTGAGAAAAAATATCAATCAAATATCAGGGCAGAAGATGGGCAGTTTTAAATGTCAATGTGTCCAAAAAAAATTAACTCTGATATACCCTTTTGCAGGAAGCTTCTTGATACCACCAAAGCTAAGAGGTGAACTGTGAAAGAGGAAGACTTAGAATCTGGAACCACATTTCTCAAACCGTACCAATTTGCCTTGGAAGCCACAGAAAAATCACAGGGTACCATGGAGTATTTTGGTAATCAAGGAGGATACGGTGACATTGTTAGACACCACATGAACTCCCAGGATAAATTTGTTGGGACCTAAATTCTCAATAAACAGTAATGTTAGGTATTTCTTTTGGCCTAGGAATGTTGTAAGAAAAATTAATGTGACACAAATGGTATTATGAAGTGAGAACATTTAAAAATATTTAAGAAATGGAGTATCTAACAGAAGACAAAGGCAAAGGGAATCCTTAGGAGGATGGTGAAAGGAGAGTCATAATGACTAATATTCAGCAGGTCTAGAGATCTACCAGGTAACACTGAAGCAGGTCAGAAGAGTCTGGGAGATACTTCTTCAAAGATTTCTTTTAAGTGGTAGACTGTCCAATGGGTTAAACAAACTGAGAGAGGAGATTTGTATCACTTTGAAGGTTGTGGTATGATTTATAACAAATACATAGAAAAAAAGCAACTAAACTAAGACAATCGTCAATATATGGATAGGAAAAAAAAAAGGAGAAAGAAAATAACCATAGTAGTATTCATGGCTCATTTAGTAGTAGCTTTTATAATGTAAAATAATGCAAACACTGAATATCTTTTAAAATTTGTTCTATTTTGAGAGAATATGGGAAATAGGAAGTGTCTACTTTTTTTCTGTGTGTGTGTGTGTGTGTGTGTGTGTGCACCAGAGACTAAACCATCATATTGCATTTGGAGAAGCTAGGAGATAATTCTTTTTTTTTTTTTTGGCGGTATGTGGGCCTCTCACTGTTGTGGCCTCTCCCGTTGTGGAGCACAGGCTCCAGACACGCAGGCTCAGCAGCCATGGCTCACCGGCCCAGCCACTCCGCGGCATATGGGATCTTCCCGGACCGGGGCACGAACCCATGTCCCCTGCATTGGCAGGCGGACTCTCAACCACTGCGCCACCAGGGAAGCCCTAGGAGATAATTCTTACCACCGAAAATAACTTTTAAAAGTAGCAATAAAATCTTACTATATTAAGTACCGAAAGAAGAAGCTAAAAATGTGGAAGGTGGCTGCCTTTGGGGAACTGATAATTGGGAGTAGTCAGAATAATTAATTAATTAGTCTCATAGAAGTATTTGACTCAAAATTCAGACTATAATGTTAATAAAAAAATTTTAAACTTAATTATTTAAACACATTTTATGAAACACTGTAGCCCATGTGCACTTCCTTGGGGCTTTTGTTATGATCTCTGTTTCTTCAGTGACTACTTTATCTGAGTCTGACCTCAGCGAAAGCAGGAGAGCAAGGATTTGAAGGATGAGGTCCCTCTTTCAGAAGATGTTGAGGTAAAAATAAATGAAATAGAATGTGGCAGCTTTTGAAGGAGAAGAACCCAGAGATAAATTACTTTACCCTGATTATTTCATTCTTTTTATTCAAGTATTTTCTTTTGAATTTTACTTTTAAAATTAATATACAGTAAAACTGTCTTTTTAAAATTATAATTCTACAAATTTTAGCACATATATAAATTCATGTTCTAAAGTTCAACACTTTAAAAATGTAATACCACTTGCTTTTGGCCTCCAAAACTTCTGATTTGAAATCTTTAGCCATTCAAACTCTTATTCCCTTAGGAGTAATGTGCCATTTTCCTCTGGCTGCTTTCCTGATTTTTTTTTTTCTTAATTTTCAGCAGTTTGATTATGATGTATCCTAGCATGGATTTCTTTGGGTTTAAAGTTTTGAAAGTTAACTGAACTCTTTGAATCTTTAAGTTTGTGTCTTTTACCAAACTTGGGAAGTTTTTAACCGTTATTAAAAATATATATTTTTGGCAATCTAAGGAAACCAATGTTAGACATTTTGGTATGGCCACCCTGGTCCCTGAGTCTCTGTTATTTTTGTTCAATCTATTATTTCTCTGTTTTTAGATTAGGTATTTTTAATTGATATATCTTCAAGTTCAAGGACTATTTCCTCTGTAATTTCCGTTCTGCTATTGAGCCTTTTAAGTATTTTATTTTGATAAATGTAGTTTTTAATTCTAGAATTTTCATTTGGTTCTTCTTTAAGTCTGTTATTTCATTGCTTATATTCTCTATCTTTCCATTTGTTTCAAGAGTGCTTGCCCTTGTTTCTTGGAGTATTAGCTACTTTAAAATCTTTATTAGAGGGCTTCCCTGGTGGCGCAGTGGTTAAGAATCCACCTGCCAATGCAGGGCACACGGGTTTGAGCCCTGGTCCAGGAAGATCCTATGTGCCATGGAGCAACTAAGCCCGTGTGCCACAACTACTGAGCCTGCGCTCTAGAGCCCGCGAGTCACAACTACTGAGCCCATACACCACAAGTACTGAAGCCCATGCACCTAGAACCTGTGCTCCACAACAAGAGAAGCCACCACGATGAGAAGCCCGCACGCAGCAACCAAGACCCAACGCAGCCAAAAATAATAAATAAATAAAATAAAATAAAAATCTTTATTAGATAAATGCAACATCATCTATGTTATCTCTGCATGGGTGTCTTTTTTTTCCCCATGTAAATTGAGAGTTTTCTGTTTTTTCATATGTTGAACAAATCTGTATTGCATTTTGACATTTGAATACTGTGTTACAAGGGTCTTGTTTAAATCCTGTTATGAACGTTGATATTTTGGTTTTATCAGGCAATATCTAGTTAAGTTTAGGTCACAAGTTCTGACCAGCAGTCTCCTGTAGGATGTGGTTTCAACGTCGTTTCTGTTTTCAAAGCTTTTGCAATTCTATTTGGATCTTTCCTGGGTGTGCATCACCCCATGGCCAGTCTGGGACCTGAGTGGTGGTCTATCTTTTGATTCAGTTCTCAGTGTCTTTAATATGGTGTGTAGGAGTACCACATGTACATCTTTGAGGGTAAACCTAGGCATTCATAAAAATCTGCATGTATTATAGTAACTTTCTTCACTATCTCCCTGGTACTCTGTGATTCCTGGGCCTTTCTGTTGGTTCTGAGAGCAGAAAGTTGGGGCATTATTTATTATAGTCTATCATGCCCTCCTACCACTATACCCCTGTCTGAGATAACATAGCAGGAGAAGAGACAGAGAGAAAGAGAGACAGAGAGACAGAGAGACAGAGAGAGAGAGAGAGAGAGAGAGAGAGAGAGAGAGAGAGAGAGAGAGAGAGAGAGAGAGAGAAAGAACAGAAGGAATGTATATTTCCCAAACTCTTTTGTGACCCCAGCTATTCTGATAGGAAATGAAAGTTCCCCTGCCATTTTCAGTTTTAGGTGCATGTGGGTCTCAGATGCTGCCACTGTTGCTTAAAGTTTCCCACTCTTTGAGCCTGAACTAGGATGTTCCTCTGGAGCTTCTCTCTGTTCACGCCCAAGATCACTTCTCAGTTTCTGGCAGCCTTGAGACTGTGACCAGGCTGGGGGATATGAGAGAGAAAAAAATTATTAACTCAGTACCCCTGGCTCAGTATTCTTCTTCAATCTGCCTGTTTCGATTGCCTTTTCTGAGTCCTCAAAAAGATCCTCCATGTTTTTGCCTAGGTTTTCTAAGTGTATTCCTTGAAAGAGACAGGGTGGTGTATTCTGATTCCATTTTACCCATAACCGAAACCCACAGTCATTTCATTCTTATTTACGTACTTGTGCATTTAGTTCTGTACTTCCACAATTACGAATGTGTGTATTTCCATGTTTCTAGTTTCTTTTAGTGGTAAACCCTCTGGAACAGGGAACATTTTTTCTTATGACTTACAGGGCATTATGCTCCAATATATTTTCAGAAATGGCACTGCTAAAAGAAGTTAAAAATCTCACATTCACCCCATCCTTTTCTTTTGCCTTGCTAATTGAACAGTATTCATTCTAACCCTGGCCATCCAATAGCCTTGTTAAGATGGGGTGGCTTTTTATATACAGAACACACCCTATTTCAGTTAGTAGATTAGTAGTTGGTGTTTGAAATGATGTGAGACTCAAGGAAGGGGCAAAGATAAACAGGGTGAACAAAAATGAAATGAATATGAGAGACGTGGTGACTATATATACATCATCTAATCACTGCAGGCAGATTTTCTAAGTAGACACCATTGACCTATTTTGTGGATAAGAAAAATAAAATTACTGAGAACTCTGTCACCTACTTATACAATTACTCTGAAATCAGGGAGGAAAAACAAGGCCCATTCACAGTGCTCTGCCACCTCACTGAACGTATATATAGGAGGTGGAAATCGAAAACTTGAGAAAACCATTATCAGTGCAATAACTTCCTACTGTTCCCTTGCCTTGCCTTTGCTACAAACCTTTCAGAGCTGCAGTTCACTATGATGAAACTGTCATTCTCTTTATCGTCAGTGTTTTTGCTCCATTCTCCAAGTGGCCTAATGAATCTTGGACTTTCTATTCACATTTGCATGCTTTGGGAGTGTGAAGATTGAGGGGCTGGGGTTTGCCTTGACTTAGTGAATTCTGGCTATAGAGTTAAGCATGAGATGATTTGGTGCTGCCCAGGGCTGAGCACACTAAAACATGTTCCTTAACCTGATGATCTGATAGCAGATTATTTTTAAGACTGAGTATCAATTGTGAAGATTATGTGGTCTTTGGCTAATGCATGCAGTATACGTATCTACCTGTCGACCATAGACTAATATTGTAAAAGAAGATGAGGAGGAAATAGTTAATAGCTTTGTCGAGGAGGAAAAATTTTCCTCTAGCCTTCTAGGTTCTGTTCACTGGTCTAATAATCAAATTGACATAAGACAACTTAACAGGAGAAAAACACAAATTTAATTTCGTACATATGGAAGTCCTGTAGGTATGGGACTAACAAGTGACTGAAGCAGGCTGTTTATATACCTTTCCAGAATAAGAATCAATTATTTGCGAACATGTGACAAAACAAACGGGTTTTGGCTTGGGATAGCAAATCAATGAAGAAATAAAAAGTTTGTTTATACAGCTTTCTCTGCCTTGAATTCTCTATCTCTGGGAATAAGGACGCTCTCCCTCCTCCAGGCATAGGGAGGATATCTTCACACGGGAGGTTTATCTCTTGCTTTCAAGGGAACACAGGAGGGTCAGAGTGTTCTTCGTATACCAGCTATTTCTCAAGTAACTTTAATTCAAAATAATCAATACACCACCTTGGCATATTTCAGGGCAGCCTGCTCTGAGCCCCATCAGCCATTTGACAGGCTCAGCCTCAGTTATAGGTAAGCCTAGATTACTGGGAAAAGAAAGCTCACAAATGAATATCTATATATATTCTTTCTTTTTAAAGAATTCATTTGAAATATTACTGCCCCAAATAATACTTTCCATAGTTATATTTCACATGATAGGAAGGCCTGCCTGCTGTGGTCACTCGGTCCTTATAGTAACCCCGTGAGGTAGATGAGACATGTTTTATTATTCTCATTTTATATACGAAGAAACTAGTTCACACATATTATGGTTCAATATCACATAGCAGTTGTATCTCAAAAACAGGTCTAAAACAAACAGAATAATGTTTCCATTTACTCTTCACCAATCAGACTTCCACTCCTATCACTTCAGAGAAAAATACACCTACAAAGATCATTAATCACTTCCTTGTTTTTGTAAGGCATACCCTCCTGGCAGCATTGACACAGCCCAATGGCTCCGTAAGATTGAAACCCTCTCTTAGTTCTTTTCCTACTTTAACAACTCCTGTTTCTTTCTATTCTTCTTTACTAGAGCAGCCTGCTCCTCCAAATTTTAAATCAAGTAGCTTTTCAAGGATTGGTCTGAAGCTCTCTTCCCTTTATAACTTATATTTTTTCTCTAAGCAGTCCTAGCTACTCCCATAAATGAAGATGCATTACCTTTTATTATAAAGGCAGTTTTTACCTTTCTACACACTAGAGAATTCATATCATTCACACTCAAATATTTCCTTTTCAGTGCATTCATTTATCACTTCATTAATTTACTCAAAAATATTTATCGAGATTCCACTGTTTTCTAGGCACCAATCTAAGTTTCAGTATGCAAAGGCCAAAGAGGAAAAAAAAGATCTGCTTCATGGAATTTACATTAGAGTAGACAACATAGATAACCAGCAAAACCTGTTATATAATATGATGGCAGAGTATAATAAACACCACAAAGAAAATTAAAGCATTTGAGAATGGCCGTGGTTGTGATGCATGTGAGCAGTAGGTGGGGGCGGGGTCATGGAACATGGAGCAGACAGGTAATTACGGTATAAATGAAAGAACCCTGGATGGCCCTGTGGAAAGGAGGACCACTTCACTGGAGAGAAAGGGCATTAGACTAAGGGTCAAGAAAATTCACAATTTATCTTGCCTCTCTCCTTCACATATATTTTGGTAAAGTCCTTTAGCCTCTCTGGGACAAATCCTTAGATGATTTCTGAGGAACCTTTCAGTTTTATGATTTTTATCACAGATCTTAGAAAAGATGGGGCAGAGACAAAGGAATAAATGAGAAGTAGAATTATTAGTGGTTATTTATTGTCATCAATGAAGCTTTATTTAGATTACAGATCTTTTTATTAAGTTCAGCCATTCTCCCAGGAATATTTATTGACCTCCTACTAATTTCCAGGCACTGGGCTAACTTCAAAGAATGCTGAGGTGGATGAGTTCACAGCCTTTATGTCAAGGGGCTCACAGCCTAGTCACCATGTTTGGATCAGATTTTTCTCTGTTTGGAATCTGTCAAAGTCCCATTTTTGTTACATCTTCTGGGTCTTAAGTATCTCCTGCACAATATTTTCTGATACTCTAACAGAGACCCTTGACCAAGAAACCCCTGAATTTTTCAAAAATAAATAAATAAACGACGAAGGCCATTTGGAAAAATTTTGAAAGAAACAGAGAAGGATGGCGTCCCTGATACTCCTTGTTAATTTTTTGAAAATTTGAACCCAATTATATAAAGATAAAATACAAAGTCCTCCAATTCATTACAATCTCTGTTAACAGGTCATTTCAGGGTTTTAATCAAAGACCTACAATAAGTTATATGTGGAGGACCTAGACTAGAAAACAGATCAGAGAATTCGAGGGACAATAAACACAAGTCACACAGGAAAACCACCTGATAGATATTACTTGTGTTCAGCAATATCTGATTCTCCTTTCTTCAGGGCACAGAGAAGACTGAAGTTCTCAGCACCTTGCAATTGGTTGTGTCCATAAGACAAATTACAGCCAATAAGTTGCAAGGAGAAGTGGTGTGTCTCATTGCCTTGCTGAAGCATCTAATTGCTAGTGTGGGACTCTACAGCATTTTCTTCCAGCCTTATCAGTTAAGGAGGACATAAGTGCTAAGTGGTGAAACGGTAGGATAATGGAGCTTTCATCAGCCTAGATCTCCTACTACATAGAGAACAGTTTCTCTAGAACTCTGCATAGAGGAAACAACATTTTTTTGTTTAGTCGCTGAGATTTGGAGGTTGTTTATTACCACAACAGAACTTAGCCTATCCTTACTAACTTACTATCTATTCGAATGTCCTTTTTATCAAGTTAAAAAGAATTTGGGATCTTGGAGAACTGTGAGGGTACCCCAAAACAAAGGATCCATGTGATTTATACTCATCATTTTTAACACTAACTCCCAAGAAATCAACAGGCATTCTTACCTTTCTTCGTTATTTTTATGTGAAGCATTGGCTAATCTTTCCTGTTCTCACTAATCTTTCAATGTGAAAATCTAGAGACTTTGGCTGCTTTTTCTTCCCCTGCTTTTCTTTTCTAAAAAAATTTATTTTATTTATAATAATTTTGAAGAATTTTTAAAAATAAGTTTTAGGTTTACAATAAAATTGAGAGGAAGGAAGTAATATGCATTTAAGGTTCCTCCATGTTTTTTCATGGCTTGATAGCTCGTTTCTTTTTAGGGCTGAATTCCAGTTTTTCTTCTGACTAGTAACATAGTAACCTGATGTTTATACTACAAAATTCAAGTCACTACAGTCTGAGGTTCAGTATTATGTCCAACTTTACACAGAGAGGATTCATTCATTAATTTCAGCTGTTTTCACTGACCAGCTTTCTAAGTTCTGTCAAGTTCATCATTAGTCCCAAGGAAATCAATATCTTCCCTAGCTGGTTTTATTAGAGTTCAGATCTTTCTTATTACCTCTCCTTTCATGTGACACCCCACTTTCCCAACCCTTCATTCAGAAACCTTGAACCTCTCTTTTCCAGGCATTCAGTAGCTTCAAGCCCTCACATACTCTGTGTATGTAGCACTTGCTTTTTACTGATCGAACAGTTCGAACATTATCAGTTCTTTTTACAGTTTGAACATTATGAGTTCCCTTTCTCTCTTCTTTCTTATCTTGTTATGGTCCTTCACATGGTGCCAGATTTCTGCTTCAGACCTTAGAGACCCCAGTTTTCTTATTCTATGGGGTTTTATTTTTTTCCAGTCAACTTCTACTAGATACAGGTATATATTCAAAATAACCATACTTGCTTGAGATTACTGTTTTAGTTAGAGGGCTACAAGTAGATATATGCACAAACAGGAGTTTAGCTACCCACACTGGGGTCAGGTGACAGAAAAGAACATGATCCTTTCCTTCAGGACCCAGGTTTACTCTGAGTCATTAAACAAATTCTAGTATCTTCCTGAATGCGTTTACTGTTAGAGCCATCTTAAGAATTCTGATAAAGATGATTCAAAACATTTAATATTCTTGGCTCCCTGATTGAGAAGTCTTATCTTAAATATATTAATGCAACCATAAATGAGGAACTCAAATATAGCTACTGTCATTCCCTGAGCCCTGACTTTTAATGAAGTAACAATTAATGTAAGGATAGATTGTCATCACAAAGCTCTGTTCATAACTGCTTAAGTTGAGTTTGTGGTCTGCTGATCGGCTGAGGGAAGTTAACTGAAAGTAATTATATACAGACAATTTGAAAACTGTAAAAAGTAACATAAATGTGAAAAAATAAGCCTCTGGCACAATGCAATGAGTCTTATGGTAAAAGTAAAAAATGAAAACTTCTATGTCTATTTAACAACCTTTCTATGATATTATTTGCAAAAGATTATAAGCCAATTTTAGTATCTAAGCAGGAAAACCAACTTCTAGACTTCCTAAAATGTCTCTGTCCATTTCTGACCTACTCCTCTTCCCAAAAGGCATAAATTAAATCGAATATAAAAAGAATACTCATTCATTATCCAACTAGCATTTGTTTCTTGGATATAAACCAGGCAATGTGTTCAATATAAGGGATTAAGAAAAAAATCAAATACTTTCCTCTTAAGATGCTTAAAGTCCAGTAGGAAGACAGATATACAAAAAAAAAAAAATCATTACAATTAAGTATGTGAAAAAAATTCCAATATTAGAAACGCCAACAAAATACTATAAAGGAACATAAAGGGACAACTAATTCTGAGAAAGCTAGGAAGGTTTCACAGAGAAATTCACATTTTGGTTCATCAGACCAAGAAGGTGACAGAGGTGGCAGGAAAAACAGATATCTGTGTGCAACACTTAGTTCTCACACACATGTACACAAAGTTTATTGACATAGCTTATTGAGTGTGTCAGTAATTTAAAGACTATCCATTGTAAGGTGCACAGGTGGGTAGATTTGTACTACATCAGACTGTGAAAATGTGCTCTGACTGCTGGCTGCTCAGGTTGCAGGCCTTGCACAAGAGCTTCTAGACCAGAGTGAGTAGCTAGTGTACAAATCTTAAAAGGTCAGAGTTGGCTGGGGCTTCAGTGATCTTCATATCTAAGTCCTCTATTTTACAAGGCAGCAACTGAGTCCCAGAGAGGGGGGTAGCTTGTCCAGTGACACTTATTAGTATAAACAAACAGTAAAGAAATTCTACAAATAGTAAACAATGACACTGTTTACCATAATAAGTTGACAAATGCACGTCCCTTTAGGGATCAGCAAAAATATGATTTAAAAAGCTGCTCCTCAGATACAAAATAATATGTTTTGCTTTGTTTTAAATCTGTTTTCTTCTTTTACAAGCACTCGTCAACTATAAATGTTCAAAATTATTAATCTTATTTGGAATCCCTTTTTATCTTCTTTGGTAAAAAGTAGCAATCACATAATGATTATGTTCTCCCCAGCAGAAATGTAGTAGAAAGTTTCTTTATCCTAAATTTGGTTGCAAGTTAGGAAATGAAAAATTTGAAAATCTAAACTGGTTTTTCCTTTCTTTTTAAAAATTTTATTTCTGAATTTTATTTTTTATACTTAGTTATCTATTTTATGCATATTAATGTATATATGTCAATCCCAAACTCCCAATTCATCCCACCACCACTCCCCAAACTGTTTTTTTCTGAAATGTTGCTGCTTCCAAAAACAGCCTTCACCTATTTTGTTTTCTTAGTGGCAGGGAACAGTAATGTTTACCTAGTATTCTTTCCTGGGAGATAAATGATATAGGTTACAATATGGTGGGGGCAGGGGGAGAGAGAGAGAGGGAGAAAAAGAGAGATAAGTAATTTCCTTATGAATAAGTGGGGATATCTGGGATGTCACATAGTTTGGGGGAGTGAATCCCAGGAATCTGAGCTGGATAAAGCAGTTAGAAGTTTCTACTCTGTGTCATGAGAATAGAAAGCCATGTTCAGGACTGAAGCCAGATTCTGGAGAAGCCAAAACAAAACCAGGTAGGCAAAGTCAAGGCTTACAGGAGCAGGGCAAAGAGGCAGAACCACTGTGGGGAAAAGGGCAAATGTAGCAACCAAGAACAAGTGATATCCACTGGAGCATAAAAAATCAGTGAGCTAAATCTCATCTCCAGTGGCTTACAAAGTTTACTTTGAACCCTGACTATGGATATAGAGGAAGATGTTAAGAATGGAGCAGATTATGCCAATATGCTTGATGTTGACAATGTAAACTAGAGAGGCCTTTGAAACATTTTAGTATAGATGAGATTTCTGTAAGAAGGAAGGTTTTGGAAGCATCAGGATTTAGGATATTTTACTTGATAAGGAAAACATTTTCCCTTATAATTCTTCAGTTTAAGAATAGTAAAATGTGGTCTTAGTATTCAAAAAAAGTTTTTTTAATGCAGAGAAATAGCTGCCATCATACATAATCCGTGGAATTCCAGGAGATCATGTTAAAACAAAGCTTTGTGCCTGAAGTAAGCACTCAGGAAGTGTTGACTAAATGGGCAACCCAGGTATCAGAGCCAGAAGAGATACACTCAATATTTAGAGAGAGTAAGTATTAAAATAAAACTCTTACTTGGATAAGTATCAAAGTAAAATGAATAGAGGTCTTTGAATGTGTAAAGATTGCTAAGGTGCGGGAAAAAGGGAATTTCTCTGAGCATATTAAAGTAAGGATATTAGAATTTCCGAAGGGTAAAACAGTAATTTGATGAGCATTTTTGTAAAAGCAATTCTAAGCCTTAATAAAATGTATTTAAGGTGCAGGGATGCTGATAATTCTGGTGTACAAGGTGCTTTAGGGATGAAGAGAAGATTATCAGGAAAACTAAGTGGTTTCATTATTACCAACTTCACTGAAATTGTTAGATTCCCACACCTAATTTATTCTTTGAGGCAAATAGGTCAGAGGGATTAGGGATGCTAGCAGTATTCTCACAGGCTTTTCCCGATCTCCTGACATACCATACATGTGAAAAATAGCCAAAAATAAATAAATACATAAATAAAAAAATAATCATTTTACTTAGATGCATCCCCTGGAGTTGGAAGAGTGATGCTACCGAAATGATGGATAAAATATATAAGGATAAAATATATAATTTATGGATTCAGATGCTACCATGCCCAACATTACTAGTGCTATCTGCATAATGAAAGCAAAACCCCATACTAAATTTGACAGCTGACTTAAGAATAACCTATGGAGATAAAAAGCACACAGGAAATTTCCATATGCTTATGAGTGCAACAGGGGCTGTGAACTCAGAACCTGGTGGTATGTCCACTGAGCTTTTGTAAATTCTGTCCTACACCAGCAGTTCTTACTATGATGGGAATGTGAATGAATTAAGGAGGCGAAGAACATAAAACAAGCTCACTTTGCAGTATTTCCCAGACTCTCTTTCAGTAACTATTTTTGTTGTCTTAACAAAGGCATTTGATCTTGGCACCACATCTTAAGAGATGGATGATTTTTCGACAATTGGATGATTAGATCTAAAGTCTTAATCCACTGGAAAAATTTTTTTTGTTGTACATGTGTAGATATAATCCAACATGTTTGCCATCTCAATTAATACCTCTCTCTCTCTCTCTCTCTCTGTATACATCTTCTTAGGATTATCCAAGAGATACAGAAATTACACCACACAGTTATATTAAAGGTTTGCCTTGGGGAGACCTTCAAGATGGCAGAGGAGTGAGATGTGGAGATCACTTTCCCCCCCATAAATACATCAAAAATACATCTACATGTGGAACAACTCCTACAGAACACATACTGAATGCTGGCAGAAGACCTCAGACTTCCCAAAAGGCAAGAAAATACCCACATACTTGGGTAGGGTAAAAGAAAAAAACAAAGGCAAAAGAATAAGGATGGGACTGTACTTCTGAGAGTGAGGCGTGAAGGAGGAAGAGTTTCCACACACTAGGGGGCCCCTTCACTGGTGGGGATGGGGGGTGCATGGGGGGGGGGAAGCTTCAGAGCCATGAAGGAGAGCACAGCAACAGGGGTGCAGAGGGCAAAGTAAAGAGATTCCCACACAAAGGATAGGTGCCGACCATCACTCACCAGCCTGAGAAGCTTGTCTGCTCACCCACCAGGGCGGGTGGGGGCTGAGAGCTGAGGCTTGGGCTTTGGAGGTCAGACCTCAGGGAGAGGACTGGGGTTGGCTGCATGAAGACAGCCTGAAGGGGGCTAGTGTGCCACAGCTAGCCGGGACGGAGTCCACGAAAAAGTCTGGACCTGCCAGAGAGGCAAGAGGCCTTTGTTTCGGGGTACGTGAGGAGAGAGGATACCTTCCCAGTGAGCCCACAGAAGGCAGAGCACTGCCTAAGTGAGCTCCAGGGACAGGCGCGAGACACGGCTATCAGCTCGGACACCAGAGACAGGCATGAACCGCTAATGTTCTGCCGCTGCCACCAAGAATGCTGTTTGCAAGCACAGGCCACTATCCATACCCCTGGGAGCCTATGCAGCCCGCCACTGCCAGGTCCCAAGATCCAGGGACAACTTCCCCGGGAGAACACACAGCATGGCTTAGGCTGCTGTAACCTCATGCTGGCCTCTGCTGCCTCAGGCTTGCCCTGCATTCCAATTATGACTAACATACCCTTCCCTCCCCCCAACCTGAGTGAACAAGAGAGACCTAATCAGCTGCTGCTTTAACCCCCTCCTGTCTGGGTGAGGAACAGACTCCTGAGGGTGGCCTACATGCAGATGCGGGGCCAAAACCAAAGCTGAATCCCAGGAGCTATGGGAACAAAGAAGAGAAAGGGAAATTTCTCTGTGAAGCCTCAGGAGCAGCAGATTAAATTCCCACAATCAACTTGATAAACCCTGCATCTGAAGAATACAGACAACAAATGTTCCCAAGATGGAGGTGGTGGACTTTGGTAACAACTGTAGACTTGGGATTGCTTTCTGCATCTAATTAGTTTCCGGTTTTATGTTTTTCTTAGTATAATATTTAGTGCTTATTATCATTGGTGGATTTGTTTATTTTGGTTGCTCTCTTCCTTTATTCTTACATATATATATATATTTTTTTTTTTTTCCTTTTCTCCTTTTGTCAGTGTGTATGTGATATATATATATATATTTTTTTTCCTTTTCTCTTTCTGTGAGTGTGTACACTTCTTTGTGTGATTTTGTCTGTATAGGTTTACTTTCACCATTTGTCCTAGGGTTCTGTCTGTTTTTTTGTTTTTGTTTCTTTTTTTGTTTTGTTCTTTTCCCTCTCTTCCTTTTCTTCTGAGCCCTGTACCTGGCAGGGTCCTGGTGCTCTGGCCAGGTGTTGGGCCTGAGCCTCCGAGGTAGGAGGGCCAAGTCCAGGACACTGGAGCACCAGAAACCTCCCAGCCCCACGTAATATCAATTAGCAAGAGCTCTCCCAGAGATCATCGTCTCAACAGTAAGACGCAGCTCCACCCAATGGCCAATAGCTCCAGTGCTGGATGCCCAATGACAAACAACAGCAAGACGGGAACACAACCCCACCCATTAGCAGAGAGGTTGCCTAAAGTCATACTAAGTTCACAGACACTCAAAAACACACCACAGGACGAGGCCCTGTCCACCAGAAGAACAAGATACAGCCCCGCCCACCAGAACACAGGCACCAATCCTCTCCACCAGGAAGCCTACACAAGCCACTGAACCAACCTCACCCACTGGTGGCAGACACCAAAAACAATGGGAACTACGATCATGCAGCCTCTGAAAAGGAGACCCCAAAAACTCTAAGTCAAAGAATGTGAGAAAACAGAGAAATATGTAGCAGATGAAGGAGCAAGGGAAAACCCCACCAGACCAAACAAATGAAGAGGAAATAGGCAGTCTACCTGAAAAAGAATTCAGAGAAATGATAGTAAAGATGATTCAAAGTCTCAGAAATAGAATGGAGAAAATACGAGAAACATTTAACAAGGAACTAGAAGAACTAAAGAGGAAATAAACAATGATGAACAAAATAATAAATCAAATTAAAAATATTCTAGAAGGAATCAGTAGCAGAATAACTGAGGCAGAAGAACAGATAAGTGACCTGGAAGATAAAATAGAGGAAATAACTGCCACTGAGCAGAATAAAGAAGAAAAGAATGAAAAGAATTGAGAACAGTCTCAGAGACCACTAGCAAAACATAAAATGCACCAACGTTCGAATTATAGGGGACCCAGGAGAAGAAGAGAAAAAGAAATGGTCTGAGAAAATATTTGAAGAGATTATAGTTGAAAACTTCCCTAACAAGGGAAAGGAAATAGTCAATTAAGTCCAGGAAGTACAGAGAGTCCCATAAAGGAAAAATCCAAGGAGAAACACACCAAGACACATATTAATGAAACTATCAAAACTTAAATTCAAAGAAAAAATATTAAAAGCAGCAAGGGAAAAACAACAAATAACATACAAGGGAATCCCCATAAAGTTAAAAGCTGACCTTTCAGCAGAAACTCTCCAAGCCAGAAGGGAGTGGCAGGACATATTTAAAGTGATGAAAGGGAAAAACCTACAACCAAGATTACTGTACCCAGCAAGGATCTCATTCAGATTCGATGGAGAAATTAAAATCTTTACAGACAAGCAAAAGCTAAGAGAATTCAGCAACACAAAACCAGCTTTACAACAAATGCTAAAGGAACTTCTCTAGGCAGGAAACACAACAGAATGAAAAGACCTACTATAACTAACCAAAAACAATTAAGAAAATGGTAATAGGAACATACATATCAATAATTACCTAAAATGTAAATGGATTAAATGCTCCAAAAGACACAGACGGGCTGAATGGATACAAAAACAAGACCCACATACATGCTGTCTACAAGAGACCCACTTCAGACCGAGGGACAGATACAGACTGAAAGTGAGGGGATGGAAAAAGATATTCCATGCAAATGGAAACAAAAAGAAAGCTGGAGTAGCAATTCTCACATCAGACAAAATAGACTTTAAAGTAAAGACTATTACAAGAGACAAAGAAGGACACTACATAATGATCAAGGGATCAATCCAAGGTGAAGATACAATTGTAAATATTTATGCACCCAATATAGGAGCACCTCAATACATAAGGCAAATGCTAACAGCCATAAAAGGGGAAATCAACAGTAACACAATAATATTAGGGGACTTTAATACTCCATTTTGACCAATGGACAGATCAACCAAAATGAAAATAAATAAGGAAACACAAGCTTTAAAAGACATATTAGACCAGATATACGTAATTGATATTTATAGGACATTCCATCCAAAAACAACAGAATACACTTTCTTCTCAAGTGCTCATGGAACATTCTCCAGATAGATCATATCTTGGGTCACAAATCAAGCCTCAGGAAATATAAGAAAATTGAAATCGTATCAAGTATCTTTTCTGACCACAACGCTTTGAGAGTAGATATCATTATAGAAAAACATCTGTAAAAAATACAAACACATGGAGGTTAAACAATACACTACTTAATAACCAAGAGATCACTGAAGAAATCAAAGAAGAAATAAAAAACTACCTAGAAACAAATGACAATGAAAACATGATGACCCAAAACCGATGGGATGCAACCAAAGCAGTTCTAAGAGGGAAGTTTATAGCAATACAATCCTACCTCAAGAAACAAGAAATATCTCAAAGAAACAACCTAACCTTACACCTAAAGCAATTAGAGAAAGAAGAACCAAAAAAAAAACAGAAATAAATGAAAAAGAAAAATAAGCAAACAATAGCAAAGATCAATAAAACTAAAGCCTGGTTCTTTGAGAAGATAAACAAAATTGATAAATCATTAGCCAGACTCATAAAGAAAAAAAAGGGATAAGACTCAAATCAATAGAATTAGAAGTAAAAAAGGAGAAGTAACAACTCACACTGCAGAAATACAAAGGATCATGAGAGACTACTACAAGCAACTATATGCCAATAAAATGGAGAACCTGGAAGAAATGGACAAATTCTTAGAAAAGTAAAAATTTCCAAGACTAAACCAGGAAGAAATAGAAAATATAAATAGACCAATTTCAAACACTGAAATTGAAACTGTGATTAAAAATTTTCCAGCAAACAAAAGCCCAGGACCAGATGGCTTAACAGGTGAATTCTATCAAACATTTAGAGAAGAGCTAACACCTATCCCTCTCAAACTCTTCCCAAATATAGCAGAGGGAGGAACAATCCCAAACTCATTCTATGAGGCCACAATCCGCCTGATACCAAAACCAGACAACGATGTCACAAAAAAAGAAAACTAGAGACTAATATCACTGATGAACACAGACACAAAAATCCTCAACAAAATACTAGCAAACAGAATCCAACAGCACATTAAAAGGATCATACACCACGATCAAGTGGGGTTTATCCAAGGAATGCAAGGTCTTCGATATATGCAAATCAATCAATGTGATACACCATATTAACCAACTGAAGGATAAAAACCATGTGATAATCTCTGTAGATGTAGAAAAAGCTTTTGAAAAAATTCAACACCAATTTATGATAAAAACTCTCCAGAAAGTGGGCATAGACGGAACCTACCTCAACATAATAAAGGCCATATATGACAAACCCACAGTCAACATCATTCTCAATGGTGAAACACTGAAACCATTTCCTCTAAGATCAGGAACAAGACAAGGTTGTCCCCTCTCACTGCTATTATTCAACATAGTTTTGGAAGTTTTAGCCACAGCAATCAGAGAAGAAAAAGAAATAAAAGGAATACAAATTGGAAAAGAAGAAGTAAAACCATCACTGTTTGCAGATGACATGATACTATACATACAGAACCCTAAAAATGCTACCAGAAAACTACTAGAGCTAATCAGTGAATTTGGTAAAGTTGCAAGATACAAAATTACTGCACAGAAATCTCTTGCTCTCCTATACACTGACAATGAAAAATCTGAAAGAGAATTAAGGAAACACTCCCATTTACCAGTGTAACAAAAAGAATAAAATATCTAGGAAAATACCTTCCTAAAGAGACAAAACACTTGTATGCAGAAAACTATAACACTCATGAAAGAAATTAAAGATGATACAAACACATGGAGAGATAGACCATGTTCTTGGATTGGAAGAATCAACATTGTGAAAATGACTATACTTACTACCCAAAGCAATCTACAGATTCAATGCAATCCCTATCAAACTACAAATGGCATTTTTCACAGAAGTAGAACAAACAATTTTACAATTTGTATGGAAACACCAAAGACCCTGAATAGCCAAAGCAATCTTGAGAAAGAAAAATTGAGCTGGAGGAATCAGGCTCCCTGATTTCAGACTATACTTCAAAGCTACAGTAATCAACACAATATGGTACTGGCACAAAAACAGAAATATAGATCAATGTAACAGGATAGAAAGTCCGGAGATAAAGCCACGCACATATGGTCACCTTATCTTTGACAAAGGAGGCAAGAATATGCAATGGAGAACAGACAGCCTCTTCAATAATTGGTTCTGGGAAAACTGGAGAGCTATATGTAAAGAATGAAATTAGAACACTTCCTAACACCATATACAAAAATAAACTCAACATGGATTAAATACCTAAATGGAAGGTCAGACACTATAAAACTCTTAGAGGAAAACGTATGAAGAACACTATGACATATATCACAGCAAGATCCTTTTTGATCCACCTCCTAGAGAAATGGAAAAAAAAAAAACAAAATTAGCAAATGGTACCTAATGAAACTTAGCTTCATTAAAGCTTTTGCACAGCAAAGGAAACCATAAACAAGACAAAAAGACAAGCCTAAGAATGGAAGAAAATATTTGCAAACAAAGCAACTGACAAAGGGTTAATCTCCAAAATATACAAGCAGCTTATGCAGCTCAAAATAAAAAAAAAAAAAGATGCAATCCAAAAATAGGCAGAAGACCTAAATAGACATTTCTCCAGAGAAGATATACAGATTGCCAACAAACAGATGAAAGTATGCTCAGCATCACTAATCATTAGAGAAATGCAAATCAAAACCACAATGATGTACCACCTCACATCGGTCAGAATGGCAATCATGAAAATATGTACAAACAGTAAATGCTGGAGAGGGTGTGGAGAAAAGGGAACCCTCCTGAACTGTTGGTGGGAATGTAAATTGATACAGCCACTATGGAGAACAGTATGGAGGTTCCTTAAAAAACTAAAAGTAGAACTACCATACGACCCAGCAATCCAACTACTGGGCACATACCCTGTGAAAACCATAATTCAAAAAGGACATGTACCAGAATGTTCATTTCAGCACTATTTACAATAGCCAGCACATGGAAGCAACCTAAGTGTCCATCGACAGATGAATGGATAAAGAAGATGTGGCACATATTACTCAGCCATAAAGAGAAACAAAACTGAGCTATTTGTAGTGAGGTGGATGGACCTAGAGTCTGTCATACAGAGTGAAGTAAGTCAGAAAGAGGAAAACAAATACCATATGATAACACATATATATGGAATCTAAGAAGAAAGAAACGGTTCTGAAGAACCTAGGGGCAGGACAGGAATAAAGAGGCAGGGGTAGATCATGGTCTTGAGGACACGGGGAGGGGGAAGCATAAGCTGGGACGAAGTGAGAGAGTAGCACTGACATATATACACTACCAAATGTAAAATAGATAGGTAGTGGGAAGCAGCTGCATAGCACAGGGAGATCAGCTCTGTGCTTTGTGACCACCTAGAGGCGTGGGATGGGGAGGGTGCGAGGGAGGCCCAAAAGGGAGGGGATATGGGATATATGTATACATATAACTGATTCACTTTGTTATACAGCAGAAACTAACACAACATTCTAAAGCAATTATACTCCAATAAAGATATCCAAAAAATAATTAAAAAGAAAAGGTTTGCCTTAAGTGTCTCGCTTTATGCAAATCAGATCGAAGATTAAATTCTAATGCAAAACACTTGCAAGTATTTATAGTAAAATTTCTATTTTCTTTTTCCTTAATTGTATATGTTAATCTATTTTCAGATTGGACCAGATGAAGTAAACTGAGTTACCAACCTGACTGAGGACCGTGTTTTTTCCTATGAAAGCCAGCCAACTAGATTTTGAAAAGACATTCTCTGTGGTTCATTATGGGGAGGGGCGGAATGATGTGTGGAACCTCTATTATCTGTTCTAGATTATGTCAAGGGTTAGAAATAGATTACTGTCACCTTAACTCTGACTATATAAGTTTTTTTGTTTGAACCACAACCCTAACATTATTGAAATGTGGCTTTTGTATTTCATTAAGAGCTAAGCAATTAGGTTTGCATTTTTGATGCACCATAATTGTAATAGTGTGACATTGTTCTAATGATAATGTTCACTGATCATTCATAATGCAACTACTCGCACCATGAATCAAGTATAAATCAACACCTTTTTTATTTTACTTGCAGTAAAGCACTTTCTTTTCAGATTGATAATTTGTACTCAGTTTGATCATCAGCTGTCAGAATTTTTTTGTTTAATTTCCATATGCTTTTCTTATCACAGATCTTTAAACCCTTATGAAAAGTGTTTTAGGAATAAACCAAATACCATGGCAGGAGAACAAGGCGAGGTTTTAGCATTATTAATAAAGAAGTCTATTTAATTGCTGAGTAAAAAATTTGACATTCCAGCATAGGACAGACTGCACATCAGTGAAATCCTTGGTTTTCCAGAGGGAATAGAGGTGCAATATATCCCCTTCTAATAGCATCAGAATAAGTAGACACATGGCTATTTGACCTCAATAACTATGAGGTTCTTTGTGGTCCAACCCACTCTCTGAATTCCGTGGCTGATATAGATACTGTCCCTAGAATCTATTCAGATACCTTTCCAAGTTTCTAAATTTCTAAAATAAAAGTATAACTGCTGTGGTTTTATATAGTGTCAACTGCTCTAAGCTAGAAGTATGATTTCCAGAATTTCTTGTCCTGTACGGTTCTGGGTTAAGATGCATCATAGGAGAAATTTGTGCAAGATTTGAGATGAGGAAGAAAATTAGCAGTCATTATGTTCTGAAGGTTAGGATAGCGTGACAGGTGCATATTGTCACTGACTTGCTATCTCGCCTGATTGAGGAGGGAAAGCACTTTGGCCTGGAGCTCTTCCAGGTTCTTTCTCACCACATTCAGCTTCTCTGAGTCCTACGTTAGGTGCATGTCCAGGTTAGTGGAAAAGGGTACCAGCTTCTTTGCCAAAACACCACATCACTGAGACTGGATACAGGCATGGGTTTTACTCTGTCCTCCCGATTTCCAGTTTGTTGTCACTCTCCTTTGCTTCATGCCTAGGTTTTCTTTCCACTGCCAACCATGCTGATCGACAGAAGCTTCAGGCCCAACAGCAGAAGCAACAAGAGCTTTCACAGACTTCTGTATCACCTTCCACAGTGTGTACTGTCTAATCTCTATATAGACTCTTTTTTCCACATAACTCCTAATGGTTCTGCTTCCCAGATCAAACCCTTACTGGTAGAATAAAAGAAGCTAAATTCTAGGCCAGTGATCCCCTTTCAGCTGATAATTGGAGAAGAAGCATGAGTTATGCATTCTTTTCTCCATGACTTTGCAGCATATGTTGACATGTTTCTATGAACAGAGAACTTTAATTTTTATCTGTGTGTACATGTATCCTTTTTAAAACACAGAAAGCAGTCTTACCATCCAGAATATTTATGGAAATGAAGCCCTAGAACCTTTGTTCATTATGGTTGGAGTCTATGTTGCCCTCAGACCATTGTCTTTGCTGTTCTAAATATCAAGAGCGCATACATTGCTGTGTAATGAGGGATCCTTTTCCTCTGCCAGTCTGTTCCCATTGTCACCAAACTAGGAAGAGAAGAGGGAAAAGCCCAGAACTTGGGTAATTATTAAGGGGTTTACCTCTTCATGGAAGCTGTCTTTCTTCTCTTGGCATCTTATTCTTTCTGGCTTTTCTATTCCCTAAGATTAGCAACCCTCTTGAGAAAATAGAGTTAATCTCCTCAAGAAACTTCCATCTCTCCTATGTTTACTCATTAAATTTGACTCTCCTGTTGACAATTTTGATTTAATTTCAAGTTTAATGTTATTTAAAAGCAGGTTCTATGATGGTAGGGAGACAGCCTGCTAGTGCTCAAGGAAGTTCTACAGAAATCTCATCTCATCCAACCTTGTGGATTTTTTGACCTAGAAGATGAATAAATCAGATTACGTTGCATGCTCTAGACTCTGTGTATGGAAGGGAAAATGGTGACCAGCATTCTCTGGGAAGGGTTTAAAACTAGAAGAGTCTCATCCAATGGGACTGGACCAATGCCAAAAGGATTATGGAAGGAAGCTAAGGCAGGTGGCTGGAAGGTGGCATCTTGTGCGTTCAGAACCAGACATCTCCAGTATTGTTTGCATTTCTCTCAGGAGTAATAAGATCTCCCAAAACACAGTAAGATGCCTCATATTTGGGAGTAAAAAATAAAGGCAAAAGGTGAAGAGTTTGATGATGATGATGTTTATTGTTCATTCATAATACAACTAGATCACCCACAGGCAGCTAGCCCTATGGGTATCTTGAGAGGAGATGTAGAACTCCAGTTAATCAGACTCTTATTAGGAGACAAGATTTCAGTTTCTGGAGGGAGGATAGGGAAAAGAAGGTAACAACTTCTTCTGAAAAACCAATTCAGAACCCAGTTACAGAGGAACCCTGTTATTTATGCATTTACTAAATGCTTATTGAGTGTACAGCATATTCTGTATCCTAGATGAGGCACTAGGGACGCAATAGTTTTCAAAACTGCATTTCCTGGAACTAGTGCTTTTGCATTAGTGGCATTCTTTGAAAAATAATTCTGTGAGTAAATATTTATTATTACTATCATTTTCTACAGAACTGTTGAGAGCATTTATACTGCTAACATACTTTTCCAAGAGAGGTATGTAGTAGGTTGCATTTTCCACACACAGCCTGTTTAATGGTGCATCCTTTAGGAAATGTTGGAGTCATGCATAAATACTATCCTTGCCTTAGAAGACCTCACAGTCTATTGACAGCTAATAGTGAGAAAAGTGATCAATGTAGGTAAATAGAACACTGGAGCGACAGAAATGGAAAGTAAAGAGAAGAAACTGTGCTGATGCTTCTCCATTTGCTCTTTTGGTTTCATTATTTACCCTTCTATGTCTGCTGTGTCCCAGGGAGGTGATGGCCGTGGACAGCATTATTTGGGCTCTCCTGCCCTCTATTTTCCAATTGGGATCAGTCAACAAAAGATCTCAGCAGAACATCAGAGGGCATGAAGATAGAAAGATTAGTATATTATTTCTGCCTCCACTTACCCCCTCCCTCTACCCAGGCAGGGGGATTTTGGCAGCAGCTGCTTTCTCCTGATGAAGGCCACAGAACATGTCAAGCAGCCTCCCAAATATGCCAGTATGTCTCAATTGATTCAGGATATGGATTCCTCTATTCATTCTGGTCTAGGGTGGTACCAACTTCCACTTGCTGTTAGTTCCTGTGTGCTTCACCATCTGCTGTTCATCCTTTAACCCTGCTCACACCTCTGTATAAAGTATTGTAATTAAATTATCTTTAATTAACTTCTGAATGAATCATCTATACTGTGTCAAGACTCTCAGTGAAAAAGGAACTAATATTTTTGAGCGTCTATTATGTCCCAAACATTTTAATACACGTTACTTTAGTTATCACAAATGCCCTCCACAGTATGAATTATCAGCTCCATTTTATAGAATAAAAAAATAAAAGAGAATCAAGACCCCCTCAAAATTAAGTAACTTGTTTAAGGTCACACTTCTAAAGTTAGCAGACCTGAGACTTGAGCCCAGCTGTTCAAAAGCCATATGCTTTTTATCACACTATATTATTAAGAAAAAAGGACCAATTATTGGAAATAGGTCAAAAGATCAAAAGAGATCAGCAATAAGATCTGCTTCATACTGAACTGACTAAATAATGAAGTGATTTGATTATGGAACTTCAGGATCAGGGCAACTGGATTGAGTGCAAAGAGAGGAGGACAACAGAGGCCAGGGACAAGGCAGCCTCTTTCAGAAGTGAATGTGGTTTTTTCTCCAATCATAAAGGTATGCAGACACAAGTACACTCAGTGTGTACGTTGTCATAAAGTCATAGCCTGCCACAATGAAGGAGGCTTGGATTCTTTTAGAGCTATGTGTATCTGGGAAAGTCTCTTAATTGCTCTCTATTCCTGCACCCTTAAAAAAATAAGATTAGGGGCTTCCCTGGTGGCGCAGTGGTTGAGAGTCCGCCTGCCAATGCAGGGGACATGGGTTCGAGCCCTGGTCTGGGAGGATCCCACATGCCGCGGAGCAGCTGGCCCCATGAGCCACAATTACTGAGCCTGCGTGTCTGGAGCCTGTGCTCCGCAACAAGAGAGGCCGCGATAGTGAGAGGCCCACGCACCGCGATGAGGAGTGGCCCCCACTTGCCGCAACTAGAGAAAGCCTTCACACAGAAACGAAGACCCAACACAGTCAAAAATAAATTAAAAAAATAAATAGAATTTAAAAAAAAAAAAAAAATAAGATTAGGCAAGCAATGTCACCTATAGTTAATAATACTGTATTATACACTTGAAATTTGCTAAGAGGGTGGATCCTAAGTGTTTTCACCGCAAAAAAAAGAAGAAAATGACAACTATGTGAGGTGATGTGTATGTTAACTAGCTTGATTGTGGTGATTACTTCACAGTGTATATGCATATCAAAACACCAAGTTGTACGCTTTAAATATATACAATTCTTATTTGTCAATTATACCTCAATAAAGCTGGGGGAAAATAAGATTAGGAACAACAACAACAAAAACTTACTTGTGTCTTTTTGTGCAGTGGGGGCCATAGATAAAGTATTGCTGTTTTTTCCAACTTTAGGGAACCATTAGTGGATTTAGGTCATTTGCTGCCTATTTAGATTAGAACCTCAAGCCCCACACAAATGTGATAAAGCTAGATGGCTAATAAAATATTTTTTATTTCTTAATATATTTCTTAGCATATAAAATCCCTTAGTGTTCTAACCCTCTATAAAAACCTACAGCATCTGAAAAAAACAATTAGGGCAGTTACACATCCAGACATCTGCAAAGAAAATTTTAACGTTATCAGATAAATGAAATTCAGAAACAAAGCACAAAAACATCAACTGACATTTGCAAGAATTTCGAAAGCTAGCAATTTATTTCTTTGTAGCTAAGTCTAGAATATGGGTTTCCTAAAAGGACTGTCCAGTCTCTGAAAGGGCTAAAGTGGGACACACAAAGGGCAGCTGGAAGACCTGATGACAAGACCTGATGACAATGGCTAACATAAAAAAACAAACGTAGCCCCAAACTATGCACTTTCTATAAACCCGAGAGAATGAAGACGAAAGGAGATTTAATCAATCTAAACAAAACTTTTTGCTCATTCTCACATCAGCTACTTGTTTTGCCTAAGTATGTTATTTTCCCCTTGATTTTGCTGGAAATATTTTTACCAAAAAGAACGGATCTCATTGTGGTGACAGAGTATTTCTTAACACAAAAGAAGTTTTTGCCTGCAGGGCCTATATCACATGGATCAAAGTTTTTTATTACAATACATACAGTTAGGACTATAGCTGTGATGTTTTTGTGTGATATCTAGATTTTGTAATGAAACACAGCAGAAAGAATGTGAACTTTAGGTAAAAAAATGCAATATTCCTGAAATCTGTGTAGGATCTTTCTAACTCCTGGTATTATGATTAATTTTCTCTGGGAGGCAGCTGCTGTTCAGAGACCTTCTTTTGATGGAGAATATCTGGTGATGCCAGTCAGAATAGCTGAAAAAATGATGATAGCTATATCCTTTCTAAACTGGGTTTGTCTGATGAATCATGAGAAATTTGAGAGCTACACATAACTGGGACCCAGAGTAGAATTTGTGTGTGTGTGTTATTTTTCCAACTTTTGAACTGATGTAAATTTGGGAGGCCAAACTTATTATTCTCCACAAGTGGAACAATGACCAATAAAATATTATGAAAAAAATGGGGTGTAGGGTCAGAAAATCTGGTGTGAAGCAAAGCTCTACTGTTTTTCTGACAGTGGATTTGGGGCAAGTTACTCTACTTCTTTGAGTAACAATATCCCTAACTGAGTGATGCCAATCATAATAACATCTGTTTCACAGGTAGTCATAAGAATCAACTAAAAGGATATACACGAAAGTGATTAGAGACATCTACTTCTTGGAGTCAGGCAGTCTATAGAATCTTACCAACTTTCTCCCTGAGAACGATTAAACAAAATGGATAAAATATTTTAAACTCAATCTTAAAATATATAGTAAAGGGCTAGTTATTAGAAATGGAATATCAGAAGTCAAAAAATCAGTAAAACTAGGAACTTAGAAGGATTAGCAAAAGACTGAATTTTAGTTCCATCCTGAAGACATTTTCCAAATCTGAATGAACTTAATATTGAGTTTTCATGGCCTCACAAAAGACACAAGACAAAGCCTAAAACCAGCTTCAGGTAGGAAATCTAACAGGGGGTCCCTCCTACCTTGGCATTAGGCTAGAACCTCCGAAAGCTAATCCTTGGTATAAGGGCATCTAGAAATGAACCTGCCTTTCTTCCCAGGAAACTATTTAGAGAAAATCCCTTTTCTGAATCCATGATTTGGGGAGTAAGGAAAACAGTATTTCCTCTGGAAACCTACAACTCTAAGTATATTTCACATAGATTTGTATACCAGATTTACGTTATTTTGCTGGTATGAAATGTAGAAGTTTTCACGTCAAAAATCCCTTAAGTTGGGCTTCCCTGGTAGTGCAGTGGTTGAGAGTCCGCCTGCCGATGCAGGGGACATGGGTTCGTGCCCCGGTCCGGGAAGATCCCACATGCTGTGAAGCAGCTGGGCCTGTGAGCCATGGCCGCTAAGCCTGCGTGTCCGGAGCCTGTGCTCCGCAACGGGAGAGGCCACAGCAGTGAGGGGCCCGCGTACCACAAAAAAAAAAAAAAAAAAATCACTTAAGTAGTAGTAATCCAGAGATGTAGTAGAACTAAATGGAAATCATTTCTGGAGAGACCAACCTTCAGTCTAGCTCTCAAAAGAAGGTAAGTTTAGAGTCAAAAATCATTAAATGGGTAGGTTAGGTGGACTCCATGATCAAAATCCAGCAGGCACAAAAAACCTGAGAGAGGCAGACTCACAAAAAGTTCAAATATTGAAATTATTACACAAAATATATAATAAGCATGTTGAATATGTCTAAAGGTAAAAGAGATTAAAATTAAGTAAAGAGTCTTCTGTTTCTATGATGGGGTAACTTGTATTTAACTCATCTTCTTGTCCAAAACAACCATTAAAGTTGAACAAAATACAGAAAACAACTACTTGGAAGCATAACAGAGCAAAGAAGAGAGCCAAGACTTGAAGGGATAAGATTCTGGAAAGAGAGAAAGTGCTCTGAGGTGAGTACTAGTCTCCACTCTTTTCTTCTCAGAACATTTGCCAATACACAACTAGTTTCATAGAAGCCAGACAGAAAGCAGTAATCTAAAGGGAGTTATACTGGGATGAAGATGCAAAAACTGGACCTTAAGCTAGAACTTGAGGGTCAAGATCCCAGAAAAAAAGGAACCACAAAGAAAGGACCCACCCATTTACTCATGCGATTTCCCCTTTAGACATTAATCAACTCCCATATCGAACATGCACAATGTAACACAGTGAACCAAGTAGTTCTTTCTAGTCCTCATTTGATGATAATTTTTATCATGAATGGGTACAGAATTTTTTCTATTTAGAAAATTGCATGTTTATTTTTTTCTTATTAAATCTCTTAATGTGGTACTTTTCATTGTTTCATTTTTCAAGTGTTAAAATAATCTTGCAATCCTATGCTATACCATATTTGATCATGTATAATTGTTTTTATATATTACTAGATTTGTTTTGCTTTTATTTTGTTAAAATTTTTTATGCCTATATTTATTAGTGAAATAGTGATTTTCACTACTTATAATGTCTTTGGTTTTATTATTACTGCTGTACTCATAAAAGGTGTCGGAAGGATTCCCTGCTGTTTTCTTTTCTGGAAGAACTTGCGTAGAGTCGGTATTATTTGTTCCTTAAATGTTTGATAGAGTTCACCAGTGAAATATTCTTTGTGGAGTCACTTTAACCACACTTCAATTGTTTTAAATAGATACAGGGCTATCCAGTATACCTACTTTCTTGAGTGAACCTGGGTAAGTTTGTATCTTTCAAGGAATTCCTCCATTTCATCTAAGTTATCAAATTTATGGAAATAATATTTTCATAATATTCCATTATTATCCCTTTGATCTGTAGGCTCTTTAATGGTGTCCTCCTTTCATTCTTTTTTTAATAGTATTTATATTTTAGAGCAACTTTAGCTTCACAATTGTCAAAATCAAAACCAAGACCAGCCTTGAAAATTTCCTGAGCAGACAAAACTACTTCAGTCATACAGATAAAGCTTAATTTAGCTTATTTTGCAAGACTAACTTTACCTGGGTATTTCTTGGTTATGCCTCTGGAAATCATAAGCAAAACTTGAACTGTTCCCAAGATGGATATGAGGTGATCATTGAAAATTCTACTATTATAGGCAATCACTGTAAAGAATAAACAGTCACTATTTTCTCACATATATGTTTCTTTATAACAATATACCCTGAGCCTCATGCCATGTTTTGGTTTGAGTGCTTTTAAAACTGCTTTTGTTTTTGTTTTTTATTTTGAATCAGTGTTTTTATTTCTGTTCTTTCTGAACTTTTGACAGTTCATGGAGTCAGAAACGGGATCCAAAGAAGACCCCCAGTGACTCTGAGGTTAGTAAGCAACCAGGTGCTGGTACCCACAGAGCCCACTGAGCTCACCGCTTTCTTATGGACCTTGGAATTTAAGGCAAGTCTCTCTTGGATCTGAGCTCCACTCTCTCTGCATACTGAGCTCTCCAACTTTATCGTGCACTTTTGCTTTCTGTTTGTGTTTGTTGAAGCTCCTTGGGAAGACATCCTTCTGTTTGTAAGTGGAAAAAAACATGATTCTCTGGGTTTTAGGCAGCAGTACTGAAGTTTTAGGCAGAGATTACTGGCTTCCTATAATTATTTGTTTTAGGGAATCTAAAGGCAGAGATGGGTTCCACCTGGTCTAAATCTCTTCCTCTTCCTTCCTTAAAAAAAACCCTGCCTACCCACAATAAGCCTGGATCTTGTGCCTTTTTAGAAAAATGGGTGAACTTTTGAATAATTTGAGATTATAGTGGCCACTTTGGGGAAACTTTAATTTAGATAAGTCTGCCTTAAGGGGCACCCTTAAAAGTGAGAATTCCAAACCTCTCAGACAATGAAATGCATTCTTTGACTGGTATATAGACGCTTCTACAGGACAAAATGACTCCAAAAACAGCTCTAAAAAGATATTTATGGAAGCCAATAAAAAATATTTAATACGGGCATACTTCATTTTATTGTGCTTCACTTTATTGCACTTCGCAGATATTGCGTTTTGTACAAATTGAAGGTTTGTGGAAACCCTGCACTGAACATATCTATAGGTGCTTTTTTTTTTTCCAGATGCATTTGTTTGCTTCACGTCTCTGTCACGTTTTGGTAATTCTCATAATACTTCAAACTCTCCACCAGCAAAATGATTATAACATGCTAAAGGTTCAGATGATGGTTAGCATTGTTTAGCAATAAAATATTTTTAAATTAAGGTATGTACATCGTGCTTTTAGACATAATGCTGTTGCATGCTTAATAGACCTATGGTAAAGTGTAAACATAACTTTTAGGTGCACCGGAAATGCAAAAAATTCATGTGACGTGCTTTATTGTGATAGTCACTTTATTGTGGTGGTGGGGAACAAAATCCATAGTATTTCTGAGGTACGCCCATAAAAGACTGGACATCTGAGTTAACCTTGACTTAGTCCATCTGTGAGAAACACAATTTGGATCTAACTATTCTTTTCATTTTGTACTTGAGACATGGCTAAAATTTTCAAAACAAAAGCTGTAAGATCTCTATTTTTATCTATCTGTATGTTTATGTATCTCTATGTGTATGTTATAGATATGTGGTATTTTTCTACCTGCAGATGGTATTACCAAAATTTATATGTAAAGAGCTCTATTTAATTGACTTAAAGAAAATTAAGAGTTTATATAAATCAAGTATACTGTCAGAAACATGGAAACTAACCCAAATGTTTTACAAGTTCACACGATCTGGGATAATCTTTGATAAATAAGTGTTGGTTTAAGTTTGCTGGCTTAATAAATACAGGCATGCCTTCAAAATTTTTCAACAAGGAATATAACTTTAGGTAATGGTTAACCGTTTAATGTCTAATCCAAGAATAATTGCTAAAAACAAGTAATTTAAATAAATGTAAATAAGATCAAAGTTTAACTGAGTTAAACTAAATAATGGATATTCATTGAATATCTAGATCATTTCTCGAAGATAAACATTAAGTGCTAAACATAATTTTATCTGTTTTTGGCTTTTTAAGTTTTTATAGTGACAAAAGACATCTGTGTCTATTAATAAACATGTTTTGTGCCACATTGAAAAATTTACTATGTGGGAGGAATACAAGTCTCTTAAGTAAATTCCCTAGTCTTGGGAAAGAAACATCCACTGGGGAAATCCCATGTTGGCCATCAACCTCTATGTGGGGAGGGATGCCATGTAAGTTAGATGCTTGTGGACCACTGCATGGGTATGGGGACACCCTGAAAATGCTGGCTGCTTTAATGCTCTTGTTTGAGGAACTGTGCATAGTGCACTGTGGCAAAGAAGTAAAACAAAGGGACACCGATGCCCACCTAGAGGCTGAAACTCATGTTGGAAAGTTGGAAGAAGTGCTGAGATTAGAGAAGGACATGCAGTTGTCCATGACTCTCCCAGCTTTGGAGCTGGCAGACAAGGTTGGAAAGCAGGATAATAAACTGGAAATCTTGGTGTGCCATTTTGTAAAGTTAGGAGGCACAAGATACTGTGGATTAAGATCCAGGTGCTTGTTACAAAGCCTGATAAGGACACTAAGAAATGGAATCTCTGATAAGCATGAAGAAGAGGATATTGTGGTGATTGATAAAGGAAATGGACAAACCACCGCATACCATCTGACCTATAATACAAAGGAAATTTTTAAATAGCAATTACCCCCAAACACCTGGGAGAAAACTTACATTCTTTGTCTATCCCTTGAAATTCTAAATCATGTCTTTGAAATGTAAATACCCCAGGAAGTAACCAAAACATTGTCACAGAACTGAAGGAAAAAAAAAAAAAAAGTGGGAGGGGGGAGGTTTTTAAAAAAATACAGACTGCTATAGACGATCCTTTGCCATAATTTATTTGTAAAGGATTGAAGGAGTTTTATACAACTACTAGAGGACTTCCCTTGTGGTGCAGTGGTTAAGAATCCACCTGCCTATGCAGGGTACATGGGTTCAAGCCCTGGTTTGGGAAGATCCCACATGCCACAGAGCAACTAAGCCCTGCGAGCCACAACTACTGAGCCCTCATGTGCCACAACTACTGAAGCCCGCACGCCTAGAGCCTGTGCTCCACAACAAGAGAAGCCACCACAATGAGAAGGCTGCGCACTGCAACGAAGAGTAGACCCCACTCGCTGCAACTAGAGAAAGACTTCGCACAGCAAAGAAGACCCAATGCAGCCAAAAATAAACATAAATTAATTAATTTAAAAAAATTATTAAAAACTACTAGAAATAAGGGTAAAAGAAAATGAATATATATGAAGAGAAATATGTGTGTTTTGGGGGGGGAAAAGGTATGAGAAATGGAGATACATTTTTGTTGAGGGATAAGAAAATCATTTTGTCCTAAAAAATAAGTGTTCCAGAAAAAAATAGGAAAAAACCTAAACAGATATAGAAAGCTGTAGAAGGTTTGTGGTAAAGGAATCTTGTGAATGGTATTTTATGTATGATCAAGCTGACTTGATCTATTTGGACTGGATCTATTTAACTTTTTAAAAAGGGAATATTAATACCATAAGTATACTGGTGCAAAATTAGAATTTGGTTGTCTGTCAAAAGGACAAAGTTTTATTAGAATATTGGTCTGCTCTTAATAAGAAATTGTAAACAAAGGTTTTTCTTTATCTTCAATGCAATCTGCCTATAAAACAAAGAATCTGTGTTTTGTCTTTATCAGGTCTTTGACTGCTTTAAAAAAATGTGGCTCTTCTCTACTAAAAGAGCTAAGTTTTTTACAACTCTGTGACTTTTTGTGTATGTTAAATTTCATGGGAAACACTGCCAAATAAGAAGTCATGCTAAACTTTCTTTAGGGTATATGTTTATGAAATTCCTAAAAATCTGGTATGTCCTGCTATAATATTTTCAGTCACAATTCTAGCTATTATCTTTATTATTTACCACAAAAATAACCAAATTTACTTGTCAATTACATTTTTTTTTTGTTATGTGAACTCTCACCAGATCTTTAACTATGGCCATTTTTAAAGTTTTTGTCATTTGCAGACAGTTACTGTTTCACACTGATGCCTTTGCAAAAGTGTTCCTACAAAAGTGCTTCATCTTCAAAGAGATTCATGGAAAAGACCCTGACAAGTACTCTAGAATGCAGGTTTCTGATAACTTTAAGATCATAACACTCAACTGGATAAGAATTTCTAAAACTCTGATGGAAAACTGATGAATTTATAAAACTGCTAACAAAAGATCAAGAGCAAGAAGAATTAATTACAGGGGACTAAATGAACTAATGGAGATGATTATAATTTTATGACTTCATTTAAAACGTTGCTGGTTCTTTAATGTTTTGTCTCTAGATTTAAAGGACCCTTTTCTCCTCTCCTTAAACACTAACTAAACTTCTTATTTTTCATGGCAATATCTGTATTTGTCTAAGTTCAATAAAAATCTGTTTTCTTTGTTAATAGGATACAACTCGAAAAGTCTATGGCTTGACCTCTTAGCCTAAAGAGACTTTTAAAGGTCTAATATGAAATTCCCTATGCAAAGTTCCAGCAAATAAGATTTAAAAGAGTCTACATTGTCTATCACTATTCTTGCTATTCTTGCACTCACGTAAATAATCAGCCCAAGTTTATTAAAACTAAAGAATTTGCAGGGCTTCCCTGGTGGCGCAGTGGTTGAGATGCAGGGGACATGGGTTCGTGCCCTGGTCAGAGAAGATCACACATGACGCAGAGCGGCCGGGCCCGTGAGCCATGGCCCCTGAGCCTGTGCGTCCAAAGCCTGTGCTCCGCAACGGGAGAGGCCACAACAGTGAGAGGCCCGTGTACCGCAAAAAAAAAAAAAAAAAAAAAAAAAAAAAAAAAAAAAAAAAAAGAATTTGCATTGAATTAGTCTTTTTTTTTTTTAATACAGCAGGTCCTTATTAGTCATCAATTTTACACACATCAGTGTATACATGTCAATCCCAATCGCCCAATTCATCCCACCACCACCACTACGCCCCCGCCACTTTCCCCCCTTGGTGTCCATACGTTTGTTCTCTACATCTGTGTCTCTATTTCTGCCCTGCAAACCGGTTCATCTGTACCATTTTTCTAGGTTCCACACATATGCGCTAACATACGATATTTGCAAACAAATTAGTGTTTGATAAAAAATGGAGATTAGAGAAAAAAATGTTTCAATAATATGCTTTTGTGGGTATCATATTCTAGTGTTGTTAATTGTCTTTGATGTCTTGTTTTCTACCTGTAAACTGGATTGGATCCTGAATTCTTCTCGTTTCCTCCAGTATTTGCCTAGAATTCTCCAAACTAACATTTCCAATTTCCCCCCACCATTTTGACTTGGAATCACTACGAAACTAAAACTGTCCCTTTCCCGAAGCCATATAAACTAAAGCTGAACAACTTGATATAAACTTTAGAGAAATCACCATAACAGCTCATGTTATGTGGACACGTGGACAATCTTTATGCCTGTGGCTATGTGGCCACTCAGAAAAATTACCCAAGACATTCACACTGCGAACCAGGAAAATCTGATACCACTGCTTTGCACCACCTCCTGAAATAAAACACCCTCAATATCCATCCTGTCTTAAGCAATCATGAGGATATGTGTTTGCTAACACATTATGTTGTGCTAATGTTAAATATTTTTTAAAAAATCAAAACCCTTATTTAATTGGTTAACTTTTGGTTCCTGGAAATCTTCATTCTGAGGAATTTTTCAATCTTTGGCTATTGTTCTCCTCAGCATTGTCTACTCTTGAGGGTTTTAAATGCCTGTTGGGAGCCATTCGCATGCCAAGTGATATGCATCAGGATCAGACAACAGGATGAAATCAACAACAACTACGTAAATGATGAAGCTAATGACTCCATGGCTCTCTAGCCTAATGACTCAACTAATGGAAAAAGTGAATATGTGATTCTTTGGCCTGATTCAATGAACAATGGTAACTGAGAATGATACTATACTGGTTGGTTATTCTCCGCCTGCTGAGAGAGTATCAGAGGGGAATCATTAAAATAAAAAACGAACAAACAAAAACAAGTAGAGATCAGCCCTGAAAACTCCCTGAGCAGACAAAATTACTTCAGTCATACAGATAAAGCTTTTAACTTATTTTGCAAGACTAACTTGACCTGAGTCATTTCTTGGTTATGCCTCTGGAAAGCGTAAGCAAAGCTTGAACTGTTTCCCAAGGTCAATATGAGGTAACCACTGAAAATTCTACTGTTATAGCCAATCACTGTAAAGAATACACAGTCACTGTTTTCTCACATATATACTTCTTTATAACAATATACCCTGGGCCTCATTCCATATTTTGGTTTGAGTGCTTCCAGTTTGCAAATTGTCTTTTTGGTGTGTATACAATAAATTTTACTGATTACTACATCAGTGATTTGTTGGTTTTACTTCTGTTATTTCTGAACTTTTGACACAGAAAAGCTGAGCAGAAGGAACAAAGGTTTCCCATATACTCTGTGCCCTGACAAATACACAGCTTCCCCATTATCAACATCCCCTACCAGAGTGGTACATTTGCTACAACTGATGAACCTACACTGACTCATCATTATTACCCAGAGTCCATAGTTTACATTAAGAGGCATTCTTTGTACATTTTCTACTTGGACAAATTTATAATGACGTGTTCACCACTGTAGTGTAATACAAAATATTTTCACTGTCCTAAAAATCCTCTGTGGTCTGCCTATTCATTCCTCTCTCCCTCCTAGGCCCTGGCCACTGCTGATGTATTATTTTCTAATATAAACATTTAACTATAAATTTTCTCCAGATACTTCTTTAGCTCTATTCTCCAAATATTGATATGCTATATTTTTATCTTCATTGCATTCCAAATATTTTCTAAATTCCCTTGCAATTTTGTTTTTAATTCAAGGCATGGGTTAGTTAAAACTGTATTGCTCATGTGTGTGTTATCAACTCTTTGGACATTTTCCAAATATCTTTTCTGTAATCAATTTCTAATTTAATTCTGTTGTAATCAGAGAGCATATGTTGTATGCATGATTTCTATTCTTTGAAAATTATTAAGATTTGCTTTCTGGCCCAGAATATGGTCTTTCCTGGTGAATATTCCATGTACACTTACAAAGTACACGAAGTCAGCTCTTGTTGGATGGAATGTTCTTTAAGCATCTATTATGTCAAGTTGGTTGATAATGTCTCTCCAGTCTTCTCCATCCCTGATTTTGTTTATTTGTTCTATACGTTATTAAAAGGAGTGTTGAAGTCTCCAGCCATAATTGTGAATTTGTCTATTTCTCCTTTAAATTCTGTTTTTCTTTTGTGCATTTTGAATCTCTGTTTTTATATGCATACACATTTAGGAATTATATATGTCTTCTGGTGGAATTGAAACTACTATTATCATGTGATATCCTCTGCATCCCTGGTAATATTTACTTCTCTAAAGTGTACTTTCTCTGATATTAATTGACACTAAGTGTCTTTAATTCATGTTTTCACATAACTTCACTTTTTCATCCCTTATGTCTCTATATTTAAAATACATCTCTTGGAGACTACATGTAGTTTGGTCTTGCTTTTATTCTTATCCAACCTGTTATACTCCATATTTCAAATGAGAGTGTTTAGTCATTTACACTTATTTATTGATAATTCTATCACATTACTACATTACTACTTACTACATTACTAATTGTCATACATTTTACTTCTTCTAAATATATAATTGCCAAAATACGTTACTATGTATAGTCAATTATTCTTTATCAAAACTAAATATACAGAGACTATTAAATTCACCTTCACTTTTAGTATTTGTGGCACTCTTCATTTCTTTGTGTATATCCATTTAATTTCATCTGGTATTTATAAAACTTGTTCCTGAAGAATTTTCTTCAGTATTTCTTGATGGCTGGTAATGAATTCTTCCATCTTCTGTTTCTCTGAAAAAGTCTTTATTTTGCCTTCATTTGTGAAAGATATGCTCCCTAAATGTTTAATTCTGAATTGACAGTTTTTGTTTATAAATTTTGGCACATTAAAGATATAAGTCCATTTTCTTATGTTTTGTGAAGAATTCTGAGAAGTGTGCCATAATTCTTACCTTTTCTCCTCTATATGCGTTTTTCTTTTTATCTGGTTGCTTTCAAGTATTTTTCTACTTCTGATTTTCAGCCATTTGAGTATGATATGCCTGAATGTGTGTGTGTTTCATCTTTTTCATTTCTTGGAAATCTCTAGATTTCTTGTATATGTAAGATTCTTTCATTTTATTAATATTTAAAAACGAATTGGTCATTATATCTTATTTTTTTCTGTCCTATTCTCTATTCTTGTTCTGCAACTCCAATTACTCATAGATTAGACTGCTTGACATTGTACCACAGCTACTTCTCTGTTAGAGTTTAGATAATTTTTATTGATGCACCTTCAAGTTCAATAACTCTTTAATCAGATATATCTGGTCTTCTGCACACTAAAAAAATTATTTATCTCTGATATTATTTTTCTAGTTCTAGATTTTCATTGATTTTTTAAAAATGGTTTTTATCTCTCTGCTGAACTCCTCTATCTTTCAATGTATGTTGTCTACCGCTTCCTCTGGTTTCCTTAATGCATTAATTGTAGTGCTTTAAAAGTCCCTGTCTCCTAGATACAATATCAGGATCATTTCTAAGTTTTTTTTTATTGCTTTATCTCCTAACAATGTATTTTATTTTCTGCCTGCTCTTTTGTATGTTTCATAGGTTTATATTATGTTTCATATTGTGTATATAAGAACATTAGAGCCTGAGGTAAAGGGTACTTACATCCAGAAATGGACCATTAGTATTTTTTTGCAGGGGATATAGTGAGAAGTTGAGCTGGGTTGGGGTTTTGTCACCCCTATCATAACCTTCTGCTCATGACAGTAGTGGTTTGCTGTAACTTGCTTTACAGTGTGATCTGTGGTACCAAAGGGTTTCTGTTCCATCTCAGCTCTCAGCAGTCCTTCTTTGGATTCACCACAGTGGGGCCTCTGTCCACACATTCTTGACCCATCCACAGCAGTGGACTGCTGTGATTTTTTATTTAGTGATAAGCTCACAGTGACAGTGTTCTCTGTTCTCCTGGTTCAACTTCTGTCTTCAGCAGGCTCTGTGCCGCTAGGCCTCTTGAGGCTTTTTTACAGTGTCCTTGCTTCTCCTCCCCATGCCTGCCTACCTCTGCCTTGTGTCTATGGTGGGTCTTGCACAGGAGGACATTTCTTGACCTTCCCTGGTAGAAGCAGATCTCAGCTTTGTAACAGCTTGGATCCTGAGCTCAATAAGGTTTCCTGCTCCTCAATCAGGAATAGAGTATTTTTCCTTGTACTCTTTACCTAGAAATAATCAGTCATTGTTACCTGATGGTGGGAAGGTCTTCTGTCCCTATCCCAGAGGCAGACATGTCTTGCTTCTATCCTATTCCAGAAGCAGGAGATCATTGTGCTAGTCTTCCAGTGGCAGCCAGTTACCTCCTACTGAGCTTCATCACACTCTCTGAACCTAGTCCCAAATATTTCTCATGAGCACCCCGGAAAAGAATTTATAGGGGAACCGAACTTACTCCTGGGGCTGCCAGTGACACTAAACTGCCATGCTTGCCAATACTCAGTTTTTAAGAGTTAATTAATACGTCAGTGAATTTTTGCAACTCTTCTTTTATGGACTTTACTTCTTCCTCACATAATCTGCCAAAGGCAAAAAAGTACATGGGTCCTGTATCTTCTCAGAGGGCTTACTGCCCTTTGAAATTCAGTTTACCTTGTTATTTTATTCTCTGATAGACTTAGGAAATGTTGTAATTTACTGTATTATCCAACTTTTCCTAGTCGTTAGGGTGGACGCAACATTTTCTTTTGGCTATCTATAGCCTAAGCAGAAGTGGAACCCATCCGTGTGTTTCATATTGCTTTCGTATATGATGTATCCTTCAGGCCTTCCTTTGAAGTACAGTTCTCCAAAGAGTATTCTTACATTACATAATATATCCCCTAGAGCATGCCATCTTCTCTGAGCCTGATTATGCCTTTGTCCACCATCTTCCATGGCAATTCTACCATTTCCACCTCAGTTAGTATGGGACATCACTTTTCTCATGCTTCTAGAAGCCATGCTAGCAATGTGTCTATACCATCTCCAGCATGCTTGCCAGGCTGTTAAGTATTCTATCCCAGGAAAGTACTGGAAGACTACTAGACTCTCCCTTCTCCAACTTATGTTTCACTTCTCTTTGATCAAGTACCCTCAGAATCCTACCGAAATCCCACAGTTGCTTTGGAGTACAGTCCCTTTCCTCCCTTATCAGACCCAGCACATCTCCAGCTAAGTTATATTCCAATTTTAATCTTCATTATAGTCCTAGTGTCTTGGAGGGGAGAAAGAGACAGATTCGGAAGAGATCACATGGGGGAAAGGCCTATGCAGAATTTTCCAGCAATTAGAAAAAAATAGTCTTTAATGTGGAGTACTGGGCCATCTCTTCAGGCTCATTAGTTTCAGGGAAATTTGGGGATTCGAGACTGTCAGGAACTTCATCCAAAGTATCCTTATAGCATGTGTTAGAGTTATATTCGTTCGTATCCTGGACCCTAATGTTAGCACTGCAGACCTCGTTTGTTGGGACTTTCACTTTTTTGGAATGTTTCTCCACTTAGGATTAATTCCTAGACCTGGTCATCAACTCCCTCTGCCCTACCACTTCTTTCACATTTAGCTTTTGATTACTAATTATTTATATTCAACCTTTTATTGTTTTTCCAAAATATCAATATAGCTTAGCAATAGCCAGTCCCTTGTCCTGCCAGTGACTATTTATCCCAATATTTCTTATTTACCTGATGTATCACAACAGTTAATGCATTCCCTTCCACTGGTATACCATTCTAGTTGACTACTGGTGAAAATTTTAACATAATTGGACTACTACCTTGTGCCAGAGGTCATCTTTAATCTACCTACCAAAGTGATGATTTCCTCATTGCTCACCAAACAGTTGGTATCTAGCTCCAAAATCTCATCCTATCTTCTGCTCCTGCAAAATGTTCTTTACATCAATTATCACATGTTGGTTCTCTGGTAAGCATGCAGGAAGTTTATTTGGGGATCCTTTTGTCATCAGTACTGAGGAAGCGAAGGGAAAGCAGCAAGACTGGGAGGAGATGAGCTGTGACATAGTCTCTACAAAAGACTCAGCCAACCCTGTGTATGTGAGGGGAGTGGAGTGGGGGGTTTGAAGATAGAATGACCTTTCAGAGTTCTCCATACACACTTATATAGATCATTGGATCTGGATCTCCTTGGGAAAGTGATATAACCTCGGCCATGGTGACTCTCTTCAACTAAGACAATCTCCTAAGAGGATTGGTAGGTGAAGAGGCCAGGCTGGTAGCAATCCTAGCAGCTGTGGTTAATATAGCCTACATTTCTGAAGGGGGGGTCTTAGAGGTACATCAAGTTTGAGAAATGTGAAGAAACCATACCAAGACAATCACAGCCAAACTGCTAAAAAGTAAAGATAAAAAGAATATCTCCAAATCATCAAGAGAAAAAGGGACATCAAATAGCAACAGTAAGTTATACAGCTAGTTTTTAGTAATGTAAATCAGAAGTTAATTAAATGTTACCTTTAAAACAAAAGAGAAAAATAGCTGACAACCAGAAATGTTGTTCCCATGTAAGAAGGCAACATAAAGATGTTTGAAGATAATAATCAAAAAACAGGTTTTTTGTTTGTGGGTTTTGCCAGAAGAATTGCACTAACAGAAATACTAAAGGTGGCTGAACTCGTGGACAGGGGTTACTTAGACATTTAAAGAACTATTGGACATAGAGTGCCAACTGAAGTTGGTACCTGGATTCCCAATTCATCTCTGTGATCCTTCTTGCCCCTCCATTAGAGTGGGATTTTGTGAGAGTCAGCTAATAAAGGAATCCTGGCTACATCTAGCTCATAGTGGGTTCACTGTGTCTCTAGACCCACCCAGTGATTATTGCCCAGTCCCCAAGCAATCCTTGGCTTGGAAGACCAAATGGAAACCTCAGATACTGGACCTCTTCCCAGCCAAAAGAGTAATAAAAAACAACACTGCATCCTGGGAGGGAGATTAAGTGATGGCAGATATCGGTGCCATCATTAAAGAACAACATGTTGCAGGGGCAGTGGTCCCTATCATATATTAATTTAATTATACCATCACTTATTACATTATTGTATACGAACTGTCCCTGGAAGTGTGTGCCCTTGGATGATGCAGCATCCTGCAATTGAAGCAAACCCTAAAGAAATTCAAAGCTGGCAGCTCTTCCCTGAAAGCCGGGGCAACGAGTCCTGTCTCAATGGGGGATCTGAAGAGCACATTTCCATGTTGACCACAGCAAATAATGTAAAGTAAGATTAATGAGGCAATTTAAACTTGAAAAGAAATGAAGTTCTTCTAAATGCATTATGTAATTTTCCTCAAATCATCTTTTTTTTTCTACCCCAGACTTGATTGTGTCATCACAGACTGTGACAAGTAAGATGAGAGCCACGAGGCTTACCCTGACTGGACTTGTCCAATAGTCCAGCTTTGACTTTTCCCCTCAAATATGTCAGTGCAGACACCTCACCTAAAATAGCAGTTTAAATGCAAAAACTGACTTCCATAGAGGAATGGAGACTCTCTTTTAATTAATCACCAAATACTTATTGAACTAGGTGTCAAGAAATGAAAATAACTAGGGAAGCCTAATAGCCTCTAGACTTAATGTCTTTTGTGTACATTGTTCAGTATTTCATGGAGTTAGTTACCACATTTCTCACCAGTTTCTTCCTAAATGTATTACTGGTTTTTTCCCCATGGAAACATACTTTTAATTACATAATGGAAGTCAGTAGAAAATAGGATTTACATGACAAATATTTCCATTCAGTCACCTTTGCTATAAGTCAAGGGATTTATTGCTGATAAAATAATTTTTCACGCAATCACCAAATTGAGTATGCAATCTGGTTTATATACTGTGTGGCATGTGAAATAAAAGATGGATAAGCTGTAAACTCTTTATAAGAACCTCTATTCTATTAGGAGAGGTGAAAGATGGACATAAATAAACAAAATATAAAACAATATGTATGAGGTGCCAGATGACAAGGAAAGTAATGTTAAGAATTCAGAAGAAAGTAATTCTACCTCTGCTTGGTATGAGATCTCTGGAAATGGCAGGATAGAAAACATTCTTAGCAGAAACAACAGCATTATAACCAAGACATGAAAGAAAAAGAAAAAGAAAAATCTTTAGGGAAATGGTTACTAGTTCAGGTCGGCTGAAGCATAGGTTATTTGCAGGAGAATGGATAAATTAAAGTTTAGAAAGGTGTTTTGAATCTCATGAAGGTCTGAATGCTGACCAAAGGACTTAGGATTTAATTAACTAGACAATGGGAATACTCCCATGGTTGTTAAGAAGGGAATGTGTATAGGTTCAGAACCAGGGAATGTGTATAGGTTCAGAACCAGGCTTTTAGAAAACTAATTTGATCGCTTGGAGCAATCTGGATTGAATTGAAGATTCTAGACGTTTGAGAGCTTTAATTAGTTCTCAAAAAAAAAAAAAAGGAATATTTAAATAGTTCAAGTAAAAAGTAATGAGGGCCTAAATTATTTTTGCACAATATTGCAATTATTTATCTACTCTTCTATTACATCTTATTTAAATTTTTGAATCTAAACTTCTAATATAGTGCTAACCTTGTTTGCTTTTTAAGAAATATATAGTAAGTCTATATAGAATAAATATAGAATAAATGAGTCTATGATAAGTAGGAAATACAATGCAAAAGACAGTTTGAAATCAATGGAATCTTCTGAATCATCTGATATGGAAACTGGAACAGAGAGATTTCAAAGAACTTGCACATGAGTGGATGAAAGAATGGTGGTAATGATTATAGAAAAAAAAAAAGCTCAATTGGAAGAGCAGGTTTGAGGCACAATATGGTAAGTTTGGGGCAAGATGAGGGACATTCTCACTTGAGCCAGGAGGGAGTGCTACTTTTGACCACTTTCTCACAAAATGGCACACAGAGAGGTAGGCACTGGCCTTTTCCTCACAGAACACAGCATTGCTTCAGGGCAGTGAATACTGGATGGAAGTTAGCATCATTTTGACTTTTTAGCTGCCTGCTCTTTTGAAATGTTTTGGGGGTGTAGCACTCCGTGGAGGTTAGTGTTTTCTCAGATAAACAGCAGGAGCATGTGTGACCAAACCCTAGAGAATAGTTCAAGATTTGGCAAAAGGAGTAAATGTCCAGCCACCAGAGGGGACTCCCAGGAACAACCTGATGGGAAGCAACAGCCTCTAGAAGCTGTAGTCACATTGTTGGACACAGGTGGGATTCATGGGGAACTTGCCCAGAAGATTTTGGGGTGGGTGGAGTGTACATTGCAGGAACCTGAGGATTGTCAATAATGTCGGTGGGTTATTGATCTCACAGAATTAGTGGGCTTTACTGTTAACAGAGTTGCATAATAGTCACAGGCTGTGGACACTACAGACAAGCCACACTCCTCTTCCATAGGAATTGCCCCCTGCTACCCATTTGCTTCCAAGAATCGTTTCTATATACATTTAGCATGTCTTGTCAATGGACAGAAATCATTACAGAACCAAGTTTTAAAGCATTTATGGTTGGTTTTGAATTTGGAAAAAATGTGCACATATCCCCAGAAAAGCTAGGCACAGGTTTTCATCCAGAATGAATAATTATGCGTAGAACTGATTACTTAAATACACAGTTCATGATTATGAATGAAATTACCTGCTTTACACTGCAAATACCTTGCTCTGCATGGATTAAGCAAAGTAAAACTTGATTGCAGATGCTGAAAATTTTAGGTCTTGAGATTTTTCAGTTGCTCTGAAAATATATCACTTACCTCTTATAATATTCCCCTTATAGAAGTAATTTACAAGTTGAAATTGAAATATTGGTTATACTGGATTTCACAGTGGAGTAAAATTCCAGGAGCTGGGCCACAGGAAAGTAAGTGGACTGTTTTTTCTGTTTTTTATATCATCTAGTTCAGATACTTTTCCCAAGATACAGAGGCACAGGCCAAGTAGATCTCTACCTACTGGTTTAATCTGGGGGATTCCTGCAAAGCCCCAAACTCCTTAGTTTCTCCTATAAGCCTGTGTAGATGCCTAAATCCTAAATCCTACCTTCATTAACTTTACTGGTTTAGGTTTTTTTTTTACTTATTAAAATGCATGTTCCTAAGGAAAATAATCTGTGAAAGTGTGATCCCTCAAAGTAATGTAGTATGAACCAGCTTGTCAGCTCTATTCCAAAGTGACAGCTGGGGAAGAACAGGTTTATTTTCTGATGTTGTTTGGGCAACGTCATTTTTCAAATCTTTTCCCACTAACCAGGTTAGGACCCTCTGTGGACGCAAGGGCTTTGGTTTTGGCTTTTATCAGATAATTTTATGTGGACTCACTTCCCATTTTTGAGGAATTTATTTACTTTTCTTGGATTTCATTGAGAGTTTTGTAGAAAACCAGCTTTGTAAGTATGTAATGCTTAAATGCTGAAATTGTGATCCCAGATCAAAAACAATTTAAAGACACCAGACTCAGAAGCACTTTGAAATGTAGGCACAACACAGCTCATTTCCCTTGGTTTATTACTTTCCTTTATGTTAATAAATCATAGCACTATTTTAAATTAAATTTTATATTTACTAAAGTAATACATATTTAAAGTAACAAAGTATTGAAAACTAAAGTCACTTTGAAAGTTACTATAAGGGAAAGCAATAGTGCTTTGCTCTCCAAGGCCTCTGACTTCTTTTTCCCTATCTTAAAGGGAAAGCATTAGATATAATGTTAGTTGTAAATTTTTCACAGACATCCTTGATCAAGTTGAGAAACTGCCCTTCTTTTCCTGGTTTGCTGAGACTTATTACCATAAATGTATCTTGAACTTTCTCAAATCATGCTCTGTATCAATTAATTGTGCATTTTCTGTTTTAGCCTACTGATATGGTGAATTAAGTAACATTAAATTATTTAAGTTAATAAAATTAAATACTAGTGGATTGATTTTATGGATTTATGAATGTTCAACATACTTTTCATTCCTAGGATAAACCCCCACTTGGTCATGATATATTATCCTACTTTACATTACTGGTATTGATTTGCTTACTATCATAGTTCTTTGGATTTCTTTGAACCTATTACTTCATTCTCCCATAGCTTCTTATAGGTCAGTACACTCTTCCACATGATGAGAAGTATCTGATACTCTGTCAGTTCAATTCTCCTCGGCATCCTCATTCAATCTGGACAATTGTTCTCTAGGCTTGCTGTTCTCTAAATCATCATTCTGAGAATGTCTTTCTTCTCTCAACTTTTATCCTCTGTTCTCTGTATTCATGCTCTCTTTTTTTGGTTGTTTTTTAATTACTTATACATTAATTTTTGTGGAGAATATCTTTCAGTACTCTCCTTTGAAAAGTAGTTTTTGAGACACTTTTGGTCTTGGAATGACTTTACCTTCAAAAAGGATTGCTAGTTTGGTTGGCATAAAAATTTACATTTTAAACATTCTCCAATTAGAATGTTACATTTTGTTTTCCATTTTGCTGTGAAAAAGTCCAGAAAAATGATGCTTCTTGACCCTTGGTAAGTAACATTGTTAATTTTTCTTTCAAAGAACGTCTAGGATCTTTTCCTTATCCTTGACATTCTAAAATTCCATAAAGATGCCTCCTGTGTGATCTTTTGGAAAGTAGTTGTATGATTCGTTGGTCAGCCTCTTCAATTTTGAATTCTGGGAAATTCCTTTAGTTCTGGAAATTTCTCTTCTGTAATTTAGCTTTTTGTGTGTGCTAACTACTGACTTGTGAATTTGGAGTTAAATTTTTAGAGGAGAAAATAATGGCAATATTGATACATTTATAATTCTAAAACCAGAAGTCTGCTATTTTTCTCAGTCTATAATTTTAGTTTAACAAACATTAATTGAACATTCATTATATGCCAGGCGCTGTGCTAGAGAAAAAGAACCCAAAGATAGATTAATCCCAGACACTGTTCTTTAATTGTTTTTGATCTACTCAGTAAAAGATATAGACATGAAATCTGATAATAGCATTCTAATGTAGTAAGTGCCGGTAGGTGGGATAAATAGGAGGATAGGGTGTGTGGAGGAGGGACACACCTCTAGGGAGTTCAGGGAAGATTCCCTGGAGGAAACATGTAAGTTAAAATTTAAAGACGCATGTACGAATTAATCAAATTAACGTGTAGGTGAAGGACATTCCTGGCAGAGAGAGTGACTCATTTACTAACTTATTCAATAAGCATTTAAATCTTATTCCAAACATAATTCTAGACATGGGGATGAATAACACATAGTATAATCAAAGTCATGAAATCACAAAATAATATGTTTTGTGTCTGTGTGTACTTGTGGGCAACTAGAAGAGTTTCAGAAGAGTTACTGTAGTGTAATACATGAGAGATGTGGCAGAAAAGAAGTCTGGGAACAGGTACTTTCTTGAAGTGTATGGTATGGCATGGTAAGTAGCTTGAATTTTTTTTTTTTTCAGGTTTTTGAGTGTCATTGTCGGATTTTTTCCCTGGTTTTGTTTTTATAATATAATCATTTTATATGTCTTTCTTATATTTGCCATTTTTAGCTTACCAACTAGATATCATTTACAGGCTAGAAATTATGGATCTAACCCTTTTCTTTCCAAAATAGGATGATATCACCTATGTTGTCTTTGCTTTAAAGCAGACACTTATCTATATCTATATATCCGTATCTATCTAAATTCCCTCCTCACCTTTTTTCTCTACCTCCACTCGCAACCAACTCTCACATTTTCTTCCACTAAAATAAGTTGACATGTCTAAACATACTGATGTGTATTTTTCTGTAACTTTATCTATGTTGAAATAATCATGTGTAGACATTCATCTACCTTTTTTCTATTTCTACATTCATTTATAAATCTATCTATTCATTATCTGTTTCAAGTCTGCCGGGTCATTTAAAAAAATTAGGTCCTACTGTACCATTTCTCAGCTAGGCCTCACAGAAATCCTTTCACGTTAACTCATATAGCTTTAATTAATTATTCTTAATGGCTACAAAGTACTCATGTCATTGTACCATAATTTATTCAACCATTCTCCTACTGATGGTTATTATCTTTGTTTCCAGTTTTATGTCACAATAACAATGCTGAAATAAACATCCTTGTACATATATCTTGGCACACTGTTGTTTTAATTTTATGAGATAGGTTCCAGATGCAGAATTACTGAGTTGAAAGGTATGTGTATTTTCAAATTTAACAGATTTTGTTGCTAAATTGCTTCCTCCAAAGACTGTGTCCTATGTACACCAGCAAATTAAGAGAAGGTTGTTTTCCCCATATCCCTCCAAACAATAGATATCATTGCTCTGTTTAATTTGTGCCAATTGGACTATAAACAATATTTCATTGTTACCATACTTTTCATTTCTCTGGCTACTGTTAGGTTTGGGGATATATTCATTGGTCGTTTGGATTTGCACTTCTGGGACTTTTGCTTATTGTTAATTAGCTTTTTCATATGAATTTGTACATGGTCCTCATTTTAAATATTAATATTTTGTTTGCCATCTATAACTCAAATGTGTACAATTTAACAAGTGGCTTTTGTTATACTGGTTTTTAATATAAAAGTTTATAATTTTGTAGAATGATATTACTATTTTTATAGTCTTTGTTGTTTCTGGATTTCCCATCTTGATCATGAAGTTCTTCCCCACTCCTTTATTATGTGTATATCTCTTATAGTTTGTACTAAGTTGTCTTTTCCTTTAAAGTTTTCAATCCATCTGAACTTTTCTTTTATTTATGATGTGAGATAGGAATCCAACTTTCTTTTCTTTCAAATGCAGAACAAGTGTGTGAGCACTACTGAAATAAAATACCATCCTTGTAATATATTAAATTTTCATATGATCTGTAGTCTGAGTCTGAATTTTCCATTTCCAATGATTTCTATTTCTATGTGAATATCTCTCTCTCTTTTTTTTTTTTTTTTTTTTTTGGTACGCGGGCGTCTCACTGTTGCGGCCTCTCCCGTTGCGGAGCACAGGCTCCGGACGCGCAGGCTCAGCGGCCATGGCTCACAGGCCCAGCCGCTCCATCGCATGTGGGATCCTCCCGGACCAGGGCACGAACCTGTGTCCCCTGCATCGGCAGGCGGACTCTCAACCACTGCGCCACCAGGGAAGCCCTGAATATCTCATTTTTACACTACAGGATATTAATAATGTTTTTAATATTTATTAAGGTAAAGTCCTTTTCACTATTCTTGCATTTGTTTTTATCGGCTATTTTCAGAAATTATTATTTCTTATCCATTTAAGATATCTGTCAATTCTCAAAAATAATTTTAAACTGTAATCCCTACAAACACTTTAATTGGAGTTGAAATATATTTATTAATATTGAGTAAGTTGACATTTTTATTCTAATAATTCTTTCTGAGAACATGGTATGTTATTTCCATATTTTTCTGATTTTAAAAATTATTTCCTCTTTTAGATGAGAAAAACTAAACTCAATAATCTCTTATCAATTTCTTTCCCCAACAAGTGAAAACAAACATGAAGGGAAAATTTAAATCCTTTGTAGGGACGTTGGTTTCCAAAAGAAATCCTGATACTTTGTCCTCAAAATCATATTTCCCTTGAATTTTTTAGGGTCAGACTGCTCAAGTTATTGAGTATATCTTTGAAATATGTTATCTGAGTAAGCCACTTCAAATTATACAAACTCTGTTTACTAGTATTATCAGTGCAATAAAGAAATATTTTTGATTTTATTAACTCAAGAACTCAAATCTTTCCCCTGCTAGAGCAAGGAAAATTGTGTAGAAAAGAAGCCTTTGACTTACAGTCCACTTCCTCATATGGCATAATGAAAAGACAGACTCACTGTAGCTGTGATTTCATCATATTCAATGTGTTTACTATTTCAGAGAAATGTGCTCTCCTATACTGTAGACATCATACATATGTGGACATTTAAATTTAAAAGAATTAAAGGTAAATAAAATTAGAATTCCTCAGTTGCACGAGCCACATTTCAAGTGCTCAACAGCAATATATGTCTAGGAGATACCATGTTTGACAGACCAAATAAAAAATATTTTTCATCACTGCATAAAGTTCTTTTGGTCAATGTTATTCTAGAATAACGAATTAAGAATATTATTGATCACCATATATTCTCTTTGAAGGAATAATGCTTGGATTGATTTTCATAGACAGCTTCTTTGTCTGTGTCGCATGTTTTCCTTGCTACACAATGCCAATGCTCTTTTCCCATGTTCCAAAGGTACCTCTTCCAGTCTACATCACACCTCACGAGATAATCATTAACTACTTCAAAACAAACACTCTCTTCTGCAACCCTCTGAGTCTGGTGAAAAATAGAACAAAGCGCGTGTTCTTCTTACAGGCTCTATATCAGTGCTCAAAGCTGATATCCCACACATTAGTAAACATTTCCTTGCATACATACATACACACACACCATAGACATGTGCACTCTACACATATACCTCAATACATACACAGTTTAATCTCCTTTTTCTTACATGCTTATGATATCATTGGCATCCAATAGTACAATTTTATAGATAAATTTTACCAGCAACTTATTCTTATTTTTCTGGCATACTATTTGTCATTAATTTGCAGTTGGTTTTACAACCTTCTCAACAATAGTGTAAAGGTCATTTGCATTTCCTTTCACTCTGAGGAATGTAATTTTAATATTGTTTATGTCCTTTGTGCTCTTCAATGGTAAAATATGATCAACTTTATACGAAAAATACTTTTTATATTATATTTATAGAAAATCTTGTCATTACTTAAGAATTAAGAGAAAAGTCCAATGACTTTATGTTTATGTTACCATTTGTTAAATTTTATTAACAGCTAAATCATTGTGGACCAAGAAAATTATTCAATGGCCCAACAAAATCAAATTTTTAAATAATTCTGTACTTTATAATTCTATTTTTATTTGGCTGATTTTGTGTAATCATTACAATTAAAGATTCAATTTATAAAAATATACATTCACATTCCATACTACCACTGGCATCCCATTTATTATTTCTCTCAATACTAACAAGAATATTCAGGTGGCCAGTGTTTTGTGTTCCTTCCTCTATCAAGCTTTTACACTTCAATAAACAATTTTTGGAGCTACTGATTCACTGTTGTCAATAGAGATGTCATAAATACAGTAAAAGTGTAAATTTGATATATATATAGTATAAATAACATATATGCTATACATAAATTGAATATGCATATTATGAATACATAAGATGTGAAATTATGTTAGCCGTGATAAATTACACCCTCTTAAAAATTTGCACAGAAGGTGAAAATTAAATAAAACAAGATTTCTGTAAAGATCACAATCTCACATTTTTGTTTTGAAATATATATTGAAATTATTTTTCCATAACTCGCCTATCTTACATGGATCACTTGTTACACCACAGGACTTTGAGAATATTATTGGGGTAAGCAAGCAGGCTGTCAGTGACTCTAATCTATGTATACTTTTGGGGAGAGACTTTAATTTTTCAGTTTTTACTCCTCAGGAAGTTGTACATAGGGATCAAGTTTGGGAAGCCAATGACGCAGATGATATCTATGTGGAGTAGTGGTGGAATGTAGAATGAAATCCACAACATCCACTTAGAGAATTGAAGTGGTAGGTGACTCAGAAGTGAGACAAAGTTTACTAACGTTTTAACAAAGTCCACTCAGAGATGAAGGCAGATTTTTGGGAACAGAAATACATCTATGAATGTGTGAGGGCACATAACTGTATGGGGTGACAGAGGGCTACCCCCTAGAGAGTATTTACTCTCTCCAAGACAGAAGGAACTTGTCAGGGTCACACAAAGCTCCAGGTGTAAACTCCATAAAGTGCTGAGCCCCTATCCCAACCAACACTTACCCACCAACAACAGAGGTTAATAAATGCAGATCAGTTATTTCTTATCTGCTTACCATAATTAAAGGGAATATAATTACAGTGTATTCACCCAACTAACATACACAGGAATACTTCATTTACTTGGCACTCTCACTGAGGGAAACGATTTTATGTAAAGAGAATTTACATGTAACTCTCTCAAGTACAAAATCCTTTTAAAAATTGAAATGTCTTTTAAAAAATCTCTCTAAAGTTTATTCTAAGAAAAAACAAACAGAGATGAACAATACAATAACTGAAATGAAAAATACACTAGAAGGAATCAATAGCAGAATAACTGAGGCAGAAGAACAGATAAGTGACCTGGAAGACAGAATGGTGGAATTCACTGCTGCAGAACAGAATAAAGAAAAATATGAAAAGAAACGAAGGCAGCCTAAGAAGCCTCTGGGACAACATTAAACACAACAATATTCGCATGACAGGGGTCCCAGAAGGAGAAGAGAGAAAGGACCCGAGAAAATATTTGAACAGATTGTAGTCGAAAACTTCCCTAACATGAGAAAGAAAACAGCCACCCAAGTCCAGGAAGTGCAGAGAGTCCCAGGCAGGATAAACAGAAGGAGAAAGATGCTGAGACACACAGTAATCAAACTGACAAAAATTACAGACAAAGAAAAACTATTAAAAGCAACGAGGGAAAAACGACGAATAACATACAAGGGAACTCCCATAAGGTTAACAGCTGATTTCTCAGCAGAAACTCTGCAAACCAGAAGGGAGTGACATGATGCATTTAAAGTGATGAGAGGGAAGAACCTACAACCAAGATTAATCTACCCAGCAAGGATCTCATTCAAATTCTATGGAGAAGTCAACAGCTTTACAGAAAAGCAAAAGCTAAGAGAATTCAGCACCACCAAACCAGCTCTACAACAAATACTAAAGGAACTTCTTTAAGTGGGAAACACAAGAGAAGAAAAGGACCTACAAAAACAAATGCAAAACAATTGAGAAAATTATCATAGGAACATACATATCGATAATTACCTTAAACGTGAATGGATTAAATGCTCCAACCAAAAGACAGGCTTGCTGAATGGATACAAAAATAAGACCCAAATATATGTTGTCTACAAGAGACCCACTTCAGACCTAGGGACACATATAGATTGAAAGTGAGGGGACGGAAAAAGATATTCCATGCAAATGCAAATCAAAAGAAACCTGGAGTAGCAATATTCATACCAGATAAAATAGACTTTAGGGCTTCCCTGGTGGCGCAGTGGTTGAGAGTTCACCTGCTGATGCAGGGGACACGGGTTTGTACCCCGGTCCGGGAAGATCCCACATGCTGCGGAGCGGCTAGGCCCGTGAGCCATGGCCGCTGAGCCTGCACGTCCGGAGCCTGTGCTCCGCAATGGGAGAGGCCACCACAGTGAGAGGTCCATGTACCGCCAAAAAAAAAAAAAAAAAAAAAAGACTTTAAAATAATGTTACCAGAGACAAGGAAGGACACTACATAATGATCAAGGGATCAATCCAAGAAGAAAATATAACAATTATAAATATATATGCACTCAACATAGGAGCACCTCAATACATAAGGCAACTGCTAACAGCTATAAAAAAGGAAATCGACAGTAACACAATAATAGTGGGGGACTTTAATACCTCACTTACACCAATGGACAGATCATCCAGACAGATAGGTAACATCTTGGGTCACAAATCAAGCCTCAGTAAATTTAAGGATATTGAATTATATCAAGCATCTTTTCTGACCACAAAGCTATGAGATTAGAAAAAATTACAGGGAAAAAAAACGTAAACACAAGGAGGCTAAACAATATGTTACTAAATAACCAAGACATCACTGCAGAAGTCAAAGAGGAAACCAAAAAATACCTAGAGACAAATGACAACAAAAACCTATGGGATGCAGCAAAAGCAGTTCTAAGAGGGAAGTTTATAGCAATACAATCCTACCTCAAGAAACAAGAAAACATCTCAAATAATCAATCTAACCTTACACCTAAAGGAACTAGAGAAAGAGGAACAAACAAAATCCAAAGTTAGTCTAAGGAAAGAAATCATAAAGATCAGAGCAGAAATAAAGAAATGGAAACAAAGAAAACAATAGCAAAGATCAATAAAATTAAAGCTGGATCTTTGAGAAGATAAACAAAACTCATAAAACTTTATCCAGACTCATCAAGAAAAAGAGGGAGAGGACTCAAATCAATAAAATTAGAAATGAAAAAGGAGAAGTTACAATGGACAACGCAGAAATACAAATCATCATGAGAGACTACTACAAGCAACTCTATGCCAATAACATGGACAACCTAGAAGAAGCGAACAAATTCTTAGAAAGGTATAACCTTCCAAGTCTGAATCAGGAAGAAATATAAAATATGAACAGACCAATCACAAGCAATGAAATTGAACCTGTGATTAAAAATCTTCCAACAAACAAAAGTCCAGAACCAGATGGCTTCACAGGTGAATTTTATCAAACATTTAGATAAGAGCTAACACACATCCTTCTCTAACTCTTCCAAAAAATTGCAGAGGAAGGAACACTCCCAAACTCTATGAGGCCACCATCTCTACGAGGGCACCATCACCCTGATACCAAAATCAGACAAAGATACTAAAAAAGAAAAATACAGACCAATATCACTGATGAATATAGATGCAAAAATCCTCAAAAAAATACTAGCAAACAGAATCCAACAACACATTAAAAGGATCATCACCAAGATCAAGTGGGATTTATCCCAGGCTACAAGGATTCTTCAATATATGCAAATCAATCAATGTCATACACCGTATTAACAAATTAAGGAATAAAAACCATATGATGATCGCAATAGATGCAGAAAAAGTTTTTGACAAAATTCAACACACATTTATGATAAAAACTCTCCAGAAGGTGGGCATAGAGGGAACCTACCTCAACATAATAAAAACCATATACAACAAACCCACTGCAAACATTGTTCTCAATGGTGAAAAACTAAAAGCAGTCCCTCTAAGGTAAGGAACAAAACAATGAAAAAAAAAGAAGACAATGATGTCCACTCTCACCACTATTATTCAACATAGTTTTGGAAGTCCTAGCCACGGCAATCAGAGAAGAAAAAGAAATAAAAGGAATACAAATTGGAAAAGAAGAAGTAAAACTGACACTGCTTGCAGATGACATGATACTATACATAGAGAATCCTAAAGATGGCACCAGAAAACTGCTAGAGCTAATCAATGAATTTGGTAAAGTTGCAGGATACAAAATTAATGCACAGAAATCTCTTGCATTCCTATACACTAACAATGAAAGATCAGAAAGAGAAATTAAGGAAACAATCACATTCACCACCGCAACAAAAAGAATAAAATACCTAGGAATAAACTTACCTAAGGAGGTAAAAGACCTGTACTCAGAAAATTATAAGGCACTGATGAAAGAAATCAAAGATGACACAAACAGATGGAGAGATATATCATGTTCTTGGATTGTAAGAATCAATTTGTGAAAATGACTATACTACCCAAAGCAATCTACAGATTCAATGCAATCCCTGTCAAATTATCAATGGCATTTTTTACAGAACTAGAACAAAAAATCTTAACATTTGTATGGAGACACAAAAGACCCCGAATAGCCAAAACAATCTTGAGGGAAAAAAACGGAGCTGGAGGAATCAGACTCCCTGACTTCAGACTATATTACAAAGCTACATTAATCAAGACAATATGGTACTGGCACAAAAACAGAAATATCGATCAGTGGAACAGGATAGAAAGCCCAGAGATAAACCCACACACATATGGTCAACTAATCTATGACAAAGGAGGCAAGGATATACAATGGAGAAAAGACAGCCTCTTCAATAAGTGGTACTGGGAAAACTGGACAGCTACATGGAAAAGAATGAAGTTAGAACACTCCCTAACATCATACACAAAAATAAACTCAAAATGGATTAAAGACCTACATTTAAGATGGGACACTAAAAAACTCATAGAGGAAAACACAGGGAGAACACTCTTTGACAGAAATCACAGCAAGATCTTTTATGACCTACCTCCTAGTGTAATGGAAATAAAAACAAAAATAAATGGGAGCTAATGAAACTTAAAAGCTTTTGCACGCAAAGGAAACTATAAACAAGCCAAAAAGACAACACTCAGAATGGGAGAAAATATTTGCAAATGAATCAACAGACAAAGGATTAATCTCCAAAATATATAAATAGCTCATGCAACTCAATGTTAAAAAAACAAACAATCCAATCCAAAAATGAGCAGACGACCTAAATAGACATTTCTAAAAAGAAGATATACAGATGGCCAAGAGGCACATGAAAAGCTGCTCACCATCACTAATCATTATATAAATGCAAATCAAAACTGCAGTGAAGTATCACCTCGCACAGGTCAGAATGGGAATCATCAGAAAATCTACAAACAACAAATGCTGGAGAGGGTGTGGAGAAAAGGGAACCCTCTTGCACTGTTGTTGGGAATGTAAATTGATACGGCCACTATGGAGAACAGTATGGAGGTTCCTTAAAAAACTAAAAATAGAATTACCATATGACCCAGCGATCCCACTATTGGACATATACAATGAGAAAACCATAATTCAAAAAGAGTCATGTACCACAATGTTCATTCCAGCACTATTTAGAATAGCCAGGACATGGAAGCAACCTAAGTGTCCATCAACAGATGAATGGATAAAGAAGATGTGGCACATATATACAATGGGATATTACTCAGCCATAAAAAGAAACAAAACTGAGTTATTTGTAGTGAGGTGGATGGACCTAGAGTCTGTCATACAGAGTGAAGTAAGTCAGAAAGAGGAAAACAAATACCATATGATAACACATATATATTGAATCTAAAAAAACTAAAACTGATTCTGTTGAACCTAGGGGCAGGACAGGTATAAAGACGCAGATGTAGAGAATGGACTTGAGGACATGGGGAGGGGGAAGGGTAAGCTAGGACGAAGTGAGAGAGTAGCATTGACATATATACACTACATGTAAAACAGATAGCTAGTGAGAAGCAGTTGCATAGCACAGGGAGATCAGCTCGTTGCTTTGTGACCACCTAGAGGGATGGGATAGGGAGGGTGGGAGGGAGATGCAAGAGGGAGGGGATATGGGGATATATGTATACATATAGACAATTCACTTTGTTATACAGCAGAAACTCACACAACATTTTAAAGCAATTATACTCCAATAAAGATGTTAAATTAAAAAACAAAATGTGGCACACTTATACAATGGAATATTACTCAGTCATGGAAAAGAACGAAATTGGGTCATTTGTAGACACGTGGATGGACCTAGAGACTGTCATACAGAGTGAAGTAAGCTAGAAAGAGAAAAATGAATATTGTATATACAACACATATATGTGGAATATAGAAAAATGATACAGATGAACCGGTTTGCAAGACAGAAATAGAGACACAGATATAGAGAACAAAACATATGGACACGAAGGGAGGAAAGTGGGGGCCAGGGGTGGTGTTGTTGGGATGAATTGGGAGATTGTGATTAACATATATACACTAATATGTATAAAACAGCTAACTACTAAGAACCTGCTGTATAAAAAAATGAAATTAAAGAAAAAAAAACACGTATAACCCCAGACTAACCATGAGAAGGACATCAGACAAATACCAGTTGAGACTCACTCTACAAAATATTTGACCAGTGCTCTGCAAACTGTCAAGGCCGTCATATATAAGGAATGTGTGACAAACTGCCACAGCCACTAGAGGCCAAAGAGCCATGACCCCAAAATGTAATGTGAGGTGCTGGATGGGATTCTGCAACAGGAAATGGACAGTGGGTAAAAACTGAAAAGATGGGAATCAGGTATGAACTTTCAATAATGTATCCGTATTGATTCACTAACTTTTATAAACATACCATAGTAATGTAAAGTGTCTGTAACAGGGGAAACTGAGTATGGGTATATGAGAACTCTCTGTACTATCGTCACATTTTTTCTGTAAATCTAAAGTTTTTAAAAAATAAAATTAAAAGAAAAATAAAGGTTATTCTACACCCCCTCACTTTCTAAAACAGAATGTACTGAATAGATTCCCCCCCACCGTCAGTGACACTACCTGAAGAACATCAATGATTTTGCTGTGCTCTATAAACTGATGCCTTTATAGGCTCTTGATGCATATGAGATTTCTTTCCTCTTCACAAAATGGCCTCAAGCAGTTCTGATTCTGCTTTTAAGTTTCTCTGGTTCCTCCCCTGTGGATAGCCTGTTTTCAGTTGAGACTTCTTACCAGAGTGCCTGCTGAAAGCACTGTCTTCCCACCCTTCTTTCTTTTCCTTTCCTTCCCTTCCACCATCTCTTCCAAATTAATGTTTCTAATTTGTTTAAGGCTGGAAGACAAGTATTCATATATACAATAGCAATGAATGTTTTGTAAGATTCCGTCAATGTCCTACTGATGGTCAGTGGCTTTTCTAGGGAGTAAAGTAGCAGGTTTAGGGAGCTGGTTCTGTGATACTCTGTCTCCTGGCATTTTTTTCTCTTTTCTTTCTGTGTTCTAAGCTGTGCTTTACAGGACTGAGGAAACCCAACACTTGACTTCTGGTTAGGTGCCATAGTTTGTAGTTTATGAAAAGCAATTAAAAAAATATCTGTATCCCTTTATAAAATTTCAAATATAAAATGAAAAATCAGCACTAACAGAAAATGCACATAAGCACATGCTCTTAACCACATGATTTCTCCAATTATAAATTTCCTTGGCATTTGTTTCAGTTCATGTTTCCTATTATTGGCGTCAGATCCATTTCACTTAGGAATGCTAGGTGAGCAAAATTCTATAGTATAAAACTCTTTCCTCCTGTGTTTTTATTCATGACACACAGTATTTTTTAAGTCTGAGGAATCACTGCAGCAAGTTGTAAATGATGTATGGAGTGACAAGTCTTTTTCTACTGCATGAAAAGAGAAACTGTGATGAGTAATGACTGCTGAGATGCACTGTTTCTTGTAATATTTAGTTTATACAAAGCTTTGGAAACCCAGCAGGCTCCAAACCTTCTGCACAGTAAGACAAAACCCAGACCAAAATGCATTTAATGTGTTCATTTCTTTTTTCTTTCTTTTCAATACATTTCCAGTTGAGCAATCAGTTTCATGCCCCAGGGTGCACTGCATGCCTACAGCCCTAACTATGCAAAGTGCTGGGATTAGGATTGGATCAGGAGGTAGAAATAGGAATTGCAGCCTTCTGGCCTCTCTCAGCAAAACCCTACCATCAGCAAGGGAAATTCACCCACAAGGAAATTCTGTGTGTGTGTTAGGGATGGAGGGAGGGTGCCCATACTCTTATGCTCTTTGCTCTTAAGTGGAAAAAACATGTAGTTGGTCTCAGTCACTAAGCCAACCTCATCCTGGGTGTTCAGTCTTCTGCTGGGCAGAGAGGAAGTGCTTATATCCTGGACCAATGGGCTGTTCACCAAGACAGCATCCCTTCTGGGGCATGCTTGGAAGAGGACAGGGATGATATCAAACACAGAGAAAGCCTTGATAATACACATATCTAGAGGGAGGCTCTCCTGAGAGTGAGTAAATGGAAGTTAACTTTCTACTTTTTCACTGACTTCAAACTGCCAAGGACATTATTTTAACTTAGAAGTACTCACACATGCGTCTGCATTACAGTTCCTTTGTAGGAAAACTTTGGTATGAAATTTCCTGAGATACAGTTGGTGAAAAATGTCTTTTTCCTTTACTTGGAACTGTGAATCCAAGTGACCCCTTCTTGTAAAGTGGAACAAATACAGAAACACCAACAACTCACATATGATCTACCACCACCTCAGGTCAGCATCTCACAGCTTGAGTAGCTTGACTTGGAACTAAATGTTCTTTTCCTGCAATATTTGCTTATTAGCAGTTCACACTACTTTTTGGAGAGAGGATGTGTTTGGAGTTAGTGGAAGAAAGGATAAAGTTGATGTGCATGACCATTGTAGAATATTTGGTCCTGTCCAAAATGTCCACAAGACATTTGGCCCATGCCAAAAGGCCCTTGAAATTTGATCCATGCCAAAATGTCTATGAGCGTATTTAGTCCGTGCAAAATGGTTTTTGACAGGACCAAATAAATATCAAGGATCTTTTGGTGTGGACCAAGCATCTCCATCAATGTTTTGAATAGGATCAAATATGATCAAATATCAAAAATGTTTTGGACTAAATTTCTTTTGATAATTTGGACCAGGCCAAATATCAAGGACCTTTTGGCATGGGCCAAATGTCTTATGGATGTTTTGGACAAAACAAAATGTCTGCTAACCACACATGACATGTTCCCATTAGATGGATAGAAGCATTAAATGGATAAGTTAGTTTTGGGGTTCTTTGAAATTCACTGTAAGTCTTCTATAGCTCTACCTCGTTTTCCTCCCATTCATCCATGACAGACCCATATGCAGCAGCACAATTTAAGAACAAGTGAGCAGCCCTTGATATCTTTTTATCTGTTGCTCAGAGATGTGCTCAGAGATGGGCTCTGCATAGATGAAATTGTTCTGAAGAGTATTAATGATCATCAAGGATATATGTGGTCATTAGGGGATAAGTGATGGACATTGGATTTCATGGCCCAGGCAACTGGAGTTAAGGTATATCTATGTGGGTGTGAATTGTGTGAATTACTGGTCTGGACTAGGACCCAGGACACCTAATCTAGCCTCTAAACACATATGAATCCAGCTTATCTTCAGCCTTTTCAGCCCTTACTTCCAGATATAAGAATTAAAGACATATTTCTATGTTCATTAACTAATTAAAATTATTCCTAAGAATACTTCACTTGCATAATAGTTTTGAATTTGAAAACAAATACCTCAAAGGTATTTGTCCCTGCCATCCACTTAAGCTGCCAGCAGGTGAATGATGATACCTGGGTTATGGTATCAGCTCTATATTGGAATTAATTTTAAAAATTAGATTCATAATTTTCTCTGTATAGTTATACTTTTCAGTAAAAATTAAATATCTACATTTAAGCATCTAAAAATAATAAAGTATATATATATATAAATGGGAAATTTTAAAAGGATTTTAAAAAGTAAAAATACATGAGGCTTTTAAATTGAAATTTATATCATAATCATATTCATGTCATCTTATAACAATTTCTCCTTTTTTCTCCATTATATTAAGCCCTCTAATGTTTCAAGTTTGAAAGATACTAAAATTCAAGCTAAAATAACTTTTATATTTCTCTCTTTAATAGAACGGCTGTAGGTATTTTCTGATAATTCCATGAAAATTTCAGGTTGACATCCTGGCATTACCAATCAGCCCTCTGAATGATCAGATTTCTGGTAACTTGCCCTTCCACAATTAGATTAAATTAAAATTTAAAGTTTTAGGAAAGAGATCAAGATGGAGGAGTAGGAGGATGTAGAGCTCACCTCCCCCCATAAACACATCAAAAATACATCTATACGTGGAACAGTTCTCACAGAAAACCAACTGAAAACTATCAGAAAGATCTTTTATACAACCAAAGTTATAAGAAAGATTCCACGTAACCAGGTAGGACAAAAAACGAACAAAGTCATCAGGACATGACTGGCAACCCTGGGAAGTAGCTGTGAAAGAGGGAAGGTCCACATGGGTGGCTCCTTATCCTGCGAAACCCCCTTGCCTTCTGGGAGGTCTACCAGGACAGACAGAGGGACTGGTGCGGTCTGAACTCTGCTCGTGAGGAGTGTGCACATGCTGGCTTCCTAGCAATCAGGGCAGAGGGAGACCAGCACTGATGTTTGCCACCTTGCAGTGCTTCCCAGACCAAACATGCCCTGAGCAGGGCTGCCAGTATGTGCAGCAGGTAGCGCTGAAACTTGGGCTTCAGGGGACGGACCCTGGAAGAGGACTCCGTCTAGCTGTGTGAGACATCTCAGAGGTCTTGGAATGTAGTGAGGGCCTAACCTCAGAGCCCACTGTTAGTGCACATAGGGTGGTGTGTGGGCCCCCTGTAGGAGCCCCACTGTCAGCATGCTCACGTGTGGGCATGGTTCCAGCAGCAGTGAGTTGTGTAAGGGTGCACAAGGCATGTGGGGGCAAGGCTGACATCAGAGCCCATTGTCAGCACTCCCACAGCTGTGGCGGGTTTGGGAGCAGCAGACTTTGTTGGCAAGCAAACCATGTGGCAGGCAGCATCACAGAATTGCATATCTCCAACACAGAGCCCCTGGAAAGGAGTATGCAGTGGTTCCTTTCCCAGCAGGAGCACTCAAGTTCCATCTCACAATGCAGCTTGGAGTGGGATCTGGGGCAGAGAGGCCCTAGGAAAGCCCTACCATAGAGACAGGCTAAGTCTCAGATGGCAGCACAACCACCTCAATTCCTGTAGCCATAACGCCCTGGTCCCCAGCAACAGCCTAGTACTAGGTCTGGGATGAACGCAATGCAGAAAGGGACGTGACTTTTTGCCACTTCTGGGGAGAACCACAGACACCTGTATGGGCACTGCATAGGTTCACTGTGATCACACGGGCCTCACTTGCTTCAGCTGTCACCTCCTTCAGGACAGAGCACACACTTAAGGGCAACAGCCTTATCGAACCTTACCTTTAGGGCTTCTACTCCAACAACTGGGGTGTCACCCCAACAGAGTGACAGCCATGAAGAGAAGAGGAGGCCTCTAAACATCTAGTGCAGGCTCTGGTCACCACAACACCAATCACACCCTTATCAAAGAGATAATGGCCAGCATACCCTGAGGAAAGACATAGCAGGCATCCATACCAAAACCAGCCCTGGCACCAAAAATGTGGGACTCAAACAGTACACAGGGATGATCCCACATAAAAACAGCACTTCAAGACCACAGTAGATAACTGTTTCTCCTAAATTCATAGAGCCGGAGATATTTAAGTAAGATGAAAAAGCAGAGGAACTACTCCCAATTAAAAGAACAAGAGAAATCCCGTAAAAGAACAAACAATGAAACAGACCTCTCCAGTCTACTAGACCCTGAGTTCAAAAAGGAGGTAATAAAAATGCTAAAGGAATTAAGAAAGATTATCAGTAGAAATGCAGATCACTTTAACAAGGAACTAAAAACTATAAAGAGGAACCAATCAAAATTAGACAACTCAATTGCCAAGGTAAAATCCCATTTAAAAGGAAATAAACAGCAGACTAAATAATGCAGAAGAATGAATAAGTCTCTAGAAGATAGAATAATGGAAATTACCCAATCAGAAGAGTGGGCAGAAAGACAAATAATAAAAAAAAAAAAGGAAAGCAACATACAAGATCTATGGGTTAATATAAAGTGTGCCAACTTGTGCATAATAGGGGTTCCAGAAGGGGATCAAAAACGTATTTGAAAAAAGAATGGCTGAAAACTTCCCAAACCTAAAGAAGGAGACAGATATCCAGGAATGGGAAGAATAGAAGATCCCAAACAAGATGAACCCAAACAGACCTACACTAAGACATATCATAATTAAAATGGCAAAAGTTAAAAAGATTTTAAAGGCAGCAAGAGAAAAACGAAGAGTCAGTAACAAGGGAACCCCCATAAGGCCATCAACTGATTTCTCTACAGAAACTTTGCAGGCCAGAAGGCAGTGGTATGATATATTCAAAATTATCAGTAGAAATGAAAGAAAGAAAAAACCTGCAACCTAGGATACTCTAACCAGGAAGATTATCATTTAGAATAGAAGGAGAGACAATCTCTCAGAAAACAAAAAATAAAAGAATATAGCAATACTAAAGCTAACCTAACAGAAATATTGAAAGGTCTTCTCTAAATAGAAAAGAAGCAAGAATCTATAGGAAGGGGAAACACACAATAGGAAAGGCAAATATATAAAAGGAATGAAGATCACTTAAATAAGCCAGTACATAGATTAAAAAATTGTTTTGTGAAAGTAATCATAACTATAATTAACAGCAAAAGGATATACACGAAGATGTAAAATAGGACATCAAAATCACAAAATGTCAGGGAGGGAAGTAAAAAATGTAGATCTTTTAGAAAGTGTTTAAACTTACATGACCATCAGTCTAAAGCAAGTAGATATAGTTATGGTTTAACATACTTGAAAACCAGGGTAACCACAAATCAAAAACACACAAGATATTCACAAAAACCAAAAAGAAAGGGATTTAAGGATAATACAAAAGAAAAGCATCACACCACAAAAGTAAAAACAAAAAGAAAAAAGAACTATAAAATCAACTGGAAAACAAGGTTTATAATGGCAATAAATATATACTTAATTAATTTTAATGTCAATGGACTAAATGCTTCGATCAAAGGCATAGAGTGGCAGATTGGATTAAAAAACAAGAGCCTATAATATGCTGTCAACAAGAGACTCACTTTAGGGCAAAAGATACACATAAATTGAAAGTGAGGGAATGGAAAAAGATATTTTCTACAAATGGAAATGACAAGAAAGCAGGGGTAGCAAAACTCATAGAGATAAAATAGACTTTAAAACAAATTCCATAAAGAAAGACAAATAAGGACACTATAATGATAAAGGGATCAATCAAGAGAAGGATATTATACTCATTAACATATATCCACTCAATGTAGGAGCACGTAAACATATAAAACAAATAATAAAAGGCATAAAGTCATAAATTGACATGAATACAATAATAGTAGAAGACTTTAACACCCCCCTAATATCAATAGACAGATCTTCCAGACAGAAAATCAATGAGGCAACAGAGATCCTAAATGACACAATGGACCAGTCATACTTAACTGATATCTACAGGATGCTACATCCAAAAAACCCAGAATACACATTCTTTTCAAGCACACATGGAACATTCTTTAGGACAGACCAAAAACCAGGTCATAAAACAAGATTCAACATACTTAAGAGGACAAAGATTATTTCAAGCATCTTTTCTGACCACAATGATATGAAACTAGAGATCAACCACAGAAAGAAAAACAGGAAAAAAAAATTACATAGAGACTTAACAACATGCTGCTAAAAAAAAAAAACCAATGGGTCAGGGATGAAATCAGAGGGAATCTGAAAATACCTCAAGACAAACAACAATGAAAACACAACCTTACAAAATCTACAGGATGCAGCAAAAGCAGTTCTAAGAGGGAAGTTCATAGCAATACAGGCCTTCCTCAAGAAACAAGAAAAATCTCAAATAAACAACCTAACCTACCACCTAAAAGAATCAGAAAAAGAAGAACAAACAAAATCCAAAGTCAGAAGGAAGGAAATAATAAAGATTAGAGAGGAGAGAAATAAAATAGAGATTAAAAAATAGAATAAAACCAAAAGCTGTTTTTTTTTGAAATGGTAAACAAAATTGACAAGCCAGGCTCACCAAGAAGGAGAGAGGACCCAAATAAAACAAGAAATGATAGAGAAAAAACAACCAATTACTGCAGGAAATCAAATAATCATAAAAAAATACCATGAGCAGTTATATGCCAACAAATTGGACAACCTAGAAGTAATGTACAAGTTTCTAGAAACATACAGACTGCCAAAATTGAATCAAGAAGAAACAGATAATTTGAACAGACCAATCACTAAAAGTGAAATAGAATCTGTAATAAAAAATAATAAAATAAATTTCAAGAAATAAATAATTAAAAAAATTTTTTTTAATTAAAAATAAAGAAACAACAAATGAAAAAACCTCCCTGCAAATAAAAGTCCAGGACTGGATGGCTTCACTGGGGAATTCTACCAAACCTACAAAGAAGAACTAATACCACTCCTTTTCAAACTCTTTCAAAAGATTAAAGAGGAGGGAATATTTCCAAAGTCATTCTATGAAGCCACCATCACCCTGATATCAAAACCAGGCAAAGACATTAAAAAAAAAAAAAGAAAATTACAGGCCAATATCTTTGATGACTATAGAAACAAAAATCCTCAACAAAATATTAGCAAACTGAATACAACAATACATTCCAGGGTTGCAAGGATGATTCAACATACGGAAAATCAATCAGTGGGATATACCACATTAACAAATGGAAAGACAAAAAACATATGATGATCTCAACAGATGCAGAAAAAGCACCTGATAAAATTCAACATCCATTCATAATAAAAACTCTCACCAAAGTGGGTACAGAGGGAACATTTCTTAACATTATAAAAGCCATTTAGGACAAACCCACAGCAAACATAATAATGGTGAAAAGCTGAAAGCCTTCCCACTAAATTCTGGAACAAACAAGGATGTCTATTCTCACCACTTCTATTCAACACAGTATTGGAAGTCCTAGCCATAGCCATCAGACAAGATAAAGAAAAAAAAAGGTATCCAAACTGGAAGGGAAGAGGTAAATTTGTCATTACATGCAGATGACATGATACTCTATATAGATAACCCTAAAGACTCCACACAAAAAATACTAGAACTGTAAGTGAATTTAGCAAGGTAACAGGATACAAGATTAACATATAGAACTCTGTTGCATTTCTTTACACTAACAATGAAATATCAGAAAGTAAAAAAAAAAAATCCTTTTTAATATTGCATCATAAAACATACCTAGGAATAAACCTAACCAAGGAAGTTAAAGACCTATAAGCTGAAAACTATAAAACATTGATAAAGGAAACTGAGGTTGATTCAAATAAATGGAAAGATATCCCATGCTCTTGGACTGGAAGAATTAATACTTTTCAAATGGCCAGGCTACCCAAAGCAATCTACAAATGAAATGTGATCCCTATTAAATTACCCATGACATATTTCACAGGACTAGACCAAATAATCCTAAAATTTAAATGGAATGATAAAAGACCAGAATTGCCAAAGTAATCCTGAGGAAAAAGAACAAAACTGGAGGCATAACTAACTCAGACTTTAGACAATACTACAAAGCTACAGTAATCAAGACAGTGTAATATTGGCACAAAAACAGACATATAGCTCAATGGAACAAAATAGAGAGCAAGAAATAAACTCACACACCTATGGTCAATCAATCTATGACAATGGAGACAAGAATATACAATATATACAGTCTCTTCAGCAAGTGGTGTTGGGAATGTTGGACAGCCTCAGGTAAATCAATGAAATTATAATACTCCCTCACACCATATAAGAAAATAAATTCAAAATAGCTTAAAGACCCAAATATAAGACATGACACCATAAAACTCCTAAAAGAGAACATAGGCAAAACATTTTCAGATATAAATTGCAAAACAGCAATACTTTCTTAGATTAGTCTCCCAAGGCAAAAGAAATAAAAGTAAAAATAAGCAAATGTGACCTAATCAAACTTAAAAGCTTTTGCACAGCAAAGGAAACCATCAAAAAAACAAGAAGACAACCTATGGGATGGGAGAAATATTTGCAAACAATACGACCAACAAAGGCTTATTTTCTGAAATATACCAAAACAGTCATACAAACTCAATATCTAAACACAAACAACCCAATCAAAATATGGGCAGAAGACCTAAATAGACATTTCTCCAAAGAAGACATACAGATGGCCAACAGGTGCATGAAAAGATGCTGAGCATCGCTAATTAATAGAGAAATGCAAATGAAGACCACAATGAAGTATCACCTCACACTGGTCAGAATGGCTGTCATCAAAATTTCTGCAAAAATAAATGCCCCAGAGGGTGTGGAGAAAAGGGAATCCTATTACACTCTTTGCTGGTGGGAATGCAAGTTGGCGAAGCCACTATGGAAAACAGTACGAGTCCCTTAAAAAAGTAAAAATAGAGTTAACCTATTATCCAGCAATCCCACTCCTAGGCATATATCCAGAAAAAATGAAAATTCTAATTTGAAAAGATACATGCACCCTGATGTTCACAGCAGCACTATTTACAATAACCAAGATATGGAAATAACCCAAACATCCATCAACACATGATTGGTTTGATTTAAGACGATGGGGAGTATAATATATACATTACTCAGCCATAACAAATAATGAAAATATCCACCCATTTGCAGCAACATGGATGAGCCTAGAGAATATCATACTAAGTGAGGTAAGTCAAAGACAAGTATTATATGATACCACTTACATGTGGAATCTAAAAAATAATACAAATGGATCTATATAAAGAAACAGACTCACAGACATAGAAAACAAATTGATGGTTACCAAAGGTGAAAGGGAGGGTGGAGGGATAAATTAGGAGTATGGGATTAACAGATGAAAACTACTATACATAAAATAGATAAGCAACAAGGATTTACTGCATAACACAGGGAATAATATTCAATATCTTATAATAACCTATAATAAAAAATGATCTGAAAAATATATGTATAACTGAATCACTTCGCTGTACACCTGAAACTAACACAGTATTATAATAAACTATACTTCAACAAAAATCAACCAATCTTCTTGCTCTTCCATGCCTGTTATGACTGCCTTTTTATGATTAAGTAACATTTTTTTCCTACCTCATTGCTTCTCATTATTTGACTTTTTTGTTCAACTTTGGTGATTTTTCTCCTTTGATCTAGGTTTGATTTTGGTAATCTTATTGCTCCCTTTGCTTTAAATAGTCACCTATTAAACATCTCTAAGTGAAGACGAAGTACTTAGGCCATCTATGAAATTGTTTTTTCTCTGCTTTACAAAAGTCTAGTTGATGCAAATACTGACCCAAATTTTGAAAAAAAAATTTTTTTTATAGGCCCACAGTCCTAATTACAACTTTTGTCACCTGGATCCTGAATCCTCCCAACCCACCTCTGTCTTGAACTGTGATGATGATGGTGATGATGATGATGATGACTTATGATTATATGTATCTAGGACTTACTATGTGCCAGACACTGTTCTAAGTGCTGTATACATCTTAATCCATTTAATTGTCACAAAACCATTTGAAAGTAGATAGATTACTATCTCATTCCTCATTTCATAGATGAGGAATCTAAAGCCGAAGAGGCTTAGAAAGCTGGCCAAGACAATGACATATTAAAGTCTGAAACAATTCAGACCTCTTGTTCTAGCCAACTCATTAATCCAGTTATGGAGTTCGTGAAGAATCTATTCACACTAATTAGGAAAACAATGTACTTTTCTGACAATTTGACATGGAGACAGAGAAGGGCTTACACTATGCACCAATAGTAAAAAAAAAAAAAAAAAAAAAAAGATCTAAAAACACGAATTGCATATTTTATTCTCTGAAATTCCTTCTTGGCAATGCCACCCCCTATAGGACATTTCTGTGTGTTGGCCCCACTCCCACGCAGCTATCCTCTGGCAACTGTCTGCAGCTTCTGATTTTCCCTGCAAACTTCTGGTTCTCATTCCTCAATTGTACAGAACATTCAGGTCCTTTCATCCCTTACTCCCCCACTGTGCTACAAAACCATCCAAGTATTCAGCTACAACCTGCCATCCCCAGAATAAACTCCACATCTTCAGAAAGCAATAAGAGTATATAGTGATGAAACATTGTGATTCTATTAGAACTTGCTTCTATTAGCTACACAGCCCTTGTAATTATCATTTTAATGGCTCATTAAATCATCTCCTGGCTGATGTCCCATAATTAATAAACTACTCTTTTATTGTTGAATATTTTGGTGGTTTTTAGTGTTTTGTTGTTGTTTTGTTTTATAAACCACCACAATAAACATTTTTATTCATTTGTACTTAGCACCTGTTATTATTCTTTATTATATTCTTTATTATTCTGAATTATTTCTTTAGGATAAATTACCAGAACAGGGATTATTGGGTCAAAGGATAGGATTATCTTTATGTTGCATTATTTTCCAAATAGGTTGTATCAGTTAACAGAGCTGTCAGTTGTGTATAAGTTAAAAGTCATAGGAAAACTGTCAACATTCTTTCTATTTTCCTACTATGCAGAAGGATGAAAATACTTTCCTCATACATTTGTTTTCTATTTGTATTTTCTCTAGTGTGATTGCTTTGTCCACATTCTTGGATCATTGCCTACAGGGTGAATATTTTTCTTTGTTGCATTTTTATTTTTTTGAATTTTAAAATTTTATTTTTTTATACAGCAGGTTCATATTAGTTATCCATTTTATACATAGTGTATATATGTCAATCCCAATCTCCGAATTTGTTTCCTTTTTAGATTTGAATACCATTTGCACTCAAAGCCCACTAAATTTTTGTCTGCTATACTGGTAGCAAGTAATTTAACTTTTTATATTTTTCATTTTAGTAAAGTTTTGTATTCCAAGGATACTTTAAATATACTTTGGTCTTTCCCTATGTGATTGCTCTTTTTGCTTCAAAGGCAAGAAATACATCTCTTCCAGAGATCAGATAACAATTTTATTTTCCCCTTTAAAGCAATAGTTTTTTCTCTCTATCATAGATTTGGAATATATTTTGGAGTCTAATCTGATATTCATTGTTGAAATAGGATTTTGTTTTTCCAAATTCTCAAAAACACTGTTTTGTCAAGGGCAAATTTTATTTTCATGACAGGAGTTACTTGAAGGATTTGGTGATCGGAAGAGTCTGAATATTGGTTTCTGTGCAGGATGAGGCCAAGAAGAGAGGAGTGGTGAAAGGAAGAGCACAAAAGTGGCTACTGGAAATATGGAAGACAAAGTATCTATTTTACAGTATAGGCTTTGGCAGTCCCTGTGCTGGAATCTTCAATCAGGCATGAGACCTTGTGTTACTCCCTGTGGTGTAAGAACAAGATTGATGGGTTAAACTACTTCGAGGTAGCTTAGAACAGTAGCCTAAGGACCTATCTTTTACTCCAGTATGAAGATTTTTGGAATAATTTTTTTTTAAAAAGAAATTTTATTTTTATAGATTTATTATTATTTATTTATCTTTGGCTGCGTTGGGTCTTCATTACTGCACGCAGGCTTTCTCTAGTTGCAGTGAGTGGAGGCTACTCTTCGTTGTGGTGCGGGGGCTTCTCATTGCAGTGGCTTTTCTTGTTGTGGAGCACAGGCTCTAGGCGTGTGAACTTTAGCAGTTGTGGCTCGTGGACTCTACAGCACAGGCTCAGTAGTTGCACCGCGGCATGTGGGATCTTCCCAGACCAGGGCTTGCACCCGTGTCCCCTGCATTGGCTGGATTCTTAACCACTGTGCCACCAGGGAAGTCCCAAAAGAAAGTTTTATTTAAACTTTTTTTTAAAGAAAAGGGAATTTGAGTTTTTTCTTTTATCCACTGAGGACATTAAAACAAAAAATTTAACCTTGTTAAAATTAAAATAAACCTCTGTAAAATTAAAAGATCCTCATAGTTTTCTGCCACCTTTCCCTAAAGACATCTTTGATAACAAGGCTGGTCAAGTCTCATTCACATTTGGGAGCTCACAGAGGCAATGAGGGCCAAAATCCCATGAGGGTCATGGTTCTTTTCTAGACTCAAGAATAACCCAACCCCTGTATTCCATGTGCTGAACCAGGAGTAAAAGGGTCACATTGACCAGAAGACAGTGATAGTCACTGGGCATATAGCTCAGAATTTTTCTCCTTTCTGAGCGGCTCCCCCGCTTTTCTTTTTCTTGTGTTAGCTTCATACAGCTATCCTGCTTGGTTTTATCTAAAGCCAGAATTTTTCTACAAAGTAGAAAATACAGGTACCTGAAGAAAGCTAAGCTCTATGTGATAATTCAGATATTTTACACAGCTGTAGTCCTTTAATTTCCTTTATATTCACAAATTCATAGACTATAAATACCGATCTAAAACACAAATATACTTCTTTAATAGCTTGACTCCTCAGTAAACAGGGATCCTTCTGTTACGAAAGAATTCTCCTTTGAAGAATTAGGTCTACAGTCAGAAAGCCAGCTTATTAGTACACGGAGTGTGTCTCTCTGGCTTGGGCGCGGGAAGGGTAAGCAAAGGGAGAGGGATAGGCACATACCAGGAGTTTACTTCTCAAGAGCGTTCTCTGTACCATCAATGACTGCTCTGATGTCAGAGGAGAAGTTTTCATTCCCCTCCACCAAAGCTAATCCCTTCGTCTCTCTTGATCCCATCCCATTCTGACTTTTCTCCATTGACCAACCTGTTTTGTTCATATAATCTCATATTTCTTCTCTTTGCCTTAAACACAAGTTTCAGGGGCTGAGAGGGAAGCAAGAAATGATAAGAAATACAGACAAAGAAATAATACTTATTGAGTACATGTTTTAGACCAAGCAATTTATGTATGTTTTCTTACTTCAACATCCCTCAAAATTACAAACCTTCACATGTGTTGTTCACCATTTCTAATTCATTTTTCAGATCAAAAAACCAAGACTCCAGGAATTTAAGTAACTTGATGAGATTACACTGCTAATATGCTGCACTGCTGGTATTTAAAGACAGATCTGTTTCACTCCAAAGCCTGTACTCTGTGTACCACTTAGCCTTGCTGAGATGCAAATCCCCTGTCATAAAAAAAAAAACACAAACCTTTTGACCCTGCTACCCTTCCAGCTTCTGTCTGCTTCGTCTAAATGTCTTCTGACAACTCCAGTTGCCCCACCAGCCAGCAGAGGGCCCTGCTTTCTTGCCATCCCTATAGCTCTCTGTCCATAATTCTGTTAGAGCCGTTGCTGTGTAAGCCTGTCTCCTTTTCTGGGTTCCAGCATATCGAACCATTTAAGATGATGGATTCAGGTGCTAGACTGATTGAGATGTCTTATATTCAGTCAGACTGACTACCTGAGTGAACTTGGGAAGGTTAACCTCTTTTGTACTTCAACCCCTATAAAAATATGAAAAGTAAAAATATTTACCTCATTGGGTCGTTATAGGTAAAATAGTGTTAACTGTCATACAGTTAGAGCTCAATAAACACTGACCACTCTTCTAGGCTAATGAACTACCAGGCAGCAACTGTGTGATAACCATGCATCCATTGTGCCTAGCATGGTGTTATAATAAGAATAGAATTTTGTTGAATAAATGAATATAGTTAAGGGGAATCTATATGCATTACTTTTAACTTTTCTTTAAATCCTGACTTCCATTACCACCAATCCATGAAAATTGTTATTATCAAAGTCATTAGTAACATTTTAATTGTTAAATCCAATAGTCCTCTCTCCTTAACTTCTATAATATTGGACAGCGGTGCCAATTCCCTACTTCCTAAAACTCTTGCTGCTCCTTACTAGTGGTGTGGCACCCAAGTGGGTCTATATATCCTTCATGGCCAAATCTGTTGATTTTACCTCCTACAAAGTCTTTGCAGACTAATTCCCTCTACTCATATGCACTGCTATGCATCTAATCCTAGTTTTTATAACCCCCTACTGAGACTACAAGAATGGCTCCGAATTGGTCATCTTGTACCCACTCTTTCCCCAATCTCACCTTTTTATTACACTTTGGCTAGAGTTCTCTTTTCAAAATACAAATCTGATTATACCACTCATGCATGAAACCCACCAATGTCTTCCCTTTGCTCTTAGAAGAAAAACATCCCTAACATAGCTGGCCAGGGCAAATATAACCTGACTTCCTTCATTGTTATACTCTCACACCCAGCAGGTTTCCTTTTGCTTCCTGAGCTCCAGATACACTAACTTTCTTTATGCTCATTTACAATGCCACTCTCCCCACTGGCCATGGGGTAAGTGGAGTCCCTCTGCACAATTTTACCCTCATCCTAGCCTTGTTAACTCCTACTTTGCCTTCCTGTTTTAGTCATCAGTTTTCCAGGACAGTCTTCCCTGACTTCCCTGACCAGGTCAATTGCCCTCATTAAATACTATTAGAGGATGCCATTTCCCTCCTTCAGAGAACTTCACAGTTCTAATTTCATATGTTTCACAGATTATTTTTTTAACATCTTTATTGGGGTATAACTGCTTTACAATGGTGTATTAGTTTCTGCTTTATAACAAAGTGAATCAGCTATACATGTACATATATCCCCATATCTCCTCCCTCTTGCATCTCCCTCCCACCCTCCCTTTCCCACCCCTCTAGGTGGTCACAAAGCACCAAGCTGATCTCCCTGTGCTATGAGACTGCTTCCCACTAGCTAAAGACGCAGACATAGAGAATGGACTTGAGGACATGGGGAGGGGGAAGGGTAAGCTGGGACGAAGTGAGAGAGTGGCATGGATATATATACACTACCAAATGTAAAATAGATAGCTAGTGGGAAGCAGCCGCATAGCACAGGCAGATCAGCCTGGTGCTTTGTGATCACAGATTATTTGATTAATGTCTGTCTCCCCTACTAACCCGTAAGTTCCATGAGTGTGGTGGTGGGTCTAATTTGTCTCACTCTTGTCCACCTAGCACTCATCCCGTGACTGGCACATTGAATAAACTTAAAATATTTTGTTAAAAGAATGGGTGAATGAATCAATTTATCTGTCAATGAGTGTGCAGTTTGACCTCTCCACCTTTGAGTATTCTTTCTATATCATTTTGCTACCTTTTTCTCCTCACACCTCAAATGTAGGCATTCCTTAGGTTGTTTACACAGTCATTATCTTTTGTCTCTTTGTAACTCCTCCCTTAGTAATATCACCCTTTTCCATAACTTTAACCATCACACCTGTGTGGATGACTCCCTGACTGTAGGCTCCAGCCTGTATAGTCAACTCCTCTGAGCTCCAGGCTCCCATACACAGCCATTTGCTTACCTGCAGTAACTAGCTCAAAACTTTCCAAACAAAATTTCTCATTGTTCCCCTTGATCTTGCTTCTTTTAACTTTTTAATTCTGAAAGTGTAATTGCTATTCTACTTTGCCAGTTTCAAAGCTTTAAAAACTTATGACTCCTCTTCTCCATGACTTCCCACATCTAGTCAATAGTTCCTATCAATACCTCCATGATACCACTCCTATTTTTTTAAATTCTTTTTCACTACCATGCTGAAGGATGCTATGTGTAGGGATTAAGTATCAGAAATCAGTGATTTAAAAGATAAATAGCTTAGAATCAGTAATGTGCAAGGGAAAGAATTAAGTGGAACAAAACAAGAAACCCAAATGTCATCTCTGAGTAATGAGGAGGACCTTAAAATTTAGGCATCCCTTTAATTCATCTAGGAAATTCTACATGTTTCTCAGTAAGGCAAGTACCGTTTCCACATGTGGCTTCAGGGAGGGAGGCAGATGTATATCAGACCATGCACAGCAACACTGGTGCATGAAGAAGCAGTAAACAGTGGTGCTTCCAATGGGCAGTTCCTTCCAGGGATCAGTCAGTCCCAAAGCCTCCCCCACACAGGATTATGTGTTTGATGGTAATCACAAAAACATGATGCTACCTGTTCTGCAGCTCTGTTTCAGAAGCTCATTGTTTATAATTTCCAGGCTGTGAAATTATCCATCTAAATGTTCTTCCCACAAATGCTGCTTGATGAAAAAAAGTACAGCGCAGATTATGTCCCTTAATGTTACTGCTAATCTGTAATAATCGTGGGTGATGATTACTCTTTATGTTATTCAAGGTAAAAACGGATTTGTGTGTGTGTGTGTGTGTGTGTGTGTGTGTGTGTTTGGTGTGCGTGTGATTTTGATTCGGAAGGAGAAAAAAAAGAAATGGGACAGCTTAGAGTGCTAGACTGAAAATATGGATTAGCACTGATTATTTCTGATTATTTCAATCCTCTACATGAGGTAAAAGCATTAGAAAACCATGTGATTTTTATATTTTAATATTTGATTTCTGAATCACTGCAAGTGAGAAGTAATAGAAAAGTGCAGCAGCAGACGTTATTTTAGGTTCTGTTTATGAAGCGGAGACAATTCCAAAGAGTACAGGGATTACTGACATAAAAGCAAATGTTAAGTTCCAGTTTCTCTTTCAGGTCTCTACCTTCCAGGTAGCAGAAACAGAATTATCATCTTCAGACATTTCCAACCATTATCTGTTTCCAGAACTTGACTATGCCCACCCAATTCCCCGCCCACTTCTGTTTCTGTTAACTTGGATGCTAATATAAAATTCACGTGGATAGTTGAGATATAAACAATGGATTAATGGTTTGTGGACCAAGAACTGTCGCTGTTTTTTGCTGTTGGCAGTAGGGCAACACCTGGGAAACAGGAACAGGAAGGATTTCTTATCTGAAAAGTTTACTCTGGAGTCCATATATACTAAATCTCTCTATCATAGCTACCCAAGTGTGGCTCATGCCAGCAGCCATTTAAAAGTGACATTTGCTTTGTAAAAAATGAGGGAGAAAGTCCATGTAGAATAGATACAATAATTTTTTGGTACTTTATTTTGAGGTATTCATTTATTTAGTGTCTCAGTTGAACTCAAGATAAAATCTTTATTCTTCCTTTACAAGCTTTGATCTTTTTTTCCTTAATATTTAGTCTTTTTGGTCACTGTTTTTTTTGTTTGTTTGTTTTTGTTTTTAACCAAAACTGGTTTTTCTTTCTATCTCTATAACTATTGGTTTTATATTATGACTATTTCCCTTTAAGCCATTTAAAAAGAGCATTTCATCTAGGAGATTCTATACGCTTCCTGTTAAGGCAGATTTCGGTCTCCTTATGTGGCTCCAAGAGCACATAAATATATGTCTACATACTTGACAAAAGTGGTAAATAAAGGAACAGGAGGAAGAACAGCTTCTAGAAGGCACTTCCTCTCAGGAGTTGGTCTCAAAGTCCCCCTGTAAAGGACTGCATGTGTTCATGGTGATCATAAACATAGGCTTTGCTTGACTATGTTCCCTGACACATCTTGACTGAGTAGCTGTCCTATTCTGGGCACACAGCTTGCCTGTCTTAAGCATATATGACCACACCTCCCTATCTTTTTTTTTAAACATCTTTATTGGAGTATAATTGCTTTACAATGGTGTATTAGTTCTGCTTTATAACAAAGTGAATCAGCTATACATATACATATATCCCCATATCTCCTCCCTCTTGCATCTCCCTCCCACCCTCCCTATCCCACCCCTTTAGGTGGTCACAAAGCACCAAGCTGATCTCCCTGTGCTATGTGACTGCTTCCCACTAGCTAAAGACGCAGACATAGAGAATGGACTTGAGGACATGGGGAGGGGGAAGGGTAAGCTGGGACGAAGTGAGAGATTGGCATGGACTTATATAACTCTTTCTTAGGGTGTTTTTCAGTTTCTGGTTGTAGGCTACTCACTGCTGTCTCATTACATGTTGCACAACTGAGCTCGATGAATTCATGTTCTCACTGCCATTAAAGCTCCTGACTGATTACCTGTGGTGTAGACTACCCCACAGAGGTGGTCTTAAATAACTAAAATCCACCACAAGGAGAAAAAAACTTCAAAACCCTTTAATACTCCTACTTGCTTCTTTTCTCTATCCTCTGTCACACCATCTAATGAATGAGTGAAGGAAATACTGAAAATGCAGATACTCTGCTTGGATTCTATCTTCCTAGATCCCAATTTTAGATATTTCTGATCTTGGTTTTCTTAGAAGTGCTGGGATTCATGAGACCATTGTCTCTCAGAGTGAAACCATAGAATAAAGCTCTCTGGTTCAGTTGAGTGCAACAAAGACAGTGTATATTGGGGTTAGCCAGGAAGTTATATATTATAGAAATCCACAAATCCAGCTAATTACCAGGTGCCAAACTACCTTTGCAGTGCTATCGTTGTAAGGACATTAAAACCAAAACCTCAGCTGGCATGAGGCATCTATAGCTCATCTGGACCAATGGATTGTATATGTGTGTGTGTGTGTGTGTGTGTGTGTGTGTGTGTGACAGAGAGAGACAGAGAGAGGAAGGAAGGGAGGGAGGGAAAGAGAGAGAGAGAGCATTAGTGAGAACAGGTGGAATTTCAGAGGCAAAGTAAGTGTATTTATAAAATGGGAGACATAAATAGAATTGGGTCAGTGTTTCCATCTCTTTACCAGTGGTACATGTCTGTCGAAACGTATTTTCTTAAGCTTCTCAATTTTCCTTAATTCACATGACTTACGCAGACCTTAAAATGGATAACCATGGATCATAATGAGAGACAGAAGGAGAGTCAGACAGGGAAGCAGCTGGAGATGAGAAGTGATGGAAGGGCACCAATCCTCAAAGTGCTGAGGCATTTTAATCACCTCAGACTTGCCCTCAAGTGCTAGCACCTTCGGAGACTAATAACTGTGATCCTTAGCAAAAGAAAATTGGGCTTGTGACATCTTGAATAGGGAAAAAAATGACACTTCTTGTTTTTAGGTACAAATGAGACACTTAGGCAGTCTAGAGCAAGATAGCCCTGTAGGAATTTCCTCAGGGGGTAGGTAATAGATCAATTTACTTTATCACTGACTAGGTCCTAAAACTAGTCTCCTTTTGCCACATAAAGAACTCATGAGGAGAGCAGTGCCTGAACATACCATTTGGGATAACTGAAATTGAAGTTTTCTAGCTAAAAATCATTTAATAAGATTTCCTCATAGCCCTTTTAAATTTCAAATGTTAAAAGGAAGGAAAAAGAAAGGTACATTTGGTAATTCAGTGATACCGTGTCATCTAAAACATTCACTTTTCACATATGACCAAAGCCATAGATTCTACCGTTTTTTGTTCTCCCCATGTGAAATGGAAAATCAGAGCACAGCAGCCTTCTGGGCTATCCATTTCCTTTCTCTGTTCTTGATCATGCTGAGTAACTGCCTGCTTAGAGGATGAATCACTTTGGCAATTGAGGTAAGTGCACGTGTGAATGTTGTAAATTTACATGCTTCTTCCCGGAAACCTAATACTAAAGCATACTTAATCTCAATTTAATAACATGAGATTTTTCTTTACTCTGTAACTTAGAACCTGGTGTGCTAACCTCACTTGATCAAACAATTTCATGGATGAAATGAGTGTGCATGTAATACGGTTTAATTGCTCCAGGTGTGTGTGTGGGAGAGAGAAAGAGAGAGAGAAAGAGAGACAGAGGGAGAGTGTGAGTGTATGATGCAAAGTGAATGACTGAAAATACACAGTAATTCTGGATAGCAGGCCAAAAGAGTTAACCGAAAGCCCTTCGTATTGGAGACACAAGGAATGCAGTGCCTAGGAGTTAACTAGAAGATACATGAAATAATGAAGGACAGAGATATTCAACCTGGTACTATTTCTCTGTTTCCACAATCTAACAATAACTATCAATTTCAATAGAGCAAGCTTTCTGGGAGCGGCTCTCCTAAGACGAATGCTGTTAAGCAGACACTCTCGGTACAACCCTCACCCCCACCCCATTCATTTTACTGCTGGGACAGGTTTTGCTGCTAACCGATCACACCTGCAACTTTCTCCAGAAGATCGTCCTTGGGTAATGGGCTGTACTTCACCCAGAGGCAGCCTGGAACCCATGACTGACTGAGTGCCATGAGTATGTGAGTTGGTGGGAGGTGGCGGTAATAAAAGCTCCACCACCTTGTTGCCGAAAGGCAGGCAGGCAGTGCAAACATTTATGGGGTATCAGGCTGAAGCTAGATGTCATCTGAAATCATGTCTTTACTTAGTTTCTCCCTGCCCTATCCTAATTTCCTCACTTCCTTTGAGGTTCCTCCTAAGAGCACCCTCAAAATAAATCATTTACATAAGAATCATCTCTCAGGCTCTGCTTCTAAGGGAGCCAGACCTAAGACGGTTACAAATGATGTTCAAAAATGTTCCTAAATGCCATGTTCCTAAATGCCGTTTCGTGTTCTAAATGTGGACTTTTTGTTCATCAATCATTGAACAAGCATATAAGAATCTTATCCAGGTGCTTCCAGACAGCAAACTTGGATATTAATACTACTTTTCTTGGTACAGCCTAGCTTTTGCAATTATTTGAATACTGTATTTCTCTTCACCCATACAATTTTATGAGAATAGGAAATTGAAAATTAAAGTGCACATAATAAAGACAGGGAATGCAGTTCCAGAACAAAAGAAATGGAAGCAAAGATGAAAATCATTAGAGCTGTACTGAAATGGTGAGTCTTTAGCCTCACTCAGACTAAATCAACATAAGGTAGCAAAATGTGATTGATTGTGAAGGAAACAGACAAAATTAAAAAACATTTACAGAAGACTGGGTGTACAGCATTGGGTATTTTGTCTAAAGGAGAAAAGGATTATAGCAAGTCTTTTCTTAAACCTTTTAAAAAAATTTTGTGTTTGTTCTAGGAGTACATTATATATGAATGCAGATAACTGCATAGGAATAGGCAATTAAAATTTTAAGAATGGGAAGGCAAGAAATCCAGTGGAAAGGGAAGGGGAATGAAGAATGTGGCAGACCTGGATGCACTACCCAGATCTCCCTTCAAGTACCTGCTACAGGGCATATTGGCAGGTAGCCTCTCTCTGCCCCACCTTTGGCTCTACCCTAGCTTTCGTGCCTAGGGCATGCCCCCACTGGGCTGTTCCCTGTTAGAGACTGAGCATAGCAGAGGCACCCGGGTTGGGTCATTTCTTCCCAACGCAGGGCTCCTTTAACAGACAACCCTCGATCTAGGGATTCCCATCAGCCTGGCTGAGGCGTTCTCAGGAAAGCATTGCAGTCAGAAGCTCCTCCTACCCAAGTTTTTTTCCTTTCCTCTCTCATTTCACAAATGTCAAACCTGATCATATTTTGAAGGTTCCCCCAGCCTCTTCTCATGCTCCTTCCTTCTTTGTCCTTTACAGTCTCTTCCAATAAGTTTCTCATGCATCTAATCTTTCTCGACAAATTCTTCTCTAAAGCCCCAAACTGATACCAAGAAGTGTAATTTAGGAATAAAAATATGCATTATTCATTCACTGAGTCCTCTCAAAGAAATGCTTCCAAAGTACTTATGCACAGTGCAGACGGTGGGCTTTGTGGTTTTCTGCCATCAAACTATAAAGCTAACAATTTAAGCAAATAGGACCACCTGAAAAATGCCTTAATTGGCTATCTGGTGTACACCTTCATAACCAGCTTAAATTTTAGAACACAAAAGCCAGCCTTCAAGAATGGGCAAAATCCAGAACACTGACAACACTAAATGCTGTGGAGCAACAGGAACTCTCATTCATTGCTGATGGGAATGCAAAATGGTAAGATTCAGCTGTTCTCTGGTATTTATCCAAAGGAGTTGAAAACTCATGTCCACACAAAGGCCTGCACATGGATGTTTCTATCACCTTTATTTATAATTGCCAAATTTGGAAGCAATCAAGATGTCCTACAGTAGGTGAATCAGTAAATATAATGCGGTACATCCAGACAATGGGATATTATTCAGCACGATAAGAAATGAGCTATCAAGCCAGGAAAAGGCATATAAATGCCGTTATATTACTAAGTAAAAGAAACCCATCTGAAAAGGCTACATACAGTATGACTCCAGCCATATGACATTCTGGAAAAGGCAAAACTACGGAGACAATAGAAAGATCAGTGGTTGCCAGGGTTTAGGAAGAAAAAGGGATGAATAGGCAAGTTCACAGAGGATTTTAGGGCAGTGAAACTACTCTGTTATGATACTATGATGGTGAATATGTGTCATTATAAATTTGTCCAAAGTCACAGAATGTACAATACCAGAAGTGAACTGTAACATGAACTATGGACTTTAGGTAATTATGCGGGGTCAATGTAGATCTATTAATTCTAACAAATGTACCACTTTGATTGGGATGTTGATAATGGGGGAGGTTATGCATGTGTATGGGCAGGGGTTATAAAAGCACTCTCTGAACTTTCCACTCAATTACCCTGTGAACCTAAAACTACTCCAAAAAATAAATTCTATTAAAACTGGGAAGGAAAAAAAAATTCAGGCCTCAGACCACAAAGAGAGCCCTAAGGTGGTAAGAACTAATATTTAAATTCCATGTGCTTTGGGCAATCCATTTTATCCCACTGGGCTTGAGTTCTCTTAATTATAAAATCAGATATAACAGTGTTTATACTGCAAATATATTGTAAAGATAAAATAAAAAGACTTAGTGTATGGGGAAACGTCTAATAAAGAATCAATAAATGATAATTTTCTCCTAGCTAAACACTTGACTATCCAACCTTATCAACAGAAAATCTGAAGGTCATTGTATGTACTTCACAATTAATGGATGTAGGAGAATAGGGGGGAAAAAAGGAAAAGAAAGAGAGAAAGACAGTGAGAGAAAAAAAGAAAGAAAGACATACGATGGAATGAATTGGGAGATTGGGATTGACATATATACACTAATATGTATAAAATAGATAACTAATAAGAACCTGCTGTATTAAAAAAAAAGAAAGACATGAACATATAGAAAAAAATATTTTCCTGTGTTACCACAGCCAATGCTTTCCTCCCCCATCTCTGAATCCAAGCGATCAGGCTGCAAAAGTGAATATATATTTTGGGTTTTCTTTCTAATTTTCAGACTGGGAAAGATGAGAGATTACAAAAAGAAAAAATTCTTCCTTAAGCTAAGCTATAAATGAAAAAGCAGGAATGATAAGTTCTAATACTAATCCTTCCATAGATTTATCACATTTCCTTAAGGTATTGAAACCCCTAAACCTGGCAGAGAAGTGTCAATGATTCGTTGTGACATTCTGGGCTTAAATATTTTAAAAGGCTATGGTCCATGTAGTAGAGCCTCAGGGAAATGTGGAGACCTCACAGAGGAGACTGGAAGTCCTTAAGGCAGGGCCACGGAGAAGGAAATTAAAAAGGAGGTGGAAGCTTTTAGAACAACAGATTAGAGGGTAAGAAACAAAAGACTTTCGAGGGCAATGGTAATAAACAGTGTAGGGCACCAGATCTTGCCTCCAGCTGAAGTTTCATTACCCAGTTGCTGAGAGTGGTGGTGGCCCACAACTCTTAGCTGAGACAGCCGCTCCACCCAAGATCAGGCCTCCTCTCTAAGAGTCAATACAGAATACCAAATGCCCGCCTAACTTGACTTCACCTGGGGTGAATCTGAAGGGCTAACCCAGCTTCAGAGCTCTCCCAGGGATTGTTGAGGTCTTGGTCATACCCGCATTGCAGTTCAACCTCTCCTTCTGCTTATTCCTACTTCCATACGCCCACAGAGGTGTTGATCTTAAGAGCGTTTCCCAATAAACTTGCTGCATGCAAATCTCTGTCTTCGTCCCTGCTTCCAGGAAACCTGACCTGAGACATTAGCTGTGTCGAAAAGCATCAAAAGATGGAATGAATGAATTCAATTGATTGTCACATCATGACAGGCTCCAAGAATATGTATAAGAGAAAATAGGTTTAATCAGATTTACTGCAGCAGAAGACGGCAGCCACTAGTGCATTAGTAGTTGAGCCCCTATAAGGATGCATATTTTAATTTGAAGCAGAAATACATCCTGGGGCCTACATAAAAATTTTTTCTTTTATTCAGATCAATGGCACTGAATACAGAACTTGCCATAGTCTTGAAAATGAATATAAACAACATAATGAAAAAAATCACCAAATAAACTGGATAACAATATAAAAATATACTGAAGAGAAAGGTTGAGTCCTAGACCCTGTCATGAAAGGCAGACTCAATGCTTATTGGCCAGTCAAAATTACCCTGGACAATTGGAAGCCACTGGAATAAACACTTTCTGTTCTGTTTATAAACACTGTGTTTATTCCAGTGTCTTCCAATTGTCCAGGGTAATTTTTCTAATTTATAAGTTTGCTCACTATTTAGCAACAACTCAGTTTTCTGGGTTGCAGATGCAACATTTATGTTCTTCCTTCCCTATGTTATATTATCTTAAAACTTCATTTAATTCCCCCAGCTGATCCTTCTTCCTGCTCCTCTATTATAAACAACTAGAACAACATTTAACCTTAAGTGCCCTTAGCCAATTTCTGCTGACAATTTCTATTTTTCCTTCGGTTATATAGAGCATGCTTAAAATAAGGATATAGAATGCCCCTTCAGATTTGATCCTCTATGTTCATCTTCTATTCTTTATTAAAGTTTGTTAATACTTTAATTCTAATGGAATTCCCATACTGTGATAAGATATCAGGGGCCTAAAGCAATGAAAGTGTGGTATGTTAAAGACTTACTGCCTTCTCTCCAATAAAATCATAATAATTAGTAAATCATGAATAAAACTATGCACGACAACATCAGATGTGATACTCTATATTCTATGCTTTTGAAAATTTCAACTTTGAAATTTCAATTTCACCAGTCTCAGCACAGATCTTGGGTCTGTCATAGGCTTCAGCTGACAATTATTATTTCTCCATTTCTCTCATATTAGGCTAATGCCCCTCCTACTTTCAGAATGGTCCTTTGGCTGATTGATGTCATTTCATAACATTCGAAAACAAAAGAGATATCTGTTGAGTATCCTTTTCCTAGATTTCAAACTCATCAAAACTAGCACAAGTAAGCAAAATGATGTTCAAGGAAGTGGAAGGAGGAGGGGTTGGAGAAGGCAATGAAACCAATGCTAAAATTAATTATGTCATTGTATGTCATCCATTTTTAAATGCAATTTTTACCACATATAACATACATTCATGTTACGTATTTGAGTCCAAAATATGGACTATGAGGGTATCTTGTATATAACTTTTCTTCCAAAAGGAGTGTTTCTGGCAGTAAGTAAAAGAAATTTTGAAAAGCTGCATAAATTTTAGGGATTAGTGGCCCCTCTCTGCAGTAACGGCCATAAGAGCAAATGCCTATCCCTTGCCACTCATAGCTAGTCTAGTAGCTTCTTAAAAGTGTCTTATACATTTTCAGACACAGAAGACCTTCTTTAACAAGGAGAAGCAACATCAGGAAGTGAATTTGGCCTATGGGAGAGATGTGGCCTTGTTTGCTTGGACAAATGCAGCATACGCTTATATTTATTGGGTACTTTTATGTGTATTAATTCATTTGATCCTCCCAACCACCCTATGAGGAATGTACCATTATTTCCCTATTATATAAAAGAGGAATCAGATACTTGGAGGTGTGACATAACCTGCCCAAACTCACAGAGCTGTTAACTGTCAGATCTGACATTTACACTCAGGCTGTCCAACTCTAGAGCCCCTTCTTTAAAAATAATATACTGCAAAGGCAAAGGTGGGGGGAAGAGCAAAAACACAGGCCGTATCAAACAGAAGGTCAGGCGGCAGCCAGCACATTCACTAACCTGAGTTCTCATTTGTAACAGGGGAAAAATCAATAGATATTGCTTTGTTATCTAGTCTCTTATAGCCCCCAAAGGTTGTAAGCTGAATTAAACAGGAAATCATATTTAGCGGTTACCTTCACAGAGCTTGGAACATGAGAAATACTCAATACACATATATCTGATGAATGAATAAACTGGATAAAAGAGAAATACTAGTATAAAATCCTGAAGTTTTATCCTTTGCCTCCTATTCTTATACTTTTGTGTATAACACTCCCCCTATTTTTTCAGAAGTATGTATTATCTCAGGAACAATTCTGATTATAAACATGAATGCCAAAAGGAGTCGATGTTCATCTTAAGACTTCCAAATGAGGCCCCTGAAACCCAAAATTAAAATATGAGCCTTGAGAGAAAAGTACTTTTTGAGGCTTGAAAGATAAAGTCCTAGCATAATCGATTTTCCTGTAACACTGAGAGCCCTTTCGAGGTTGAGTTGTGTGGAAAATCTTCTCAACTTGAATAAGACAGAAAAAGAAGAAAGCAAGAATATAAAAGGAGGTTAACATATACAGATGGTAGACTAAAGAGTTTCAATAAATGTATAATTAAAATCCCAGCCTAAAATAATGAAAAAGAAAGGAAGGGAGGGAGGGAGGGAAGGAGGAAGAAAGGGAGGGAGGAAGGAAGGAACACAATATTCAAAGATATGATGGCTGAGATGTTTCCTGTACAGATCAGAAACACCAATACTTACATACAAGAAGACAAAATAAAACCCCATCTATGCTAAACTGAAAAAGAAGCCTCACTTAGATACATAATAGAGAAACTAAAGAACATCAAACACAGATGGGAAAATCCTACAAGCAGCCAATATGAAAATATCAGTTATCTCTAGAGGAAAACTATTAAACTGACAGCTGATATCACCACAGCAACATTGGAAACCAGGGGAAAAAAAGGAATGACATTTTCAATATGTTAAGAGAAAATAACTGTCAAGTTAGAATTCTAAATTCACCAAACTAACTTTCAACAAGAAGGCCAAAATTGCATTTTTTTTTCTACCACCAAACATACACCGTAATACAATCTGGGGAGCCAAGAAAATGGTAAACAAGTGGATCAGTCTAAACACACCAGAACAGTATAAAATAATCACAGTTTGAGATTCTTAATGTCAATCTGAAGCTTCAAAATCATATTTTAAATTGATTTGTTCTTGTCATAGGTGTATTAGTTTCCCATTACCACAGATTTAGTGGTTTAAAACAACACAAATTTATTATATTGCAATTCTGTTGGTCTTGGGCTAAAATCAGAGTGTGGGCAGGTCTGTGCTCTTCCTGGAAGCTCTAGGGCAGCTCTAGGGAATAATTCATTTCCTTGCTTTTTCTACCTAGAAGCCCTCTTGAGGTCTAGGGCTCACCTACCTTCCTTGGCTTCTGGTATCTTCATTCCTGCACTCAAAACCAGCAAGGTCGGGCTTCCCTGATGGCGCAGTGGTTGAGAGTCCGCCGCCTGCCGATGCAGGGGACACAGGCTCGTGCCCCGGTCCGGCAAGATCCCACATACCGCCGAGCGTCTAGTCCCGTGAGCCATGGCCGCTGAGCCTGCGCGTCCGGAGCCTGTGCTCCCCAACGGGGAAACAAAAAACAAAAAAAAACAGCAAGGTTGGGATGAGGTTTTTTCCCTCACACCATCTCGCTGGTTCTCCCTCTTCTGCCTCCCTCTTCCACTTATAACGGCTCTTGTGATTACATTGGGCCCAGCTGGATAATCCAGAATAATCTTCCCATTTTAAGGTCAGCTGATTAGCAAGATTAACTCCATCTGCAACCTGAATTCCTCTGCCATGTAAAATATATTCACAGGTTCTAGGGATTAGGACGTGAACTTCCTTAGGGGGCCATTTTTTTTTTTTTTTTTTTTTGCGGTACGTGGGCCTCTCACTGTTGTGGCCTCTCCCGTTGCGGAGCACAGGCTCCGGATGCGCAGGCTCAGCGGCCATGGCTCACGGGCCCAGCCGCTCCGCGGCATGAACCCGTGTCCCCTGCATCGGCAGGCGGACTCTCAACCACTGCACCACCAGGGAAGCCCAGGGGACCATTATTATGCCACTACATTAGGCTTCTAATTATCTTTGTCAGTTTTTAATATACAGTAAACCATGTCCAATCATGTAGAATTTACATATTAAGGTAAACTGCTTATAAACTAATTTTTAAAATCACAGAAGCACTACTGACACAGTAATTAATACACAGAAAAGCAGACTAACAGGTTTGGAGATTGTTTGGTAGCTTCTTATAAACATACAAATATATCTACTCTGTGACTCAGTAATTCCAGTCCTAGGTACTTCCCCACGAGAAATGAAAATATATGTTCACAGAAAGACTTGTACATGCATGTTCATAGCAGCCTTATTTATAATAGCCAAAAGCTGGAAACAACCCAAATGTTCATGAACAGAAATATAGACAAATCGTGGTTATACTCAGAAAAAGGAATAAATTACTCATGTACACAACAGTATGGATGAATCACAAAATCATTGTGTTGAATGAAAGAAGCCACATACTTAGACCCAAAGGAATCCATACTATAGGATTCATTTACATGAAGTCCTAGAACAGGTGTAATAACACATAATAGAAGTCAGAAGGTGTCAGTCCTAGGGCAAAGTGGGAAAGTGACTGAAAAGGGGCAAGGGGGAACTTCTTTGAGTGTCTGGGTGGTGGTTACACAGGCATATACAGTTATCATAACTCACTGAACTTAAGAACTGTGCAACTCCAATAACTTATCAAAGCTCCCTGGTAACTCTTCAGATGTCATCTAAGTAACTTCAAACTCCACCTGTCTGGTGCTGGTGGCTTTTAGTTCCTTTGCTGTTAAGTTTATTCTCAGACATTTTCACTCTTGTTAAAATTACTTTTAGGGCATCATTAAAAAGCTTCATGTATTTTTGGATCTAATTAAAGTAACCAAACACATAATGGTCCAAATTTAAACATTTTCCCATAAGCATAACTGTTTTCTGGGTACAAATATGCTTGCCTTTCTCTCATGGGCTGATGTTTTATGTATTTCTTTTCCAAATTTATAATCCACAATGACTACATTCAATACCATAAGAGAGGAGTACATTATTGCAGGCTCATTACCTTCAAAAAGGTATGTAGCTATTTCTCATTAATTAGAATGAAGATCGAATAATAATAGCCCAATTCATGATAATTTCTGTTCTTGTAATTGATATCATCAAACAAATGAATTCAAGAACAATCAATATTTCCAGCTGGACTTTTTTAAGTCTTATTTACATTCAATTTTCCCTTATAAAGTTTTAAATTCAATCAATTTTTATTTATTGAAAGTATATCTGTAAGCTCGTACTAATTAGATCTGAAGTACAAAATTTAACTATATAAAGTAGGTCAGGTTAAACTCATCTGTCAAACTTCAAGTTATAAGTAACTTTCAGATAGTTTATTGTCATACACTTGTACTTTTTGCATCAAAATCCTTTGTATAAGTGACTTTGAATAAACTAAGTGCCTTAAATGTCACATTTTCTTAACCTTATCAACACCTGGAACACATCTCACTTATTTTGTCCATAGCTAAGGGTGACATGCTAATTATCTCTCCTAATGGTAAGAATAGTACCTTTCCAAATAAAAAAATTTCCAAATAAATGCTAATTTTTCCAACTTTAACTTATTTTTCTATTTCATTTCATTTTTCAGAACATTTAATATTATCTGGAGTCATATATTTAGTTTTTAACTTTGAAATTAATTTAGAAAGACCTAAGGTCCTCAATTTACCAATGAACTCTTATTAAAGAAACAAACACTCATTTTTTTTAAGGTCAAATTCATTCCCCATAGGCATACACACAATTAAACAAATTAAAGAGTGAGTATATACACGTATTGACAAAACAGATGTTTTGTTGCTTCAGGTCCATGACAAAACTTGTCTTAAAATGACATATACTTGTATGTGGCTATACTATCTTTCCACGTAAAACAGACTTTGTACACAGTAAGAGTTCAGTGATGTTTGCTGAACTGAGCTGCTTTCACCTTACTACCCACACACATATATATCCTAGATGATACTGAATTCAAAAACATTAAAAAGTCTTCTTAAGATAGGGATTACTTATTTGCCAGAGGAAGGATTCTGAGTCTCTCAGAGAAATATAAACTCACAAGTCTGTTTTCTTTGCTACCCAATACGGTATTTTCTACAATATTTTCTAGATCTGTACAAATCTTGGTCAGTAGACTTAGACTCAACTATTATTAGGAAGGATTCATCCTCTGTCTGGGGAAAATCAGTTTATATTTGTATATAATAGGAGAGCTTTTCTAGCTGATTCAACTGTTAGCACAAGTTTCTACAGGATTCAAAAAAGTTAAAAAAAAATTACCTCATGGACATTCTATGTTCTACTTTGTTAATTAACTTTCTTTTAAGTCATACTTAACTCCTTTCTATCGTTGTGAATATTTATTTAATTTTATTTAAATAAATTGGATTTATTTACTCCTAAAGAAATTCAATCTAAATTCCTTTAGTTATCCTGTCACTACTGAGAATCAAAATCGTTGCAATTATACTCTCTGTTCAAGGGCCATACCACCTTGACTTAATGTTTGCATGCGTCTCTATCCCTGCCCCGGAAATAGATTCATCTGCACCATTTTTCTAGATTCCACATATATGCGTTAATATACGATATTTGTTTTTCTCTTTCTGATTTACTTCACTCTGTATGATAGCCTCTAGGTCCATCCACATCTCTACAAATGACCCAGTTTCATTCCTTTTTATGGTTGAGTAATATTCCATTGTATATTACCATGTTTAAAATAGATAGCTGGTGGGAACCTGCTATAAAGCACAGGAAGCTCAGCTTGGTGCTCTGTGATGACCTAGATGGGTGGGATGGGGGGCGGTGGGAGGGAGGCCCAAGAGGGAGGGGATATATGTATACATACAGCTGATTCACTTCATTGTGCAGTGGAAACTAACACAACATTGTAAAGCAATTATACTCCAA